>NC_137580.1:1892500-3092500 GCF_963210335.1 Falco punctatus | reverse complement strand
TTTAGGGCTGAGGAAGGGGAGGTGTCATTCGCAGTAATTGTAAAACACATAAATAATAATAGTAGTCTGCAAATCATATATCAAAGAAAACAGTGGGAGTTGGCAGTGATGGAGGCAAGAAAATGGATGCTTCCAGCACAAACCAATTTACAGCTCTTTTTTTTTTTAAAAAAAATTTTTTCTTTTATAAATGTTTTGTATTAACTACTTGTGTGGTGGTAAGCAAGACAGAACATCTAAATCATGACTTTAATGACTTATTTGAAACAAACTGCTGAGTAGCTTTCTAAACACGATTACTCTGTACTCAACTGCTTTCAATTTTATTAACTTAATTTTAACAATTAAAAAACATTTAATATTGATTTTGACAGCCTCCGCAGCCTTTTTGCTGAAAACCTGCAGCTTTTAAAAGAAATTATAGTGGTCTGTGAAAATACTCTTGATTGTTATTTGAGTAGAAGAGGCTTCTTTTACTCCAACAGAATGCTTACATCTGTTTTTTCAGAATGTCTCTCAAATGTCTAACCTCACATTTTAGGTAATAATTTCATGGACAGAAATGATAAAGCAGACAAATTAATGTGGTTGAGGTTGGCATTAATACTTTTAAAAAAAATTGAATGTAATTTTTGAGGCAACAACACACTTCCTCCTGTCTTGTAAGTCCCCATTCTAATGAATGAGCACAAAGTCCTAGCTCAGTGACATATACTAACTGGAGTATGACACCCCCTGACCAACTCTTTGAGACTCTGCAAAAATCTGGGAAAAGAAGTGAGAAGAAAACACACCAGCAGCTGAAAAGGTGTTCTGAAAGGAGACTTCTAATTTACTACTGCTTGGTGAAAGTCCTGCTTCGTCTCATAACCACTCCCAATGCTCTCCAGAACACTGATAATATTTATTAGAGAGCAACCTCTTCTGACATACCCAGAAAAGACAGATGGGTCGGAGTTTTTCTCTGGCGAACCACACAATGTTCACCAGATGGAAACAATGCTCCCTATATAGTTTCTCAGGCATTTTTGCCTACAAATCCTTCCCTCCCAGCATGTCTCAATTCCTATCAGGACCAAGGGCATTAAAGGGCTGATGAAAGGACAGGTATGTCCGAGAAACTGAACTCATACTTCAGCATGGATCTCTTTTGTGCAAAATATTATCTAATTTGCCAGAAAGAGAACAGAGTGAAAAAGATGCCCTATATTGAAAAAGGGGAGTGTCATATCAGTATTTCAACCAGTAAATATCACAGCTGTTACTGCTTTGGGTATAATGGAGAAGCAGAGCTCAGAAGTTGCCAGAAGGCAACAAGCCCAGCATTGCAAGGGAAGCACACTGAAGAATGGATGCACATGACCAGATCCAAGATATGTTTTGGTGATTCTCACCCTACTAAGATAGAATTTTTCATAATTTATTATAAAAATTGAAAAAAAGGCTCCTGTTTGTGCAGTCATGATGTGAATATATGTGAAAATGGGATGACACATGCAAAGCTTTACACATTTAATATCTATAGCTAGCAGAAATAAAAAAATAAAATGTGCTGAAAAAATTAATGTTTAAAAACTAATTGCTAACCATCTTCATAGCAAAGACTAGTAGTATTAGAAAAACACATTTTCCAAGATTAAAATATCCTCTTCACAGAGATGGTAAAATTTTGGATTTTGGATAAAATAAGGAAGTACAAAAGGAGGTGTTTAGTCCTTCTAGAAGGGACATTTTCAATGCAAGCTCAACTTCACTGCTGTAACCTTTGATTTCTTAACCATTCACAGCTAAGTGAGAAAATTTCATCTAATCTTATTGCTAAAAGCAACAAACAGCAACTTGAAAGTGTCAAGCCAGAATTTATTCAGAATTACTTAAGTTTATGTAAAGCAGTAAGAAATCTAAGTATAACACTTCCTTAGTTAGAAAAGATCTCTTTAGTTAGAAAAAGTGTACCCTGAAATAATGAAAACATTATGTATATTGACTTTGTAGAAGCTCTTGAACTTTTTCCAAATCCCTTCTACCCATCTTTATAGATTTAAATATATACGTATGTAGGTTCACAGCACTGCTTTTCTTCTGTGTTTGGAACACTGTCTAAATTAAGGTTAAAATGAGAAAACAAAATATTCATAGTATGCCACTCCCTTATGCAGACTAGCAAGATGCTTAATTTTGTCCTTCTGTTAAATCTGTTTCTCTTGTTGTGTTACAAAAGCCTGGAACGCTACACTTGAAAAGACTGAATTTTGGGGCACGTTTCTTGGTTAGCTTTTGCCTTTTAAGGAATTGTTTAAAATTCAAAGGTCAGTCTTCCATTGTTTTCATGAAGTCAGTCTGTTTATATCAGGAACGAAAGCTTGTATGTCTGAATATATGTGATTTTATGGGCTCAGTCAGGTACACTGTTTTTGTGGCATCCTGTACACAATTAATCAGCAACAAATACGTGCAGTCATTAAAGAGAAACGATAACCTTTATTCTAATTACATGAGTAGGCCAGCTCTCTCGAATGAAGGCAGATTTCCCATAACAGGAACAGCTATGCACAAATGTTAATGGATCAACAGTGTCGCTCTTAAACTATGATCATGGCCAGCATCAGACAGTGGACAATCACTCACCTAACAACAGAATCACTTGCAGTTAATGCATGTCACTACTTATTTGCAAGGAAATTTTTGAAACCAGAATTTGCATGGTCCGTTTGAAACTTCTCTGAGCTGAATACCTAGCATTTAGCTTTCTAGTGGGAGTTGTGACAGTAGCACTGCTTGCAGCAAACTGCCACTGTCGTTTGTTCTGCTTCAGTGCTGTTTGACTGTCACAGCCTGTCATGTAGGAAGAAAGCACCACATCTAACCTCCTGTGACAAGGTTTAATCACCCCTATTACTCCTATTGGCTGTTCAAGCCACCTTGGGGTGCACAACACACAGTTATAGATCTAAAAAATCCTTGCTTTATAAATGAAAAGGCAAAAATCTGGTTTGAGCCAATCAATGATCTAATACACAGCTGAAAGGAGCTAGAAAGATTAGATAAATAATATTAATGCAATGCCCGAGAATTTTGTAATTGTCATATATTTTACTTCATTAGCAATACTTAATTATATACCGTTCTTCAAGATTAATTTTGATCTATTTCAGGTATAAATACATACTTGGATTCTGAATTTCTTGTTGCTTCTTTCTAGCAGTCACTGTGCTAATGTGGACATGTATGTGAAAGAGTCACATTTGGGAACCATTTGTTTATATGCCAAAATCAAGTGACAAAGATAAATATTCTACCCCATGGTATACCTGTCCAAATGTTAATGCTGGGTCAAAGGGCGAGGGGAGGAACACTTAGAATAAGTTTTGTACAAAGGAAAGGTTAAACTTAAGAAGTTTTAATTAATTGGATCTGATTTATAGGAGGAAGGCTTATATGCCTGATCTATATAATGAAACTGTATGAATATTGCTGTTCCACACAGAAAACTGCATCTTCATGCTAGTTTTAAGAATGCACTTTTTGAGACTGCAGTCTGTATTCTACTTAAAGTCTGAAGGGCACACAGGCCAGTTCTTCCAGACCTTTTGCTTACAGCTCGTTATGCATCCTTCTCCAGAAGCCCAGCTAACACAGACAAATCACATTTTGCACATTAAGAAATTCTTTGCTTGAGCTGGTTGTATTACATCTAAGGTCTAGTCACTGGGACAAAAAAAAAAAAATATCTTTTTCAACATCACATGAAAACATATTAACCCAAGTAATAATAAGCTGTGAGTTTAGCTTTAGCAACGTAATCTCCTATTACGATGCTTTAATTACTCCAGCAGGTTAATCTTAGGCCTGATAAAAGCTGTTAGCATGAAACAATTTACAATGAGAGATTTTCAATGCTTGTGAAAATCATTAATGCCAGTGTTATTTCAATTGATCTGCATTTGTAAATATCACATTTTTTTTTGCATGAACCAGGCAGGAAAGAAGTATATCCTGACAGAGCTGATGGCTTGGTGGATCAATAACGTAGCACAAGGATTTATATCCTTATATCCCTGTTGTAGCCTTGTTCTAGATCTAAGCAAATGCCCATCCTGTAGAACTCAGTATGACGTTAACTGGCCTCTCATATAGGGCTCAGAACTTAATAAGTAATCATGCCACTTCCATCATACACCTGAAAAGATTCCTACAAATTAGGAATGACTGTTTTAAAAAGACAATGAAAAAATCCCCACAGCTAAAATTGTCAGTATGCCTTTGTATTGTGATTATTTCATTTTCTTTTTTAAGAAGTTATTTGAGGTGAAGTAAAACAATCTTGAGCCAGAGCATTTTAAGACTTGCAAAAAGCATGCAAATGTGTGAATGGGTAGAAAGTGCATTACATAAGGGCTTTAATTTTTCATGAAAACTTTATCTAACAGGAAAGTAGATTATTTTTACATTTTCTGATATAAAAACACTTATCTGTTTCTTCTGGCCAGTTTAGAAGAAAAAAAAAAAAAAAAAGAAAAAGAAAAGGTCAAGTTGCCAGCGAAGTTTCAATGCTTCTGCTAATTCTCTTCCTGAGCAACCAAATGTAAAAGACATTTTTCTGTGTAAAAAGTGAAATAGTGCTTACAGTGGCTTGTACCACTTGCCCATGTTCAGTTCTAACTTATGTTCTTTCTTTCCCAGTGACAAGATTAACATTACCAGGAGTGTTACAGATTTTCTGTCATGATAGACAAAAAGTAATTCATGTTTTCTCATATCAATCAAACACCTATGAAGTATCATCTAGAAATAACCAATTATAGTACCTAATCAGCTGTATACAGCTACATGTGGGTTGCTGCAGCTAACCCATCACCAGCACACTGTGCATGTCAGTACTTATTTATGGTGGCGTGGAAGGCCAGCTCATCAGCTACAGGTTTACACTACATGTGTTCTCCTTCATACCTTCTGTCCACATAATTTGACATGATGTTCTCTTCCACCAGTTCGCTTACCAATTCTGGATGGCAATAAACGACAGATCAATATAATATTGTGCTGTCACTCTGAAACTAAGTTCATGGAATTTGAATACTGGAACACATACCTGAGAAAACTGCTTTCCTGAGCTGTCCAGTCATGTGAAACAGTTTCAACAATTTTCTTAAATTGAAAGGGATGAATATTTTTGGTCCTTTTCTGCCACAAGGTGTGGTATTAACAATGAGCTAAATAATAATCCTAAACTTTTAGATTCACTTCTTTTTTTAAATAACCCTACACAATATTCTAGGCAAGGATATTGATATGAATCTTTGGATATGAATCATAATAGCAGATTTTCACATCAGGTATTTGATTCCATCTCTGAACTCTGAAGCTTCTGCGGTGTGAGTGGCAGCAGGAAATGGCTTTCAAACTCTTCCTAGCAGATGGAATAAAATCTGCCAGGTTATTAAATTACCACATGACTATTTTTAGTTTCCATTTCTAAATCCTTTTTCTTCTTTTGTCATATAATCTGTCATTGCTAATCAAATCTCAAAAGCATTATTATTTGGCAAAACAGAAGCTTCAACTGGCAGTTCATTATCCTTTGCCCTGCACATTTTCTGTTGCCGTTTTACTTTTCTGTTAAAGTTATGGAGTATTTACACAAATTTGTATGTTACAAAAATGGAGAAAGTCAGTCAAAACATCAGCTTATAGGAGTTACAGGCATCAAACATGTTCTAGTGATGAATGATCACTATGAACTTTAGCCTAAGACTGCAGTCTAGATAAAAGACAACTGTTTGCTGAAAGCTAACAGGTAGAAATACCCTCCTAAGCACTGTGAAACCAAAAGTAAATTTGTCAGCTGGCTGTGGTAAACCCTATCAGAAGTGCAATATATTTTATTTCTGATGAATTGTGCTTAGGAAGAAGAGGAAGCTACTCAACTGTTGTGAAAATTAAACCAATTGTTTCCTCCTGCGAACTCTGTCGTAGTGACAGATTTTCTTAGCATACAAAGATTCCTTTGAAGGCAAATCTGATTTTAATTCAAGTGTTGTGGAAAAAAAAAAATTGTCTCTTTGTTCATGTACCGACCTAAACACTCTCTTCTTACATGAGGTCTGTTTTTACTATTACAGCTACAGTACAGTACAGAAGTGATGATAAAATCCCCAGTATTACCTAGCAATGGTATTACCATAGGAAATAGTGCAACACTGAAAGGAAGTATATTAATTGTAATAAGATTAACTCAACTGGCAAATTATGGCTTTACTTGAGGACAACAAACTAAGGAGCCAAACAGCAACTTGCAAATTGGTCTCATATCTGAATTTTAGTAGTGCATCAGAAAATAGCCAGGGTCATATTGAACACGAAAATTAAAGTGACATACAAGTGAAAGACAAAGAGATTTAGATTGGAGTGATACTGTACAGCAGATCTGTGACTTCTGGAAGATGTATTGATTTACATCACTGGCACAAACACAATGTGAAGTAATAGAAAACCTCCACATTTTAGTCCAGTTCTATTGAATCTTGCAACTGAGAAGAAATAGGTTGGTTTGGTGGTTTGTGGGGGGGGGGGGTTTGCCTTTTTTTTTTTTTTTTTTTTTTTTTTTTGAGACCGCTAACCTGACTGATGTTGCCCTATTACAAACAAATGTATCAATGGATGAGGCTTCCAATTTCTCTCAAGAAGGAAACTGCACACACATCTCAATTAAGGCATGGAACCTGCTGAACCTTTTCCAGTCAGACACGTAAACTGTGAAATAACTTGACAAAATGGACAATAAGGTATGATTTCCTAGCAGTGGTAAACATCATGCATTGTAAGACTTAGCTATGTGGGTTTTGCTACCTATATCATATAAGAGATGAAAATGCAGAAAACAGTCAGAACTCATCACTTTGTTCAACATTTCTAACTATTTACAGTATCTTTGTTTTTATGCTTTGTAGCACAGAAATATAATAGAGGCTCTCATAATCCTGTGTTTTTGCATTCTTCTTATTGACCTCTCCTTTAATTACCAAGAATAAGTCATAGAAAACACAGTTTAGTAAAAATAATCTGAAAGTTGAATATGGAGGGTTTTATAAATGAGGTTTCTTCTGAGAAGTTGTCAATAAGGAAGAATGGGAAGAAGAAAAATTGTGTTTTTAAAAGGTAAAGGTAATAACAAAGCTCCGCTAAATGCAAGGTTCCTAGGTAAGAGGAGTTTCACAAAACTCTTTAATGGTTGTACACTCGTTTTGCCCAATGAGAAGAAAAAATGTAGGGAACATTTGTTCCTCAGAGAAGCATGTCTTCTGTTTATTTCAGGAAAAATGCTATCAAAATAGCATCCTTCATATCTCCCAGAAACATTTCTTTTTAAAAGTTTAATTGCCATCTAAAATCTCTCTTTTCTATTATAGCATTGGCAGCAAAAGAATTTATTGTGGGAGTAATTAGGTATAGCAAAATTATAATTTGTATCTTTTCATTTAAAATGTAATATTTTACAATTATTGCAATCTGATATTGCATTGTTTAAATTACAGCATAGTAATTCATTCCTGCAGCATTCGGTGGCACTAGGCCTTTGGCCTCTTGCCTAACAATACACTAGACAAGAATTATTACACTGCAATTCACACCCTGTCATGCCTTATTGCTTAATTAAAGCATAACCCTTCATGACATGACAAGCAATTTGACTGTTACCATAATAGATTATTATCCCACCTAACATATTTTAGTTTTACAACCTATTCTTTTTTGTATATACACTGAAAGTTACCAGAAAAAATACACATATGTTTCTTTAACTGTAAAGTGTGAAAAATAGGTTTAGGAAGAGTAGCTAAGAACAGAAGGTTGTATTTTTTGTTATAGCTATTCCTTAAATAAACTTGGGCTTTTTTGTTTCGCTTTGCTTCAGCAATTTATTCCTGCACAAATACTAAGATATACTGGATTAGCTGGCTGCCTCTATTTTGTTGTATTGCTTAGCTACCTAAATGGTAAATTTATACTGTTTTAGTGAATTCTAATGTGGAACTAAACCAACAAGGCTGAGGTTAGAGTCTTTAAAATTCCAGACAAAGATGTTCCCAGTTTAATTTTGATGCAATATAGCAGTTAGCTATTCTGTGTTCAACTTTAAGTAATTCTTAAAACTTATTTTCAGAAATAACTCCTTCAATCACTTTCTTATTAAGATCTCTCCCTCGCTGATGTTTCTCACAATGAAACCTGATAATACAAAAGAGCTAATCAGTTATTAAAACACATATGATTATTACTAAATATTGACTAGGTGAAATTCTACTTTTGTAAAAGTCCGTGGCAAAACTCATTGAATTAAGTGAAACATTCGTCCATGAGGTGAAATGGAAAAATGTGTCAACAGCTATGATAACATACTTTAATATTCCAGCTTACATTATAATTATTTTAATTAACATTAGATATTTTATGAATGCCTTCACATGGCCTGAATGTGTGCAATACAACACATCCAATTGAATATTAATAATTCTTTACTTTTGACAACTACCAATTTAAAATTACAATATGCAAACATGGGACTGAAGTTTTGTGTGAACAAAAGCCTCAGTTTCTTGAGAGGACATACAGGAAATGCATTTTAGGAATAACAATTTATGGAATAACAACTTATAAAATAACAATTTTTGAAAGGAAAGTATATATCTCTTATAACCAATAGATGCGCTACCAGTTTCATATAATACTGAGGTGCAATTTAATGAGATTCCACTGAACTCTGTATTCTGCAAGGTGACTGGGTTTTCCCTGGAACCATGTCTCTGCCGTGACTATGACATGTCTATGATGTGACTGTGATATAACTGAAACAGCTACAGTCTTTGATCATATGCTGGCAGCTTATGTACAGATGCATAATGTGTAATAATGGTACACTTTACTAACTTGACTGATATTCTGTTATTTTGCTGGTTCCAAAAGCCAAAGGGAACTAGGCTCCACCATTTAGCCCTGAGAATAATTTATTGTTGCAGCTATTCAAAATGAAACACCTATTATTAATGTTTAATTGATTATCATAAGCAAGAGGTATATATTGGTCTCAGTTGATCTGACATTTGCTAAGATCTTTAAAGCTAGTGCTATAGCTAGAACTATGACTGAATTAGCACAAAATACATTTTAACTACAGTTTAAAATAGCTGTCAACACTCTGAATGTATATGTTTCCAGTTAATAGATACTTCCACATATATTCAGTCTAGTGAAACTTACACTGAGCATCTACCATTTCATAAGTAGAAAAATACACATATTCTGAAGGCATGATAATAAAGTTAGACCTTGACAGAGTAGTAGCTGTATTATGTTATACAGAAGCATCTTCATTCTTCTTAAGTTAAAACATTTTGGTTCTAACAAACTGGTCAGATTTTAAACAATACAGCTTTCTCCAAGTAGCCAAATTGGAGTGCACATTCTTTTCATGTGCCCAGCAATAAAAATAAAAATTTACGTAATACCTAGATGTTATGTCTTCATACACGCAATATGGAAATCACAGTAATAATACAAATTATAGGTAAATATAAAAGTTTGCGATGGGTTACTTTGGACAGAGAGTTATACCACAAAGAAGATGAAACTACATTCTCATGGAAGATCTACTAATACTTTTGCCCTAATCCAAAGAGTACTAAGTTATTCTAGATATGAAGGGCATTTGGAATAGCCAATTTTCTTATACTTTATTTCCCATTTTTTTCCCCTAGTCATCTCTACTATCTCCGTACTCTTAACTCTAAATTTAAAGTTTTGTTTCATTTTGTCCTCATATTTTTATTGAAAAAAATACTCCAAGTCATTTTGCTCCCCTACTCCCAGCCAGCTTTTTTCTGTAGTCTTGCACAGGAAATACACATTTTTATAACCTTGTGTACACAAAGGGGATATTGCAAAGTCAGTGTACTGCTTTGATGAGACCTTTCTGTCCAGCACCTGCCTTATGCAATCCTGGTTTTAGTTTTCCTTTTAAAGCCTTTCTCTATAGCCTTTATGCTGCAGCTGAGGAGTAAAACATCTCAGACTTTGAACAGTGCCCAATCCACACACATATATGTTTACATTTTTTCCATGGATCAATTCACTTTTCATCTAGATACAAACAGCTAGATCTGTTTAGATTCCAGATTTAAGGATAAGTCAATAAGTATTCATATTTTAATCTTCCCCAATATGGATATTCCCCAAGGAAGTGTAATTCCTCTATCCCTCAAACTTAACACTGCCAATTAAACCATTGGCTCATTTTTAGAATCCTAAAAATATCATCTCTGAAACTTGTTCAGCTTGGGTTTTTTCCCCATAGCTTGAATACTTCCCATTTCTAGAAAAGAGTATAGACAGCAGGTAACCATAACATACAAACACTGAAACTGGATAATTTTTTTAATAAAAGTCTGATGCCTGTTTCAAAAGATCCGTTTTCACTGAAATTTGTTATAAGTCACCAAAAATTAAAGGTATAAATAAGGATCAAATAAGTTCATCTTAACGTGTCCTAACTTATTTGACAGCCAAAACCATGGTCACACAAAACCTTATTTTTGAGATCAAGTAGTTATTATTGTACCCTGGATTACTGTTTAAAATACAGATAAATCTTCATGCAGGCATCTGTTTGGCCTCATTTGCAGGCTTTTTTTCCTTGCCTGCTTCTAGTACTTCCTATATACCATTTGTAATGCGATTCCTCTGCCAAATATCTCTCTAATACACGCCAGTGCCTTTTGTTCCTTTCCATCCACCATGTTCTTATCAGTACTTTTTTTGTTCGTTTCAAAGGACTTCAGCTCAGATGAGAACGCTGGACTTTATTCAATGACTTCAGTGACTTCTACTTAACTGACTCCAGAATAAGACGGTTAAATTAAATGCAAAGTAAAGTTTATTATTGAAGTACTAAATTGAATCCTAGAAATAAATGATTGCTTAACAAACACTATAAAATCTCTTCTTCTGACTGTAGGTCAAAATTAAGAGAACACTTAGACAAAACACCACTCACAGTGAAATAGATTGTTTTAATACCAAATAACTTCTGTTCAGAATGTATAGACTGCCATGTAACATTATCTGCAATCCAAAGCATTGCCCACTGACTTGGAAGCCATTCTTGTTTTTGAATAGTGAATACTGTCATTCATTATTCAACTGTATATCACTGAATTAAAAATGCTAATTTTCATAATAAAGCAACTGTTACATCTAAAACCTGAAGAGAGAGTTGACACCCCTGGTAATATATGTTCAATAGTTCTGCAAGATTTCCCCCCCCTCAGGAAAAAAGCAGATGACAGCAAAATAATTGTTCTTATGCTGGTCTGTTCTCCTACCTTTTCTGATGAGTTGGCTGCAGAAAAATGTATAAATGGAAAGCTCAATTAGTGTAATTTATGTATCCTTGGATGTCAATCATTACTGTTGAGAGGTGGGACTTTCAGGATCTCTGTGCATTAATTATGAGCTCATCTCAGAAAAGCAGTCATTACACCTAAGGACCAAAGATAAGTTTTAATTAGAGTCTATAAGACAGTATGTCATCTACTTATAAAACTAGTTCTTTACTTAAGAAATGAACAGCTATGGGACATTGTTAGTAACAATGCAAAGAGCACGATTCTTTTGCTTGTACCTAAATTCAGAATACATATGTATTTTTGTGTACGTAAGTCTGCCTGGAAAAAATGGACAAGTTCTGTAATCCTGTGTGGATACCACTCAGATATCAGCCAGGTCATGTGAATGCCAACGTGATTATTAGACTCACATCGAATTTTTGATTCTGAGGTGATGCGGAGGGAAGGCTGTTACACAGCTGAAGTTAGATTGGATTTCTCACTTACAGACAGTTGCTTTGCCCAGGCTATCTTCCAACTGCATATGCAACAGGTAAGACAATGCCAGGTAAGCAAAAGGGGGATGAACGGACTCATACAATGCATCAGTTTCATTCACAGAGCGATACAGTGTGCAGGCAGTTGTTGGCTGGCCTCAGACATCTCAAGGCTCAGAAGAGGTTAAAAACTAGCTGGGCTAACTGGTGTCAGCTGCCCGAGAGTGCTTTGCTTGTGGCATGACTTATCTGAGGACAATCAAATATTCTGCCTAGGACTCACTAGGGAAATAATGTATAAATAATGGATTATATCATTTATAAATTAAAGGAAGGAAAACAAATTTTAAAAGCTGGTCTGGAAAATAAACATGTCAGCTAACAACTCAGGCATGAAAAGGGGTAAAATTTAGAGAAGAAATAAGTTAACGTTCTAGAGAACAAGAAACAACTTATCTGTCAATGGCTGAAATAAGAAATATAATGAACTAAGAAAAAAACCCCAAACACCACAGACTGATCTAGGAAGGATTAGACAAGGCAAAGGAAAAAATAATCAAGCTCCAATACGGAAATAAAGAAGAAAAAGTATAAAAATGGGATTTAAGTGTTACAAATAGTGTAGTTTAGTGAAGGATGAAGCTTACAGATACATTATATAATTAATAATATTTATAAAGGTTATTGCACAGAAAAACAGCAGAATAGGGAGGCGCATCAAAAGGAAAAGATTTACTATGCATCTTATAATACCAGTGTTATGACCTTCTTAATTGCTAATACATTTTATTGTCTTTTACTAAGGTATTTATAAATACATTTAAGAGACAGATATTTTTCTCAAACACGTGTTTGAGAAACACATGCTATTAATTTCCCACCTAATCAATATATCTGAGGGGTAATGAAATCTAGCAGCAAATACAACAAAAAAAAGCTGTAGCAATTGCTAGTAGATTGTTTAGTTTCCTCACACGCTGTTATTTAGAAGAAAACAATACTATAGCTAGGGTGCAATCAATCTTTTTAAAAAAATCAGAAAAATGTGGACAATAATTTATGTTATGTAATTCAGAATATTTATGTTAATGTCATTAATAAATATTTCTAATAATTCTTGCCAAAATGCTTTCTCACAAATTTTTTCAGCCAGGAATTTTTTGCTAGACAATAGATATAGAAGCACTCCCCAGAATTTACTGACTAGGAGTATTACTGTCTTTACTAGAAGATTTCAGTGAGTAAATTCAGACCATCAAATATGTAGTATTGGTAGTACACACCAATATGCCCTTGAGCATGCAAGTACTAAAACTTGCTTTTTAAAAGTTCAGTAACAAATCACAGAATAAAAGCTGAGGTATTATAGTGCAAAATAGAATATAACTTACTGCTACGGATATATGTATATTACTAAATCTGTTATCTACTCTGTAGACCTTAGTTATTTTTCACATGATGATAGGTATCAGGAAAGGTCATGTTTAATATTGACTGGTACCAGGGGTAGGTATTTTTAAATGGAAAGGGATTTATCCAAAGTTTGTCACTTGTATTCTCTGACCTGAAGCAAAGTACTGACTCTTGTTATCTGCAGTCTCCTGCTAGTCATATTTAGCACATTTCTCGTCAGCTGCTTCTCTTGATTAAGAGGATGGCAGAGGTAATAGACACACTAAACTCCAGAACAGACAGACAATCTTTGTTCCCCTAAAGAATGATATGAATTTTATTACAGTTTAATTTGCTGTTATTCACAAGGGACAGCGTCAAGAACTGAACCAGAGGACTGCTAGCAAAGTATGGATTGCATGTTAGCAGCATGGTGCCTTCTCAGTCTTTTACTTCATGTTTCCTAGCTTGCCTCTTCTGAACTCACACTCCAGTATGCTGCTTTGGAAGCCAGCCATAAAAGAGGCTAACTCAGACAATAAAATTTGGATGATCTGCTGAACTGTGACCGAGATTTGCGACCTACCTTAAACTGAGTCAGATTCAACAACAAGACTTTTACAAGCAGCTCTCACCAAGAGCCTGGCAGAACGTCAACACAGTTGTACTAAATATTCGACACAAAACTTGCTGAAAACCACATGGTATCATGTATTATGATTAAAATAACTTCTAAGGCTAGAGGAATTCACATGAAAAGGGAATTAAGAAATAGCTATTCCAAAATGTTTCTTAACAATGAAAAGCATGATACAGCAATTAAAAAAATTATATTGCACAGACAATCAGAAAGAGGAACAAGACTAAAATCACTGTAGGCACTCTCCTGGCCAGCTTTGAACACTTTATTGAAGGTTGAAAGTTTGAAATCTTGTCCCAAATTTCCTCTGTGGTCAACAGAGGAATGGAAAGGCATCTCCAGAGATTAATCCAGGCTTACAAGAGCTTCTGTCTTTCTACTTGTTATTGTGGAAGCATTGAGCACGAAGGTTCATAACTTTGGCACGTTGGTGAGTACTTAGTATTTACTTGCAATTAATCTACATCCTACAGTCTGATCTTCAGAGGTACCTAGTAATTAAATTTCTGTGTAACGTTAACATCTAAATTTGCAGACAATTGTTTAACAGGAGATAGTGTTCTATCTTCTTCCCAACTTTTCTAACACTAGCCAAATGTTGATGGACAGTATTGTGAGGAGCTCCTGATTCCCATTGCTACTGATCAGTGCCTTTCCTGTTCCCAAATGCAAAATTTGTAACACAAAAGAACTATAAATGTTTCTCTATTTATAATTCAGTGTATTTATCATCTTTCATATAGTTTCATAAGAGTTTACTCTTTTAGGGGAAAACACATAATTACTGTATTTGGGTTAATTTTATCCTACTTTTTTTTTTTTTTTTCTTTCCTCAAAAAGACACCAGAGCAATGATAAAATTTTGATCCATTTCCCACCATCCATATGTTATTTGCTCTGGTTAAACTAGCAGTTCAATAAAATTTCTGATAGCTTCCTATAAGAAGTATAGTTTCGTGTGTGATCAGAGAAGAGGAGCCTATGGCATACATGCTTGCCATTCAATCTAGAAACAGACTATGTATTCGGTATTTGAGGATCATAGTTCTTTGTAAACTGATGACACCTCAAACTGATTAGTCTTGAAAAGCACTGTAAGAATCTAAAATTAAAGCTAAATATCAATATACTCACAGGGTGGAGATAAGCCAATAAAGATAATATGTAGCTTTTAACCCCTATTAACATTTGTAATCTTCAGTAGTTTCTGCTGAAATGCTAGTGATGTCAGGTAAGTATTTATGCAAGAACTGTACAGAGTTGTATAATAAGACACTGCAAAATAAAAGTATAAAGAAAAATGAATGCAAATTTAAACAAAATTCAGTAATAGCAAAACCGTACACAGCTATTTCTCCATGGCCAGCATTGTCTATGGATCAAGCCCTCTTCCTGAAATCCATCCATTTATCATATAGCATTGGAGTCACTTTGAAAATGATTCTATTGTAGTCAGCAACACCCAGATTGCAAATGGAGTTATTAATCAGACAGCAGTACTACAATGTTTTCTACTGTCAAGACAACCACCACTGCTGACTTTAATGAATACCAGAAGAGTTTGTTTTAAATTAGGATGCACCTGTATGTGATAACTCTGGTTTCAGCATTTTGCTGCCTTGTTTTGCTACCCAATTAGTCTTTCTATGTCAATTTTTTCTTAACTTTCCTAATCTCAGTTTCTGTGTTAGTTCATAGGATCACAGCAGAAACGTGACAAAAGAAATATCACAGATTTGTACTTTCTTTATTATAGATTGGGATTTTTTTTGTTTTAATTACATTATTATATTGTTAAGAATTGAAGAAGTTAAGAACATTATGGTAATATTCTTATATATCATTATAATATAAAATTTGTAATTAATTTGTGGGGGACAAAGTAGATATCCATAACATTTTATAAATACTTTGTATTCTTCAGTCTGATATAATTCTGGCTTGCTGGATAAAGTTTTGCTAGCAAAACCAATTATCTCAAATGAGATATAATACAACAATACCAAGACTTATTAAGAGAAAATTAGAACTACTAATTGAGAAATTTCTGTCTGTCTGATTTCAGCTAGATTCACAGAATCATAGAATGGCTTGGGTTGGAAGGGACCTTAAAGACCACCTAGTTCCAAACCCCCTGCCATGGGCAGGGGCACCTTCCACCAGACCAGGTTGCTCCCAGCCCCATCCAGCCTGGCCTGGGACACTGCCAGGGATGGGGCATCCACAGCTGCTCTGGGCAACCTGTGCCCGTTCCTCACCACACTCCCAGGAAAGGATTTCTTCCTTATCTCTAATCTAAATATATCCTTTTTCAGTTTAAAGCCGTTCCCTTGTGTTCTATCGCTACATGCCCTTGTAAGAAGTCCCTCTCCAGCTTTCTTGTAGGCTCTCTTTAGATACTGGAAGGCTGCTATAAGGTCTCCCCAGAGCCTTCCCTTCTCCAGGCTGAAAACCCCAACTCTTTCAGCCTGGCTTCACAGGAGAAGTGCTCCAGCCCTGTGATCATCTTTGTGGCCCTCCTCTGGACTCACTCCCACAGGTCCCATATAAAAATAGTATGTTTTAAGCAACATGTCGTGCTTACTTGTACACGGTCATGCTGCCATTTTCCACTGACCTGGGCAAAAGAACCTATTACAATCTTCAACCTTTTCTGTACTTGTGATGTATTTCTGCAGGGAATGGATAACACATGTCTTTATAGGAAGATACTCTTTGTAACTTTGATCTTTGTCACAAAACCTTACAGAAATGTGTCATTGAGACAACATCAAAATTTACAGTTGGGCTCGCAAGGTTCACCTTATCAAAAAAGGGAGCAGTGTCCTAAGATCAAGACTAAGAACAGTAAAATAAAAGAGGAAATAGTGGCACACTATCTGAAGAAGCACTTGTAAAGGATGAATAAGGCACCGACTGGCATGAAACTGGGGCAAGAATTTGAGTGCAGGAATACAGTCTAAAGTTAGGTCAGCTGCTGGATTCAATCCTGCAGAAGTGTTGGTAAGGTCTGCCGCTTGAAAGACAAGCCTGCAAGACAGACTGGGGAAGAGACCACAGGTGCAGCTTGCCCCTGTACTGTCTGAACAATAAATAAGGTTATCTGTCATGATCAAGCCATCTGGAGAAGTACTTTATACTGTCCTGAATAGATGCTACACATTTATTTAATGTTACAAAGAGTGCTTAAAAACACATTGATTTGGTAAGAAATAGTTTGTGTCCTGTAGTTAAAAGCAGTGTCACAGTAAATGTTCAGGCAGAAGCTGTAGGAAGAATATTAAGAGTATTTTGGTACTACTGATTTATCAGTGATGATACACAACATTAAAAAAACAAAAACAAGTGACATTTCAAAATGCTAGATACAGCAGCTGTGGCAAAGGCAGGCTGGTATTGAAAGCAGTGATCCAGTTTTCACTGCCTGGTTATTTTATTCCTTCTTACAGAAGTTATTTAAAGCAGAAGCTAGTTTCATCACCATATATCAACAAGTCATATTGTTAGAAAAATAATAATCTACCCTGCAAGTAGCAAGTTCACAAAAACAAACAAACAAAAAATCACCCTATCATCTATCCTTTTCCTTGCTGGCAAGGTATATACTTAAACTTTGCAATTCCGAATATATATGTGAATCCAGCTGATCATGGGATTACGTGTGGGACAAAAACTAAATTTCAGCTGAAAGAACAAGATCTGGATTGAGATGTAGCCTCATTCCATCCAGCTCCTTCTGCTGTAGGACACAAAAGCTATTAAAAGATACTTTTTCAGAAATCTGAATAATCATTTTTTTTTTTTTTATTTCTGTCTCTTTGAACAGTCTTCAATATAGTGCACCCTTGGCATGCTCTATATATGTCTCAATGAGAAAAGAAACAACAGGTATAATTCCTTTTTTGAGAAGGAGACAGGTAGCTTGAGACATATTACGTACCACATTAATAGTCTACCGTGTGTGCAAGTGAAACCAGCACTGGAATTAAACCCAGTTCCTCCCCCCCCCCCCTTATGATGGCTTTCCTGAGAGCCTCAAAATCCTTTTAACTTTCCATATGTAGAATATGAGTGACAGGACACATTTGCTACTCTGAGAAAGATCTGCCTGTTACCAGTTTTCTACATTAACTCTGCTTCAATACAGAAAGCTCCTGTGGCAGCAGTTCTGTCTACAGTTGTAAGGTTGCTACAGCCTCAACTTTAAACCTCAAAAAAGCGTGGTTCTTTCTATGGCTATCTGTTTTTTCCCTAATAAACCTTGCACATTGAATACATCTCCTCTGTAACACCATCTTTTTGTGGGCTGCAACACACAGAGCTTAATAACATGGCAACCAATTACCATTCTCAGCCTACCCTTTGCTGTTCTGCTTCACATTATAAAGGTGACTTTCTGCTACTTACCTTCAGTAGCTTTCACAGACAAAAAGAGCACCTTATTAGAGATGATCTTCTAACAGATGAGCAAACCTTCAAAACAAATGCAATATCTTCAAACATAAATCCACCCCTTAGTTTTAAGGATGTAATCTAAATGAGCAAAGGCATTAAACCTGGCCACCACAGCTTTTCTGTGTTACTATTTAGCATCCTTGAATCATTTCACCTGGTGTTGAAGCATTGCCTTAACAACAGTAAGGCAGAAAAGAGTAATAAATTAGCACTTCCCTACTTGGGTTGGCTGGCTGATGTATTAAGGGGAAGAAAATAAAGACCTTGTCGAAGTCACTTTTCTTCTCCAGCAAATACAAGTCAGGCCAGGGTAATACCCTTAGAGTCTTTTTGGAGAGTAAAAAAACCCAAAAAAACCTCAGACTTTGCAGTAGAGCTGCTTTCTGCAGTGTAATGATATCCCTCTGGACATTGGGATGTTGGGGAAGATATGTGCATCTTTTTCTCACACTTGCCAGCTAATTTAACTTGTTTGAAGAATGAACCTGCCTATAGGAGATTTCTTCCCAAGTTGCAGGCTGTAATTCAGGGTTCCAGATCTCTCAGCATCCTTGGGAGCATATACCTACCTCCCTTTCTGTGATTGATCTCTCCCTTTTGTATTCTCTATGTGGGATCTATGGACATTCTGCCTCCTTTCTTCTATTACTTTTTTGTTTGTTTTTGTAGGTTTGTTCTACCCACTGGGGGAAGCCAGGAAGAAACTGTCCTGTTCCTCTCCCCCCTGCTGCAAAGAGACAAGCTAGTTAAGTAGCAGGTCTGGATGGTGGCATGATTGAATACAGACTGGGGCAAAACCATGTGATAAAGAGCAGAGCACAGCAGCAATATTCCTGATACTGTAGTACTGTGATTGCACCAGCCTGTAATGATTTAGAAATGTAGTATTAATGTATAACTGTAATGGGTGCTATAAATCATGTTCAGTTGGGAAAAATTAAACTGTTGCTTGTCTATACCAGCTGGGAGAATTAAAAGCCAGACAAGCCTTTACTAATTCCTGTGGATTTTTGAGCAACCTGATACATCGCTAAGAAAGAGTAGCTCATTACAAGATCTATATTACAGTTTGTGGAGAACTATAAACAGAAAAATGATTAATGGCAATAAATTCATTTTCAGAAATTGAAAAAAAAAGTTGCACTTCTAAAAATTCATCCAGAGTAATAAAGAAGTTTGTACTTATTTTAGCAATTTTTCACCTGAATGTTGAACCTGAGGGAAAATTCTGTATTTTCATAATGTGCAGAGTTGTACATAGCACTTTTACTGCCAGCCTTTATGATTAGTCTAGAAAATGCTGATTAAATCCCCCTTGATTTTAAAAAATACTTTAGTTGAAATACTTTAGCAGAATTAATTTTAGGATTTCCACCCCACTCCCCACCCCCCACCCCCCCATCTGCTTGAGCTGAGTACTGCAGGAACTTGAATACATTGGCACACAGCCTTCCAGCAGTACTGTGTCCTCCTCGGGTTGTAGAAGTATCCTTCAATGAACCACAACATATTCCCTTTCCTCAGCAATAGCGAAACCTGAAACATTTGAGGAAAGTTGTTGCTACAGTCCTCTACTCATGCATGTTAATGCCACAAAGCTTGGCAGTAGTGTTTCATTGACAAACTAGTAGCAAATTTAGAGGGATTTTGTTGTTTATTAAATTACTTCAATAACCAGAAATATGCTTTGTTTACTTCCTATAGTTGGTAAACTTGCTCACAGCCCAAAGTAAAAGTGGAACTTGTTAACTGTATGTCTTTGTAGCATCAGTGCTTAGTGGGAAAGTTTTCTGAAGGCTTGAAAAAGCAGACAAAATTGTTGTCAACCTAACCTTGCAAAAGTCTTCAAATTGAACATAGCAGTCATTTTTATAGCTGTATCTCAGTTGTTGCCGATCAAGTACCACAGCTCTGGTTCAGAGGCTACTCCAGCTTTATGAGTCATGATTAAGGATCACACCACTGTTGCAAAGTAGTCATGTAGGCACAAAATATTAATTAGAAAGTCAATGTTTCTCTTCTGTATGCTGTTTCTGTATCTCTTTGTGTCTAGACAATGTAGTAGAACATCTAGGTCACACTACAGATTTAAAACAAAATTATCTGAATGATGATGGTGAAATTGTTCTTTTAGCCAAGCAATGATCTGCAAAAGTATCTGCTCCTTCTCATCATTGGAGTCAAGTCTGTAAACTGCCTTCCCAGAGAATCAAAATAGAAATAGCCTAATAGGGTGTTCAGTCTCACTAAAACAAAGCAACAGAAACAGCCTTGTATATCAGAAGAGTAAAATAAAAAATAGACTAAATGCATGCAACATTCAGCTTTTTATTTGCATCAGTTAATAGTGTAAAAAGTAATGAAGTAAGGAAAATTTATCTTTCATTGCCTATACTCTGTGGCTCATAACAAGTGTGATAATGTCTTTCCGCGTGCATGATAGTGCTTCTGTTCACTGTACATAACTGAGGAGTGATACCCATATTAAACTTTCTGTTGCTAATTCTAATAGGCTGGCTTGACTTCTACTTAAAAATGTCTATGCACATATTGTTATTACAGTCTCCCTTATTCAATCACTATCTAAGTCAACAGAGTGATCTTCATCAAGACAGCTTGTATTTATCACACTTCATGTACTTAAATCATATGTCACCCAATTAAGTAAAGTCCAAGGAAATTCTTGATTGATTCTGAAGTTAACCATATGGTTAGCTAGCAAGTCAGCAGAAACTAAGTTCATTACAAAATTCACTTTTATTTAATTATTATTAAATACTATTGTTTTAACATTTGTTTTCTGTAGTCTTTAGCTGACTTAAAATGGCAATGGTAATTTACTGGTCACTGTTTCTAATCTAACCAAAGCACAGCAACACGTTGAAACAGGACAAAAATCCCAATATAGTTCAAAGAGATTTTTCTGACAGCTAGAGTGAAATAAAGCATGACTATGACATTATGTCATCCTGTATCTTTTACTGAAACTCTGAGAAGTGAAACCAAGCTTTTCTTTACTTGCTGCCCCTTTCCACCAGGAAAGGATAAGGGCAGGGAAAAAAAAATAAACCTAAGAATTTTCCCAACCCCTAACCACCTCCACTCACTTCTCTCTCTTGTATGAACAGGAAAAGCTCAAACCAAACCAAAAATTTTCCGAGTGTTATTGCAGTTGTAAAAGCAAGCTCTGAGAAATGAGGTTTTTCATTCTTGAGCATCTGCATTTTGATATATTCTATATTTGCATGATCATATACCATTTTCCCACAGCTATTCTGCCTCACTGAGCAAGGATTGTGCTCTGGGCGTGAACAGGGATCACTTAGTGAAGGGTGCTGTCACTTATTAGACCCCTTTCATATTTCTGGCAGAAGTTGTGAAATGTGTAATAAGGAAAGCGGATGTTATCAGAAGGGCTTTTTCAATTAATTAAACTATTGCTATGTAGACATGGATTGTAGATCCTATCATAGACTTCCTAGGGGATACTGCACATACCCTAAAATCTGTTTCTTAGAGCTGGTACCAAGTAGTGTATTCGCTGTTTCTGGGGCCATGGAGCTGGCTTGAGATTTTGTCATCTATTTGAAGAATGATGAACATTTGCAACTTCAAACATTGAAGTGGCTGTAATAGTAAGTATCATGAGTATAAAAATACCTATAAGATGCTGATTACGCCCCCCCCCCCCCCCCCCCCCCCCCCCTCCAATAGGGGTCAGCATCTTAAACTGTGTACTCAGATCAGTGGATTCTTTTACTTTATTCCCTATGCTTGATTGACACTATAGATTTTAGGCTTACCCTTGTAATGATACAAATAACTTCTTGGATTTCTGACTCTTGCTGAAGTTTTTAACCCCAAGCTAGGTGCTTAAAGTTCTCAGATGAAAATTTTTATCTGTGAGGTAGGTAAAAGGGAAGCATTACCTTTTCACTAGTTTGCCTGTAGATAGACAGGCTCTTAACACTGATCTATAGATCAGGCCAAAGTATATGTGCTGCCATCAGAAAGGCAAGAGCTGGCTACTGAAATGTCAGGGTCTTACGGGGCCAGTTTCCATGCAATGGCACCAGAATCAAAGTTGTGGCACACATACTTGTCCACATGGGCACTGAGAAGACCTTATTCATTAAACTGTAGGGAACCTGACTTTTAAGCACTGCAGTTTTTGGAGTAAGTGTGAAGAATCTATACCAGGATGCGTTGTGAATCCTTCTCTTTGCCCCCTCCAAGTCTCACCCAGCCCCATCCATCTGTACTGACTCCTATGAAAAATATGGGCAATAACCTCCTATCCCATAGGTGGGTTTTGAAATTAAATTAATAGTAATGTGTGAAACTCATACAATAGTACTCTGGCAGAAAGTAATAACTACACTGAGTACAGACTCAGAACTCTGCAAGTCAAAAATGCCTTGGGCCACTCTTAGTGCCAGGATGATTCAACAAAATACCAGAAAGCTGCTCAGTCATCCCAGACTGCTCCTGTGGTCTAAATAAGGAAAGATCTGGAAAAAATAGCAAGGAATCGTGCAGCTAAAGACTGTAGCATATGATATGCAGAAAGCATCTAGCTAAAACTTACATGGAAAAACTTGATTCTAGTATTTGTAACTCCTCATCACTTGATTTTGAAACATGAAAGTTCTTTTGTTGACTATTTTTATCTAATATGTTTAAAAAAATACAGAGAAGTTTACTCGATGGTATACAGCAGCTTTACAGGAAAGGGTACTGCAACAGCTTTTTTCATGGGACTTCTCAATACTGCAAGGTCAATTTATGTATATATTTAAGCAACATAATAAATAACTGAAGCCTGAAGAAGAGCTGTTCCCTAGTGCACTGTTTTTTTTTCTAGTGCTGTTCATGCTGAGAGAAGGCAAGAGATGCAAGTAGAAGAAGGAAATGGAAAGATATTATTAATGTTTTGCTGTGTACTTAAGCAAACAAAACAACCTCTTGGATAAAAAAAAATAAATTAAAAAATCCTGAAATAATCAGTACAGTGAAATTATCTTTTGGAATGCAAGAAATGGAACACAAGATGACAAGCAAAAAGACACGGTTTAAAAAATATTTTATAATCAAATATATAGTTTCAGCAGAGTAAGAATACTACATCTGTATTTCAGGGGTTGGATCTAGATGCAAGGACATTTACATTCCAAATAAACCCACATATGAATAAATATTACAACAAATTTGCAAAATGTTTGTGCAATACTACTCATACTTCATAACTATGTGACGCAGGGACCTACAGCAACTGCTAATTTCATTCTTGGCACTGAATTTTTTTAGTCTTGGGGATGCAAATTTGGATAGACACTCTTCATTATTATATAAAATTAAGTTGCACAAAGAAATGTTTTATTTCTGGTTGCTCCTCTTCTTAACAAAATAATGACTTCTACTTTTTAGATTATAATGAAAAAGAGGGAAAGCACAAATGACATGTGGAAACACAGCATCTGGGTAAAAAGTAATAAAAATTTTACTGTTTGCTGTGAATAATCTGAACTAGAGGGTTTGGGGTTTTTTTCTCCCCCCCAAAAAAATTATAATAGCAGCAATATCAGGAGAAGCATGAGATATTTTCTGGGGAAAAAAAGTTTCCCTTGATTTACCTGACATTTAATGCTTTTCTTGTACCTGCTTGTGCAAGACAGAATTTTACACAACTATGTTGTTTGTCTGCTATAGCACCCACCATTCTGCTATGACTATGAAGGCACCTGGGGGATATCTAGATCTTGCAGAGCTGCCTTTAGTGTGTGATCTATGCAGTATAGAAACATTAGAATTTGTAGCTTTTGAAAATACTGTGTATCTTTATGATGTTACATGTTAAATGTTAAAAGACAGAAATTACATTGTGTTTGCAAGAGAAACAAGAGGTGACATATTGGATGCACCTAAAACAAAATAAAGGCAAATGTACAGTTAAACACCCTGCATAAAAGATGTATAAAATAGGAATGAATGCAACAAAGAACCAGCCATGTTAATCACTGTATGCTGTCCTAAGTGAGCCTGTCCTTGAAGTTTCAGGATGTCACCTGTAGAAGACAACAGGGGGGACTTACAGTATTTCAGAAGCAGTAGTGGACAGTGTTGTGGTGTCATGTCTCACAGACAGCCCTTACTTGCTCTCCAGCTGCCATTTAAATTATGTAGCATACTCCTTGGTCCACAATCAGCTAGCAGAAGTTGCAAGAAGAATCATAAGTAATATTTAGCTGTTTTCATTCACCCTGGGTACAACCCTTTACATATTCCTGCAGATTCCAGGTCTCCAACTAAAGCTACACAAAAAGAAAGAGAAATCCTTGGCCCTTTCTGTGTTCTGAAAAGCTGCGTATTGGAAAAGAAGAAAAAAATATTTAAAATAATTTATAACTTTGAGAAATGGCAGTAGTGCTGTATCAGTCAAACAGGCTTTTACTCACTAGTCAATGTAGTTCAAACCTGTTATGTCAGATCCCACTTGAGCTGATACATGCATACATGCTTATGGAGTTGTATGGCATCTGGTTGGCATCACTGAATAAAACTGGATATCATGAAGATTTAAGAGTTATTTGATGTTCAAAATGCTGATATCTTATTTTTGAAAGGGACATAATACTTAAGTACTTTGGAACTAACCTGGTATGCTGGCTAAAAATTAATGAAGAAATCAGGGTTCTGTCAGGGTTCCCTTCTTGCTCTTCACACCACCAAGCTATCAAGGAATAATGAATATATGTAGTCTTGCCCTTGCAAAGAGAATAGTTCAAAGAACATTGAACAGTGCTGCTCATATTCAAATTCAGCCTGCAGACTGGTTTTTGTATTGGATGTTGTCCTGGTTTCAGCTGGGACGGAGTTAATTATCTTCTTAGGAGCTAGTGCGATGCTGTGTTTTGGCTTTGATATGAAACTTTTCAGTTCCTCAGGCCTTGTTAGCAAAAAGTCCGGAGGGGCACAAGGAATTGGGAGGGGGCACAGCCAGGTCTGCCAGCCTGAAGTAGCCAAAGAGGTATTCCATACCATGGGATGTCATGTCTGGTATATATACCTGAGGGGTTGGCCGGGGCATCAGTCAGCAGGTGCTGAGCAGCTGCATTGTGCACCACGCGTTCCTTTCTTTCTTTCCCTCTGGATATTATTTTTTCACTTCACCTTTTCATTATATATGTTATTGTCATCATTGTTATTACTGTTCTTTCATTCTATTTAAATAATTAAATTGCTGTTATCTCAACCCTTGAGTCTGACATTCCTTTCCAACTCTCCTCCCCATCCCTCTGGCTGAGGGGGGAGTGAACGAGCGGCTGCGTGGTGCTTAATTACTAGCTGGGGTTCAACCATAACAGATGTTCTGGCTGTATTGGCTGAGATGAAATCAGGAAGCCACTTACTGTCATTTGATTAAGGGCAATCAAATATGTTATGTTTAGCTTTGATCATATCTAATTTGTAAATAAATCTATATAATTTATCAAAGACCAGATCTATTTACCAAAACACTGTTTTGGTAGCCATTATATATTCTGATCTTTAAGTATGTTCAGTTAAATTTGCAAGAGTGACTACATTAGTATTGTCCATCTAATTTTTCAGCTTAAGTGATATCCACATTAATAGAATCTGTTCTACAATTGTAGCTAAGGTGATACTCTTCTTGTCTTTTTTAATTATTAGAGGTCTTTTAAGTTGTGCTAAGAAAGACTACAAGGATATTCAGTGCAGAACGTTACAAGACGGAAAGGTACAGAATCAAAGACTTGCCTGCAGGCACCAAGGCCCCTTGTTACAGCAGTTGTTCTTACTTGCACCATTAGAATACTTGTTTGAGCCTGGTAAGATTCCAGTGCATATCACATTTATTTCTAGTTTATATTTATATCCTGTGACAGCACTATTCATATGGAATGCACAGGGCTAATTTACTCATGTCCTAATATGAATTAGTTAGTTGATGTCTCTTGTGATAAACTGTTGTGCATTAACATTCTTCCCCTTGCATAGGGTTATAATTATACCAATGAGAGAGAACATTGCTAGGATCTTTTGACATAGTAAGAATCTTATTTTCTTCAAGTGTCCTCTAAGAAGAAAAAATGTTTTAAGGTGGAATGAGAAAGAGAAATAAAGAAAATGTTGAACACATCCACATTAAGTTCAAACTTTCTCACCTTCTGCAAAGCTCTATATCTGCATATAATAAAATAAGACTGTTCTTCATATAGTGGGTTTTGGTTATCTGAAAATACATGTTCCAGTAGCATGTTTAAATAAAGAATACAATAGTAAGCTTCTCTTAAATAATTCTATCCAGGTAAAGAAGAAACAAAAAAGCTGTACACTGCCACATTAGCTGTGGCAGGTCTTTAATTGTCATGAACAAGATGACAGAAGCTAGTTATATCAGTGGACTATTTATATGCCAAAGTCATTAGAGCTCTTGAGCTTGTTTAAAAAAAAAAAAATTAGTTAATGAATTCTCAATTTTTTGGCAGAAAGCATCTCCTAAAGCAATTTTGGCCTAAGTCTGTGACACATAAGTGACTTAAATCTACCTAAAAGAAAAATCCCTTTAGGATTTAGGGAAATCCCTTTAGGAAAGGAAACACCATAGTAATGTAGGACAAGCTATGAAGGACATACCTGTTTTTTGCTTCTCTGTGCGTAGGAGCTGTGATAGAAGAAGGTAGGATTTCTGCTCTTTTGATGATAGAGTGGTTCAAAAAGCAATTGCAAGTGGAAAAACCTTAAAGCAACTTAGTGTTGTTACAGTCCAGTAGTTGTCTAAAATTATGTTTCCAGGTTTATGTAATGTTCTAACAACTGCAGAGACACAAGGTAATGAATTTATGCAGGTAAGCCTGGAATTTTTGGAAATACGTACTAGAAGTAATATGTGAACATTAGAGGGCCTGTAGTAAAGATTCCTGGAGATGGCTATAAAGATTTTTTTCTTCCGCTTAGGTAGCTCGCATAGACAACATGTGTCTTTCTATTAAGAGACAGCCAGGATGCACAGAAGAGATGAGGATAACATTAAAAAGATGAGCATTTTCCTTTGAACCTCAGAGAGTGGGTTGCACAAAAGAAAGTGGTGTTGGCAGGGAGAATGGGATGATCAGCTGGGGTGAAGGGAGCATCCAAATTCCACTGTCCTTTTTGGACAACACTTTATATTGCTTCAGGGGTAAACAAACTATCTAAAAACAGATTCTAGTATGGAAGAAGGCAGACTGAACTGAAAGAACTTTGAAAAACTATGGAGGAACCAGAAACCAAAAAGTTGTAATCCCTGAAGATTTCAGAGATAAGATTGACTATTATTGACATACGATCTTCATAACTTAAGGGGAGAATCTGAAAGCAACGTCACACACAGGGTGAAAGTTCCAGAGTCCTCTGAGTTGTCTTTTAGACACTTTTACAAAGAAAACTTTGATAGGCTTTTAGCGTCCTAGCCAAAGCTGTTACCACGACCACTGAAATAATGAAACCTTTTTTATAATCTACAGTTTACAGAGATAAAAGCAAAACAGTTGTCTATGTTAACATATTTGCATATACCCTTACTTCTTAGATTATTCTTGTGCTTCTTATATGTGAGCCAGCAAGACAGCCAACAAAATAATTATAAGAATTCTGGTGCCTGCATAAATTCCTATTTACTTAGAAGTCAGCAGGCAACCTCCAGATTCAAATTTACACATCCCTGAACACATGATGTGTTGAGGGATCAGAATCAAATCAAAGCTCTAAGTCGCAGTATCAGTAATGGCTAAACAAGCCAAGTCTGTTTATCCACCAAAGTTAGGAAGAATGTGTGTTAATGATCTGAAACTGAAAGAAACACTATAGAAAAATAGATTTTATTTTTGGGGAAAAGAACATTTTATATAATATTATTATACTGTATAAATCTGATGTTTATACAGTATGGTTTTATACTGCTGCAGTTGTCTTTTTAATAGGCTTAAATGAATAAAATATACTTTGCCACTACATTACAGTGAAAGCTCCCTAAACCATTATAGCCCTTAGAGGAATCTGAAAAAAAACCCACCCTGGATATGTAAGTTCTGTTTTATTTACTGTATAATTAAAGTAATTATTGTAGTTGTTGCAGTAGTATACCTTTTATAGTTCCACAGCTGAAGTGAGGTCTGGGATAAATAATAGCTATCCAGTGAACTGATGGGAGACATTATTTATTTTTACAAGCTATTGATAACCTTGTAATTTTCAAGAGAAGCAAACCCACAAATTAGTTTGCAAAGGACATCAATAAATATTCTAAAAAAATAATGTACCCAGGTACAGGCTTAGGGGATATTTCTTTGATATAGTAATACTAATGCATGTTTCCACATACATGTGCAAAAATACTTAATTTTTTAGGTATGACTTTTACAGAAATCCATGGCTTTCTGTTCTTAATTTTTAAATCACATAGGTAACTTCTCCCTTGATGCACTACTTTGTGTGTGCTTTTTAATCACAAAAAGTAATGTAGTATGTGCTTATGTCGTAAAGTAATTTTCATCTTTAATTTACCTTTTCTGAAATGACTCTATCCCTGCAACCAACACAAACCTGGATTTTTTTTTTCAACTAAGTAAATAAGTCCTTAACATGAAACACATCCGTATATGATTGCAGTGAAATAAGTAATATTTTTAGAGATAAGCCAAGGTATAGAAGTTTTCAGTGTCTGACAATAATACAGCTTGTTATTAAAAGTTTATGTTTCTAATACTTACCAAACTAGAATAAATAAAAGGTTTCAGTACCTGGGGAACTGCTGCAACAATACAGCTGATATGGCTCTGGGCTGCCAGTGTATATTGCTTTATCATTGAGGACCATTATACTTCTGAAAGCATAAAATTCCACCTGATAAGCGAACAGTGAGAGTTTTATAGAGGAACTTCTACAGTATCCAACTGTATTTTCCTAAAAATGAAGATACCTGCTGTTATTTGGGTTGCCGAGAGGGCAACAAAAATATAGAATAAACAAATAATATCATCAGTCTTTTTTCAGTGTCCCTATGGAAAGGCTTCATCCTCTTTGTTAGTTCTTGTATTAAAATTTCAACGTTTCTCTAAATACTTGTTAAAATTGTTGATTGTAGCTTCTAATGAGAATAAGAATAGACTATTTCACATACTGTTCCCCTTTAAAACAAATGTAGCTATTAAAATTTGATAGAAAAAAATATTTGTTTTTTAGAAAGTATTTTAGAAAATCTAGGAGATAAGTGTGTTTGGGGTTTTTTTTGTTTGTTTTTTTTTTTTTTTTTTTTTTTTTTTTTTTTTAAACAGGTACTATTTAACAATCTGAAAAGGATTTCTGCCTTGGAATTACTGAATCAAAAGCTTAAAAACATATAAAGCTTGAAATATAATTTTCTGTCTACCTTTTTTCATCAATGCTGTGGCCATTGTTTCCTTCTCCAGATGATACCTTTAAAATTCCTCACTTGGAGAAAAGCAAACTGAATTTCTATTCAAAATGTGTTCAAACACAGAAGTCTTGATAGAAACTGCATTGACTTCTTCAGCTCCTTTCTTTCAGCTGAGCCACAAAAGGTTGTAGTCCAAGGATTTATCTTCTAGGCCCTTGACAATTCAGTTCAAATTTGTGTTACCTTTATTAAAGGAATAAGGAGCCTTTTGTGTTTAAAAATGAGTTTTAATTTGATCCTGTTACTTACAAATCTTAATTAACTCTGTAATAGCCTTTTAATGATTTGTCTACATTTACTAATTTGCATAAGTACAATGAACAAGATTATATCAATGTATTTACAGCCAACCTCTCTTCTTCAGGGCCATCAGCCTAGACAGGGTTACAGCAGTACAATCAGTAACAGGAAACCTAGGATTTCAGTTCTGCGTCATGGGGGTTCCTGAACGGTATCTCTGACACTACTATATCACCACGGACATTCAGCTACTTAGTTTCACCTTGTGCAAATGTCAAGCTGTCTCTGTTGAAGATTTGTTATGGTTTTCTGAGAAAGATTTACCTTCTCAGGAAAGATTCACCTTATAAGGATAGAGGGAGAACCAAAATACTGCACAGATGTAGTTCCTACCGAAAAACGTGTATCTCCCAATATAAATGGCTAAAAATGTAAATAGCTATTTAATAAATCCTGAAGATACAAATAAAACTTCACATTATCTCTATCAAATTTAAATATTCACCTGGATATGTAGTATCATTGCCATCCTGAAAATGAAAAAAAGGTTCCATGAAACCCACCACTTTTTTTAAGCTGAAAATTGTGCCATGCACTTCTGGCTGAGCACATATTTGACACTTAGCACCCTCCAGATCTTATGCATAATCTCTTCTCATGCCCATTCTCCACCTTCCCAAAATCTTAACATTACTTATATTTTATATATTGCTCCTTTCAGTCTTCTCAGATAAAAACTGCTTCTGTGGTCAGGGAACAACACTATCTTATAATATGATCTTAGCCTTCTGCAAGTTATAACTCAGTGATTTCCCTAAATGTTGATACCTTTCTTTCTCAAATCTGTCCAGCTGTTTTCTTGAACTATATAAAATTTGAGTATCTAATATAGTCCATGGCAAGAAGTTCCATGTAATTTAGAATTAATCTTCCGTATTATACTAGTAAAAGACATTATACTTTTGTAATTTGTAATTGGGGTGTATATCTGGGAAGAAGTTCAGCTCTGCAGAACCGTATGCATGTATACAGATATATGTAAACTGCAAACAGCATACTGGGCTGGACTGATGTGGGCAGACCTTAGTCATATAAACATTTCAATTTAGATTAAGATGCCTTAAATTAGCCTTAGGAAATCTATTCTGCGATCCATTTATGAAAGAAAGCACCTTCTAGTTCACCTCTGACCTTCATTCTTCCACATACCATAAAGTCAAAAGCAATAAATGAATAACAGAGCTATTCAGCCAGCTATTGCGTAGTTGTCTATTCAGCTGAATTATTTTAACCTCGACTACTTCTGAAGAATAGCAGGTGAGAATTGCCAGACCTTCAAAATTTAATATGTAAAATCAAACAAAAATCCAAACTCCCCCGACTCTTCTCGCCCCTTTCTTTTGTACTACATAAGATTGTTGTTCATTTCATTCCTCTTAGAAATATGGCATTCTATTTAAAGCCACTTGTGCTGCTTGACCATAGGTTGAAAACAGAAACAGTTCATGAATGTTCATAGAAAATGTTCTTTGCTGCAAAAGATAAACCTTTAAATGCAAGTCCCTGAAATAAAAGGAAAACACAGACCCTTTGGATAATACTGAATTTACCAGTTGCTGGAGAAGCCAAGAGACACATACTGCAAACTACCTGACAACCTATTCTTGGTTTTTAGATAGTACTAACTTTCTTGTGAAGTGGTGGAGAGAAATGTTGGCACAGAATATTCTACTAGCAGATGGTACTTAAGTTGGAATTAAATACTGCAACAGTATCACATTTGGACACCATTCAAGAATGAATGCTTCTATACAAGAAATGACTAAGTAAGCCAGGACTTCTCAGGCTGGAAAAGAAATGACTGAGTGGGAAATGTGATAGAAGTTCATAGGCATGGATAGAGATTAATTGTCCAATTTCTTTTCTAATAGAAAAAAATAGAGAATATCAAATGAAGCTAGCAGGCATCGTGTTCAACATTTTAAATTAGCATGTAGGTGAGGGTTACTAAATGCAAAACAGACACATCTGGCTCCGGAAGACTGGAAAGGTAAATTTTGTCATGGCCCAATGCTAGAAAAAGGATAGAATTTTCAGAAAACAAGGCACTTAGAGAACGTCAACAAAATAACCTCAAACCAAAATACTGTCATCATTCTTAGAAATGCCATATAGATAAAGTATAAACCGTTCTGTGCACTCCTAGAAAGCTATTTTATGTTTCAGTTATTAATGTCAAGCACTATTGCCAATTCCGATTGCTCAGATTAAATAAGACTCAAGTCAAATGTGGTATATACCTGCAGAATGTACAGTCTGGTACCATTATTCACCATTTATAATAGAAATGATCATAAATGATCACACTGTACATACTGTTTCATTTAAATGAGGATGTTTTCATAATAATTTATCATGTCAGTTCTTCACATACATAAAGTATTTTTCCATCCCCTCATTACATGTTCTCTGAGTTTAGCTTAAATGTTTTTCCACTGTCAATACTTTTGCTTTATCTGAATTACGCTGTACTATTACCTTGAATAATCAAGAATTGACTAAACTCTACTGTAACTTATATCTAAACATAAGAAGCCCAAGAATAAAAATGTTTTTCTTATTTCAAAAGAAATGTAGGCATTTCCAGTCACCTTTGAAAATCGTATCTTGGAGATATTGTACTGAAGTAAATTCATACTTGCTACACATGTAGGCTTGAGTCCTGAATTTTGTTTGTCTTTGCATTAATTTATTTCCTATAAGTCAAAAGTTAAACCTATATGATGAACGCATGAATAAAACCACTTTTACTGCCAGTTGTTTCACGATGCAGGTGATAGAGCTAAAACATGCACACTAAAACTATAGTTTACTTTTCTGTTGTCTTTAATTTTCTGAACAAGCAGGTCAGTAAGATTAAGATTTTGCACAAATACCATTTTGCAATTCCATTTCATTAGTAGCAATCAAATCCTGCATTTTGCTGAGGAACACCAAAGCAAAGTCTAAAAATTCTGTCAGCTACATTTTTTACAGGACAGAATTTGGCCAGGTTTTGAAGAAGTTGCATCCTTGGGCCATGTGACAAAAATGTAAACATCTCTTCCTATGGAATTCCACAGCCATGCTTCTATAAACTGTTCAGCTTTCACAAAAGTTTACAAAGCGCAGATGGAAACAAAGATAAATTCATGCTAGAAATTTCACAACATAGAGAAGACTCATACAAAGTAGTTCTGAGATAGAGGAAACCCAGTAAATTATTTCTTAACTATGTTCTTACTGAAATATTTATTCAATATCATCATAGGTGAACTTATGTGGGAATACATTTCCTACCACACAGAAGTGTTTCGTTTAGTGTACTTTGTTGTGACCTATGGCGATACTGAAGCAACTTAACATTATGAAAACTGATTTATTTCAGGATCAGACAATTTACATAGCATCTAACCTTGCTACACAGGTAAAAGTACTTGCCCTTGGCTATTACTTAGCCTGACCACAGGGCTTTCTGGAAACAGCAAAAGCTTTATAAGTGTCAGCTCATGGCTAAATCAATGTTTATGCATGATGTACCTTTGAATAGCAAACACTTGCTGCCTGCAAGCTAAACAATGTTTTTATCTGTTTGCCTATTTCTGGTCCTTCAACCACAGCATAGGGTGTTGCAAATCGCATTTAGTAACAATTATCTGCTGGAATTTCATGAAGAGGAAAGTAGCATGATTAATGAAAAGTGACACACGGAGATTACTTTACCATGCCAGCCTCCTTGGTGAACAGGCGACTCTGTTGAACTGAAGCCTGACCTTTGTTACTTTTAATGAGGTCATCGTGAATGCTTAATGCTTGAAAGATTAGCCACTACAAATGTTCCAGTATTACTTAATGATGCTGCCACTAATGAACTGCAGGTAGCCAATTAAATATAATGATACAGTTTTCACCTCTGAAACAAAGGTTGAATAAAACACCAAAAAATGCCATGTTTTCTGTCAAGGTGTTTAAAATACAACCTTGGAACTCTTATCAGAGTAGGTTTTCCTTGCACATAGGTAATGAAGGGTCTAAATTTGGATAAGCCAAAGAGTCCAGCTTTGAAGGAACTGTGTACCCAGCAGACCACTAGATCATTACTCAGTAGCTGGAGTGTGTACATCTCGTTTTCATCCAAAAACAGCAGAGTGGTTCAGCTTCCTGCACTTTGCTGTAAAGGTGCATGGTGTTATTATAAGCTCTGAAGTTTTGAGAGTAACTTTAGTGTCGCTGAACTAGCACCAGCCTGCCTGTAGCGAAGCTGTGTAAATGTGAGGTAAGCTTCCAGTAAATAGCTAGCAGGGTTAAACACATTCTCTGTTAATGTGAGTATTGACTGACATTAGCTACCCATTAGTGTAGGTAAATGTGACCAAATGAAACTCAGAATGGAAGCTTGAAATCAGTCCTTGAAGTTATAGTTGACTGACAAAACATCAACACAGACTGCAGGAAAAACAAAACAAACAAAAATCAGTTTCAAGAGTATTCATAATTGCTTTCACACCTGTTAACACATCTTTGTTCCCTGTGAGAATTATGTCTGATCATTTCATCAGGCAGAGATTCCATCACCTTTCTTAAACTGACAAAATATCTCTCCCGCCACAAATTTTTTGTTAAATATAGAACTGTGAAGGCATAACACCACAAATGCAAGAATGCAAAGTATGTGAATGGCCATTTCCAACGGAACACTGCTGCAAAGGTGCATATAAACTTCTGGGTTTGTTCTACCAGAATCAATATAAATATACTGCAGGTTCACTGAAGTTCACATTGCACATAAAATGCAGGACAAAATCGAGGCAAAAATGTACACAGAGTAAAACTCCTTGCCATATAAACCCCCCACATTCCTCGTTTGTACTATTCCCTCATGATTCCTCCTACTCTGCAAAGAGGAACAACCCTGCCATTGTCTGTAATGTCTCCACAAATTACCAGAACAGCACTACGAGTAGCACAGATTCCAAGGCAGTAATATTTACAGTATAATTAATTAAATAGCATATATGAAAGTTACAGATCTGAGGCTGTAGTACTGGTACCATCCCATACAGAACTGAAGAATTTGTTTCCGTTAATCTCAAGGACAAGAGACGGGGCCATTCGGAATTGCTAAGTATTGCTTTCAGTAGCAGAGAAAAGAACTAAAAGTAGGTATTATCGTTTTTAGGTAGGAAGATCACATAGTAATTATCCGGCACGCTAGAACTTTGAACATGCTACATCCAGAGTTTGCTCTGCATCCAGTTACTGTTGTATGTTACTTTTGTACATTGTATGGCAGATTTATCAAGACAGTATTACAAAGAGCTAAACAAAAAAAAAAAAAAAAAAAAAAGAAAGCAAATGCAGAATTAAAAACATCACATATGGCAAGAGAACAAATTTAGTTGTGGGTTCTTTTTTTCATAAGACATGAAAACTAGCATATCAAATAACAAAATTTTACTTTTACTTTTGTACAGAAACTTTTATGTCTTTCTATACGCACCAAATTTACTGTGAAAAGTCAAATGGTTATATGGGACTTCAACAAAAAGAATAAAATATAAAATAGAAGACTTCTTATAATGCTTATAAAATGTCTGGAGAAGATCATTAGCAAACGTTGCACATTAAGATTCTGAGTTTTTTACTGTTTAACTAGATTAAAAAGTAGTTTTACTCTATAAAATTTCATCTAGATTTATTTGGCTTTTAGGAAAAAAAGGCAGACTGCAAATTTGGAATGATATACCCAAACTTCGATGTTGGAAGCAAGAAAGCATGTAGCTGTTGCACTTCCCACCTTAGGGCAGATAGGAACCCAGGTAATCAGAAGAACAGGCACAGCCTGGGTTTATGTTTTCCTGCACCAGCACAGGTGAACTGCTACATGCATGTCTCATAATTTGCCTTTCTAAAGGCCTGCAGCAACTCATTCAAATTTCAGGGAAAGTTTTGGTCTTTGAATTTTAATTCAAATGGAGAGAAACAGCTCTTGGGGTTCTATCTCTAGAAGTCCTTTATGCTCACATTGTGCCTAAAATTAAAATAAAACATAAGCAGCTATAAAGCTGTGAAGTTCAAGCTCTCTGACTTTTAAACTTCAGTTTCTGAGTGTACATCTAGGTTATCTCTCTTTTCTAATAATTAAATTCAGGAATGTATTTAATTGGAAATAAAAGCCCAACACATCCATGTTTTAGTTCATACTTGCACGTGTATTAGCACTTTGTACTACGCAGGTAAAATTACTGAAGTCACTTTCCTTTCAAACCTAGTGAAAAAAAACCACCAAATTCACCAGACTACTAGAAATACCAATGACCAAATAACAAGGGCACACATTACTGTAGTTTTCTGTTACCTTTAGCTAATAACCATTATAAACTTTAAGTAAAAACTGATAAATGGACTATTTAATCTTGAACATGCCTCTTCTGAAGTACATGAATATTTGAAAGCAAATTATAATGGTAACAGTTTTGGAACTTCCACATTACTGACTGCTACTAAAAGTCTATTAAGATACCTTTTTGCATATTGAAATGTTAGAGTGGAAAAGCATGATCTATATTAAGAACTAACTGCGTATAACAAACACTTATTCAACAATTACTCTTTTTGGAGGACTGCTTGAATACTTCTTTTTGAGAAAATTTTACATTGTCGATTATAACTGTGGTATCTTACCTCTTAATACATTTTACAATTTGCACATAATGGTTCCAAAGGAACTTGTAAATGACAGTAAATCATAAAATTCATTTTGCTTTGCATCAGTTCATTCATCCATGTTCCAACTAATCACCTAATTTCAAAATTCAATAAGCCTAAATACCTGGATTTATGATGGTTTGTCAAAATTAACAGGGGAATATCAACAATGTAGAATTAGAAGTCTATTGCAACTTAAAGACAAGCACCTAGTTGAAAACAATTAAAAAGACTCTGCAGCAATAATTATATCCACAGTGTTAGCAAATAAAATAAATTAAAACTGATTTTATTTCTGCTTTGGGAGATTGCAGGAAACACTAAAAAGCTTTAATTTAGTCACTTAAAACAATGAAGTTGTTTTGAAGTAAAACTTTAAAGAGAATGAATTGAGCTTGGAGTACCAAGTACACTAAATTGCACATAAAATGTGCATGTAGATTTTTTTTTAGAAGTACACTATTCCTATTTATTATTCCATAGCTACAATGGATCAGAAGGCTTTTATTCTGATAGACAACATTTTGGTTATAAATGATCTCCTGTAATATTATATCTAAGACAGTACAGCCATCCTATTATATCAGCATGGAAAAATAAAAGTGCAACTAATAGTTTATAAAGATAGTAACAGTCACATTTATGAAACATGTTGTCTTTATTAAGGCTCAATAGCTTAGAATCCATAATTTCTACATCAGTTACCTGCTGCACAAATATTGGTATTTTTTTAAGGCACAGCTGTAGGCACCTATAGCTTACTTACAAACTGTACAAGTTTTGGAGACTTGCATTTATGTTCAGTGTTAAAAAGGAACTTTAGTTTTACTTGTCAAAATAATTGTGACATATACAAGTATTTTTTTTTAATAATTTGGCATCTGTTTTTCAGATTCTGTATTGCAGTGATTGCATTTAGGATGTAACTAATCTACAGGCAAAACCTCAACGAAAGGAAAGAAACGTGCTATTAGGAGTGTATAGCTTTTATGCAATAAGCAGAATTAAAAGGAATGAGCATGTGATATAATTTCTTTTGAAAGGATTTTAAAAGTACAAATCATTACATAAAAAAAAAAAGTCCTGCAGTCCTCTCTTGCCTCTTTAATTAAGTTCTTAGAGTTAATCAGATAAAAACCAATGGCAAAACAACACTATTTTATGCTATGCCTAATATTTTATCTCTTATTCCTCTAACTGTCAATCCACAAAAGGCTGGGTTTTATACAACACATGAATCACAAGTTTTAGTACCTTTTCTGTCATTCATGTTAGCACTGTTCTGTGATTTACTGGTAATTTATTTCCTTTCTCTTTCACGGATATTTTCTCTTCCTTTTTCTGATTAATTTCTCTGAATCTGAATGAACAATATTCTTTAAACGGGTATGTATATAGCCAAATATACTCATACATGTTATCAAAGTATTCTTAGAAATACAATTAGCAGTTTAAAACCTTGCATATAGTTCAATTACATCTCTCTGATTCATTATTGAATTTTTTTTTCTAACTAGCCATAAACAATACCATTTCCCCCCTAATATGCTCTTCTATATCCATCTGACCAACTTTATTGTAATCTGAGTTTTTTACCTTCTGAATATGAAGAATGGAGACATCAAAGTGCTCTGATGAGATCTATCAAACACTTCAATGCTGCATTTGAGAATATCTGTAGAAATGTCTCTTTGCATGAAGTACCAGTGTTAATCAGAAAATTTCAGATTCTGATAAGAGAGGCATCGATATTTGGGCTTCTACCAGGTTCTTTTACATCTCATCAAGGTTCTAGCCTTGCTGTCCCAATACAGACATCTGTGAAAACACTAGATACTGTTCTTATGATTCGTATTTTTAATAATAAACATTTTTCCCTGTGCTTGTATTTAAAACCTCTCTAGTTAATGATATTGATCATTGTGAAAAGATCACTCAAAATCATTTAAATTTGAGTACAAGAAAAGATGTGGTAACACGCAGGTTGGTATCTCTACATATGAAGACATGCAAAAAATGGAGACACCTTTTGGTATTTTTAAGATTGAAAAAGGAAAAAAACCCGACCCCATGGTTTTAAGTATATAAAAAATGTAATCTATATTACTTTGATACAGTGGGGTGAAAATTGATATTTGAGCAATGGAAATATTTAAGTGACTGTTTAATAATGCTAAATCATCTTTAAAATACAATCTATTTTTTTTGTGTATTTTAACTCATAAGAGCCAAGCGTAGTTTCTAAAAGCATAGTCATGAACATTTTTAGAACCAGTGTACTCTGTCCATGTCTTCAGGAATGTCTAAAAATACTATTATAAAAATATAGTATTTTTACAATTCTGAAGTCTTACATTCCAAGTAAGTATGCAAGAAGATCTGTCTTTACAGTAACAGAATTATGCATTTTTGTTTTAATATGAAGGACCGAGGCTGACAATCTGATAGAAATGTGCTTATTTCTGGTGATGGAGCAATGTCCTAAAGAACATAACTTGACTTTTAAATATCTTCTGGAACAGAAAAGGCGAGGAATTAAAAGTGAAAATATGTTTTTTCTTAAAAAAAATGTGCAGCTGTTAAACAATCATCAAAAGATGTTAAAGCCGGAACTTCTTTAGTTCTAGATGAACCTTCAGTGCATTCTCAGTGCAAATTTCAGTTTCTGAGCATAATGTTAAGATGTTTTATAGCAGAAAATACATGTGATTAAGAAATGGCTAATAACATAAACAAGATGTGTGCAGGAACGGCAGCATTCTTATTTCATTGTTCAAAGGCAGCTTGTTCTACCACACAGCTGGACATACTCTACTATGGGGCACATCGTTGAGCCATTGAGGAGGGAGGCCAAGAAGGATTCAGGGCTGTGAAAAGGAGAAGTGGCTTGGAAAAAGAAATGATAATCCTTGTGTTTTTCAAAAACTGTCCGCCAACTTCGTTCTCTTGTGATCTCCCGCTCAGTGGCTGATGACATGCTTTTAAATCCCAAGTGCTGCAGTTTCTCCTGACCGCACACATGCACACATTGTCACAGGTCCCTCCTTCAGAAAAAGAAGTGTTATCCCATTGTCCATTTTACAACAGGAAATGTTGAAGTCAAGATGCTCAGTGGACCAGGGTGACATTTATGGGTCAAGATGCACATTCAAATGCAAGCTGATTTTCACAGCAGGGATGTGAGACACAATGACACCTATAAGCAAACCCCTAAGCACTGGTTCTGAACAAGCTTTTTTTTTTTTTTTTTTTTTTTTTTCCAGTGGATACAGCATATCATTTGGTTTCTCTCAGGAGAAAATAATTTTACTTTGGGGGATTTCAGTAACATGAAGAGAGAAAAGAAGGTTTTGGATTTCTATCATCCACTTGAAAAAAAGTCCTGGAATTTTACTTGTACTATTTGCACCATAAAGACAAGCTGCACAGAAGAGTCAGACACTGTGACCCAGCTTGTGAGATCTCTGCCATTTGGCTGGTAAATCTGTGGCTGCCTGTTTGGTCCTTCCACAGGATGAAATTATCTGATCACTTCATGTTTGTATAAAAGACAGACCACCAGTGACACTCTCAGTGAAAGTCCTGGCCCTTACCCAATATAATTTTTTTTGAAATGAGGGGATCAGAAAACAGGGACAAATTGTTGTCTTGAAGAATTTTATTATTATTCTTTTAATTCAAAAGAATCTAGGGGAATTTTAGGAAGAGTAAATAAGGGATCAGAAAGAACAAAATCTTGCTAGTGAAGGAGAAAACCCTGCACTTTTAGATATATTGTTTTCTCTATTAAAAATAGTGTAAGCATTCAACAAACATTTATTTTTAGTGAAATAAAATTAGTTATCAGTAGTAGGAACTGATTAAAGGAAAAGTGATTTAGGAAATTCTTCCATCTTTATCCTACCAGTAACATAACTTGTGTAACGTTAGGACTAGCCTCCCTGGAACTGATAGGGGAATCAAGAGCTTTAGTGTGTCTGACTAACTGAGTAATGTACATATCACTTTTCAGAAAGCTAATAAGAAATGAGGACCTTCATTTCCTCACTGGCTTTCTATGAATTCCAGGCACAATCAACAAGTGTTATATGCTTAAAGCTTTCCTAAAATTTATGAATTTGAACCTTTAATATCCGGCATAAATTCAAGCTATACTAATAAATAAAACCCCTTATGAATTCTAGTTTTATATCAAATAACTACATTTCTTTTCTCCTCCTACATATTATTTTTTTAATACACACGTTTTTGGTTTGTATTTCACTTTCACTTTTTTGCTGATGATAGAGAAGCAGAAGTCTGAGCAGCTTATTTTCTAACTAATATTTTTTAGCTTTTGATAAATTTTATGAGGTTTTCTATTATCTTTTCTTATTTCACTCTGTAAAGTCATAATTTTCCTTTGAAAATATTGAAATCTATGCGAATATTTATTCTGTGAGCGTTATACATTTTGTCACTACTGAAATCATGTTTGGTGTTTAGTCAATTAATCAAGGAGCATGGAGGGAAATAAACATCATTTTTGCGAGTATCTGAATGTGGAATTGAGTAACATACTTCTAAAAAACATGAATGTATTTGCTATGTTAAGAAAAAAAACAATGCAGTAAAGAAAAAAAAAAACAAACCTAAGTGAATTTAAAACCTCAGAAATCACACAAATCATTATTTATAAATTTGTTGCGAGTATATTAATACTAGTTCCACTTGCTGTATTAGGGTATTCTTCCTCCTGCCATAGAGATGTCAATTAATAAGAACTCAAATGAGGATATCATTTTAAGTGGGTGAAATCATTATTTTCCCTACAGAAAGCTTACAGAATATGTCATCTCTTTTTTTAAAATTATTGCATCAGGAAATAAGGGATAATTATGTTGGCAGCATACTTCTTTTTTCTTTTTGGTCGAGTAAGATGTCATGTGGGAGGTCTTGCCAAAGAAATTCCTTGACAAATTAGATGATGTAGTATGTTTGAAATCTAAAGAATCTTCCACATTATAAGAAGTCCAAACAGATATGCTTCAATTATATGTAAACTAGAAAGAGGGGGAAAAAAAAATTTCTTTGTATACACACTTACTTCGGTAAAAAAAAATTCAGAGTGGCATTGGAAAGTTCATAAACTTAATGGGAAAAGTTTTAGCAGAACAATGCTGGTCATTTGGAGCTGGGCTGCCAACATTTCTGCATAATGCTTATTGGTATTTGAGTCATTTCACCACTTGGACTCAACTAAGTTCAAAAGCTTGTTTCTAAAGTAGACTTAATTGTACTGAGGCGGCACAGGACAGCAAAACTAGTTTGCCCTCACACAGCAAAGGGCAGAGTGACTCAGAAGAATATGCAAAGTGGTTTTACTTGGTTGATTTTCATTTGTTTCCGAAACAAAAAATCTCAGTCACTAAAATGTCATGACAAGTCAGATAAATGGTGGCAATTCGCTTGAAACTATATTTTAAAAGCTAAACCTCATTTGAGAAAGACTCTCCAACAGATGGGGAAATGTTTATAGGATTTCAATTGTCTTTTGTATGACATGTTTAACCTATTAAAAAAAAAATAAAATCCTTCTGAAGAAAACAATTGTATTTATTAAAAAATACTGTTTTTAAATTAGCATAGGTGGTATGATCACAAAATGCTGAAAGTTACATTCTCACAGATACATTTCACCTCTTGAACTTCTTGATACATTCACAGATACATTACACTTCTTGAACACTGATATTGGATTCATCAACTTCCATACATTTTGTGAACACCAACATTTGTTTCAGTCACTTGTTTTGTTTTTTGCTATTTTTTTTTATAGTGGATCAATTTAATTATAAGATATTAATCCTATTTTTAAGGAATAAAAAATGTTCAAACTTCAGTGTAATAAAACATATATAACATGATTTCCAGAAAAAAACCCTATAAATATTCCCCCAAATCTGCAAAGCATCCAGGTGAGTAAAGAAAATGGAGGATAAGATCCCCCCTTGCACTACTTTAGTATTTGCAAGTCTCCATGATGCAGACAGATATACATTTGCCCCAATGCCTACTAGGTCTTCCTCAAAATATGAAACATAATTCATGTATTAAAAAAATCTGTAAGTATTTTTTTAAATCATCATTTAAATTCCAAGGTTTGTACAATAGCAAGGTGTCAGATTCTAATCACACAGACACTCTTTTCAGTCAAGCCAACAGAGTTACTCTTTGTTTATGTGTTGGAGATCAGCATTGCACTGAAGCAAATGTAGCAAAGGAGTAGTTCCTTTGTTTTAACACAAGACCTTTTAGTACAATTTTAACAGAGATAAATCTTTTTTCAAGCAGACAAACAATCTTAGAGCTCTGCTAAAGAAGTAGGGTTTTTTTGGTTTTACAAACTAATGCCAACTGATAAACGAAGTACTAGAGCTATCCATCACCTGCAAGCATGCTACACATTTGACCTGCCTCTGATCCAATCCCTTATGCATTTCTCAATTTTGAAGTCCTATAACTTTTTTTTTTTATATATATATATATACACTTTCTGACAAAGTACATGATTTTCCAAACCTGCAGTTGTCAAACGTCATATTGTTTGTATCTGGTCTGGTGGGACATTCTTTAATGGGACCATATATACAAGGGATAATAATTTAAACAAGTTTTGTTTTTAATAAATATGTTTATACGTTATTTATTTCAGTAGTCTGAAATCTCCAAAGAATAGCTCTTGGTAGCATTTTTACTTGTAGAGAGTGACAGACTGGGGAGGGGTACAGGGAGAGCCAAGTCTGCAAGGTTGTACCATTATAGAACAGACTGCATTGGACTACCTCATCTACCTGGTTTTGCTTTCTTGAAGACAGATTTCTTCAAATAGGATCTGGAACAAACATCTAGACTCAGGAGAGGATGCAGATGCGTGGCTTTTATTGTCTAGCTTCCAAGAAAGATTCAAAAAGCTCAGCACTGAGGGAGTATTAGAAGTTTCAGCAATCACCCTCTTGAGCAACATGAAGAGGAGGTAAGGAGAAAGCTGCTAACCCCCTGGGTATATTGGAGATCAAGACAGGCTTTGATGCCAGATCTGGGGCATGACCAGCAAGTTTGTCCTACAGATCAAGATCCAAAGCTCAAGCAGGAGATCTGGCAGAGAATGCAGCAGGATGGAAAGTGTCAGGGGGCAGCAGGAGTGGGGCTGCATTCCCATGGCAGGTGGCTGCAAGGCAGCCAGGCCGTCACCTCACACACTGGCATGGCCCCATAGGTGGAGGCCAGTGGCCAGGGCACTCAGGTGGTGGCAGGGGGGGCGGCCAGTGTCAGCCAGGACAAGGCAATAAGCTGTGTCAAAGACTGGTGTGGGAAATCAAAGTTCCCAGGGACAGGATGAGGGGCAAGCAGGCCTGTGGCACTGTTGCAGCAAAGGCAAGGGTCCTGGATGGGTGAAATGGTGCCCTGGGCCTGTGGGCAGGGTTGGGGAGGCTGGCCAGGGACAGTAAGGCTGGTTAGTGCCCACAGAGCCCTGACAGAAAGTTGTTCTTAAAAATACAAAAAAGAGGTTAGGGTGCCATTTGGTATAACTTATTTGTTACAGCACTGACCCAAGAGATAGGGGTTGTGAATTCAACACTTCCTTCATCCTAAGATTAGCAGAACAAACACAAAAGCAATACCTAGTTCTGGCACTGTAAGGGCTACAGGTGCACTTCTGAGGCAGCAGTGTCAATAGGGAGGAATCAGCAGTTTTCCAGTTGTATATCTTGCCAAAAGCTGTTTTTTGGTGTGTGGTGTGTATGCCTGTGTGTGTGTGTCCATCCCTTCTTTCTTTTCTTTCTTTTCTTTTCTTTCTTTCTTTCTTTCTCTCTTTCTTTCTTTCTTTTTTCTTTCTTTCTTTCTTTCTTTCTCTTTTTCTCTCTTTCTTTACAGTCATAGAGTTTTGAAAACAGAGAGTTGCCTAATGTCTGTCATCTGCAGATCACTGCATACAAATCGTGATGGACAAATTTACATGAAATTTAAATTAAATACATGTATTACTATTATTAGATGTAATGATTTGGAAACCATAAACTATGAAACTAATGAAAGGGTACGTTTGTGTGCCATCATGCTTGCCATGTAAGTGTTTTTTGGGACAGGTAGGAAAATGAGCTTGATTTGGAGACCTATGAGGACTCACCAGGGTGCCAGTTAGTTTCTATCTACCTTGCACATAGCCAATGTTGTCTTGTAGTTAAAATAGTATCTTTTTGGTAGAGATACAAACATACTTGGGAACACTGGATAATCTGTATTTGTATTTGTAAACAACTTATTCAGCAAGATGAATACATGTATCTGCTAAAGAAAGGTTCTGCTAATGTATCAGGTATATTCTATTTGTGGTTATTTTATTTTACACCTCTTTGTGTATGTCTGATTTAGGCTGTAAACTCCTAGAAGCAATACTAAGCTCCTTTTTGCCACCCTTACCTATCTTCTTCCTCCCTGCCCTCCCTCCTCCCCCTGGCCCCAGGCCCATTTCTGCTTTGCACGATGATGTGTGAACTGAAAATGCTTGGAAATACAAGAACGAAACAGCCTTTGATCTGGATGGCAAGGACAGTAGCTGGGGAATGAAATGGTTTGTATAATGCTATACCAAGCAAAGGCAGTGTGTTACTTCAGAAATACTAAGGTGAGCATCCTCAGTAACTGCAGTGAAAATATGATTATTAACAGAAATTATTACAATATTTTACTTATACCCTATTCTGACTATCCCTTTAGTCTCCGATGTGTACACCCTAGTATAAAAAAAAAAATAAATACAAAACTTAAACTTACATGTTTTATTTACCACCAGTTTTGCACAAACCTTTCCTTGTTACAACATTAGCAATTTGTATTACCAGTCAGGGCCCTGTACAAACTGTGTTAATTTTTCTTGCCACACACTTCAGACAAAAGTGTCTCTATCTCCTGGCATCTTCCCTGTCAGATAAGGAAAGGCAAGACAACAGCTCTGGGATACATTTCTTTCTGAAAGGTCTACCTTCCAAGAACTGCTAAGGAAGGACACAGGAGAGCTCACATAGTTTTGCCTGCACACAAGAACTTTTTGAACTCTCACAGAACTGCAGCTCCATAATCTAAGGCTTATAGGGAATTTACAAAGGGCGCATTCCCTTCTGGACATGCCTGTAATTCCCATTATCATCAATGGGGGTTATAAGCAAGTCGTAACAAAGAATAAACCCTTGTGTGTTAGCACCGCCCCTTGTTTAACAGTGCCTAAATCAATACCAATGTTTTGACAGTTTTACTTCCAATATATTCTGACTTGTTTGAAATTCAGTTTGCACTTAACTAATGAAAGACTACATTTTAATCCTCCTAATGAAAGGATACAGAACAGACATTGGAGCCTGAGCCAAAACTGACTCGACTTTAGAGAACTTTGGATTGGTCCTTTAATACGTAACACAGAGTTCAGCCCTGCCAAAGAGAAAAAGATTGCATACAGAATGCAATGCTATTCTGGTGCCTAACCTGGCAAAACATAGCTGCTGCTTTACAATGACATTTACCATGTAACCTGTTCCAGACTTCAGAAAACATAGCTACCAATACACAGTACACCGGAGCTTATTAAAAACAGGGTACCTGTAGGTGAGGTAAAAAATACTGATTAAACTTTAAAACGTTACTGTTCCTTTCTGATGTACTTTGCCCAACATGTTTCTCCCAACACAATCCATATACTTCTAAAAGAATTATGATAAACATCAGGCTGGAATAGTAAAAAAACGACCATGGAACAGACAACTATGCATAAAGACATTTCTATAGGGAACGTGGAATTTTATTCCTGATACAAGTAATTTTCCAAACTGTCCTGGAAAAGGTAAGACACACAGGAATGTGTCCACACATGAGATGCAAAAGTTAGAACAGATTTACAATATAAAGACTATTCTGCTTTCTCAAGAGGAAATCACTGTCTTTTTGGATTTCAATAAATACAGCTATTACAGGCAGTACAGTAGCTAAAATACTCTTAATACCATTCTCCCCCAAGGAAACATGAATGTAGAACTCCCAGACAATTTCCTATCTGCATTTAGTCATGGATGCAATGATGATCTTACAATCTCAGTGTACTATGGGCATGGTTCCATTTAACTTGCATAAAAATATACAGAAATTCTGTACTGATGCATTTCCAATTAAACACCTTGACATCATCTGGGATACATGTAGTATCTCTGAAGTTTCAGTGGTAATCATACTTCTGATATAAGCACTTATATTTTCTGTTGTCATTTGATGATTCACACCAATTTTTAAAAGAAAATTATTGTAACGCTAAAGTTCACAGGCTGAAAATGAAGTTAATACTGTTCTTTAAAAAAAGTTATCAATTCGTGCCTTCAAAATGCAGCTCTCGATTCAATTTAGTTTAAGTAACTGCTTCATTCCTTTAAAGTTATTTTATTCTGAACATTTCTTTTCATAGAGAACATTACCTACACATGTTAGGAGATCGCTGTCTATAAATTATGTACGACAGAAATAGTAGTGTATAATAGCTCTACTTAAACAAATATGTATTATTTATAGTGTCACAGGTGAAGTACTAAAAGAAATGATACAGTCATACAGTCTGCCAAGAATCTTATTGCAAAAATGTCCTAAATGCTGAACATGTGTACTATTGGCTATTTTTCCCCCTATTTGGATATTTTTAGTAAAATCATAATATTTCAAAATAAACACTGCATTATTAATGTACTTCTTATTTGCCCTAGGGCAGCTCTGGCATAAAACTATCATTTAAATTCTTTGCCTTTCTTACATTACATACAATGGAGCTAGTCCTCATCTCATTTATATTGTCTTTTAAACTGATGAAACTTCAGGAACATTATAGAAACTACTCCTGATCTACACCAGATGACACAACAGACAAATAAGGTGTAGCTTTTCTGTCCTGGCCTCTCTGTTGTGTTTCTATTTCTAAATCAGTGCTGAAAGCTGAAGTAGCACATGCAGTATTTAATGTTCTAAAATGAACACCAATTAATATCTTCATCCTATATTTCTGCTGAAAACCATACTAGCACTGCAACAAAGCAAAGCACTTTCTTAAGCATTTCTGGTATTTCACAGAAAGAAAATGTATCCTGATTAATTCATCTCTACACAAATTCTATATACTTTTAACACTTGTTGTTTGTGATAAGAACAACAGGATCAATCAATTCAAGATGGGACTAAAGTACATGGTTCTTAAATTACATTTTAGATCTCTTTCCTTTTCAGAGGGGATTAACATATCAGTATCATTTTGTAGTTTGGGGCACTACTAGTCTTGAACTATCAGGAAAGAAAACATGGCAACAGATTGGCTGCTTTCTTCAGTTGCTGCCAACGTGCTGAAACTGAAAGATAAAACTTAGGAACATGCACCCCAACCTTCATATAAGTATTCATGTATACTCATTAAAGATGCTTGCTCATTAACTACAAGTGTTCAATGCTTCATTCATCCAAATAGTATAAATGTAAAAATTCAGTCAATTTACTTGAAATTGAAACACTCATATATCAGCTCTTAATATGAAAGCTTTCAGCCTTCCACATATTTTATAGGTTAAAAAAATAATAAAAAAAAACCAACAACAAAACCCCAAACTGTTGTGTTTTTTTTTCATTAATAAGATATATTTCTTGTTGCTAATGCCCTTAAACATTAAAGGGCTCAAGGTCTGTTATGGCAATCTGCAGGTACCTCTACAAGTTTTTGGCACATCTCTGCAAGCAAGCAAAGCAATGGAAATCTACTCATGCAGAACTTGATGTGCACATCTGGAGGCTTCCAGATCTGCCATCTTCAGTGTTCAGCCAATCACTTACCCAGTATCTAAATTTAAAAATGTGCTATTGGTTCAAGGTGCCTTATTCTGGATGCCAATTGCACAGCAAGATATTTGGTAGTTTTCCAGCTTGATTTTCAGAGTCTAGCCTAGATAATTGAGAACAGCATTTTCTGAAGCACATTTGTAATTATACTGTTAGAAGACATCATAACAAATAATCTCAAAGATTGTAATGCATTAGTGAGTTCTTCAAAGTTAGTTACATTGGTAAGATTATTAAGTTCTTTTGCAGTGTCCTATGGTAACTGTAGCAAAGACAATGTTTTGCTGCATTCATGTCAGTGAAATGAGAGTTTTGCTGTATACTTGTTTTTTTGACTATGGCACCCAAATCAGCATTTTGATATGACTCCAATTAAACCACGTTATGCATGATCTAGGGAGCCAATGAATGCAGCCTACCCATCTAGCAACACTTTCAAACATTAATAAAATGAAAATCTAGTTTTCTTATTCTAGAATAATCTTCATTTTTGTAAGACAGAATAAAGAGTAAAATGATTATGTATGTAATATTAACTGTATTGTTGCTGAAAAGCGCTGCCCCTCTTATGAAATTATATCTAGTTGGTATGAAAAAAGCCAGCACATATAAACCTTTAAACAGCATGAGGCATGTGGATTAGGAGGAGAATTTTATTTGTACTCTTGCTGAAAATGTTTCAGAGGATTAAAGCATTTTAAAGATTGGTCTAGACTAGATCCATATGGCATTCCTCTAAATAACACCGGCCCAGCAATCTTTATGATAGGAGAACATGGGCTGAAAATTTCAGTCGGGGGGTGGGGGGGTGGGGGTGGGGGAAGTACATCTATTTCTTCCATCTTGGAGAACACTAGTTACACCTCAAAGTTTTTCCATTTCTAGTGAAGCTGGTGAGACAACAGCACCAAATCACATTGCAGATGATACAGTCAAATCAACTAGTTACACTCTCTTTCAGAGACTTATTTTTCTAAACCAAAGCTCTGTGCATATGTATAATCATCCAATTAAACGAGGCAGCAGTGTGCACTGCATATATGAGATCTTTGCCTGGATCTGTCTTCTGTAGGTTTTCTGAAAGCCATGTGTTTAACCAATCCAACCAGAGATGCTAGTCTATCCACCTTGAGGGATTCCATACTGCCTACCTTCTAGCAAAGCCCAGAGTTGCTTATTCACCCAACCCACAACAGCCAACACAAGGCTTTGTCTGACATGTGCATGTTCCCCTATCATCTCCGTAAAATCAGGGGCTCTATTTGTTCCTCACTCTCTTGCTGTCTTTAGTTCTGTGAACAAAACATCCATTCCACCTTTACCCAAGGGTTCCCTCTAGCCAGGACACAGAGCACCCTGTGGTTTTCCCTTCCACTTTCTGCCACACTCCCATCCTTATCCAGCTTTTGATTTGATGGTGTCCCACTATCAACACTTGTTTGTTGTTTTTTTTTTTCAGTGTGACAAAAATATGTTTGGAAGATGGACAAAAGCAATGGCTGCTATGCTGAAAAACATTGAAAGAGTGCTGCTGAGGGCTTTGATACTCTCACAACACCAGAAGTACTTCAGGATATACCTCTGCTACACAAGGAGCAGGGACCCACATCTGCGACTTATTTTCCTTCTTCTAGTTTTATTTATTTATTGAACCATCAGGGCTCTGTTCACTGACACCTAGAACATTTCCTGACACCTGGAACAGATCTGATTCAGAAATACCCTTATAAAATACACGTGGAAATTTACAGTTCACCCAAGTAAAAATTCAGCCAAATACCTGAGCTGGAGAAAGACATACCCAAGAATCCTCATACCTCACAATAAAAAGCAAGCTGCATGAGCAAGCAATCACCTTTCTTTGTCTCATAGTTCTTACAGTTTAATCTATAGCTTACATAAGATAATTTATTTACACTTGCTTTCTTATTCACATGTGATTTCCAAGCCTGTAAATATACCAGCAAATTATTTTATTGAATTTTAAAAAATGTTATTTGGAAATTTGCAACATCTTTTACAGGGAGGGACTCAATAAAATGTAGGAGTGTTAAGCTGTGTTAGCTACACCATGTCATGCTTCAATCCTCTTCTGAAGGGAACCTGATTTCCCTGTCTTCTTGATTCTCTGCTACTGTCTTCCAAGCAATCATTTTTAAAAGCAGCAGGATCCCTGTTAACACAGTAGTGTTAATGTGTTTCCACAAAATCTTCTGTAAGATTGAGAAATTACCTCTTTTCTTGCCATTCTAATATTGTAGCAAAGTCTCAGATAGTACAGATTTTCCCAAAAACTGTACTGAAAAATCCCATATGAATCTGCCAAGCCAAGTTAGGTACTAGCTACACATTACTACGAAAAATCTGAACTGTTTTGGGGATGGTTACAGTGTTTCAACAAGAGTAATATTTTAGAACTGGGGCTATTTCCAATGTCAGTAATTGTTACAAATGTATAGTTAGTTTGGTGAATCTTGCTGATTTCCTTAAATCCCTAAAAATCTCAATTCACGTGACAGTTTCAGCCTTACGATCCTTTCCTCCTACCCCCTTTATCCTCAGAAAACTCTAGACAAAAACTCCAAAAGGTTAATGTGTTTTTTGGCACACCTACTTCAGGATAAGGAGTTGAAAATATAACAATAAAGACTCAAAGGCTGGAAAATACAACAAATTTCAATACACATTTTTGTACAAAAATCTCAGGATGTTAATGAGCAATCGTATTATTTCTTCTCCAAACCAGTGAAGCCTAAGAACAGAAATTAGTCACTTTACCAGTTCAGTCCTCTCTGCTACAAGGGAACAACAGTATATTGGTTGTGGTAGTTGTCTTTTACTGTATCTGAGGAACACATATTAAATACTATGCTCCATTCAGTTTGGTAAGAAGAAAAGGAGTGAGAAGAATTCTATTAAAAGTATAGAAATTGATATGGCCTGATTGAAATTACTGTGTACAACCCTTTTTGCTGAAATAAAGCTGATAATTGTTTGCTGTTCTATAGGATGGGTGGTCTTTCAGTTAACAGCAAAAAGTAGCCCTTATGAAGTATTATCTGAATTAATGAAAATGCAATTTGGAAATTATGACATAATCACTCATTACCATAAAAGGCATGCATTAGAAGCCTGAATCAGTGTTTGTTGAGATAAAAAGATGCTTGTTCTACAAAAGAAGAAGAAAGCAAAAGCACACAACAGGACTTTTGATCTCTGTATCCATGGCTATAAAGTAAGCAAGGCTTAAAATATTATGCATATAAAACAAATGGGAAAGGACACAAAATAGGAATTAAAATCATGGAAAATTAGGTGCAAAAATCAGCCAAACAAAAGGTTTTATCTGGTGGAAATGCTTTGCAGTGCTTAAATTCTGATGCACACAGAGGTAAGAAGCTCAATAAAAAAACAAGAAGTCAAACATGGAACTAGTCCCTAAGTGCCTTAACACGAGAAGTCTGGCAACTTATAAAAATTATAAATGTTAACAGTAAATACATACTTGATAATGCTCCAGACAATATATCATTAAAACTTTTCTCAGCTATAAATAAGAATCACAGCAGCAATAGGAGAGAACTAGATGAGTTTACTCTGCCTACCATTTTTTGAAAATTCGTTAGAAAATTGGTGGTGGTGAAGAACACAGTAATTAGAAATGATAATGTGAATGAAAAGTTTAAGAATTAAGCTATTAAATGCCCTCTGAACAATCTTTTATCAGTTTGATAGGCATGCAGTATACTGAAGTAGTTAATCGAGAGTTGAGGTTTTTTTTTTTTAAAAAAAAGGATTTATCTGTCTGATAAAGCACTTCTGCAGAATTTCTTGTTGCTGTTCTGAATGTGGATTGGCATGAAAAGAGATTTCCTGCCCTTTAAAAAATATTTTATTAATTAAAACCCTCCAATCTTTCTTTGCTTTCATTAAGTGTGGAAAAGCTTCATTAATATAGAAACCACTGTAACTTTCTGGCCTTTACAACAGTTGTCCCATGACAGCAATTGTGACATATCAACAATCAGTATTCTGCATCCTAATGGTGGTTTTCAAGCAAGCCTCATAGTTCAGATGGGGGCAGTAAAAGCTTATGCTATCCCTTTAAGGCTTTCTTGATGTCTTTTGGCATTCTTTTATAATTACAGCCTTTACTGTAAGCACTGTACTGAAGGCATTGTGCTGCAATTGAGTCCTGTGAAATGATTTGAGATTAGTGTAAATGCCACCTTTTAAACAACTAAACTGGAGAACATTTACTTTCCTTTTAGAACACAAACACAACTACAGCAAATATGCAATTAACTATCAAAATAAAATGCTGGTCTGGGAGATTTGGACAATTTTCACACAATTGCATAGCAATAACTCTGTCCCTCTCCACTTCCAAAATCCCTCTAGAGTCTCTGAGCCAACAACAGATTATACTCACACATTTTTTGTGGTTGTAAAATTTATGTATAATGGAGAAAAAATATTAAGTAAGAGTTTTAAGAGCTGAAGATACAAGGTTCGTATGAGACAAATATCTAAAATATTGATGCTGTATGCATGAATTTGATGCCTCAACAGGTATAAAACACACTGAATGAGGATTTGCCAGTAAAATGGAAAGGACTGAGCAGATGTGTTTTTGTACCAAAGGATTTTCATATTTCAATGTGACAAAATAGATGAGCCACATAAAGCTTAATTTGAGTTGCAAATTGCAAGCTGGAATAAGTTCCAGAATAGTAAACAATTAGCTGCTTTATTTTCTTTTTAATAAGACTAAATTACCAGATAATATCTACTGGCATCAACTTGGCTAATAAAAATCTGTTTAATAGGATTTGCCATTTTTCCAGTTGCTATCATGATCAGCTTTGCATTTTGATTATCTTTAAACTTTGCCTCAATTTTCTCATAGAAAAGCTCTCAGTAGTAATTGCTTTAACATTTATTCCAGGTCAAGTGGTTAAGTATGAATAATGATGTGTCAAAAATGTACAGTAGTGCTGTCAATAGAGCAATTACCATTTAACTAGAGATTATTATGGCACAAGAGCACATTAACCGGGCACAGTAAACAGAACAACAAAGAAAGAAGGGGCAAAGGCACCAAACTGTTTTCAAAACCTGCCAGTGTTATCTAGTGTGTGTTACTGACAGATATTAGTTGTTACATAAGAGCAATTAACTCTGCAATCAGCTTTGCTCTGCAGCATTGGATTAGAATGTTTCCAATTAGAACAAGAAGTTAGAAGCATGTTTCTAGAACATTGGCTTAATTTTTTAAAATAATCTCACAATGGCTTTGTTTTCCCTTGAACGTTTTGCATTGCTGTTTGGAAAGTGATCACCAACTGGCATTATGCTTAAAGCTTAACCAAATTACTAGGAAACATATTAATAAAAATACAGCATACATCTGTCTCTGGTCATTGGTGGTGATGTAAAAGCAAAGAATTTTTTTCAACGTAATTTTTATAGGAGGAATACTTTGATTTGATGTCAACTTGCAATTTAATGCATTACTGACTAACCTGAAAAAAAATCTTAACAGCAAGTCACAGGTTGAAATGTGTTTTTCTACAGCCTCTAATAGCTAGCAATCATTCTAGTATTATTCCTTTAATTACAGCAGCACAAAAACTATAAAGTTCTGCCTACAAAAGCTATTTGTTCAGGTATATCTTTAAATCGACCTCTAACTCTATTAAACACATGAAAATTACAGTCTGGCAGAGCACAGAAGTGTGACCTCTCAAGAACTGTCTCCTCCAAAAGCAAAAGCCACCTGTATTATCCAGGCTGCTCACACTGGCCCAAAACCTAAGCAATCTCTAGAAACTCCCAAGTTAAAAATGTATGTGCAATACAGCCTCCAACTTAAAGTATTCCAATTAATCTTGTAAAAATAAATAAATAAACAAACAAACAAACAAACAAATAAATAAATCTGGCTTTCTTTATATCTTGTTATTCTAACTTCTGTGCTTGACATGGTACAATTACAAGATGATCCAAGTTGGTGAGCATTGCTTCAGTTGCCTCTGAATGGAACTGAGAAAACTTCCTGATGTTCCTCTAGAGTTGGGTCTAGATAGAAGTAGGAAGGCACTCCTTCCCCTGAGAAATTTACATGTTTCACAATTAGATGATGTTAAACTTCAATATGGAAATGGTGGTACAATTCCACTAGTTCATCTCTGTATATCTGTTATTTCCATAGCTGAACAGAAATCATGAGCTATATTGGGTTCTTATAAAAAAAGCTGACAGTGGACATCACTTCCAGATACAGGCTTTATTGAATATGCAATGCCTGGGAAATATGGTATGTCTTCGAGCTCAATGTTCTGGAAGTATGAATGTTCTCCCTATATTCAATTACAAATTATTTTAGTCAACCTCCACTGGAAAGAAAAACAACCAACAAAAAAAACCCCAACAACCAAAAAACCCCACAAAATGCAAAAAATTGAACATGTAACTTTGTCAAGAAAGAGTATTTCATAGGAGCTTACTACTTTTTTTGAGAGGTGGGGAAGAGATAAGATCTTTATTTCTACCTGTGTTTCATTGTGACATTTTGTAGGACAATATAAAATATTTATAAATGAGAGAATTCAAAACTACTAAAAAAAGAGTAATTTCTGGCCTTGATTTATAAGTATCAATATTTTTATCTTTAGGTAAATTTAAAAATTTTGGGCCATGTAGATGCCATCCACCCACTTCTTAAAGGAAAGCTTATAGTGATTTGAAAACAAACTTTTCATTGCAAATGAACTGAAAACTTGAGTTTTCCCTGCTTGCATGCCCTTACAATCTCCTGTGACACATTTTCTGAATGTGTCTCAGAGAATCTGAAACTTTCCTTTGGCCTTCATGAACTACCCATGCAATTACTGTGTTCTTCATGCAGTGCCTATAATAAGCACCGTGATCTAATGACAAGCATCGTCGAAAATCAAGCAGTCTCACACAGTCGTTTGAATTCTTATTACTGAAACCTATTGTTTTCACTACTGAGCTTGAACAGATTGCTAACACAACTTACACAATGAAGACTGAGAAAACCAGATGTAAAATGTATGAAAAGTTAAAATTAATTTTTTATGTGCCTATTATGCTGTAAATCAACCAGTGTCAATAAGCAGCAATTTGTATCATATTGTTTCCATTTGTATTACAGTCTTCTCTGATTACAGCTTTTCCTCTGCTAAGACATTCAAGCAGTTTATTTTAACCTTCAGGATTGTTAAAGGATAGAATGTGTTTGCTACAGTCCTAATAAATAATTTGAAAGACCAGGTAGCTTCTAATAGCTGGAACATTAGAAAATATGATCACTGATTCAGATTCAGGACTGAAGTGCTCATAAGCCTACACAAAACTTGAAAAGTCACAAGCTGCCATTTGAAGAGCAGCTAAAGACCATAATTCTATCCCGTATATCCTGTACTTCATCTTAGTGCATGCATACTGGTTATATGAGTGACGACAGAAATTTGATTTGGAGCTCTTTGGAATTTATCCAGGAATTTCAATCTTGGCTTGCCTCACTAAAGGCAGTGAGACAGATCTCACTTTATTGATTGAAATTAAATTATTTTGATTTATTTTAATTATTATTTAATCGTTACTATGATTAAAAAGCATTTACAAATTTTTTCCCATGCCTTGTAGAATCTACTACTAAGAAACATAACAGGAACTGTAGAGCAGACGTAGGGGCAGCTTTAAGGAAGATCTATGGATATGGTCAAGGTAACTGCAAGATGAAGAAGAAAAATCTTTAGAAACAGAAAAAAATAGATAAAAGTTTTAAACTGTAGTAATAATAGGAAATAATAGGTGAAAACACAATCTTATAAATACATTTCCATATTAATAATCCCTTATAAGTCATTGGGAAAATTCATTTACTTCACAATGATTTTCTAAAAGTGCTCATGTGCTTGCCTACACCGTATGTCCATCTTTCTTTTTACAGGAGGGATTCAGTACCTTATTGTAATCCTCTGATGTTTCATATCAACAGTGACAGGTTATAACCCAAGAGATAGAAAAAATCTCAAACTATTAATTTACTCTCCCAGTACAGTGTCTCATTTAAATAGAAACACCAATCACATAAAAAGCAAAAAATGCATGGCCATGGTTAAACAGAGCAACAGAAGTAAAATATTATTCTATACAAGGTAGTTGATTGCAACACTTCATGGTTTGGAAAAAATTCTCTGTGCGGAGACAAGCCCAACCTGTCAAAATGATAACAGCTTTCCACTCAAAACGTAACTGATATGCTTAAAATACTTAAAATTCCATATGTTTACCTCAGGATAGTTTAATATATGTGCAGTGGGGGGAAAACAACAGAAAGAGATTAGAAGCTAAAATAAAAGATGAAGATTTTATTAAGTAGAAGATATCTTATGTTTGTGTAATATAAAGCAAAGAAATCTTGTGCAATAATTAATTTGTTTAGGTTTATTTAAGTTTTTTTTAGGTACTAACCCCAAACATCCTGGAGGATATCACAAAAAATTATTAAAATCTAATGTTAAAAATAAAAGAGTTACCTGAAGACAATATGTCTATTAATTCTTTTTATTTTGAACAAACTCATGTTTCTCTTTTCTGGAACAACATATTTATTTGCATATATTTACTTGCAAAGATTTTTTCTGCTTGGAATTCGTTTTGCATCCTTATGAAATGGGTTTCACTTGGAAGCAGTGAACAAACAGGATATCATAAAATTTCAATTATTTGCATAGCATCGAACCTCTGATAGTAATTTTAGTATAAACCCTTACCTTTCCCCCTCCCAGTCTCAAAATCTAACACAATAAGAGACTGTCATTATGTTAATCAAAATGAGTCAGGAGTTATGTATCAATTGAAGGAATGCTGATAGCAATTATAACTGGAACTATGTACTGGATTACATAAAAATGCTGGTAATGAATAATAAGAATAATTTCCTATATTCTAACACATTATTTTCATATTTTTATAAATGGACAATGCTATATAGTAAAACCTGTGGTGGTATTTTAGTATAAAAAAATTGCATTAGAAGTATCCTGTCTGAAGGCCAAACTTTTTATCCTTAGTTAAACCCCTTACATCTCTCACCTTATTTTACTCTCCAATACATTAATAAAATAGCATATGAAAAAAAAAAAAGATATGCCACTATGAAAATGTTGCATAATGGAAATGATTGATATAACATTTTCAGATGCTGTTCTCTTATGTTGCTTGCCTGCATTTTGCTGTGTGCTAGGTACTTTACAAATATAAAAGAAAAATCAGGCCTTGTACCATACAGAAATCAAAATTAATAATGTATGTAATGTATGAAAACTGAAACAGAAAGGACATATAAAAATGTTTGGTGCATTTTACATAGATGTAGTGGTGATGGGGAAGGCTAGGGAAGCTACATAAATAAAGCCTTTGCTTTTTCTTTCCCCAAGACACAACAGAAGAATAGAACATATCCTACAGTAGAGAAAGGTCTCAGAGAACATGAAAATGAAAGATGAGAAACTCCTATGGTGATAATAATTTAGGCTATTATGAATCTGTAACTCCTAATGCAATCTTGGATAGCCAGTTACAGAATTAGGAAAATGAGTTAATTTCAGATGTTCTTGTAGCACACCAGAGACCAAGAAATGTGTGAAATGCTGAGTCTGATGTATTTCATACTGGGACATCTACTCCAGATTTCTTTCTAGTATTTTCTAAAAAATGCCACAAAAGTATAATATCCCTAAGTATCTATAAATAGAGCATTATTAAAAGCTTCTACTAGAAAACTCCCAGTCATTATTCTGAAACCTAAGGACTGAAAGGCCTTGTAAAGTTGTCCCATTTTATTCTATTAGTGTAATTGCAGGTGCCATTCTTCTAGAAAGCCTTAATTCTTAAAAAAGACAAAAAGTGGATTCAGTCATTTCACCAGGCCTTTTGCTTTTTACATTTCAATTTAAGTCAATTTCAGTGATTTTAAATGATGATTTTGATTGCTGACCTAGGCCAAATCTAACAAACTCTCATCATGCTTTAGGCCAATCATCATATTGAAGGAAACTACGAAGATGAATCAAATTTAAATAAAGATCTATACTATATCATGCGAAACAAAATAGGATATTTGTGTCATGTTCAGAAGGTAATAATTCTACACCAGATCCTTTATTTTTTTTCTCTTGCATTAGGCAGTAGAATTGGCTTTGCTGTTCTTCTATTAAAAATAGTTCCTCATAATTTTCAAATTCCTGTGTTTAGAAAACAATAATGTCTACACATAGGATATCTCTAAATGTTAGACTATTACACTTCTTGCTTCTCTCCTCTTCCAAGCCTTTTGTATACCGTATGATCACAAATCGTTCAGGTTGAAAAGGACCCACACTGACTTCACAGAGGTTGCTCAGGGCTTTCTCTACTTGGGCCAGAGCTCTCACAGGCCTGATATGATAATCCAATACTGAATTATTATTGTGAAGGAAATTTTTAGCTAGTTAAAAATGGTCCTGCTTCAGTTTATGACTGTTGTCTCATCATCCCCCCACACACTGCTGTGGGCAGCCTGGCTCAATTTCTCACTGACCATCCTGCAGGTATGGACAGGCTGCTACTAGGTCTCCCCAAAGTCATCATTCTCCAGGCTTAACAAAAGTAAATTCTTCAGCCTGTCTTCACAGCACCTTTAAAACCAAATCTTTATTGTCTTTACATCTGGTGTTAACAGGACTTCGTACACAGCCTCTTCCTGTATTCATATCCACTGAGAAATTGCTCTCAACAGCACAAAATAAATAAAAAACCCAACCACAACCCCTAGAAGATTTCATTAAATTGTCTGAAGAATTCAAAAAAATAGCATATTAATGTATTTCTGTGGTGAAGATGAAGAGTGCTACTTAAACCCCCCTAAATCCTATTTGTAAAATCAGTGGTTATATGTAGTTCATTACTGCTTGCTAATTTTCTCATTTAGGTTAATGAATCAGTGACAAAATATTTTCTGTTATCCAGAACCTGATGCGTTTGAATCACCCTCCCTTCTGAAGAAGCAGAAGAATAATTTCAGGCCATTCATGTGATTTGAGGGATACTTTCTCAAATAATTTTCTAAGTCTAATTAAGATGCTAGATCATTAGGTAGAAAGACAGAGAGAGCACCAGTTCTGGCAATACTTTCAGCATACAACAGGATCTAATAATTCCACATGTAGTCCCCTCAGCCATAGGAATTTTTAATAGAATATTTGCATCATTTTGTCAATAAAACTTAAACCTCCTATCACTACTCCTATGAAACCCAAATTCTAAATCTGTATTTCTGTAAAAAAAAAGGAAGCTCTCATTAGATTAGGAGCAAATAAAGTAGCAGGCCAAGATGCATACAAGCATTGGTAGAAGCAGAATACCTGTTCAGCCTTGGTGCATTTTTATGACAAGACTAACACGATCCCACAATGCATACTTTGTATGCATTCAGTGTTAAGTAGCTTGAACCTGGAAAACTTCCCAGACTATACATCTGCCCTTTTAGCTGGTGCTATACAGGATGAATCTGTAAAGAAGGCAAAGGATGAGGCCAGAAGGCCAAGCCTATGTTATCTTATGACTAACATTTTCAAGAAGAATAAAAGCATAACAGCTTGCAGCCTGTAATAAACCAAGAACAGAGAACAGCTCTTAATATAAGATTAAAACTCTGCTTAAAATTCAATGCATTCAACCTTGGCAGGTGAAGAATCAACTCACTTCACCTTCTGCTTTTGACAGCTTTTTTTCCATTTCACTTTTTAAAAGCAACTTATAAATTGTTTGACCTTTTCCAGTCAGGCATGTCATTCAGTAATATGAACTGGCATGCATATTCTGATTGGAAAACAATTTTGTTGTGAAAAAGACTAAATCAAATCAGCAATTAAACATTGTACTTCTTGTTAAGTAGCAGAAAATGATCAGGAAATGTTCCTTAGGTCTTCCTGAAATGTAGCCTATTTTCTGTAGTCCAAGGATAATTTTCAAGATCTTTAAATGTTGCATTAACTTCAGAATATTACAGAAATACTGAAACATATGCAAAAGAAACCTATTATTCCTTACCTTGCTGACGCATTACTTTGAAAATTATACTTTTATCCTTTCCATCCACAAAGTGATTTATTTTTATTTTTGAAAATCAAAACTCCCAAGATTAGCATTTTCATAGGAAGAGCAAAGTAATTTCTGTTCACATGAAAAATAATTGTGTTTATTTTGTAATAAATAATATAAATAAATAAAAACCCCCTTAGTTTATTTTGTATTTTTAATTCAGATTCAGGCATCAGTCATACTATTGTTTCAGCTTTCTAGGTGTGGATGGCCATAGCTCTGTTTTAGGATTTACAATGGCCGATAATGATTGCCGATAATGATTGCCAATAATGATTTTAAATGGCCATATGCAGACTTCAAACAGTTCCTTCAGAAAAATAAGAATTGTCTATTTGTTTTCATCTTATCAGACTTGGAATGGTATTGTTTCTGTTAGGTTATTCATATATCTATTATACAAAACCTTTCAGAATGTTTAGAACATGGTTTGGAAATTGTATACAAGTAAAACCCTTTTTATCCACTTATTCTGCCATCTATACCGGGAGATCATAGCTCAGGATAGGAAAAGTATCTAGATGCTACAAAGAGAGAAGCGCCATAAATAGAAACACACAAGGACAGTTTCAGGACTAGGAGCTGGCTTTTGTCTTTGTTTTGCAAAGTGTTGAAAACACAGTTAGCATTTATTACAAATGCACCAGCTACCAATGTTTCTTAAGCCATGATTCAACAGTTCCTGGATATCATCCTGGAAATGACTATGAAAACAGATGCCTGTACTTATATAAAGTTACTTGAAGTACTGGGACTCTGCACCTAAACAAATGATTGTAACTTCAACAAAGGCGTTAGCGTATTATTACTTAGACATAATAGCTCAGTAAGAACTTTTCCTGTAAGTTATTGAGTGTCCTCTCCTGTCAACACAGACAAGAGGAATACATGGAATTTTGCAGTTTGATGTTCTGAATTCTTAGAAACCACAGGGCACAAAGTGTAATGCTTTGTTACCAGAAAGAACGATCTATTGCAGAAATCAAGGAGGGGTGGAAATGTACATGATAAACTGCATTACTTCCTTTACATCACTCCTTTGATTAGGAGTTGGATTTATGGTTTCAAGGTCACAGTGAAAGCCTTTGGTTACTGTGAGTTTCCAATGTAAAAAAAAAACCAAAAACAAACCAAACAAACCACAACAAGCCAACCCTTTGCATTCCAGTTTACCTCATTCAAAACCATTACATTCACTTTGTATTAACATGGGACAGCATTATGACTTCTGCATCCCGTTTCCCTAATAGAGGTCCTCTAAGGGGAATTTTGAATTCTTTATTTTAGTCATCTCTGACCCTAAACCTCGCATTGCAGCTATCTTCTTTCCAGGCAGGTAGCATCAGCCTAGTTTTCTCCAGATCTTTTGTTCCTGCCTAACATTATGTGGGACTCTTTCCATGAGAAGCAGGCTACTTTGCTTTTGCATTGCTCCTACATCCCTTGGGTCTATTATCAGTAAGAGAGTAAAGGCAGAAATTGGAGAATTTCTCCATACTTATGTTATTCAATGTAGGTAAGCAAAATTGAAATATTTAAAACAAATGCTCGAGAGGTAGAATAGCACCACAAAGCAGCATTTCATAATTGTACTGAAGTACCATATTTTCATGAAAGAAAACTTGCATCAATCAAAATTAAAGCCAGTTGCTAATATATATATAGTTTTTACACCTGGCACCATTATCATGGTAGTTAATTTCTCTGTTTTCTCACAAATCTATTACCTGTTCTCCAGAAAAAGCTCTGAAGACACTGATTAGAAATTGTAACCTTGTACATTTTATGAAACATGAATTGTGTCCCTATTGTGTTTCTAAAGAATGAATAGACTATAAAATAAATCTAAACCACTGAAATTAGAATTTAAGTAGAGAGAGAGGTGTTACAGCATTCACTTAAAAGATTGTATTTTCATGCCAATGATACTAAAGCAGAGTTAATTCTTAAGTGGATTTTACAGTATTTTTCTGAGAATCTCTACTAGATCTGGACATTGTGAAGTAACACAAGATTATTTAAAACAGTGTATTGCTTTTATCAGCACCTATGAAACTTGGCAGTTACCATCTCTCCACTGTAAATACAAAAAGGCAGATACGTGTGAGTCATTTACTGTAGCTATATTGCTCCTGCTAATGTATGATGTAAATGATTTAACAATTACTATGAACACTAGAGCCTTAGGGAGCAGTTGTCTAACATGTTTCCCTCCAACAACAGGCATCTATCTTCCTCTTGATGTGTCAGGAGCTTTAAGCAGATGCATCATGACCCAGCACTGATCCTGTGGCTTACCTGTGGAAAACCTTACGTGTATCAACCGGAAAATAAACCCCTTACATTACAGAGATAACTCTTATGTAGTTATGAAGCTTCAATTTAACAGCACAAATTTGCAAGGGGAAAAAATAGCTTCCTGCATCTAAGGATCTCTGTCTCTTCCTCTGCTCTTAAATGTATTTAATTCCTTAAAGTGTTTTGAGATACCACTAATGGAGAAGATGAGATACAAGACACTGGCTGTTTTGTATGCCTGTAACATTGCAGGTATTTTTGTGATGCTTTGAAAAATAACATTGTCCTGTTTTCCTCTTACCTACTGTTCTGCTCATAATGTTCTAGTTTTCTTCCCACAGATATAAGGCTAACTATGGTTAATATTTAATAATAAATGCTTGCTTTTAAATGGCTTAATCAGCTAAGCAAAATTGATTTAAAGCAAAAAATCAAAACAGTTATATTAATCAGAGGACTGGAACTACCATAACTGCATTGTTCTCTGACAATCAAATGATACTACTTTAATAAAATTCATTAGGTAAGCATCCGAATTAAAACATGACTGTAATATTAATGTAAGATGTATGTCTTTTACTAGAGAAGGTCAGCTTCTCTGTACATTAACCTACGACTGAAAGAAGAACAGTTCATTGTTTCCTATGAAATAAAATTAAAACCTGTATTTCTTCAGATTTAAGACAACAGAAATGTTAATATAAAATATCAAAGAAAACTGATTACATAAGATTTCCTTCTATAGGGTATCTTTTTTCACTCTTACGTACTGCATTTTAAAGTTTACACAGAAAACCACTGTAATAACCTGGACTGTATGATGTACATATAGAAACAGGTATAGAAAACCCTGTTGAGTTATTTCCAAGAAAAATCACTAGATCTTAAGGACCATGAGATTATGGAGGCCACATTAAAAGCTTTTTATCACCAAGATATGCAGCTAATTGCCCTCAGTTTGCTGAACTTTATATTGAATCCAGATGCCAAGGGCATAAGTAAATCACAAGGAGGTTGTAAAAATTTTAGATTATTAAAGAAGGTAGTATTTACCTTGGAATTATGTATTCTGGGGATTTGGAAAGAGTGGATAGTATCTGTGGCAGTTTAAATTTCCTGAAGGAAACTTCAGTTTGCTTGGCAGTGGGTGGTAGAAACACAGCACCAATATGGATCACTCAGGTAGCTAGGCTAGTTCTCTAGGTTTGTCCTGGTTTTAGCTGGGATAGAGTAAATTTTCTTATTAGTAGCTAGTACAGCACTGTATTTTGGCTTTGGTGGTGTGAGAACAACGTTTTAGGTGTTCCTAGGTAATGTTTATACTAAGTCAAGGACTTTTTAGTTTTTCGGGCCCTGCCAGCAAGAGGGCTGGAGGGGCACAAGAAATCGGGAGGAGACACAGGCAAGACAGCTGACCCAGACTAGCCAAGGACTATTCCATACCGTGGCACGTCATGCTCAGTGTATAAACTGGGGCAGTTGGCTGGGGCAGGCTGATTGTTGCTTGGGGACTGGCTGTGCATCGGTCAGTGGGTAGTGAGCAATTAATTGGTGGTGGTGGGATGGCTCCTCTTACTGGAGTCTTGGGGGGGAAGGATACAGGCTCTTTAGGAACAATAGGCAGGGTGATGAGAGGGGATGTCACCTTCTATGTCAATGACCAACTGGATTGCATAGAGCTCCACCTGGGGATGGATGAGGAGCCAACCGAGAGTTTATGGGTCAGGATTAACTGGAGGGCAGGGCCAGGTGACGTTGTAGTGGCGGTCTGCTACAGACCACCCAACCAGAAAGACTGAGCAGATGAGGCCCTCTACAGACAAGATAGGAGCAGCCTCATGTTCACAAGCCCTGGTCCTCGGGGGGACTTCAATCACCCCAATACCTGTTGGAGGGACAGCACAGCAGGGCATAAGCAATCCAGGGGGTTCCTGGAATGCATTGATAACTTCTTTCTCCAAGTGATAGGGGAGCCAACAAGGAGAGGTGCTATGCTGGACCTTGTTCTCACCAACAAGGAGGGGCTGGTGGGGAATGTGAAGCTCAAGGGCAGCCTTGGCTGCAGCGACCATGAAATGGTGGCATTCAAGATCCTTAAGGCAGTGAGGAGGGTGCACAGCAAGCTCACTACTCTGGACTTCAGGAGAGCAGACACTGGCCTCTTCAGGCATCTGCTTGGTAGAGTAACATGGGAAAAAGCCCTGGAGGGAAGAGGGGCCCAAGAAGCTGGCTAATATTCAAGGATCACCTCCTCCAAGCTCAGGAGTGATGCATCCCAGCAGAGAAGAAGTCAGGCAGAAACTCCAGGAAGCCTGCATGGATGAACAAGGACATCCTGGACAAATGCAAACACAAAAAGGAAGCCTCCAGAGGGCGGAAGCAAGGACCGGTAGCCTGGGAGGCATACAGAGAAATTGACCGATCAGCCAGGGATCAGGTTAGGAAAGCTAAAGCCCTGATAGAATTAAATCTGGCCAGGGATGTCAAGGGCAAGAAGAAAAGCTTCTATAGGTACGTCAGTGATAAAAGCAAGGGAAAATGTGGTCCCTTTCTGGAAGGAAATGGCAGACCTGGTTACCTGCGACATGGAGAAGGCTGAGATAATCAATACATTTTTTGCCTCAGTCTTCACTTGCAACTGCTCCAGCCGCCCTGCCCAAGTTGCAGAAGGCAAAGGCAGGAACTGGGAAAATGAAGAGCCACCCAGTATAGGAGAAGATCAGGTCCAAGACCATTTAAGAAACTTGAAAATGCACAAGTCCATGGGACGTGATGAGATGCATCTGTGGGCCCTGAGGGAACTGCCAGATGAAGTGGCTAAGTCACTGTCCATCATATCTGAGAAGCTGTGGCAGTCCAGTGAAGTTCCCATGGACTGGAAAAGGGGAGATGTAACCCCCATTTTTAAAAACGGGAAAAAAGCAAGACCTGGGAAACTACAGGCCAGTCAGTCTCACCTCTGTGCCTGGTAAGATCATGGAGCAGATCCTTCTGGAAACTATGCTAAGGTACATGGAAAATAAGGAGGTGACTGGTGATAGCCGAATGGCTTCACTAAGGGCAAATCGTGCCTGACAAATTTGGTGGCCTCCTATGACAAGGTTACATCATTGACGAATGAGGGAATAACAACTGACATCATCTACCTGGACTTGTCCAAAGCTTTTGACACTTTCCCACACGACATCCTTGTCTCTAAATGGGAAAGGCATGGATTTGACAGATGAACCACTCAGTAGAAGAAATTCTCTATTGTGAGGGTGGTGAGGCACTGGCACAGGTTGCCCAGAGCAGCTGTGGATGCCCCATCCCTGGCAGTGTTCAAGTCCAGGCTGGATGGGGCTTGGAGCAACCTGGTGTAGTGGAAGGTGTCGCTGCCCATAGCAGAGGGTTTTGAACTAGGTGATCTTTAAGGTCCCTTCCAACCCAAACCATTCTATGATTCCCTGATTCTATTTCTGTGTAAACACATTTTTTTCTACATCTCTCCAGAGTCCATGGGTCTTTCTCAACACCCTGTACTAAATGCAAGACCTGCAGGAAAGACTAAAACCTACAAACACCCTATGACACAAAAGGAGAGCAGGAAGGATTCAGAACATTGCTAATGTAGAAATTTACTGCAAGAGTTAAAAACCTCTGAAACAAACCTCCTGGATGACTCTAGGGAATATTGCATATTGTACATCTTAAAAAAGATGAGGCTTTAAAACACAGGTACTTGGGGGAAAAACGCTCAACCCTTGCAAGTCAAGTCCAGTAACTGCTTTAAAACCGAACAGACCATATTGGCAAGGTATTCAATTACATTTAGGATTCAGTAGGAGCAACAGGACAGCCTATATATGGGAGTTTTTTGGCTGTGGACAAGTCCATGCTTCAGAGGCAAGAAAATATGGTCCCAATTCTTTTATTACCCAAAAGCCCTACCCACGTGAAAATAATACAAACAAATAATGCAGTCTCTAGTCAACCACCTTTGGATGTATGAATACCTTAGAAATCCCAGCTCATAGTGTGGGTGTAAAATTATATCTCTGAGAATTCTTCTACTTAGCTCCATAATCCCTTCTACATGCTTTTTAGACTCTATCTAAAACAGTTTTGGTATCTTGCACCTATTGCTCCATTGGAGGATTATAGGAACTTCAGACTTCACTCTTTAGATGGCTGCAAACCTTCTAATTTTGGATCTAAACTTACTCATGGCAAGTTTTACATCTCTTGCTTTTTTAACAATTTTATCCCTTCATCCAACTGATTTTCATCCTGTCTTGGTACTTACTCACCCTCAACACATGTCAGTAAAGAAATATACTCCCTTTAAGTCTCTATTTACATAGGTTAAACAAACTGAGCTTTTAAAAACTCTATTTTAAAAATAGGTATTCTTTCCTCTGGATCTCTTTCTGTTTACATGTGTCTGTACCTGCACACAACATCAGAAATTTGAAACATGCAATGATAGCTCCCTACCTTTATTGAAAAATATCTTGCTAAGAGATCTTAAGAGTTGTTTTATCCATTTCACAGCTGCATCATGCTGGAATTCAGTTACCCTCTAACTGGGTCTTAGTCTTTTTCTTTTCCTTCATTCATTTACTGACCTTACAGCTGAAAATGTTTGATATAGAATGCCTATAAATACATTCCACTTCTGTAGTGCACCCATACAAGATTAAAATACTTTAAGTTGCAGCATCTGTTTGTTGTTCATGCTTACTGTTGATGTAAGGCATTATTCTGCACCAAAACGTGTATAGGTACAGAGGATTAACAGATCCCCAGCTTCTTTGAACCTTTCAGTTTACATTGATAAAAAACTGACAGCAGCATGGAAGGGAGAACAGGTTACAAAGTAGACACAGACATGTCCCATAAAACTGAGTTACAAGGGGTATCTTGCTTCTCTTTTTCTTTTGAATTGTAATGTCTCCTATTGCTGTCAGAAAGCATTTGTCAGAACTAGAGCAAGTCTACTAAAAGGCAGTCCAACACATGTACCAAAGAGGACGTCCGAATAATATGTGAATAACTAGGTAGTAGTGATAGACAGAAGCGCAAACGTCATATGTGACAGCTTTATAGCTGTTACACAAAGGAAGGTTTTGACAGAGATTGCTAAATCTGAGCTCTGAGTATGGTCTGATGTTAGGAAGCTCCAATTAAGCTACATCGTATGTTAACTTGCTACAACATTATGACCATTATGAGATTTTTATGGCTTCTAATAGGAGCAGGCCTTTTTTATCAACCTGCAATGTAAATAAAAAATCTAGAGGAAAATCATTGTGGCGTTATTTTATGTAGGTAGAAAAACACAGAAGAATCGTTTTATCTTTCTAAGGCTTCCATACCTGAAATTAATGTGACTTCAGGGATAATGCTGGGACAGATAAGCTGACTCAAATGATAATATGAAGCCGTATTTGGAAGAAATGTAGAATGGAATTTACAAGTAATTTCATCTTTATAAAAACTCTCAACAGTGGTAAATTATAATGACAGTAAAGCAACTGTCATGAGAAAAGCTGTCTTAATGTAACAATGAAAATGATGTTATTGGTTTAAATGTAAATTCCTAAAACTGGTGAGCATCAAACTAGGATCACATAAGGATGGCAGTTGCAAAAGAGGAAGAGAATGATGAAATGGGTGGAATCTCCACTAAATTTGAAAAGGAAATGGAAAATTTTTGGGTGATGCTGAGTTTGAAAGACTGAAAAAAGATCAGCATAAATCCAGACAGAAATATCCTCTGTGTCCTTGAGATACAAGAAACGTGTCTGTGAATAAAGCCTGGGACAAGAAGATGGAGAAATTATCTGAACAATAAATGATTAATCTGTTTGCATTGTTGCTTATATGGCTTATTGTTTGGATATAGTGTTCCTGGTTTCATGGAATACTATGTAGAATTTATTTCTATTATTACTATTATTATTAGTTATTCCTATTAGGAATAAGGTACAGATTCTGCAAAGTAGGATCCTTCAGATAAGCTATTGTAAGGCTGCTACTTTTTCAATAAAGAAGTAAAATGCCTGGATATGTAAAATCCTGTAAAGATTTGTTAATTTCATAACAAAACAAACAAAAATATTCCTCTTAAAAGAAAGTTCTTCAAACATGACTTGGGCCCATTTTGGTAAACTTGAGGATTATAGGCAGCATGTGGCAGCTTTTAACATAGGGCGTTATTATGCCCCACGGCAGTCATTCAGACCTCAACATACACTGCTCTCCTTTGATATGTAAAAATTATATCTTTACAAAGAGCATGAACTGGTTACTCAGTAATGGAAATCCATACTCTCAAATGCAATGAATAATCTTAACATAAATAACTGCAACCTGTGAAACATATGAAGGAAAATTCAGAATAGAATTAGAAGTACACTACCTGTATTGACAGATGTTACAGATAAACAAAACAAAACAAAGCGAAACTGTTTTTACAGCAGTGCTTTTATATCTACAATCTAATCAGTTGATCCTGCCTTTCCCAAAAACTATTTCAAAAGCTACGTTTTCCAGCAAACCTAAATTTCAAGTCACTTTAACATGACAGTATCTTACCAGCTTGGAGATCAAACTAAATTATTTTTTCTTGTCGAAAGATATTTTAGTTTTTCTTTTACAATGTCTAATTTTCAATGAGTTAATGTCTTTTAACAGTATATCAACTTAGTTTGACCCTGGATGTATCTAGTGAAGGTCTAGTGTTTGTTATTCTCTTGAGAAAGAATGCATTTGTATCCAAGTCAAAATTCCTAAGTCTTAGAACCTTCTATCACAACTATTAGGGGCCATGATCCAGGACAGTGAGTAGCTGTTTGTGAGAAAGGTAGGTCTCTACAAGGTGTGTTATTTGAAATTATATATGACCAACAGCAGAAAACAAGGAAGCTAATTCAATAAATGTGAGTACTTCATAGTATGTGTGAAGACAGACCAACCAATGATTTGAGGCAGGTATTTCTAGGCATTAGATATAAGCTTTAAAAAATGAGTATCATCATAAGACCTTCCAAAAGACAAAAAGGCCCAGAGATAAAAATCCTGTGTGCCACTTGTGGTGGATGGATGAATGGACATTTGCCTTAAATGTGTTCTTGGTACAAAAAGGTGTGAGCTTTGCTGACTCAGGCACATAGCAGGTGTTGAAACTACGGGAAAGAACTAGACACTGGTTTCTGACCCTGCAGCTGCAGGACTGAGAGAATATTTTTTCCGCCCTCTCATCCCGTGGTTTTGGTGCCTGTAAACAGCTAACTGCACATGTGCAGGGTACTAGGTTGTCGATCTTGGGGAGGGTCTCATTTGATGTGACCCCAAATTAGTCCCCCTGCAACCACCTGGGATACACTGAGCCTGCGCAGGACCAGAGCACACTTACCCTCACATAGCATCACACCCACTGTGCATATGCATGAAGTTTCTTGGAACCAGTTATTTTGGGACTTGTACTGTGTAAAAATGGTACCACCAGAAGCTCAGGCGGGACACCTACAACCAAAACACTCACAGTGAAGAGGACTGATGGGATGCCACTGGATTCACGGGTGGTGATATCTCTTTCCTTTATCTCTCTCTCCTCCTCTCTTCTCAGAAATGCATGGCATGGGATTTGCTTATCCAGTTAAGTAATTGCCATTGAGTTATTCTGTCTACCTACAGGCCTTGTGTTGTGTATTAATAAATCATAACATTTGTTGGCTGGTGTTGTTTCACCTTAATTCGGTTCAAGAGGGTCACAAACTTAGTCATTAGTCCCAAGGGAAAGAAGGTCATCCTGAACAGCTCCTTTTGGATCGTGACAGCCACTGTTAGGCTTTTATTACTTGGTTAGTAAAATTTGTGGGTCTAAATGAGGTTTCTAAGATCTTGTAAAAAATGTAAACAGAAACACCTCAGAAAGGTAACAGACAGACAACTCTAAAACCTCTCTTGGAGCTTTAAGTGTTTGTGCATGTGGCAGAGTAAAATTTGCAATCACGGATGCTGCCCTCAAATTAGAGACATAAATCAGTCCTCTCAGGAGCAGAACAAGGATCACTTATTTAAAATACTCCCAGAAGAGGAGAAAATTATAGTATTAATATTCCCTTTTTCTTTCTCCTATCTCCCCACCTAACCCAACTGACTGACAACCAAAGCACTGACCAAAATATGGTGAGCCTACATTTTAGCCTGATCTCAAAATCATGTTTTTCCCTTGAAGAATGCCAAATCATTACAGGGCATGCTTTTTCTCATTTTATAGGAAATGGCAAAACAAAAGAGGAAGAAAAAGGATGGTATGTATGATTTTGGAGACAATTAATTTGAGTAATTCCCTGTTTGTTTTCCTGTGTTCTCAGAATTATTTCTTCATTTTATATTAAGTAATCACTGGATGACTTACAAGGATCGGAAACCCAGGACTCCTCCTTTTTTGTCTCCCAATTATTATTTTACAGAACTCCTAACTCATGCTCGCTCTCTCTCTGACACAGTAATCATGAATTTTTGTACAGGGACACAGCAGAAAAAGAAAGTTCTTTGAGTATTTCATTCAGCTTGACAGCTTAAGAACTCTGATCCAGGTGGTCCTCCCATCTGAAGTAAGGGCTGTAATGAATTACTGTTCTGCCAGGCTGAAGAGGAAGTACTCATCTGACTCCTGCTTCCTAGTGTCTGTTTCAGTAGAAGTGGCTGTGTCTGTCTGTGAATCCAATCGTGTCAGTATGTCTTAGGCCTGCAGCGACTACCATTAATTTATCATTATTTACTAACCTCTGAAAACTCCAGATTCCCTACTTCCTACTTCTTCCTGTCTTTCCTGACCTATTTGCACCTCCTCGATTTTAGCTGCTGGTAAATGGAAGCAGAGGGCCAGAGGAAGCTAGAGAAGGAAAGAAACATTTTGTTTGACCTGAGTCCAAAACAGCTCTTGGATGTCCAGCTAATCACATAGGGGTTCACATAGATGTCATAGCTAATCACACACACATAATCACTAAAAAAGGTACCAAATAAAACAAAAACAAATTAAAATTTCTGTGAAAATATAAAATCATATACATATGTTCTCTCACACATGAAAGAAAAAAGCCTAATAGCATAGAAATGACCTAGAGCACTGGGAAACAAAGGGAACCTACACATAAAAGGCATTTTGGGAATATGATGGAATAACAAAAATTAGTAGTAGTGTAATGTAATACCTAGTTATGAACTATACAGGAAGGACAGATTAGGCTGAGGAATAACAATATCCATACAGTGTCATTAATTCTAAAAAAATACATTAGTAATCTCCCTGCAAACTCATACTTCTGCTTTTCAGCACAAATGACAGTTCTCTTTAGCCAGCTCTTTACCAGCTTATTGGTTTTGTACTGATCCCCATTGTCTCCATCTTCACTAATAGTTTCCTATGAGGCAATACATCAAATATGCTGAAGTCCCTACAGATCATATCTATCACATTTTCCTTATGGAAAAACCAAAACAAAACAACCCAACCAATAACCTCCAAACCAACCATCCAACCAAACACAAAACAGGTCTCTTGGGAGAAAAAAAAATCTGGCAAAGGGTTTTTAGATTAAAGCCACATCACATTTTATCCCATCCTCAATTGCATGCATGCATGCTTGAACTGCACTTCCTTATTCTTTAAAGTTTCCCAGGTAAAATAATTTCTCCTTTTCCTTAACCTTCTTAAATATAGGTGTAAGTAATTATTTTTATTATCCATGACTTGAGTTTTCAGACTACCCAGTTTGTGGAGTCAGTGACAGCTGAACAAATCTATGCAAATTTAGCTATACTTTGTACTAGATGTGGTGTAGTTAAAGCTGTATGGTAAATAGGCACAAACTGATGATCTCTGCTGGACTGTACCAGCTTTATGCAGAGTCCATTCAGGTACATCTGCATTGTGTTGCCAAGATTCCTCTGGACTGCCCCTTCATACTTTCCCATGCTTATTTTTTTGAGGAAACAAGAACACAGGAATATTGCATTTGACTCTGCATTAGTTCCATGCTATGCTTAAACTAGGAAGCCTTTAAGCCATACTCAAAATAACAAACTTTCATATGCAAGGATGCTATGTATGGGATGTGCTGGCCAGAAAACTCCAAGCTGGTGGCCAGAAATATGCTCTTCCATTATCTGGGGCATTCCAGCCCAGCACTAATTCAGATAATGGAAACTGTGACTGAAATATTTACTGGTCTCCAATGGTATTGTATGACATACAGTTCAATAGATTCGTCAAAAATCCTTGTAATGGAGCTGCTATTTCCTTCCATATTGTTCTTGTTCTTTCACTATTGTGCATGAGGGATTTGCTCAGCTTCCCCAAATGATACATATTAAACTTTTGTTTGCTGTCACCTCATACTTGGCAACATTAATAGTACAGGAAAGTATTGGGATGAAGCTTTCTTTACTTTGAAAATTATTTTTATAATTAATTTTTAAAAATAATTTAAACAATCTTTCTATAGTGTCCCTTTATAGACAACCTTAAGATAGTTGGATTTGACCTATTGTTTTGTATATTTGCATAAGTCACAATAAAGGTGGATGAGAAGATCCACCAAATACATTAATGAATGTAAAATACAATGAAAACAACCAGTAAAAGTTGTTTATAATTGCTAAATGATTGCGTGTTTGTCATTCTGTAACACCTCTGAGGCTTTTCATTGGTGGAGAGAGAGTACAGGATGACATGCACCTCAGTATGACAATCCATTAATTCTTAATGACAAATGCATTAAAAAACTTAGGATGATTTAGGGAATCAGTCTACATGCAGCCTGTAAAAATATTTAAGTCCGAAGTCCTTTCTTGATGTGGATCAACTGTTTCCTGACAGGTTGCAACATGTATTTTTCAGTCTAAATGCATCAGGGAACTGTTAACCTTAGTAACTGGTTTCTAAACAACCAAACAATAACCATGCTAAAAAGCATCCTAGGAAGGAAACTAGCTGTGTCAAGGTTGGTTGGAAAGAAAGGAGTTTCTGGAGATACAGAACATTTTCAGGAAGAGAAAGGGTGATATATAAACTAGCATAGGACTTTTGAGGATAAAATTGAGTAAAAAATTGCATGATTTTATAAAAGATATCTTCTTTAGGCAAAGGTCAATTCATGGAAGAGAAAGACAAATAATGATTGAAATGAATGAAAGAAAGATCAGGGATGCTCCAGAAATTCTCATCAGTCAACAGAAGAAACAGAGGCATGAAAATCTAACATTTACTTAAATATAGGAGAAGACACCAGAGTGATTTATTTATTTATTTATTTATTTTTGCCAAGTCTGTTATGCTCCTTATCTCAGTACTATCAACAGTTAATTAAAGAATTTTAGGTCTAGTGACTGACAGAACTTGGAGTATGAACTGTTCTGTGGCTCCCTAAGATGTGGGATTGGCCAGCTGGAATATCAAAGGTTAGTTTTCTCCACAGAAGACTAATTCCGCTTTTTGGGTCCCAGCTCGATTTATTATGAATACATGTACATTTCAAAATGGTGTTGTGCTAAATAAAGGACAACTTTGTCCAAAATAAAACTGTTTATTGTTAGTTTTACTGTCAGCTTTCTTCAGATGGACAGATCAAACTACTAAGTTTGCATGTCAGTGAGTGACATCTGTAGTCAGCAGTTTTCCTCACAGACATTCTCAAGCACAAGAGACTGTGTGGTTTTGGGAGTAGGGAGAAGGCAAGTACCTCTTGCATCTCAAAGGTAGAAAGACTTTATATGAAAGAAATTACAGCTTAGCCCCTGCAAATCTGCTGGATATATGAAATGCTAGCCAGGCTTTAGGCAAGAATACCTATGGAGTGACCTAGATCCCAGTGCGGCTCCTGGCACCTTCAAGAGGCAAAACACACAACTGTAGATCTGTGATCGTTCCATTACCACAAAACCATCCATGCTCACCGAAAAGGAAGCTATTTCACATTACAACCCTAAGATGTAACAGCAGAGATTATCCTAAGAGTCACAAACTTCATAGACTTTAGCATTCTAACCCTAGGGATGAATAACATCTAATAAATAACTGTTAATATTAACAGTGTGTCTATTACTAATTTTTATCCTTCAAGTTTTCCATAGTACAACAGTTTTTCTTTTAATATACATCTATACATGACATAAGCTGTATTTTAGGTACATTTTGGGGTTTTATCTATTTAGCGAATCTTAACATGTAAGTAATATTAAATGAGATCATAGTGGAAAGACCTACTGTTTAGATTAATTCTGTGAATATCTCAGTATATTCTGGAACTTCACCTACTCTGTCACTGCAATATACATATTCATATTGTAGAAAAAGCAACAACAGAAAATAAGTCAGCAACTCCTGTCATATACTCGGTCGGTGCCTGGAAAGAATAAGGAAGTGAAGATGTTAAATGTCCTCTGACTCCTCTCTCACATTTTACCAAAGGATCATTGAGATCCATAAGCTGTTTCCAATTAGTTGCTAATGACCTGAGAGTTGTGCAAGTTTAGCATCTTCTGTATCTCATTTGATTTCCCCTTTGGGCTAAAACAATATCAAGGGGGCTAAAATGAAGATAAAATGCACCTCTATGACCCCTCTGGTTATTGGACCAGAGACATATATACAGGAAGGGCTAAGGGGAAAGACTATCATCATCACTAAGTTCTATAATCTGTATTAACAAAAAAATACAGAAGTGATTGTGTAACTATAGAGCCTATTCCTTTACTCTACAAAACTCAGACTCAAGTCCACAAATGGGAGAGAAGGGTTTGGTGTTTGGTCCCTCATGTCATAAGGATGGTTCTTAAAACTCTTGAAAATTATTACAAAAAAGTTACATCTTCCCTGGAAGATTCAGTGAGTGTTAATAAGCTACACTATAAAGAAGATAAACATCCCAACAGCAACCTGTCTCAGTTGTGTTGGAAAAAAAAAAAAAAGATAGATGATCAGATTCATGTTTTCTGTTCATTAATTACTATATGGTATCCTGAACAACTTAGCAGTTTAGGAAGTGATCTTAGTGTATATGAAATTGCCACTGAATTTAGAAAATGCATAAAAACCTCCAAGGTTTCGGAGTTAATTAGCTAAAGTATTAAAATAATCAAATTGCTGATTTTTTTTAATTTAATGACAGTAATATTTGTGAGTACTGTGGTTACATACCTGTTTCCTATTTGCAAATAAATGAAGAGTGGGTAATGTTAGTCTTTAGTAATCCTTAGTGCAACATTTTTTATTTGGTTTTTAAAATTTGGACTCATTATAGCTATATAATTGGTTATATATCATACTAAGAACTCATTCAGTTGTAAAACATCTCCACATATTTTAACTAAGAACTGCCTCAAGGTGATGAAATAGCAGCAATACAAAATTTCAGGGTTGTAAAGCAAGACAGAAAGTCTCTTTGAAGAGCTCTTGAATCTATAAATCTCACAAACACTCTAAAATATGCTTTAAAATAAAGTGACCAAACTTGTCATTTAAAAGGAAAAAAATTCTGACAATGTGCCATTACAGCATATTGACTGAAAGGGTAAAGTCACCATGATTAAAATGGAGCAATTCACTTTGAACTAACTCTAGCTGACTCCTCTAATGTGCCTGAGGATTGTCTGTGGCAAGCCCAGAGGAAATCTTTCGTGCTTCAGTTAGCAATAAGCCTTGCAAATCATTATTCTTTCAAAGACTAACATAGATAACTGAGGATACCAGTAATATTTGGGCTTTTGCTTGTACTCGAGCCCCTAGGAGTCCTAAATACATGAACTTTTAAAGTTAGATTTCTATTATATGATTTACACTATTTACCCTCCTTAAGATATAGTTTGGAGTGTCTCAACTGAAAAAAACCAAGTAGTATTGTTCAATAGTCTACCAAATATAAAAAAATAGGAATAAAATTACTCAAAACAATTCACACTGTCTGCAACCCACTAAAAACAGTATTATCAATAATATCTCCAGCTAAAGCATTTTTTTTGTTGTTGTTCTGAAGTGATTGGCTACATGGTATTACAAATTTTTGTTTTGTTTTGTTTTCTGGAAATACCAAGCAATCTGTTACAACCAGCTGTTTTGTAATCCTTCAGTGGCAGAACAGTGGTGGGATTAAGAAGCCCCTGTGATTCTTGTACTTCTTGCTTTGCACTGATAAACATGCAACTTCCATCAGAAGCATACAGATTCATGCTTGCGTATCTTGCTACACGCACTGTAAAAAGCAACTAGATAGTCTATTGCTTCTTCTAGGGAAATTACTGCTTCTACTGATTAAGTAATCTTGCATTGTATTTTTAAAGGTTAGTTACTATCACATCTTTCATTCTACACTTTAAAAAAAAAAATATTAACTTTTGCGTGGGATGAATTCCAGCATTCATGTTATAAAGGGTGAGTTAAAAGTAGGTAAAACTTACTTTAAAAACTTAGCAAAACTTAGAATTTCACTACACTAGATTGCTAAAGTCCAGAATTAAATTTAGTGGAAGTATATGTGAAAAATATAAATGAAAAGACGTATTATGGATCAATATAGCTGTAACAGTACTTTTGTTCTGTGGATTCCAAATATCAACATCATCTCATATACACCACATGGATGAAACAACATTACATTTCCTGGAGCCTATCTACACACAACAACCACTCAGTGAGGCCTATACTTATAGATTTATCCTATCCAAACATACTGGGCTTGTAGAAGCAACTTATCAGTCAAAGACAGTACTCCATTTAAAACTGCTGCAACATTAATGTTGTAGCTTGTCTCCATTTTTCAGCTAAATAGAGGTTTTCTTTTTCGCATCACATAAAGTCTTCAGCCAGCTCAAGACTTCTAATAAATTGCAAACTCTGTTACAGTATATCTTCTATTATGCCGCTTGTTACCTTACTAAGACAGGAAATTAAAGCAATAAAACACTTTCAAAATGATAGGGGCACACTCATGCAGTAATTTTTCTTATGTTCCAGTATTATTCTTCAAAAGACCTTTTATGATGCTAATATTAATTTTTTTGAAGTCTGAAGAATCTGTTGAAAGTGTTGAATTTCTAAGATATAAAGCTCAAATATTGCATTTACTCATGCATTTATTAAAACTGGGAATGTGGGATGGAATTAAACAAAGCACAAAATACGATACAGATAAATAATGTATGACCTGATACATTTTAGATCCATATTAGAGAGTACATTGTGTGGAAATTTGATTTAATGCTAAGGAAAATCTATTTTGCTTTTGTCTCACCTTACGTGGCCAAATGCACACCAGATGTGGTCATTCATATAAGAGGTCGGTAACTGCACACTGAAGCACAGAAAACCAGACAAATACTATAATGGTCACTTATTCAGCATGCTCACATAAAGGAAATTGAATCAAGCTTATGAAACTGTGCATTCTTTATCAGCCCCATAAAAAAAGGTCACATTGACTGCTCTTCTAATGTTATGCACACTAAAAAGATTGAAAGAGATCATGTGAAAGAAAAGCACAGAAAATGCTAAGTCTTCTGATGAAACATTTCCAAAGTGAAATTAATAAAAATGTTTGAAGATTTATCTAATTGTTAAAAACTAAATAAATGTTAATTACAAATATTTGGAAAAGAGAAAGGAAAAAGGGAAACAGAAAGAAAGAAAATGAGAAGAAGGAAAGGAAAAATAATGAAAAAAATGAAAAAATAAAACTAGCCCAAGCTACCAAAGATGATGCTCAATGTCTGTTAAGTATTCATCATGATGTTGAATATATGGTAGAAGTAGATTCTTTGCTTATCAAGTGGGCTGAGTGAAGGTGTTCAATTAGGAAGCCTCAGAGAATGAATGTTCACCATGTAAGTCCTGATTTCTCTGCGATTTTAAATTCTATATTCACTTTCAGTTTCACTGTAGCTATCAATTACTTTTCCAGTTTCATTTGATCTATTTTATAGAGATTTTAAACAACCTCTGGTGAGAGTTCCAATTTAGTACATGGACACTTTCATTTAGCAGTATGTAACAACATATGGTGAGCAGCTACACCATTGCCATTCTGACTAAAAGTTAGAGGTTCAAATTAAAAATAAGTCTTCTACTTCTAAGCACTAACACAATCAAAATGAAGTGTAAATACATGAAAAGCTGAAGGTAAACAGGCTATTCTGTCACTTCCTTCTAGTTCTGCAGCGACCACTTTTCCCTTCTTTAGCAAAATTCTTGTGTTTTTTTTTTTTTTTTAAATATATGTTTGGCTAGAAACTAACTGGGCCAAGTCTAAGTTATAAACCACTCAATAGCTTATGTTTCCTTCCTCATTTTTGACACATTTCTTCTCTGCTGGAATTCCAAAGCAATCAACTATCTGGGGAAATATACTTCTCCAGAGATCTCCCCTCCACTATATCAATTAACTCAAAAGCAATTTTGGATACCTTCCAATGCACTACCACCATCTGGTCTCCCTTAAGCCTCACAAGCTGGAGTAGACTTGAATTGGTCAGAATGATGCTAATTTTCTACATTATTTACAAATTAGGCATGTTCTTACTTGGTTTCCTTGCTTCAGTTTGTTAAGAAATTTCCTAGTGACCTAAACAATCCTTGGGAATCTTTTATAACATTTAAAACAAGTCTTGGAGGCTGTGTGGGGATCACCTGACTCACTGCAGTGTGATACTCTTGAAGAGTATGTCCTTTATGATTCTGATGGAGGGAACTATGAAAGTGCATTTCAGCTTCCACCTAGCCTGTGAATCTGGCTGTCATTTTTATGTAAAAAAAGCTCACGGATCAAAAACTCAGCCCATTGGTCTTATTTGATATGGAAACGAGATACGGCTAGGCAACTTGTCAGGTCCAAAGAAATGTAAGGTGCTTCTAGATTTAGTAACGAGCAGGCACTGAGGAAAGTAAATTTTCAGGGTTACAGAGAGTTTCACCTCCAAAATCATTAAAAATATAGTTTTGCTCTCTTTTCCTATCAAGAGAACACAGATCTTCTGCTTTGTTTACGTTCTATAGCATGTTTTCCACTTGAATGCATAAAAAAATGTGACTAAAATATGTCACATGACACATGTTTTTCTTTTTTTGCCCAGGAGGATAAGTCTTCTCAGAACAGAAGCTCTTCTGCATTTATGGGGAAAGAGGAAAGAAGTAAAGTAGAAGAGCCTTCCTGCTTTATTCCATATTCCACTTAAGGTATTTTTGTTTGACTTGGCAGAGAAATTTTGCATACTACAGACTGACCTTGTGTACTTCCCTGTCTGTTCCCAGATGACTCTAGGTTGATGTCCTTTAGCTTTTGCTCCTTATTTTTGCCTCTTCCTACTGTCATGTATAATAGATTAGGAATCTCTTCATAATTACCAATCCCTCAAGGCCAGTGTGTCTTCTACAACCAGATCTGAAAACTGCACTTGAATTATGCATTCAGAATTGGAAAAACAACTGTGACTATAACATTACTGGTAAGAATATGGCATAAAAGATCTATGAGAAAAATCTGCTCTGCCATAGCTTTGGCTCTAAATTCTAACAGTTCCAACCTATAAAATTTCACAAGTACACTCCTGGCTCTGGGGATTTTGTTAGGAAGGGGGAAGACTCTGCTACAGGGAATTATTGGAAACTCTGTAACTCATTGCTAGACAGCCTAGAACTCCTAGGGATCCTTCCATCGGCTGTAAGCCTTATGTCTTGGTACTGGGGAAATAGAAATGTTATATTGGAGACTTTCCTCCTAAAAAATGTCATAATCATTGGCCATTATCTAAAAGTTAAGTTTTGAAGAACAGCACTGTACATAAATGCACATGTGTAAAGGCATATGTATAAATATGTGCATTTAAGTCTACATGTGTACAGTATTTACTACTATTATTTACTTCTAACTGTCACAAGTAATAAACCCCCCCCACATTTCTTGGGTGTTCTTTTTTCATAAATCTATTTGGAAATTCCTTCTAAGAGAAAAACCCCACATTTCTTGGGTGTTCTTTTTTCATAAATCTATTTGGAAATTCCTTCTAAGAGCTGAGCACTGAAGAAATTATCCATGCCTAAATATGAAGATATACTAAAACAAGACTGGTTTATTAATGTCATTATGTACCACATTCCCTGAAAAGATAAACCCTAACTGAAATATGAACCAAAAAAAGGATTTGTGTTCTATCTCCAAAAAAGACTGGACTAGAAAAAATAAAATCTCTGAAAAGCTGAATGAAAAAAGGGAATTTAAACTATTAGATATAATTCATAAAATAAACTAAATGTGAGCTATGCCCCTCTGGTTTTCTGGGGTTATATGAAGGCAGGTAGGTTTCCTGTTCAGAGCAAACGGCTGTGGGCAAGAGGATTCTTGGTTCTAATCCCCACTGAGCCAACCTCGGGCAAATCATTCAGCTTCCCTTTGCTTCAGTCAATGCAGCTTAAAAACGCAAAAAAGCAGGACCTCGGTGAAGCCAGATGCTGCATCTATGTCAAGCTATCTCTTGGGTAAACAAACTGAGGGAAAAAAAAGTGTAAAAAGCGGACTATATAAAGGAGGGAAAAAGAGTGTTCTTAATGGTTTTCAAGAGGTTGAACAGAGGTAAAATACACCACCATACTGACAGAACATTTCTTAACAGAATTTGAGATGTTATATTATAATAGGATCATTAGCTATCAAGATTTCTCAGTTTAATGGTAATTTATCCTGTGTAAAATATTGATGGTATTTTGACAACAATTTACTAATTTACAGTCAGGAATTAGTACCCTTCCACAGTGACAAATATTGTAAAAATACATTAGTAACTTAAGACATTATTGTTTTTAAAATACAGGGATTTCTTCTCACTTAAAATGAATCAACAACTGAGTTGTTCAGTGAATTCCCCTCTGCCTCCAAACATTCTACTAAAAAGATGAATATGAGAATAGAATCAACAGCTTTAGGGTGTGATACACAAATAAAAGATAATGAAAACTAGAATTAAATTCATGGGCTGCATTTGTTTTCTCTGCATGCTTAATAGAGTCTCCCATTGTTAAGGGCTCTGTAAGTAATCATAGATTTCTTATTTAGTCTACTGGAAGAAAAAGTGAGGTACGATGAGGATTAAAATGACACAAATTAAAAAATAGATAAAATATACATGTATGGGATACTCAATTGGTATTTTTTCTGCCAGCATGTAAAAAATTATAGATGCACTAAATATTTCAGAAATCATTCTCTTTACAGCATTATGCATGGAGTTGTCAGCTTTTACCACTGAGCTTTGTTGATTTATATCAAATACCTAATTTAAATATAAAAGAGATGGTTACATTTATTGCACACTTGAGTATTTAGAAATACCTATTGATACTGCAGAAAATTTTTTATTCATATAAAAGTAATCCATACAAATAAACAGGAGCAATGCTGATCAGTAGAAGGAACTATGGCCACTTTTTGATTTTCAGACACTTTTCATTATAGGCTGTAAACAGTCAGTGTACTACCCAATATTCATTCTAAACATATACTCTAGTTGTCCAGACGAAGAAACTACTAGGTAAGACTGTACTATGATATGCATTGTAGGATTCCAAGGATTCCTGATGCTTTGGATTCTTTTTTCTCCTATCTGTTGGAAGATCACTGTAGGTCAGTCATGCAAACTGTCTCTTTTTTTTTTTCTTCCCAAGGAAATCAGTGAGGAAAAACAATAGCTCTGTTATGACACTGCACTGGGGGCAATGGGTTTGGAAGGAAAAGATGTGAAACTGGAGTGCAAATGTGGACAAAACAGTTACACTCCCACCAGCATGGTTCTATGGGAATCCATTAAATTGACAGTTAAGTTGACTTCTATCACTGACTTAAGTGAATGAAATGTCACCAAAGAACAAGTTGTCATCTAACAGAAAAATAAATACACTAAAAGATATGTGTTATCTTGTATACTTAGAACTCTGCCAGCAAAAATAAAATGAACTTGAATAATTATTTCTAACTTCAGAAAAAAACCTTTTTGTTTGGACCCATTTACAGGTCTCATACAAAATCTCTGTGTTTGCACCCTAACCTGTAAATGGATACAAGAAGAAACTCCATCCATTTCTTCATGTCCAGTCATTATGGGATTTGTGAGAAAGGTGTGGAACCAAGTACCCCACGGTTATAGGACCAAAGCTGCTTAGCTATAACAAGACAGGAAAAAAAGCCAGCTCCATCTCTGAGAATCTGGAAATGTCATGCCTGATATTCTCTGGGACCAAGTCCCAGATCAGAGTACCTCAAAGAAATCTGGATGCTTTGAGAAAAGTTTGCTAGGGTTTAATCCTAGGATTTAATTTTTCACAGCAAGAAAGCTTCATGCTAGAAAGCTGAAAATACTAAAATCTTATTTAATTCTATATAAATAACTCCATCACCTATTCTCCAAGATTCAGTATTGGACATAATTTAAAATAAAATTTTTGATTTTTTTTTTTTTTAAATGCAGGGCTATATGCAATAAGTGTCATAAGAAATAAGTACTTTTGAAGAACTGTGCTAACACATGTGGTTTGAGTAGATCCACTGTCCTGCTCCAGGTTCAAAGACTAATCAATTCTTTCACACAGTTCTATGTTAAGGCAGAGTTTTAGGTGTCATACCTCAAAGTATGCTTTAAGGAGGCACATTTTGGTTTGGTGTAGTTGTAGTTCTGCCCTCAAAAATATAACTAGAAGTATTCTGGTAAATTTATGTTATAATTAGAATATATTTCAATAATCAAATGTGTAAAATATGACTAAATTATTTGGGAAATGACACAACATGAAGTGCAACCCTCTTTCCCTCCCTTTTTCATTTTATACTCAGAGTAAGACAGGACAGAATTATTGGTAAGGATGAAGGAAAATGTTCATGCCTGCTAAAGATGTCACATGCAGGCATCTGGAACTGCTTGTTTAACTTCCATTCTGGATTGGTGAAGATGAAAGGGTTAAAAAATTAGGACTAAAAGTAACTTTTCTGTTTCTAAATCAGATCTGTTCAGACATGCCACATGCACTTGTTCTCATCAAGGATTAACTGCATGACAAGCTTGAACTTTTAACACCAAACTCTTTTGAGATATGGGAGAGCAAAAAAAGGTCACACCACTTCCATAAAACTGGAACATGTAAATTTTTCACAATATAATCACTCAAAAATGATTCCTGTTATTTTCTTCGACCTTTCCAAAATAACCCACCATTGATCTAAGACTAAGAATGAGAAATAACAACTTAAGTGTGCATTTCCTCCCCCTTGGAAGTTTAAATGGGTGAAAATTAGTCTTGGAATACAGCAGCTCATGTTTCCTTCACTTGGGAGTTGCCAAACTACAGTGCAATAGCATCTAATCTGAATTCAGAGGCAACAGCCAGATATCAAAGATTAAAATTATTTCAGAAAAAGGAAAAGCTAGCTAGCTGCTTTTCTAGCTCCTTGCAGAAGCTGGATGCATTACTGCTTGCAGATCAGCTTTTTTTTTCAAATGAGTAATAATGATGAACAAGACATAAGGGGTAAAAAATAGGAGCAAGTTCATTGCTATATCACTGTCCTGATCCTCATATAGGACATTGTTATAAAAAGCTGTCTCTACTGCAAATTAATAAAGTTTTCCATTTATTCAACTTTTATGATGCTTTTTTCAGGTATGATGCTAACTAATTAAACAGTAATTATGCAAACTACTGGATAAACATTTAAAAGAAAATAAATTAATATTTAAAAAATGGAGAAATAATAAATGCCTTCACTTTAAAACCATCACTGTTCAGAGATTTTTTGGCCTGATCCACAACACTGCATTTTTTTCCACCAGTACCTAGCTGTGGCTTGCATTAGAGTGGCTCATCATTATGGTTGTCACTTTCAAATAAATTTTTGGTTCACTTTCCTTTTGTAAGTTTTCCACTCCCATGGAAAAGAAGAAGTGGAAATATGGGTGTGAGCATTTATATTTGCCTATGGTTTCCTGCTGAATAAAATAATAGCTACTGAGTTCTAGGCGTGTTCATGAACAAAATAAAAAGGTCACGTAAAGACATGGTAGATGTAATAGTTCAAACTTTGAACTTTTCCAAAGAGCTCTAACTTACTCTATCAAGATGTGTTTAACTGACTATATAAAATTCCTTTAATTTTACAGCATTTTCAGTGCTAACTTAATAGGAAAATTAATTAATATTCTGCATTTGAACAGAAATAGAAATGAAAAAGTAACATTGTGGGATCATAAATAACGAATGACTTACTAGAATACAGAACTAAATCTGTGAATTAAGTTTGGGGTTGCTAAAGCTCTAAGGCTCAGTGGAAGCTAGACTGAAACATGCTATGATTTTGGTTAATTTTTTACTGAATTCATTTCATTAAAGCCTCAAACTTTCTAAATAAGTTTCTCAAACAGAAATAAGATAGTGTTTCTTTAATGACTTTTTCTTAGACACACGTGCCCATCTCCCTATCTTATCCAAGGGGGAAAGACTTCCTTTTCCAAACTTTCAATACTCTAATGCGAATTCCCTACTGCATACACTCGTAATAAACTTCTACCTTTCTCTGTTCAGTGTACAAAACACTTTTCAGAGTCTGGTTAAGATCTTCTGTGACCAGAGCAGCTGGAATGTGACCTGCTCCTCCACAGCTGCCCCATGACCCCTCCACTACAGGCCAGGAGAGGCCCATGACACTAGGCCTCACTGCTGTGTGTCTGAGAGAAAATATTGTTGGTGCTTACACTAGGCCTTACTGCTGTGTTTATGAGAGAAAATATTGTTGGTGCTTTACTGTATAAACTTCATCAGTCCCTGGCTGTTTTGCCACAGACCCAGCCCAGAAGCTGAAAGGGAAAATCATCTCCTTACCTCCTGGTGGCTTTTTCTGGGGAGGAAGCGGGCGGCTGTCCCTGACAGCTGCTGGGGCAGGAGGGCAGCGCTGGGAGCTTGGGATACCCCTGGATGAGCCCAGTGCCACACCTGGGAAGCCCTGGGCGGGAGGGCAGCACTGGGAGCTTGGGATACCCCCCCGATGAGCCTGGTGCCACACCTGGGGAGCCCTGGGTGGGAGGAGGTGGCTGCAGGGACCCCTCGCGGGCCCTGAGGCGGCAGCGCTGCCCAGAGAGGAAAAGCGGGAAAGGGCCTGGCCTGCAGGGAGCCTGGATTCTCACTTAACTAGTTGTTTGGATGTTTTAATAAAAGACAAACAGAAGCTTTCTGGAGGCTTTTTTTTGTGTGCCCACTGTAAAAAAAAAAAAAAAGTGTGTGTGTGGGGCATTGGAACTCTCCCATTTCAGAACTGTCGTTGACTCAAGGTTTCAATCTGATATATGCGTATTTTGCTATATTTTTTATTTATTTTAACACCTCTCATTTATGCACACATCCTTGAATATCTGTTTCTGACTATTGTTTCTAAATGTGCTAAAGGATAGAGTATCACTGATCGCCTTACTGCTGCTCTGCGTTTGTATTCAAGCAGTGCATGCATGGCTTACGTGTTTATATCATGAATGACAGATAAAAATCATCAGCTTCCTTCTTCCTGCTGTTTTTTATCCTCATGCTGCTGTAGCAAGCACGTGATGGGGAATTAGCTATAAGCATAACAACAAGAAAATATTACAGCACCAATTCATCAAAGTATAAGACTAACATGTAACCAAACTTCCTCCAGCTTTTCTCAAACTTGTTTATACAGCTACAAAAACTTAAAAAAAAAAAATCTGTTCCCCAGAAATCTTCACTTAAAGCGTTAGCAGTCATTAGCTCCTTTTTGTAGTTGACATGCTCCCTATACAGAAATAGATACCAGGCTTTCTCAGGTCCGGGTATGTTCCTGGTTTATGTGAAAAGCTACCTCATACAAAAGGGAAAGTTGAGTGAATTAGCTTTTTAAAAAAATGTAGCTACAACTCAAATTTGAAGGACAGCCTACCTGGCAACATTACCTAAACTGACTCTTAAAATGATATGGAAATGTCAAGGAAAACATTCTTTTAAAGTATATTCATAAAGTCAGTGCACAGAAAATTTTCCTTTGCACTCCCTTCCCAGCTCTAGCATCCCTTGATTCCAACACAAAAATACAGCAAGCAGCACTGCCAGAGCTCCACCTTTCATGCACTGGCAATTTTATATAAAAGGCCAGATCTCTGACTGTTTCAAAGAGAATATTTTCTACAAGACTTTTGGTTTTGTACTGTAATGATGTTCATTTTGATAAGCTTTTATGGCTGTCAACACACTGATTGTTCACACCATGACACAATGTTTCTACAAATAGCAAATAAGAACCACAAGAATATGAAGGAAACAAAAATACGTTATATATTACAATATATAGTACAATATATATTAAAATATATAGTACAACTAAAATACTGTTACTTTAAGTAAGTATTATAATAACTTCTGAGTACCCAAATTTTTTAAAGAGGAAGCGCTCTAAAAATATCACTACCTATATGTTTAAAAAAATCCTGGTCAAGATACAAGACTCAGAGAGCATTTACAGTATGTGCTGAGAATGAAGCACATAATTTCCTGTGAATAAGTAACATTCTGGATGACAGTTTATAAAAATAACTAAATGCATAGTTCTTTAAAATTATTGTTTAAATGTGACCATAAGTTCTCAAGACATCTGTGTAATAATAAACCTTTTTACTACAGCTATTAAGTATTAATTGCTGTCTACTATCACAAAGTTAATGTTTAATAAGATTTAATAGATATTAATTTTGTGGTTTTTTGGATTCAAAGATAAAGAAGTACTTTCTAATGAAAAACTATGTCATGCTGATTTTTAATGTCCACCACTCTAAAGATGTAAAAATCTTCTTACATGATTTACGCTACTTCTGAGTAGAGTTGGCATCTTTACCTGTGTATGCAGCTTTTCTTTTCAATAGCTTTACTGTTTTTTGGCAATGTAAATTTAGACCTTTATCTAACTCGTACCTAAATAATAGATATAATAATCCTACAAATTTTCTGTTGTTGGTTACATAGGCAATCAACTTCAAGAAGGTGTGAAATTTCTCAAAGACATACTAGAATACAGACCAAGAAGACCTTGGATGCCCTGGTATATTCTCTGTTGGATATCTCTAGGTATATTGCTTGGCATGCAGGCTATCTACTCATGCAACAGAAGTGTCTAATCTTTTATATTCACTGTGTGGATAGCTGAGATACTTCATTTGATTGGTGCCAAGTTTAATTGTGTCATTGTGTTAATTAGGCAGCTGAAGTGATTCATTTGAATTTTGGTCAAAAACATTGGTTAATTTTCTTTTTGAGACAGACTGGATGATCCATGTATTTTCTATGTCCACCCATGAAGAACACTGGAAAATAACACACAAGACTGTCTATTCTGGACTTCAAAAAAAAGTAACTAAAAGAAAAGATGCTGATGATTTAACATTTAAAAAAAGTCCACTTAGGCATTGCATGTGTGGGTTATGCTCAGTGAATCCTCTGTGTTCAGATAAAAATTCCTTGAATCCTTCTCCTGTCATAATCCAAATAGCTTCCTTTTTGTTAAAAAAAAAGAAAAAGCTAATACTGTAAAAAAGCCTTGTGGAATCATACTGAGCCTCTTTAAAATCCTGCAGCTAGTCCTATGCATATTCATATTGATTACCTAAGGCAGAAGATACAAAATTTAGTGGGAGACTGAAATGATTCCTCCCAAGGTACAGAGCGCTGTGGTGGATTTAGAATCATAGAATCATTTAGGTTTGAAAAGACCTTTAAGAACATCAAGTCCAACCATTAACACAGGACCGCCAAGTCCATCACTAAATCATGTCCCTAAGCACCACATCCATGAATTCTTATAAATACCTCCCGGAATGGTGATTCTAACACCTCCTGGGAAGTCTGTTCCAATGTTTCAACATCCTTTCAGTAAATACATTTTTCCTAATATCCGATCTAAACCTCCCCTAGTGCAACTTGAGGCCCTTTCCTCTTGTCCTATTGCTTGTTACTTGGGAGAAAAGACCTACACCCACCTGCCTACAGCCCCCTTTCAGGTAGCTGCAGAGTGTGGTAAGGTCTTCCCTGAGTCTCCTTTTCTCCAGGCTAAACAATCCCAGTTCCCTCAGATGCTCCTCATATGACTTGTCATCTAGAGCCTTCACGTTGCCCTTTTCTGGACATGCACCAGCCACTCTATGTCCCTCTTGAGGTGAGAGTCCCAAAACTGAACACAGGATTCAAGGTGCAGCCTCACCAGTGCCAAGTACAGGGGGACAATCATTTCCCTTGTCCTGCTGGCCACAGTATTTCTGACACAAGCCAGGATGCTGTTGGCCGCCTTGGCCACCTGGGCACACTGCTGGCTCATGCCCAGCCGGCTGCTGACCAGCCCCCCAGGCCCTTCCCAGCCGCTCTCCCCCAGCCTGTAGCGCTGCGGGGCGTTGGTGTCACCCACGGGCAGGATCCGGCACTGACCCGTGTTCAACCTCATACAGCTGGCCTCGACCCATTGATCCAGCTTGTCCAGATCCCCCTAAAGAGCTTTCCTGACCTCAGGCAGATCAACAATTCTGCCCAACCTGGTGACATCTGCAAACTTTTGGAGGGTGCACTTGATCCCCTTGTCCAGATCGTTGATAAAGTTAATAAACAGGAGTGGGCCCCAATACTGAGCCCTGGGGGACACCACTTGTGACCAGCTACCAGTTGGATGTAACTCCATTTACTGTGACTATGCTTGGCCATCCAGCCAGCTTTTTACCCAGCGTAAATTATACCCGTCCAAGCCGTGAGTAGCCAATTGCTCCAGGAGAACGCTGTGGGAGACAGTGTCAAAGGCTTTACTACAGGCCCACAGAACTAACAGTTTCAAAAGTTAGCATAAAGGGCCCAAACTATACTTCTTGATCTCCACAATCCCCTTAACTCCTATAGACTTTGGAGAATTTTTGATCAGGCCTTTACTTGATGACAGCGTATCTACCAAGTATAAAAATAACTTGTTTACCTAACTCAGCAGTAGAAGGCAGACTGCAGAAGAAAACCTCATTGCTTCTAAATAAAACTTAAAATTTAGAATTAAAATAGATCTGATGTTTTTTCTCTTTTTTTTTTTTTAATTTTCTGTGTTTAACAAAATTATACTCATGAAAATAGTCTCAGCTACAGCTTGAAGGAAAACTAATTCATGTAAAAATGTTGTAAATGTCTTGGTTACATTTGTATTAAAATTTGTTGTACAGTGATCACTTTGTTGACAGAACAGCTGCTCATTTCATCCCTTGCAAGCCCAAATCTATATTCTGCTTCTGCTCTGTTTTCAAGACAGTGTATCTTGACATATTTTTGGCTCTACAGTCGACTTCAGTGTCAAGAGAAAGATTTTCATATTTGACTGTTGCTCCTATGAAGCACTTACGGAACTGATCTTTCATACATTTTTTCCCCAGATGTAAATTCAAAACCTGAACCATCTCATATGTGTCCAGAACCCAAGAAGTCATTGAAGACTTACACTTTTCAACAGCAGGACACCTTAGGAAATCATTGCCACTTTGGAATAAGTTCTAAGGCTGTATCTAACCAAGTCTTTGAAATATCAGAGACTGCCTACACCGATAAATTAAACGGGTCCCATGAGCAATCTTAGACTCTGGGGCTCATTAGCATAGCCTACCTACAACTAAAAAGCTTGTGCTCCTGAATCACTTTGGGGTCCCATGTCCTGTTCCTGTGGTTCTACAACATAACTGTGGTTACTTTTTGAGCTCAAAGGATCTGTGAAGGCTGTACTGCTGCCCCTTGGAATGCTGCATTGCTAGTATGAAATGGAAGGCTTGAGCTGTCAGCACACAGGAGTGTTTACAGATTTCAGATCTGGAAATGTGTCAAAAGAGACCTTGTCTAAGTAACTAATTTGTGTTTGACAAATTGGCATTTTCTGTTTCTATTGATCTGTTAAACTTATAACTTCAGTGTCATTCTCAGTACTGTATTTTTCTCTTTCTTTGATTCTTTGACTCCACTTTTCTTTTCTTTTCTTGTCCTAGTCAACATTTCTCATTTTACTCAACCAAATTACTGTTCTTGAAGTGATCTTAATCCTGTCATTCGTATTATTCCTTTAAGTTGTTACCTTTAACAAAAAAGTAGTTTAAGTATTTTCATTCTTATTTTCAAGTTGTTGACAAAATTGTATTTCTGTTCTCTTTTCTTTTCCACCCTCATTTTGCTTATGTTCCTCCCAGTCATCTCAGCTTTGGTTTTAACATTTTTTTTCAAGTTGTCATCTCCAAATTCCGATCTGTCATGTTCTCTGCACGTATTCTTTATTAAAACACACTTCTTCAAATGAAAATTGGTATATTGTTATTAGTGGTAGCCAAACTGGGATAAAAGACTGTGCCCTTTCTTGGGAAAAGAGAGTCCATATAAATCTTGAAAATATAATAATTTTTGTAAGTGTAGTACCATAAATTCTAATGGATCTTTCCAAAACAATATGCAAAGATTTAGGAACCATATTGAGGCTTAGGAAATAATTTTAGTTTAAAAATTACATTAGCTTGTGTAGTTTCATTATCACATTTATCAAAAATATTTTTTGCAGAGACAGTTAGCATAATTCAAAATTCATAAACTACTTTTGCCCCTGTTCTCAAAGCTGGCTAAAAGACACTGGTACCTGATTCTCATTCAGATATACATGTAGATACAAGTAAGTCACCTGAGCCTAAAATTACAAATTTAAAAGCCCTATTACCAAAGCATACAGGTGGCTAACTTCTTTGGAATCTCATTTTCAATATTAAAGGTTTTCCTTGGCACTTCAATTTACTTTTTTGTTTATGTTCAAAACACCTATTCTCGAACTGTCATCAGTCTCATGATCAAATAGACATCATAGTCCAAAAGGGGGGAAAAAAATTGCTTACCATGCATCCTGACTATGCCTGCAGGATCAAGCTCTTCACTCAATATATTGAGTTTACAAACTTCTAAATGTAAACAGATGATCCCACCACGTTGCTTTCTATTTAATAGCTCACACTGCAAGAAGATACGGGACAAGGAAACTATTTTGCCTTCTGCCAAAGAGTTATCAAACCCACATCTCATAAGCTATCATCATCAATCTACTATTCTTCTTTTCATACAAGCACTCTTAATCCTTCCTGTTGCAGCAATTCCACTCTATGTAGGATAACAAAAGATCATAGTGATGGAAGTTAGAATGAGAATCTGTTTCTAGCTTATTGGTTCAGCTACTCAAATCTTTTTCCACTGTAATGACTGGTTAAGAAAGTCCCATCAGGCACTTACTAATTGGTTGGTAAAATGCATAAACAATTTTTTGTATCAAAAATTGCAACTACCAACTTCCCTCACCATATAGAAAATTTAGCTTTTAGTATGGATTTTTATACCCACACTTCTGCATTCTCTCTGAGCTAATTAATATTTAATTATTTCAAGCAAAGTAGAGTATCTGAGACAAGACAATGGGAGCATTCCTATCTTAGGGTATTTCATAGGCTGGTACTTAGAGCACTGCTCAGCAAGTGGAATGCTCACACCTCCGTCTATCATCTCCTCAGGACATTTTCTGATAATTGAGTTTGTATGCAGAAGGTTATGCAAGGCTTTAGCAGAAACTTGGAGTAATTTCCAATTGCAGCTCTCCCTCTCCCTTATTGGAAGCTCAGAATAGAGTTCAGAAAAATAATTCTACAAAATCTAGCAATTCTTAAAGTCCGCCTATGATGAGGCCCTCATACTTCAGAGGAGACTGGAAATTTGTTAGTTCCCCTTTAAATAGTGACCCAAAGGCATAGAGCGTTCGGCATGAACCAAATTACTCAGACTCAATTTCACCACTATAAAAGATTTAAGAATATGAGAATATGCTTACCTTCAAATAATGGGAAGAATGCTATTGACTTAAAATAACAGCATGCATTCATTATAAACAGTAACCTAAGGAATAAAGATATACCTTGGCTGCTCATGCATCTCAGCTGGATTTTAGACTTTGTGACCACATAATTAGTCTCTGAAAACTCCTCCAAATTTACAAACCTTGAAGTGTTCTTAAAGTAATATTTTTGTGCTCTTACTGTTAAAGATGGCAACCAGAGCAACCAAAATAGCCACTCTGAGCCACCTCCACTTTTTCTAGCCTGACAGAATGATGTGAACTTGTTTACTTGCTCCTTTGCGATACTTTGCTTCCATGTTCATTGCTTGTAATAGAGCACTGAAATATCACAGGTTACTGTGGAGGATTAAGACATAATTCTTCTCTTCTTCCTTGAAGCTGCTTAATTAACATTTCTACCAAACTGTTTAATTTATCCTACCTAAGGCTGGCTTCCCCTATTACAGCCTTCTAAAGATGGTCATAAAACTTCATACATCATTTAAAGAGAAATATTACATTCACAGTCTCTTAACTGATTTAAAACTCTCCCCTGCCTAATAGTATTTTTTAAGATAAGTTAGAGTTGTTAATTTTTTGAAAGAATGGTCACAGACACTAACCTGCAAAGGCAAACTCCAGGGCTGTGAATTCTTAACAGTCTCCTATCTACAAATACAATGTCTAGAGTCCTGTACAATGTCTACTTCAGCATAATAAGAATTATGACACATGCTTCCAAATGAGATCCACAAACGTTAGAATTTATTAGCTGGTTTCCAAAGGTAGATCACCATTTTGCATTCCTTCTGTTGGCTTTCCATTCAAGATTTGTGAATCCCAGGGAATATACAATCCAGTCAAACATAACAGAGGGGAAACCAAGCTTGAACAGGTGCTGAAAAGAGGATCAGAGTAATAGAGTACCTATCACACAAAGGATGAATAAAAGCAGTTATCCTCTTTAAGTTAGCAAAATAATGGCTAAGAAGACATATAGTGGTTAAGAAGACATATAATCACTTTCTATAAATAATTATGTTTGGAAAAGAATTATATGCCATGAAAGGAGGAGTACTTAAACTAAAGGGCACTGTTGGCAGAAGAAAAATGTTGTAAATTGTCCATGAATAAAATTAGGCTGGAGGGTAAAAGTATTCTTAATGATCAGATAGCAATGAAGATCTGGAACAGCCTCGCAATAGCAATAGTAGGGTGAAGAAAAATAAAGCACTCAGAAGCCAGTTCCCATTAAGATGGAGTCTGATCTGTCTATGAAAGTTAAACAATTATACTGAGTAACAGAAATTGGCTCCAGTGAACAAAGAGATACATTTTCTATCGCATTTTTCTGTTTCATCTAATTGCTCTGCTCAGGACTAAAAGTTCAGTATAGCAAAGCTCATTATATTAGTGCTTTGGTTCTTTGCTTGATTTGTCTCTTAGTGCCTAAACAAGAATCTGTTTTGCTAACGGTATTAGTTCCACATTTTTTTCTCCCTCTAGATGTAAAGATATTGCATAGGGGAAGACTTTTCAACTTGATTTATTTACCCAGAATGGGAAAATCCCAGACTCTAAGCATATTACTTATGAATACATCTACTATCCCTTAATATGTAGGCTATTTCTAGTATTGTTTTTCTTTTGGAAAAAAACAAAGAACCTCAAACCCCACAGACAGTTAAATGTCACAACTTTTAAAAAGCCAAAATAAAATAAAATGAAGCAGCTTTCTACATGAAGTGCTATTAAATTATTTTTTTATGAGAACAGAAATACTGAAAAAATGAGACCTAAATTTGTAGCCTGTGTGGCAGAAAACTAGCTCTTGGGAGCTGAGGAAGAGAATGGGGAGAGGAGGTAGAGTGGGATTTTTTTATCTGCATTTTCTACAAAGATCACTGACAAGAATATCTATTAACTGCCTAATTTGCATAAACCTTCCACAACTGAAGCTCAACTAAGCCTTAAGCATTTAATTCTGAATTATCTTATTCAGAATTTTTCAGCACCATATTTACTCTTTCATTCTCTCCCATTTTTCCAGGCATACTGGTGGCAGCAATTTCCCTGTAACACTGGTTAAGACTACCCCTCATGAAGTTTTCTGGAGTGATTGAGGTAAAAATAAAAATGTTCTGATATTTTCCCCTGGGAGAGTGAGAATAGTTTCTTTGGCTTAAATAGGCTTTAACTGCATCCCACAGAGTGATGCTTCATAGTGTATTATTAGTATGATCAAAAAGAATGTTACTAGGAAGAACTGAGTGCTAGCTAATGTTAAGCACTGTGTGTATATTTCTCATCTATATTTTACAAATTCAAAAATTTCAAAGTTGAGCCTTATTTTCACGACACTTACTTTGTTCAGTATTTTTGCTGGTGTTTTCACCTTGCTGACAATTTTTTTTTTTAATTACACAGTTTCAATACTAATATGTAAGCTCACATATTGTATTTGAAAATTCACAAGCACTAACACATTCAGCTGCATGTATTTGCAGATTTTGTGGTAAAAAAGTGAGGGATCTTCTGCAACCCAAGCGGTGGGTCAGCTGCAAAGGATTTTGTTGTAATTTCTAGGACAGCTCACTTTCATAGATTCTGAAGATATATTTAAAATCTACCAGAATAATAACTGAGCATTATTTCTTGACAGTGAAAATAAGTATAACTTCTTTAAAAAGGCAATAATTCTAGTGAATATTTTGAAAGCATTCTACCAATATTTTGAAAACATTATAATTACTTTATAGGCAAAACTATGAGAAGAAAGCTCATTTTTTTACAGAACAAAACAAGTGGCCATGAGGTTTGTATTTTGGGACTACAGAGATGAAAAATGGGCATATTTCACTGCAACTCCTAGGCAATTCATCTGTCACCTGCTTTTCCACAGAGGCTCATTGCCACACAGTAATCCATCTTCTAGCAGTCATACAAAGTCTGATAATCCATTTTTTCTCATTATCTAGTTTGATTTCTTGTGGGATTAATTCTCTTACACATTGTTTAGAGGTCTCAATCCTAAATGTAGTAATTATGTGTGAAATTCTTGGGAATACCTGGAATCAAAATGCAGTGGGCCAAATTCATCCCTTAAGCAGCTTTAATGCTATCACTGCATTTAGGCCAAATACAAATCTGACACTTTAAGTGTGTGAATAATACAACAATGTTATTACAAGTACTCAATTATTTGAAATAATGATACAACGTGCTAGTCATCCTTTCTTTATAACTTTTCTGCTTGCAGCAAAATCGTTGAAGTCAATTGGATAGTGCTAATCTCATGTCTTCCACTATTTTCCAGCCACATGAAGCGTGGCTGTTAAACCTGTCTTAAATACCTTCAACGTGTTCATGTCTTATGAAGAGATGCTACTCTTCTTGGCTAATCGAAAAGCTGCCACTCCAATGAGTACACTTGGGTTCTTAAGAAAATGCATAAAAGATAATGCAGATCTACATGTTAGTGTTGTTATAAGGAAATGACTAGTTTAAAATAAAGCTTTAAAGCCTGATTCATTCAATTTGACTGTTTTGAGTAGAAACTGAATTCCAATTCAGTTGTCGAGGAATATAAGGACATAAAACATGATTCTTTTGCAATAATTCCAGTGGCAAAACTTAGCAAACAGAAATTTTATGTATGCAGTGGAATTTTTGTATTCCAGAGTCATTATGTTCTTCCATATTTCTAAAATAATTTGAAATAAATATATCACATTGTGATCAAACACAATCTACAGTAGCAATTCATCAATTTTCTTGTCTTCCTTCCATTACTGTTCCTTCAGTTATATTTCAGAATTCTCCAGTAAAGTAATTCAATATTGGATACAAATTGGATTTTGGAAGAGAAAGACCTTCAGCTTTTTATCAGCTAATACTTGTCTGGAGTGTTCCCACCACTGTAGTTGATTTGATATCAACTCCTGAACTCCTGAAGAAAACTATGGACAGGCTAGATAAAGGCAGTCAATTTCAGTGCCATTTTTTTCTGATTTACATTGATGTAGATATGGGAAGATTTGGTCTGCCAGACAGTATTATCATACTGAGCCTAACAGTCTCACACATAAGGTATTAAACTTGTTAAAGCCTTTTCTTTTATGTTTTTCGCTATTTTAAAATTAAGTTTATCTGTGGTACTTCATTCCAGATATTCTTCACCATTTTCTAGACTCATCTGCTGTGTGGGCATTCTGAAGTCCAAGCATCCCATATAAGAAACCTTGTTAAGGTGATGACACATAGTAAGAACAGGCATTCCTGAATTAAAGTTCTATGTATTTATTTTCTAGCAAAATAAGATGAGAAAAACAGAACATACAGTGAGGAACTGAGGAATAAAAAAAAATAAAAATAAAAAAAAATATCGATCTCTCCTGAGACAAACCTAATAACTAGCTCCAAAAGCTCTCATAAATTATTAGCTTTGAAATCACTCAAAGTGTCTAAAACATTGTATGTGTCACTGATGTACTTGAAGTTCACCTAAGAATCTGTATAATCAAAATGTGCCGACAAAAAATGCCAGCAGCTACGCCACCTTGCAATCAATCACATATCTGTTTCAGAGTTATAAAGTGTCAGAGAATGCAATTTCATCTGCTTCTGCTGCATACATTTAAATGTTCATATTCTTACTGAGGAAGGAATAAGACTAAAAACATTTGTCAGTTCTGTTTCCCTCCATCTGACTGACTGTAGTTTTTTTCTATAAAGCTATGCTTTCTTGTAAATTAATACAATGTGTATAGAGATAAATATTTTATATTTTCATTTGCATGTACGAGTTGTGAGGAGTTAGTGTCTTTCACAAAAGTTATATCATCTATATAGCCAATGAAGAAATAGAGAATGGTCAAATATCTGTTCAGGAAGAATTGCACAGCTGAGTACAAGGAAGACTGGAAATTTGGGCTCAGTGCTGAAAGCAAAATAAATATAATTGGCCATGTAGTGGAAATAAAGGTAAATGGGTCAAAGCAAAGCTACTGCTGCACTCAAAAGAAGGGTTCCATACTTTTCCAATGAGCAACAGTTCGATCTAAATTTTTCATGCGTCACCAAGTGCATACAAAGAAAAAGCCATTTTGTATTTGAATTTGGTATTGTGTTAACCATTAGCTAGTTAATGTATCCAGAACAGTGCCAACAGTACAAAAATAAGTAACTGATTGTGAAGGAAACAAATCCATCCCATCTAAATAGTAAGTAAAATGATTCATTTTTGTGTTCAGTTTAATAAAGAACAGCTATTAGTAACCTATGCATTAGATTTTGTTCTTTCTTTCTTTTTTTTCCCATGGACTTTCTCCCTCCTCCTATTTCTCCCTATGAATACAGACTACCAAAGTGCTTCCTGTTCTGAGCTACAGGATACATGCTGGGTGCAGCTCTTGAAGTTTGCTCAGCAAGGGCTAGAAGCAGGCAGCACAGTGAGTTAATGGAAGAACAATTTAAAGCGAGCTTGGGTGGTTGAAAAAAGGACCCACACATAGTGGTAATAAGGTTTGCCTTTCTCGTTTCTGTTAGTAGCTGTTGATAATTTCAGCTCCTTCGTTTCAAAATCAATTTCAAATCATGTCTGGAATAGTAAACTGTGTTTAGCTCTTATCTGTCACTTTTTGATAATTTCTATTAACCTTATTGTATGCATGTTGATGATAGTATACAAAGAATAATTAAGTGCAGTTAATACCAGTAGTATGGAATATGTACGTTAATTGTTGTAGAGATTTCCATAAAATACTTGGATTTTTCTTCTGCAATAGACCATACTGCATTAATTGCAGTACCTGAATAAAACCAAGGACTAATGATATTTATTATGTCTTTTGAAGAGACTTTCACCATTAACCTTTTCTGCCTCAAGCATACTTTATCCAAATGCATAAATGTTCTGATACAATAGTATAGATGGCATACTCAACATTTCTGTGGTCAAGACTTTACAGATTTGGCTAATTTAGCATATCTTCTGCATATAAACAGCAATTTAAGAAGACACCAAATGCAGAGATCTGGACAGGAAACTGTACCAAAGAATCAGTGGGTACTACTCAAGTGTGCTCTTGCCTGCACACACACGTTTAAGATTGTTAAAACATTCCACAGTGTACAAAATCTTTCTCCTTTACCATGCTGAGTTGGAGGAAATCAGCAATTACCAGGAAGAAGTTGATGATTATGGTCTCTGAATTTTGTTGGTCTTGGGCAAAACAACCATGAGAGCCGAGTCAGATACTCAATGCAAGTTGTGAGGAAAAATTATGGAGAAATTTCAGCTCCCTTAATAGACTCTCTAATCTGCAACAAAATATATCAGAAAAGAGCTATAAAGCAAGAGTTCTTTGGAAATGGTTAGTCCAGTAAGTTCAAAATAGCTTCAGCAAGTTTCACAGAATGGGGTGTAATGTATCTCCTTAGTCAGAAATGGAGAATGGAATTATCAAACTGCTAATGAGCAGGTACAAGAGCAGTTGAGTCTTTCACATACTATTATACACATACAATAAAGCAGCTCATTTCTTATGTAGGGGAAGGAACGCGTTTAAGATTGAGGGGATACTTCAGCTAGTGACTGTTTCTGCACTGAAGTTTCAACAATGTTTCTAATTATCACTGACTTTTGCTCTCCTAGTGGTATGGATGTTTCTCCCTAGGGATCTTGCTTGTGAGTGGTTTCAATAGCCAAATGATGTGTACATTATAGTGAACACCTTTGCATGACAGAGACTCTTCTGGCTCTCTTAAAAGCTGTTCTGTAATTCTGTAATAACAACATTAAAACCAGGTGCAAATACAGCCCGGGAGGGGGAATACATGACTTCTTAACACTAGATGTAAAGTGGTGGAAATGTGATTTCTGAACAATTTACTCAAAACTAGAAAATTTTAAAAACATATGAAATTGAAGATTAATTTTAAAAGTTAGTCAATTCCTTATAGCACCCAGAAAAGACTGGACAAGGCTGAACTTTTCAAAGATTTATAGTGGAGGCGGGTATTACTTTATGGAGTTGGCTACCCTACCTGTAAAAATGTAAGAATCAACTAGAACAACATATTGATCTGAATCTTTCTTAAAATACAGATGAAAAAACCCCAGCTTCCTCATTTGACTATTTCAGCTCTTAGTTTTCTGAAGTTAACAGCTCTGTTGTGTATAATATCACCTCAGATTTTGAAGGGGATCTACTTCTGATCTAATTAGCTGGGGTTTAGGTAAATGTTATAAGTTTCAACTTCAAATTTTTGACCTGCAGACAGTGGCAATTATTTCTCTAGGGTTTTTTAAACTTAACAATTAGTCTCTGCAATCAGTCTTCATGCTCTAATCTATATAATGCTCTAATCCATATAATAGGCCAGCTGAACTTCTGTGTTTTTATGATACTTAATGTATGCTTATTTATTTTTTGTTCCATACACAAAAAATGGATTCTATGAGATCTTAATAGGAAGGAGCTAATCCAGACTGCAGTAGGCTAAACCTTATCCCTGTATATGTCTATGCATCTGGAAGAGGCGACGGTTTTCAAACGAGAATGATAGTCAAAGACATTGAAAGAAAGAGCAATATAGGAACACTCAGTATACTGGATCCAGATTAAGGAACCAGGGCCCAAAATGTAACAATTTATCTACATATTTTCAAGTGAAATATTTTCCAGTGACTTCATGGCCTTTTCATTTAGTGTTCAAGTTTTCCAGGAAGGCCTTATAACTGAATTCTTCCAAAGAATATTGCATTTCAAGACAAACTTTTCCTCTTTGCATCAACAGACACCAAAGATCAATTTCTCATTCATGTTATGAAAAGCTATGATTACACTGAAATGCTTTTCTTTTTCCTATTAAAAGGAGCATAAAAAGACGTTTAAAAGTTCGGTGCTATCTCAAAATGTATTAGCTGTTGTTTGAACTATCAAACTGCCAGGTTTTAAAAGGGGCTTTTCATAGCTCCTAAGTATTGCTTGTTTGGCTTTGTATGTAACCGAAGGAGAAAATTATACAGAGCACACAAGAACACAGCACAGTTAGCACAACTTTAAGCAAAAGTCCAAATCCTCTCCTTCACTGTGACAGCTCGCTGATGAGAGATTACTTCCCAAGATCATTACTGGAAATAAGTTCCTTAGTAAAAATTAATCTATTGATGCCCACATAGTACAAGATTTCAATTATTCATCCGTCTTATTTATTACCTAATATGTGTAGGGTCATTTAGTCATTCTGCTGTCCTTAAAGAAGTATATTTCTCTGGGCACACAGAAAGAAATAATAGTTTAATACACTTTAGCTTCTTATTTAGGATGCAGCATTAAAAAAAAAAATCATTATTTATTTCCTATTCACTGAACAAATTAAGGAAACAACTACACGCAATGTTTTATACAACTTGCTGAGGTTTGAGAACTACTAAAGATGCTTAATGTACTAGGAAGACTAGATGAGTGCAGTTCTTTCAGTTACAGTACTTTAAACTCTTAAAAGTTTGATCTTCAATCCTTTACGTGATTTGCCAGATTTTTATAGCTGTTGGGTCTCCCACTGGATTAGTTTGCCATCAGGAAATGAAAGATGTCAGAGTCCATACAGAAATGCTGCATGAACAAAATTTACTCATTTTGCTGCTTTAACTTCAAGGTAAGAGGAATGCCATTTCGCCCCTGGCTTCTACCCCAGGAAGAAGATTAATATCATATAAAGCCACTTTTCTCATCTTTATACTTGTCATACAAAACTAGTATTAGACTAAAAAGAAATAGTTGTAAAATACCATTTTTAAGGAAAGTTGACTATGACTCTACCCTGTCTAGTAACACAGGTCCTTAGCCTGCACCTCTAACCTTGGTAGGAGGGCCTTTAACCAGTCAAATACTAGTCTGGACTTTAATATTTGAAGCCACAGCAAGGACAATACAGATAAAATATTTTTCTCACCCATCTACAAAGAGATTTAAATATTTATAGTAAAACGTCCTATACTGTTGGCCTGTCTGTTGGTTTAATCATCTTTCAGTTTGATACCATCAGCACCGTGAGTTATAACTTACATTTACTATAAAAAAGAAGGCTGGGATTTTTTACAGTATATCAGTATGGGTAAATTTCACATCCACATCTGCTAAGATTAGAGGAGCAGAAAGAGTATACTTCTTCAGAAAATGTTTCAATCTAACAAGTACTACACATGTGACTCTTCTCACAGACAGACACAAAATTTTCTTTTTGTATTTGTCCCAGTTAGCAGATCTTCCTGTATTCTTTCAGAATAGAACACAGTTTGTGTACTCTTGAGCTGCACAGTTTAACCTGTAGTAGCTCAAAAAATGCCTACTACTTTTTGGTTTTCTTTTAGCTCTATATCATCATTGCCACCTCCATTAAAGGATGTTCTTAGCTGTAATTTTTAGCAAGGTTCCCCCCCACCCCCCCACCCCCCCTCCTTGTTTGAGATTAAAAAGCATGGTTTAATCAGAGGACAGCAGTTATGCATGAGAGACTGCTCTATGCTAAATTAGAAGGTTTCTTATGCCTTGCACTCCTGCCTCTTGGTTGGTAGGATGTGTGGTTTGATTTATTATTTAGAATCACTTCCCTACTGTACATGAAACTTGCTGTTTTCAAAAATAAAATTTCAATTTAATGTCATGTCAGTAATAAAAACGGTACATGTGTAAAAAATCTGTGTACCTATTCATCTGAAAACATGAATTAAACTCACTCTGTCCAAGGTACCATTTTTCAGTGCGTCAAAAAAACTATTACATGGTCCATGTCAAGATCAGAGTTGTTATTACCTGGTATTTTTAGTCATTAGTGTTTCAATAAGCAAATATAAAAATTGATGTGAAATCATACCAAATTCAGTTGAAGAATTTTAAACCCCTTTTCCACATACACAGAATTCCAACATCATATAAAACCCTACAAATATGTAACAACAACAACAAAAAAAAGTCAAAAGTTGAGATTGATGGTCCACAATGAAACTTCTTTACATATCTATTTCAGCTGATATAATCTCAGTCAGCAAAGGCTGGTAAATACAATCTGGTTTACCAACTTTACGGGGTTTTTTTAGGGTATGATAGTAGCAGTAATCCAGTCAAACATCCTCATAGCTAGATTCAGACATACACATACTATTTTTCCTGTCTCTTAATATTTTTATTAAGGATAAAAAAGCATTGAATTCTATGAATTTTGCTTTCAGATCTCCTCAAAGGCTTCACACCTTTCTGGTTTTCTAAATGATGTGAATATTAACAGCAGTGATCCAAACAGTAACCTTTATTCTGATCTCACTTGCAATGTTTTTACTATTCAACTCTAATGAGCCTAATTTTCACTCTTGAAATCCCCTTATTTCACATAGGTCAAGTTCATTTTATTTGTAAACAATTTGTACACAAAGTTCCTTTACACGGAAAGAATGGGAGAGAGCTGTAGTGTAAATAAGAATCATAGACTTCTGTAGGGATTACTCCTAATGATGCTTATTTTACACAGATATGTAAAAGGAAGATCATTATCAGGTGACCCTGTATCAGACACTTCAGATTAGTGACAGAAGCTTGCATTTGAAAGAAAATTGTGGAACTATATTCTTTAAAAAATCCCAGGAATACTGACACAGGAAGAAGATACGTATTTTTAAACAAACAGGCAATGAATGTTAACAGAGCAGCTGGCCTTTCTTGACATGAATGTTGGAGATCCATGTTTGAACAGTTTAGGGGGCAGCCTTGCAACTTTGATAACAATAGGGGTCTGCCAAACTGAGTCATGGCAATTATCCATACAAAATCAGTTACTTTTCAACTCTTCTACAAGCCATGGGCATACATGTTTGAAGACTTTAATTAACAGTTCCAAACTTTTATATTTGATGTGCTACACACAAATAGGCTTCATAAAATATCCTGCACTATATAACTTGGATTACAAGGGCCATACAATTTTAAAAAATTAAACACCTGCTTTGGGAATATACTTCCTAACATATAAACTAAAGCTCTCTGAGCCACTGGGAATACTGGGAATATGCGCATGTCTGAAAGCCAAAATGAATACTGATAAACCTTCAAGGTTTGCCAGGTCTGCAGGGCTCCCAATGTGAACAGATGGATTCGTTGGTACAATTTAAGTCTTACTTGGTGGTGTGTTTTTTTTTTTCCTTTCTTTTTTTTTTTTTTTTTTTAAGCAGCATACCCCCTACCTTGTAAACAAGCCTCCAAGCACAGAAAACAAAAAAAAATATATTTAATGGCCCCCTGTTCTGTTTCATTATTTACACCCCTCACATGTACTTCCCCAGCTGAGTAATGCTCTTTGATGATTATATCTCCAAAGAACATTGCTGTGATCAAGTAATATGCTGTGGAACCATAGATAATCAATCAAAAGAAGAGAAACAGAGAAAGCAACTTTCTGAGTTTTTAAAACCTGATTTAGTTCTTATGAAAATGCCAAATTGACAGCTTTGAGATTGAAATAATTCTTTCAAAAGATGAATAGGGCTAGTGCAAATTATACAATATTAAACCAACGTGTTCTCCACCTGAAGGGACCACTTTTATAAGCTGAAGAGGTCTGTCTCTGTAGTTCAGTTAGTCAAGGTCCAAACAAGTTTCTTGATTTCTAGCATGGGGGCACCTCTGGTAGTGGTTTTGTGATACTGACATTAGCAGAGTGGGAGTTCTGGGAATACCAGCATCACTAATTCATTTTATATACTGTAAATCAGGGGGTTTATTGTCACCTTGAAGCTGGTGAGCTGAAAGCTTGTGGCCTACTGTCCTCATGAGGTAAAAATATTTTACCATAAAAACATAGTTTTGTAAAACAATAAATAGGTTGGCAATTTGGCCTATAGTTTAGCTTGGAGTGAAAATTTATTTACATGAAGAAATTATATTGCTACTATCAAAATGAGACAAGGTTGTGAAAACACCTACCTTGTAGACTTATTGGATGAAACATACTATATAAATCATAATGGTGATTCATCCTTTTACAAATGTAAGTTTGAGAATAAAAATAAATATCAAAAGAAATTTACAGCGATGCTTCACACTTGAAAAGACTTAGTCATTGCTGTCACTAAGACAACTTACCGAGTTTCATTTATTAGGCATACTTTTGAATATATGTAGTGCTATCAATGCCCAAATTATATTTTTTTCTTTTCTTTGCTCCACTCATTCAATTGTTCTTTGGTCTTCATCTTGCAATGAAGACCTAGGACTGAACAGCCACAGCTGCAGCTATTCCACAATCCAAAATCAAAGTGGTCTATTCCAGTCTGACTTGGCTTTAATTTTCCTCCAATTATTAACAGGCGTACGAGTATAAACTGGTAGTTTGAATAAATGCCACACTTTTACAATTCTGATAATGAGCACAATGTGTTGGGGGAACAGTTAAATATTTTTTTCAGAAGTTAAAGAATATAGATGGTTTTAAGTATACGAACTGAATCCAGCCTTTTGGAACCTCATGGTCAGATGTAGTTTTGAGGCAGTGTTACTTGTCAAGCTGGCTGCTTTTTGAAGCCAAAGGTCACTAAGAGCCTAGATTTGTCAAGGTTTGTAAGGGAATTCATGCTCATACAGAGGGATACTATCAAGAGTTTGCCTCATCTGTCTTTCAAAAGGGTTACCACAGATGTTTGTCATCCTATGACTACACAGTAGTAACTGCATATTTGAACATAAGAAGCTGAATGAGTATGGTATCATAGTTTATGTTTGCAGGCTAGAAATGTGCTCATCTTTATTACTGTAGATTTCACAGGACACATATTGATGTAAAATCACAATCACTGCTTAAGTTAAAAAGCAATCACCCCACCCCTCCCCATTTCTCTAATACATTGAAGAGTGAACAGTATCCTGCAGGGAAGAGAACTGGCATAGACCTATGCTGCATGAGGAATTTGACAGAGCTCAATTTTTACTTCTAAGAAGCAATATCTGTGACTCAATTTGCCTATTTAATCTTATAAAATTGTCATCTATGAGGTTAGCTTCTTTCCACCAACTTTTTAAAAATGGAAAGTAACATCTCTGGTAATCATAGCAATGTCATGTTGTTTCAATGTTTTTGTACCAGGAATAAAAAGGATACCATGCAGAGCATGGGCAAAGCAATTCTTTTGTTGGGTTGACCTATCAATGGATTTTAAATGCAAATGGGATCAAGACAAGCTTTGATTATCGAATTAAACAGTTTAGGGAATCACTAGACAAAAGACAATGGAAATCATCAATTTGGATAGGGCTTATGTTTGGAGAAGCAAAGTGGAAGAAAGAAAAATTACTTAATTCCTTAAAGGAATATGAATTTAAATGTAAAATTCTTAAGAAAAGAAGGAAACCTGAGTAGGAAGGTATTTACTATTAGGTGTTCATTAATTTCATGATGTTTCTTTATTGGTTATATGAACTAAAGCGGAACAAGTTTTAATAAGTTTTCTTGAACTTTTACTCAAAGCTCAAAGCTCTTCCTCTTTTCACTGACATGTCTGAAGAAGCGAGCTATAAAATCAGTGTGATCACAAAGCTTGTTAGCTCTGGAAAGTCTCTGTTAAGTTACGCAGGAAGTGCTACAGAAGGCTGCATTGCACCCAGATTTCAGAAAAACACCCAGCTTTGCAGCATCTCGTATCACATCAGACAGAGTACATCTATGCCAGTCAGTTGGCCAGAGAAGGAAAACCTCCAAACTGGTGACTAGAGTCTCCAGAGTTCCAGTGTACCTTAAAACACACAGGCTCAACATGATGAGATCTGAACGGAGCAGTTGAGTGAATGCCGATCACATTATACTTTTACACAGGCTATTCAGCCTGTGTGACATTCTGAGTGGGCATCCTATAGAGCTCTCCATATCAGTTATTCATAGGAAGAAATATAATTAAGCCTGAACAGAGTAGTGCGACTACTTCAGTTTTTAAAATCTGGTTTTACAGTACAATACAGTTTATGAATATCAAGAATTTTGTACTCATTTTTCATGTGCCAGTTTTTTTTTCTGAAGAACAAAAAGACTCTGTGCAGCCTTTGTTTCCTTTCATTATGTGTGTTGTCATACAGGTTTCCTTCCTTTTGAATTAAGTATTTGGAAGTATTAAAATAAAGCAATTTCAAACTAGTTACGTACAATGAAGCAGTATATACATGGTTTGGGTGGTGAAGCAATATATACATGGTTTGGGTGGTGTAGTAAATACTAAAAGTATTTATGACACTGTTGCAGAAAGTAGTAACTCGACATGCTGTTACAATTTTCATACAAGTGAATAATAGAAAAAACTCTGGAACCCACTTGGCACAAAAGAAGCTGGTGTGCATGAATGTATTTCACATTAAGTCCTACCAGACATAGCCTGAGTGCTGTAGAGGCACTCAAGCAGTGTATCACCAGGCTCAGAGACTTAAACAGCTGAATCTCACCTTGGCCCATGGCTGCTCACATTGTGCCTTTTGATTGAATCTGAAGCATTCAGATAAAAGGCCCTGGTGGCATAGCTTCCCATTGAAGAAGCCTATTTTTTGAGCTGTTAAGAACTCCAGAGAGACATGAGTAAAACATGGCAACACACGCAGCACAATTTACAGTGCAACTTCTATTCAGGTCAAAAAAAAAAACCAACAAAAAAACCAAACAAAAAAAAAAAAACAAACTTGAAAACTTCCTGAGATGCCCAGGGCTTTGGTGTGCAAAATGCATGGACATAAGTTCAGTATAAATGCAACCTTTGATGTGCCCAAATTGTCAATGTGACAAAACAAAGGAAAGCTATTAACGTTATATCATTTTTGCTACATACAGCTTTTGAGTCTTTTGCCTGAGCAATTTTGCTTTACTCTTATCTTTGCTTTTTTGAGCTAGCCAACACCACCACTTCTTTCAAGGGATGAATTCCATTGTACCCAGTATTTCATTCGCTTTGTATTTGTTATGTACAAATTTAGTTGTGGCTGCTTCTTTATGTGTGCCTTTTGAGCTATCTGCTTTGTCATTCCACCAAATACATGATCTTCACATTTTGCCTTATTACTAGGAGCTGTAAAGCTGTTGTGGAGGAGTTTCTTAATGGTAGAAATGTGGCAAACCCCCCAGATCATAAAGCCATGGAAGAAAGTGAACAAGCATTTTTTCGTTTTGCTACCACCACATAACATCAGGTTTGTAGGCTGCTGTTAGGCGCACCATGCTTCAGCAGAGACAGCATTAAGCAAAACACAAAATCTTGTAGCTGTTTACAACTGTTAGATTCTGGAGTTTCACTTGCTTCACTGAATGATTCTCCCTAAGGATGTCAAATTAATCAAGTCACCAAATCATTACATTTTGAATATTCTTGGGGGAAAGTTGTTTGTCTGTCAAGTGGTAGCCAGTCATAAAAACAAACTTAACCAACTCCTGTCCTTAACAGACTCCTGTTCTAGGTGTTACCTTCAGGTGCCTGTCTGGGTTTACATCTACTTACATCTACTCCATTTATTATTTGAATTGGTAATGCTTGACTGAAAGTCGGCTCTAAGTTGTTCCACATCCACCCCATCCCCCCACCTCCCTAGCCATCATCATAAGAGCTGTGCTCCCTTGTCTCATTATCTGTTTTTGTTGTTTCATTATCATTTTATCCTCCAAGAGTGGAAAAGGTTAATGCCAGACCACCTCTCCTGATAATATGTGTCAGGATACCCTACAGATGATGTGCTGAAGACATGGAATAGCACCTCTGCACCCTCTGGTGTCAGACCTTTTCTAGTCTGGTCTGACATAACCCCTTAGATAGGGATCAAGAACAGATATGGGGAAGAAAAAGCCATCATATGTATTTGGGAATAGGTTAAAAATTGCAATAGAAAGTCACATTCTTCATAACTTTGTTTGACCCATATATGTATGATTAAAACTTTCCAGCTTGTTATTGAACTCTGCATTTTGTAACAAGTTGAATGAAAAGGGGTCCTTCCGTGTATTAAATAGTTTTACACTTAATTTTGAAAAAATCAATATTTGCTTGTGCCTACTCTTTTACTCCTTAATAATTAAAATAGTGCCAAAGGTGTTTAAACAAATGCCTTATTTCAAAATTAACAAAAATCTTAGAAATTTACTTTTTCACCCATCCAAGATGCAAATCACACTGTTTATTCTATTTGCTTTTACTTGAAGCTTTGAAAGTAGCTTTGCCATTATATCCAGAGGAGTAGTGTAGTTTCAACAATCCTAAAAGAAGTGTGGCTTAAGTGAGATTAAATGAGTCTTACCCTTCAATACCCATAGAAAGTTAGATCATGAGATCTGCATATGATCCCAAATTTGTGATAGATATATTACATGATTCTTGATTTGATATTGTGTCTCCATGAGTAAAATCAGTTAAGTCAGTGAAATAGGGATGGTAATACTCATCTATTACCTGGATTACAGTGGGAAATAAATTAATATTGTGTGAAAATGGTAACATTCTATCAAAAACACCATAGGAGGTTGAAATAAAACTAATGGTTATTTAAAAATGAAGGCTTCTAAAACTCTATGAGATACTATCGTGGAGGAAAACCAAAAATTCTTATTTGAAGCACATTGTTAAAGACCAATAATAACCTGCAACTAGAATCACTTTGCAAAAAACTCAGTCATAACAACTTGCCTAGTGCAAAAAGCTTCCTTCTGACAGACAAGGATTTTTTTCTAAACATCACTTAAACATGATGCACATTACGTAAAAAGCATTTGAGGTTTGGGTTTTTTTACTTTTATTGGTGTTATTTAAGCAAAAAGAAATTGTTGCTATAGAGGGAGAATGGGAGATTAAAAGATTAAGTCAGCCCACTAAACAAGATTATCACAACAAAATGATTTATGATAGCCAAACGAGAAAAAAAATCTTTTTTTCTTAAAATTCATTACTATATATATAGTGAGGAGAGTTGATATTTCTTAAAGTCTTTGCTCTGTCAGACTAATGACTTAAAAATTCAATGCTTATAATCACAGATACAGCTATGATCAATTATTTAAAATTCCTCCCCACCACCCCTGCCTTTTTTTTTTTTTTTTTTTTTGGTAGAATTCACTGTAGCACTTACTCAGACCCTGCTGGTACAAATCAGTTTTCACAGGGAGGAGGTGGTTTACCACTGGATGTGCTTGCCCATCTGCAGTTTTCCAGTCTAAAAATTTTCTGCAATTCTCCTTTGACAATTCTAGCAAACATTTCATTTCCTTCTATGCTAAATGCATTTGTGGTGTTGCCAGTTAGTCCATCAGTCTGTATTCCACAAACTGTTATACTGATCTGATGTCACTACTTAAGGACAAAATTTTCCTCTGTACTTGTTTAAATTATGACACTTGTAGCAGCAGTCAATTTACTGGATTAAAAAGAAGCAATTGCTGAGTACTGACCTCCTAGAGACAGAATAAACCCCACAGTTTAAAATTTCTTGGCGTTACAAAGTGAAAAGGGAACTTGATCTGACAACCCTCAGTTCCAGGAGATTGCAGCTGCTGGGAAGGGTTAGCAGCAAGAATTTCAGGGGAAATGGACATGAGAGAGTGCATAGCCTGCAGGTAGGTATGCGGGAAAAGGTGTGGAAATGTGGGTGGACTAGCAACTTGTCAGAGTTTGGTGGAAGAAACGGAACAGTATTTCTATTACCATATGCAAGGATAATTGAATAAAAGACTTCAGTATTGTGCAAGAAGTGAAATGAGAGGATGTAGGAATTAAATTTGCTGCATTCTCTGTTCCAAATTCAATCAGCAATTATCCCTTTATGTAGCCATAGAACCAAGAGAAAGTAGAGATGAGAAGATCATCCATCATCCAAATGAGGAAATGTAAGCTGCTTTTTTTGTGGTGGGTGTGTTGAGGGGTTTTTTTTTGTGTGTGTGTGTGTATAATTCTGTTTTTTTTCAAGCTCTTATACTCCTACATAGAGATCTAAGGGTTAAACAGAGCTACAGCTCTTACTCTAAAGGTAGCTAGCTAGCATGTTCTATATTACAGGGAATATACAGCATCCTTAATGTTTACAGTGTATTATCAACCAAGCAGCTTTGCACTTTTTTTCTGTTCTAATTGTCTGGCTAGCAATGCATAGGACCAGAAAAACAGATTCCCTAATGTTAATAAAATAATGCCCAGAGAATGGAAAACATTGTTTGTTAATAGGATATGTAACATTTGTATTCAAGTTGCATGTCTAATTATATTTTAGAAGACTTAAAAACATTGACATTTACATTCCTTAGTGAGGAATACCCAGTTTGAAATTTTACCACAAAAGCTAATGACCCTATTAACTCTAATTTGTTTACTCACCAGTCTGGAACAGTTTCTTCCACAGGTACCTCTTTGATGTTGAAAATTAAGCTTCCTAGAGGCTTGAGAAATTAAATGCTAAAGGAGGTCAATTATCCAACAGTTGCCTTAAAGATAAGGACTGCCCCTCCCACATTGTTTTAAAATGATTTTTTCTGATGAACACAAACCCACGATTGCTAACACATGTCAGGCTTTCCCACAGGTTTGCTAGGACATACTAGGCAGTTCTAAGTTTGGCCATCTAGGAGAGTACCTCTCTATATCAGGTAATATAAAAACACGGCTTTTTTAAAAAATGAGATTTAATCTTTAATTAAAGTGCAAATGTAACTAATTATTATTTCATAGTCTGTATTTGTGAGTTTGGAATTTGCATAACATCTCAAATATGACCTCCATCAGCTCCTGGTTAGCACGAACCACTTGCTATGACAAGTGTAATTTCTGTATTTATGTAGAGCCTGTTTAGTCACAGGCTTACAAATATTCTTAGTTCTAATGAGTATTATCCATAAGTACTGTACATACACTGTTTGTCCAGCCTTAAAGATGTAATAATATTCTCATTTGCAAGAAAGCATGAAACAAAAAAGGGCCTTTTTTTTTCAGCTTCAGTGTGAATAAAAGAAATAAGTTTGTAATAGTCGGTTCAGCTTATTTTACAATTATGACTCTTAAACTCTGCAACAGTGCAACAAAAGGGATGGGGGCATGGTTTCAAATCCCCCACACAGCAGAAACTTTCATTTTCCTAAGACATTCCCCTGAATGAAGCACTGTCTCCCACTGAATTCTTAACCAACAACTGAACATGAACCCAGACATTACCACTAATCGGTTCTTGCTAGATACAAGAGGTGAAAGCTGGTGCCTCATACAAAAAGAGTACAACCATTCCAAGCACAGGGCAGATGCCAGGGATCTCAGCATGAATCCAGTCCCTACATGTATAGGCTGCAGTTGGGGAGGCAATAACGAGTGCAACTGAGCCTTTGCTGAACGCCTCTCTGCAATATGGAGCTAGTTGCTTAATCAAGGATCTTGTAAAGTAGAAACCTTCAGTAAGTATCAGCTGGCATTCAGAATAAAGCAACTACTTTAAAATACAGAGATATAGAATAAATCCTTTAAAAACCAAACAAAACCAAAAGTTCCCAAAACAAAACCAAAAAAAACCTAATCGGATCCTTAGAAGACCAGAAGACAGCTATGCTTTCTCCAGAAAAAAGTCTCTGTGTTTAAAGAGCCTCAAGAACTGCCAGATGGCTAGCCCCATTTTTTATCTTTGTGAAAGAGCATCCAGAATGTTCATCCTTAATCTGGTTAAGAGTTTTCTGGTGGATGGGAGGACTCAGTTCTTCCATCGTATTTTGATGAGAAGAATATTATCATCTGACTAAATCATGCGTTGGTGGGTATGGAGAATCTCACCACTTTCTCTTTTCAGAAGAGTTATGAATCCAAATCCAGCTACAAGTAGTGGGAGAATGACGTTCTTCTGAAAATGTTAAGCAAATTCTGGGAAATCGGGCATGAAACCGAACTGCAGATAAGGAAACATAAGGTTAAGGGATTCTGAGAAGCCCTTCAGCTCTCATACAGCAGCTGGTGGTTGTGAGAAAGAAATCAGTTCTCTGTAATATCACAGTGCCATGAGGAATGGTGTGGGTTGTATGTGTTCCTCCTAAAGACTGCTGAAACTAACGGGGCAGCGTGTGTTCTGTGTTGGGTATTCTTTCTTATCAAAACCCCATTTGTGATAAAATATCTAGCTGAAGAAGAAAGGGTTATATAAAATTTTAATAACAAATGGGAGATCCCTATGCTGTTTTTTGGATTTGAGAGGCAATTGTTCCCAGGAAAATGGAACTTTGGATTGGCTTCAAGATTTGTTTTCCAATCCTACATACATTGGGACTTCAGTGAACTTTTGAATACCAAGATTTCAAGGCCTATGAAACCTGTTATTCTTGCGAGAACAATGACATCTGGTTAAAGGTTTTCTGTCACTTTATGAATGGTACAGTGAAGAAACTACCTTCTTACTCGGTCTGCTTAATAAAGATAATACTTCTAGTTAGAACATAGTTTTATGGCTCTCTAATAGAGTTACCTCATTTTTTACTGAGGTCCAGTGTTCCTCATGTAATGACAATGTGAACAAAACAAAACAAAAAGTTTGCCTAATTCCCCACTAAGTAGATCAAGCACAACAGCATGTTAGAATGTTGACAGTAGAACCAAAATATCAGGGTAATGTGAGGTGAACATCAACAGCATTTATTTGGAATTCAGTAAGAAGTAATTTTCATTCCAGATTGGGTACCTTCTGCTTCTTTAGAAAACCCTGAACTAAGAGTGCTTTGAAGTATGACTATCAGAAGTACAAAATCTCTAGAAACTTCAATATGGTGTGTTTCCTACTGCTTAGATTTAGCTCAACAACATATTTAAATCTTGGCAGTTCTGGAGCCATACTTTTATATGCCTACCTGTGTGGCAATGTGGAAAATGCCAGAGCATAAAGTGTAAATGGGACAACAACCTGAAGGAAGAATACATAGAGAATTTGGCTTTGTTTTTCTCTACAGTTTCAATTTAATTTTTCTTTTTTTTTTTTTTTTCTTTATGAAAGGAATAGCTTCATAACATTCCATCTTGCATGGAAGTCTTGTAATTAAATATGGCCTATAACTAAATATGTCCTAAATTATTTATATAATATATTAATATAGAATTATAAACCCCAGAATAATATTGACTTGTCTGTAATATAATATTCAGAGAATGTCAAAGTAAACTAATAATTTGCTGGAGAAGCAAAGAAAAATTGCTGTATTACTTTGCAGTTCTTTTAATCTTACAGTTATCAGACCAAAGACACTTCAAAACAACAGATTCTACAATATTCACTTGTTTCAAGAAAATTATGACAATTGTAAACACTTCAGGTCGATGCTAAGTCCCTAAGATCATAGCTGTCCCTGCCCCTGCCCTTTTAAAAGCACCAATGTGTTTTACCTTGGTTATGCTTCATTCTTTCTTCTTCAGTAAATAAAATTACTCTGTATGATTTCCTAGCATATACGATCTTAGTAGTATATAGTAGTTCCAAATCTAATTGAATCTGGCCAGGAATGTCAAAGACAACAAGAAGGGCTTCTATAAGTACATAGGTAACGAAAGGAAGCCCAAGGAAAATGTGGGCCCACTGCTCAGGGTTACATGGCGCGTGGAAGAGGCTGAGGTATGAAATGCCTTCTTTGTCTCAGTCTTTACAAGTGAGACCATCCTTTAAGAATCCCAGGCCCCAAACACTAGGACAAAAACTGAGATCAAGGAAGATGCACCCTTGGTAGAAGAAGATCAGGTCAGGCAATAGTTAAGCAAACCGGATGGGGGGCCTGATGGGATGCACCTCTAAGCGCTGAGGGATATGGCAGATGTCATTGCAAGACCACTCTCAATAATATTTAATTGATCACTGAGATTAGGAAGAGTGTGTGAAGACTGGAGGAAAGTAAATGTCATTCCTATGTTTAGGAAGGCCAAGAAGGGAGACCCAGGGAACTACAGGTCAAGCAGCTTCTCCTCAATCCCTGAAGAGGTGATAGAGCACCTGATCCTGGAAACCACTTCCAGGCACATGTATGACAAGAAAATCACTGGAAGTTATCAATATAGCTTCACCAAGGGAAGTCAAACTTGACCAACTTGATAACCTTCTCTGATGAAACCGACTGGCCTGGCAGCTGAGGAGAGAACAGTGGATATTGTTTACCTGGACCTCAGTAAGGCTTTTAATGCTTTCTCCCATAAGATCCTCATAGAAAAGTTGTTGAACTGTGGGCTGGATGAGTAGAGAGTGGGATGGCACTGCAGAGGCCACACGTGGAGTACTGTGTCCAGTTCTGGGAGTATGTCTAGTCATTACATGAGAGACATGGATATACTGGACAGAGTCCAATGAAGGGCCACAAAGATGACTAGGTGTAGAGGAATGAAGCTGGGTTAATTACCATTGATAATATACAGCTGTGGGCTGGCTTCAGGGGCTGCGGGTTGGCCGATGTAGATAAGGTGCAGCTGTGGCTGGTTCTGTTAAGGGGTTGAGAGGCAATTGAGAGAGGGCAGCTGAGAAAGAAGCAAGAGAAGAGAGAGTGGGCCCTGGATGAGATGAAGGCAGCAGAGGGACTGGCATGAAGAGTGTGCTGGTTATGAGATGGTAAAAGACCTTGTTGCAGCTTGATAGTTTGGAGATAGCTGCAACAAGTAGGGACTGGACTATCTCTCATATGAGGAAAGGTTGAGAGAAGAGGTTTGGGGGAGGGATCTCATCAATGTATATAAATATCTGAAGCAATGGTACAAAGATGGAGCCAGGCTCTTTCCAGTGGTACTCAGTGAGAGGACAAGAGAAAAGGGCACAAACTGAAACACAGGATGTTCCATCTGAACATAGGAAAACACTTTTTTACTGTGAAAGTGACTGACTGCTGGAACAGGGTACCCAGAGAGGTTGTGGGGGCTCCATCACGGAGTTATTCAAAAGCCAGCTAGACATGGTCCTAGACAACCTGCTCTAGTTGATCCTGCTTGAGCAAAGGGGTGGACAAGATGACCTTTAGAGGTCCTTTCCAACCTCAACCATTCTTCGATTCTGTAAGATACAGGTAGAAGGACAAATACCCATTTAGATATTCCAGAACTAAAAATCAGCAGGTGTTCACAGTGAATTGAACATGTCTGTGTTTTTCTTAATTTGGAAACTTCAAAATCATAAATATTGAATAATTTCAGAGTACCATGTGTGTGCCTTAACATGCAGCAGCCAGCCAGTAACATTGTCAGAAAAAAACCACCACCAAAACACAAGCCCAAACCTTGTGCGCTCTGCATGCCTCATCACGGGAATTCACAGCTCTTCCAGACTTTGCAGAAGACAGGTTAATAGAAGAATACCTCTATAATGTATTTTTCTTTCTACAGTCCTCTGGAAGTGCAGAGAGGGGTGACTCAGAACAAAGACAATAGTTCTCTTAATACTGACAAGATTGGCAACGATTTAGCTCCTCAAGGTACTTCACAAGGCTGGGGTGGCTCTTACCTTAGAGAAGGACTGAGCTGCTACAGCTTTCTATAGGAGATATATAGAAACTGTACCAATGTTACTAATGCTGAAGTGCGTTACAGGATTCTCACAGGGATTTTCCTGCCTATCCCCAAGCTCTCAGAGATCATCATGCAGCGAATTTGGACATAGCCCAAATGAGAGATGTGTAAAAGGAAGTTACAAGGTTCTTTACATAGTAATGGCCAGTTTTTCTGTTTTCCAGCATATAACTGCTGAATACTACTGCTCCTGCTTTGTACAATATTTTCTTTCATAAACTTCCATTGCTCTATACATGTATTTGTGTGCATGCACATATAAACACACACACAGAGGTCTCAAATTTTGGTCAGGCTCATATTCTGAGTGATAGCATACGTGAATTTTTCCAGTGTTTGTTCATCACTTGCTGTGCTTGGAAAGAGAAGCTGACAATGAAAACACCTCCTCAACAAAAATTATTGCACCACTGCTCTTCACTTGAACAAGAAGAAAAAGATGCTGAGATCAAAAGAATAAAATAAAAGGTTAAAAGGAAATCAAACTTGAAAGAAGGAAAGAGAACAGTTAATTGGAGGGTCTGATTCAGATGTGTTCTTGCAGTGCTCCTTCCTAATTTACTATCTGCTCCTCATCTCTGCACAGCAGTCTAACAAGAATTCCACTGCCTCCTCATTTCCCCCCTGGCTGTGCCCCCTAGCTCAGACCTGCGCTCCAGTGTAACAGCATTCCCCCCGGCTTTTTTCTCCTATACTGAGCTTTGGGACCTTTATATGTTTACCATCATCCCTGTAATTCCAGGGCACAAGACTTGGATGTTGGCCCTGATGGCCTAAGGATTAGAATATTGTATAAGGCAGGTTTTTTTGACTTCAGCTCTGTGAACTCAGTGCTAACAATAGGGAGGTACTTACAAAGGCATAAACAAAGGAGACAAATCTACACAAAGAAACTGTGAAATGGAAGGGGTGGGGGGAGAGTGGAAAGAACAAATCAAGGTATTTTATAATAAGTAAAGTGCCAGCTACCTTAAAGGTCTCTAAACAAATGAGAAAACATACATAGTAAGGTTTCAGCTAGTGAGTAACTTGTTAATGTATAAAATTTTAAAACAGCAGTACGTAAAGCTGTGTTTATAGAGAGAACTGTCAAGCAGAGATTTGTTTCACACAGGCTAAATTAAAATCTATATTATCACTTTGTTGAATTACTCAGAATCAGCACCATTTGCTTTCACCAATTTCAGGCTTTATAGATGCTGTATATCTACTACGAAAAGACTTCCCAGAGTGTTTGCTTTGAAAGACAGCATTGCTGTTTTTTTCAGGTGCCTCCTTTCCTTAAATAAACAAGTCAACAGGGGATGCATTCCCATTTATCCCATATCCTTCTATTTCTGCATGTTTCCAGTTGACTGCTAAGCTCCTCGGTTCCAGAGGCTGGTACACAATTAAAGCAATACATTTGAAACAACACGGAATATACTGACAAAAAGAATAAAAGATTAGATTGCTGATGCTGATTTAACTTTGTCTTCAATTATATCTTCCTTTTTTTTTTTACTGCTCTCCTGTTCAGAAAGGTGTGGAGGTAATCTCCTTGACTGCCCTTGATGTCAGAGGTGCTTTATGACTCACAAAGAAGAATCTGCTGGCTGCAAGTGATGTGAATAAGTAGTGGTTTGACCTTCCTGATATCAGGTGGACTACATGAAGACAGAGTAAGCTGCATGCAACATGGTAAAAATAGATTGGAAATGTTATAAAATCTGGGATAGTGCATTATTATAATTCAGATTTCTCCCTGGGGGCCATTAGCAGTCTAACACTACCCTAGAATGTCACCTTTCCTAACTGGGTAGACACTACAGCACTGCAAAAACAAAGCGCGTAGCAGATGAATTGTTACGCGCAAAGGTTGTTAAAAGCATAGTGAATTAATTATATGGCAAAATAAATAAAAGTGATTTCTGATTCTTTTGCAGCCTTTACCCCACAGTCAACTTTAAAACACCTTGCAAAAGGCGAAACGCCCCACTTCAGTCATGTCCGCTGCTGATCATTAATTGCTTCAGAAAAAGACAATATTTTAGCCGTCCTCTTTGGAGTTCAAGTATGAATGGTGAAGCAAAAGAGAGTGAAACTGAGTGAAACATGAAAAGCTTGATTTGTTAGGACCCCTGCTGTCTGAAAAGAGATCAAAGCTCAGGAGGAGGCTGTAAAACAGCCGAATGCTCTGCACAGAAACATGGCCTGTGGCAGCTGCTCTGGGCACGCTCTCACAACACAGGTGTACCTCCAAGTCTGCTCTGCCAGCTGAATCATGGGAGCAGGTTACCTCTTCTCCTTCTTCATTATTTCAACTGCAGTCACTGAGGAGATGTGGGCTCCATCCATCACAATGCACAAATTCACAGTGCGCAGATTCAGCACAGGCCTAATTAAAGCTTTTCCTTTCATTTGTGGAGATAATTAGACTTTCATCTCACCAGGAAGCTTCAGAAAGATCTATTTCTTTCTTCAATAAAAGCTACATCAAACAAAAGCAGATTTTAATCGCCTTTTCTTTGGGGCATGAGTCAATAATGAAAGATGTCATGGGTAACAAAAATCGTGTGCAAGGGGAAAAAAGGAGGGAAAAAAGCCCAAGCTATGTTCTTTAATTAACATCATGTTTGCAAACACCATTAATTTCTCTCATTAAAATGATTTTTATCTACAACTGATTGTTGATAAAACAATCGATTTGAACATCTCATCTGTTTCACTGCTATGCAGGAACCCATCTGCTATGCTGTAAAGCAGGAATCATGCAGACTGTTAAGCAACATGTGAGAACAATAAAAAATGCATATGTGTGTGTCAGGGATTTGTGAGGCTCACTGCAGGGCAAGGGCCACCATTTCTCACAACATGTATAAAAAATGACTTGGTAGCAGGCCAAAGGACAAAATGTCACAAAGATCAGAAGTGCATAAATAACAAATGAATTAATATGTGCAGGAAGAAAGGGTTCCATCTGTGTTGGGAAGCGATGCTAAATAGGCTCAGAAAAATAGGGAGATTGCAGACATATTTAACACCACATCATAAGCCGCTGTGATGTGATATTAGGTGACAAACATGCCGAGCTTGCTGCCTTCACCTTTTCCATTAGTTGTAGTAACATCAGAGCACAAGCTTCCTTGCTTATTACCTCTCTCACTGGTGCAAAGGGAGAGTATTTTGGCTCCAGGCCTGCTGCACATTATTTATTTATTTAACCATTTGACACAGTTCTTCCGTACGGATTGCCGGGTGCGCAGGCTCACAAAGAGGGTGTAGCTGATGCCTGTGGGAAGTGAAGTCTGACAAGGCTAGTGGGTGAATAACGCGCTCTTCCACCCTACGGCTGAAAGCAATCCCAAAGAACTGCTAGGCTCGTATCATTAAGACATTTAGTGAAGAGAGAGAGAGGGAGACAGCTTGTTTCAGTTCCTTTTTAATGACGATAGTTGCTTTGCAGGCAGGAAACTGTTTTTAGTTTTGGAATCAACACTTGCAGTAAGGATGCACTGTGGCAGCGTGGAGCCCTGTGTCAGTCTGCTTGATTTATATATATATATATATATAATAGGATAAAGTGTTGTGATTCATCAGAATCTGGCTGAACTTGCTCTAATGGCAAAACATCATCAAACCAAAAGACTAAAGGATTAAATCTTGCATTACTGAGCACTCCGCTGTTGTGATCTGCCCGGGAAACTGAGGAAATGTTTAATGGAGAAAAGGTTTAATGGAAACTTTTTACAAAATCTACAAACACCTTTAAATCTCACAATGTTGGGGCTTGATTCATAGCGTCTTTAAGCTGTTAGTTCTGGCATATGGCAGTTGTTTGGGAAAGTAAAGTTTGTAGGAGCTTGACAGACATTTCTTCTTGATGCATGGAGCCAGTAAGATCCCTGGTGAGTATCCAGATTCTAACAGAGCTGCACATGGCTGTTCTTGGGACTGTAAGAGATGCAAGTTTTTCCTATTTGGGTTCCTCTTTCTCTAGTTCATTCAGTCACTTAAAAATAAAAAATGCAAGCTTCTTCTGTGTATCCTACTCTCTTAAGCAGAAGATTTCATGCCAATCCACTCCCTCCCCCCAATAACTGAGGACTGGTTTTATTTTAAATTCAGACAAAAACATATGTACATTGCACGGAGTTTATCTATTCTGCTAGGAACTAGCAGTTCAATGTGCTGAAAAATCTCATACAGCTCAAGCTAAAAAGTTTGAGGATTTTCTCAATTCTTCGTGAAATTTAAAAAAAAAAGTATTTTGGACTTGGTTATGTTTCAGTTAATTTTATCATCATTTCCCAGTATTCTGAGCCAGGATTTTCTTCCATTTATGTCTCTTTTACCATTTACCTCAACGGAAGTCTTATCTATTTTAAGTTAAGGAGCAGCGAGGGCAAAAATCCAAATAGTAAACATTGATTGAAGACTTTACTAGGAAAAATAAAATTAAAAACGGTGATGTAGAAAAAAAAAAAAAAAAAGAAAAAAAAAAAACCCTGAATTTTTTGGGGGTGATATTCTTGGCTGCAAGGGAAGAGATGCCTCTTTTTTTTTATTTATTATTTTATATTTTTTTTTCTCTTTAACAAGCACATTGCATGCAGAAGGAATAATGACTCATGGCCACAGCTCCAAAAAACTCTACAGCACTGTAGCCCTGCCTCTGAAAAAGCATTCACAACTAAAAATTTGCCTAAAATTAGTGACTTCAGAGTGCTTCTGAACTCCCTGATCAGGATATACAGGTACTTCTGATGCAGCATGTTTCATAGCGGAAATTGTCCTCCCACCCACCGCCAGAAAGCCAGATTATGCAATATAAATATGTAGCTTACACTTATATACAGAGGATACAGCTGATCTTCTTCAAAAGTGAAACACCCCGCGAACAGGTGAACTCAAACAGATCTTTGCTAGCTGTCTAGACGATACGAGATACTTCAGAGATGCTTCAGAGGAAAACCCCTAAGCATATGCTAGGTTTGCTCATTATTTTGGTGTTTTACGTGATAGGACAGGGATCCTGAGGTAGCTGACCTGCCAGAGGGGAAGGAACAGATGACTAACAGAAAAGACTGTGCTCGGTTTTAAGGGCAAAACTGGAGATGTACTTCTGCCTGCCTTTAACTTGGGTAGGCTGAACTCCCCCACTGCTATCAGTGGAAGCTATGCAGAGGAAGAGAGATGCCACTGCTACTGCTTCTTAGACTGTCAGCAAGCATAGAGCAATATTTAGTTTCCAAAGAGCCTGTCACTCTGTCAGTGGTGCAGGGACCGCGTAGGCACGCAGCTGTTGCTAATGAACAGGCAGGTTTGGAGGTGGATGGTATCCAAATGTTAAAAAAAAAGTAGTATGAAATAATAGAATAGGTGAAAAGCTCACTTCCCCAACCCCTTCCCATCAAAACATTATCCTGCATCTCTGTGGCAAGGTGAAACACATTTCTGTTTAACAGATACATGAAATACCATACAGATAGTCCCAAGACTGGACTTTCAGATTCCTCTGCCAAGAGGAAGGAGCTTTCCCAAGGGAAGCGATAGCCATCAGTCAACTACCACAAAATTAGGCTGGAAGCACTATGAATAGATCTGTAATTGATCAAGAAAACTTATAGTAGATACTATATGTAAAAATAAGATTAATAAAGGCTTTTATTGCTTCCACTCAACTTTTGTGGGAGAACTGTTGGTGCAATCTTATGGATGAAGGGCTCTGGAGCAGTGTCAGAGGTGTTAAAAAGAAAGGGTTTTCAATGAAGTCCTAAAACAATCAAGTCATACAAACAAAAGCACCACCTGAGGTTCTCAGTATCAATTTTGAATGCCTAGATTACCTGAAATGACAGCTGCCAAATGTAAGTATTTTTCATTTAGCTGCTCTGATAGCCTTTTTGAGAAAAAAAGATTTTAGGCCTGTTTCATACCTTGAAGCTGTTAAATTTCTAATAAGAATGCTTTAAGGACAATATTTTGTTAACTCCCTGTATTGACTGTTTTGTTACTGGGTCTAATAAACCCAGTCAATTTACCACAGCCTACAAATCTTGTTTAATATATTCCTTTCCATAACAAGACAGTTCAAGCAGTGCTGCTGAGGTAGAGGGAGGTAAGGAGAGCTTCCCTTAAGATGGGCATGGGAAGGAGATCTGGCTTATGGAGAAAATAACATCTCTATCTGTGGCTACGCTGCGATGTGGGCAGCCCTGCTGAGATTAGTGTTCCTTTGGGGCTGGGGGGGGGGGCTCAGAAGCCTCCACAAAGCTGTGGATGGGGCGCTGCTCCTGTCTGGGCTGAGATCTGCTGTCTCATTCCTTGACTTGTGCAGTGAGGGAGTGAAGGAGTTCCCACACCTCTCTTCTTTCTCTCCTGTTTGTGACTGCTGTTAGAAAATTAAAGCTATATACCTGTGTTCATAAAATCTAAAGTCAACTGAGGGTTCATGTACAAATCTGAACTCATGCCATTCATATATATTTATATATACACAAACACAAAAGCATATACAGGAAAACCTGGAAACTGAAATGTATTTTTTGTTAGTAGCTTTTTCTGGAATGAACTTGAACAAGTGGCAACCTCCATTCATTACATCAAACATTAAATGTAAATACTTAGGCAAATAAAAGGCATCAGCAGGTGAAGAATAGGGAATCTGTGAATGTATATTTCATTTCAGCAACTGCAAAATATGACTATATGTTTTTTCCTGTGGCTTATGAGTGTGTGGTAAATATTTGATTTACATAACGGAAATAGCAATGATTAATATATCATAAATATCTCAAACATAAAAAGTTTTGATTGATGATCTGTCTTCCCTTTCCTACACCCACACATATGGTCTCAGAACATGCAGCCCAAACTCTGCATGTGTATCTGTGTGTGTGTATGTGTGTATATTCTGTGTGACATCATCACAAACTGGCAGTATCTGCTCACCGTTACGTAGGAGCGTGCATAACATGCAGGAATGTTTCTGAGTCAGACCAGTGTGTTTAACAAGTGGAACATTTCTAGAATTAGAAGCAGCTTCAGGATTACAATATTTTCTCTAATTTTAAACTCAAAGTACTCTTAAGTGATTTCCTATCTCTTCTTTAAATATGTGTCATGGGAAATGTTTAATAGATGAAATTTAAAAATATGTGATTGATGGGCCATTTATCAACTCCAGTTAAGACACAAATAGAATATCTCAGTGTTTATATGTGTGCATATATGCTGAGCTTGAGTCTTAGCCTACAAAACTGAGGTAGAAAGAAATGCAATACCTAGACAATTAGTAAAATTGATTAGTGACTTATATTACATACATAGATCTTACGATTATGTTTTTGGCACTTAAGGTGTTAACGATAAATTTTCCTGAAGGCTACTATAATACTCACTTCTGTTTCATTTAAACCACTTGTAGCACATACTGGCCTGTTAACACATGTGCAAATGAAGTGGGAATGTGCCATTCTAGTTTGGTAAACTTGAACTACTGAGTAATTAAATTGCCTTTGTATGAGAGTATCAAAAAGAGTCTTTAGACATCTGTACAAGGGTGATGCCCGATAGAGTGAGTTTTTGCAGTCATATCTATTCCTAAGTAGGTTTGAGATCAATTAACTTTCTGTTGGCTTCAAAACCAAGCAAGCAAACAAAAAAATCCCCCAAAACTGAGTTAGATTTCATTGTTTTTAGATATTTCCTGTTCACCGTGTGACAATCAGATTATCTGTATGTTTATATCTCTGAGAGAGATGTTTTCAGTATGTAGCAACATTTGCCTGTACGACCGTTTTGCAAACTCTGTCCAGATTCAAATGCTATAGTATTCGGTTTTATTACAGGAATGAAGATCTAAAACTTTAGGCAAGGTTTGTAAAGAAGGATAATATCTTATATTGGAAGAAGTGACCAAAGTTGAAAAATGAGATAAAATTCTGATCAAACATGCTTTTATTGGGAACTTGTGGATGTAACAAAATTTCATTTTCTGTCTCTGCCTTTGTCTCTCTTTCAAAATCTTGACTTACACTGTTGATCATTTAATTTCAATGGATCTCCACATGGCTCCTGAGGTCTACTTGCTTACAACAGCTTACAATACTAGTGTATCATTTAAGAAGAACAAAAAGACAAAATAATTTGTCGATTTAACTTTCCTTTCAAAATGTAATGGCCTAACGACCATAAAATCAGTTCTGCTACACTAAGACCTTAACACACTGATGATTTAGTTTTTGCTAAATAATGCTTACCCTAAATCAAGGGCTCTTCAGGTTTCCCATGCTCGCCCAGTGAGCAGGTGCACAAGAAGCCGGGAGGGAGCAGAGCCAGGACAGCTGACCTGAACTAGCCAAAGGGATATTCCATACCATAGGTTGTCATGCTCAGCATATAAACTGGGGAGAAGTGGCCAGGAGGGGCCCATTGCTGCTCTGGGGTTGGTTGGGCATCAGTCAGCAGGTCATTTGCAATTGTATTGTGCATCCCTTGTTGTTTTTTTTTTTTTCCTTTGTGTTTTATCCCTCTCTCCTTTTCATTACAATTATTATTATTAATATTACTACTACTGCTACTATTACATTTTATTTTATTTCAGTTATTAAATTGTTCTTATTTCAACCCACAAGTTTTACCTTTTCTCTGATTCTCCTCCCCATCACACTTGGTGGTGGTTGGGTGTGGTTAGGGGGGAGATGTGAGCGAGCAGCTGCGTGGTAGTTTTGTTGCTGAATGGAATGGGGTTAACCACAACAGCCTTTCACTTAAGTTAGGCTCTATTCCTCTCAAGACAGGGCATATAAAAATATTGGGTAAATAAACTGGTATGCACTTTCTGAGATATGAATGAAAAAAAAGAAAGAGGAAAACTGAAACAATCAGACTTGCAGAGATAATTTTAGCAGCAAAATATATGCCTTGAATGGACCAGGACCTCTACTAGCAAGCAGAAATCATTGGCATATTTCCCAGATAGAGAGCTATGTACAGAAAAAAAAACAAAGAAGGGTTTAATTTTTTAATTAAGCTTAATGTTGAATGTGGACCTAGAATACAAAAACTTAATGCTGGTTTAAGAACTCTAATCAAATATAGAAGAAATGGCGTGAGCCCATTTTAAAGCTAAAATTACTTTCCCGACTGAAATCTGGAAATGAAGATGAGCTTTAGTATCCAAGTGTCAATGAAATGTAAGTGCCCACCACATTGCTGGCCCACCCATAGATTATTAATGCACAATTAATCTACTAGGGCAACTGTAGAGTGTCATTTAGCTTCAGAGCCCATAAGTATAAAACAGCAACACACTGTGAAATTAATGGTAACACTTAAAGGTCCCATTGTTATTAATTCATTTGACATTCACTGTAATCACACTGGTCTTTAATGAATTCATTTGGCACGTGAATATTGCATGTACTTTCAAATGCACTCCAGTGCAAATCAGTGTTAATTGATGTCTTGAATTGAAATGGTTTCTCTCTCTTTCAGTTCTTTTTTTAGCCTACCACACTTTTTGTTAAGGGTCTTTCCCCCAGCACACTTTATACATGGCATATGCAAGCACAAGCTCTTATAATAATTACTATCACCACGGATGTCAATCTAACGCGTAAAAGTGACCAAGGGATCATATGGTAGTGAAGTGCTGCAGTAACTTGTTCTGAGGCAATAAACTCCGAACACGATAGAACTTCAGTAACCTCTTAATGCCACATCTCCTAGGAATATTTTCAATTAAACTGCCTGTCAACATCTTTGGCTTACATGAAAAGGACTGTGGCCATTGGTTGTCATGTTACCTGCTTCAGCTTTATAGCAGCAATGTCTGTATCTGTCCTTGCTCTTCCTGCACTCAGCGACTACAGCGGCGCGTACGGAGAATGTCTGTGTTTGTGCCAATGGAACTGTCTCCTTCACTTATATATCAGCACCGCTCCCAAGAACCGTCGGGTGCTGAGAAATTCCTCTTTATGTCACATGCAAGATTGAAAACATGGGTGGTGCAACAATTCAAGCTCGGAAGCTTGTCCTAGATAAAATACTCCCAACTGGAAAATTCATCATTCCAACAAAACATAATAGTAGTTATAATATAGAAACTTCCTGACTTATTTCCTTAGCTATCTAGTAACAATCTTCAGATATTCTTGTTTCCATGGAAATTAAGGGAGTCTCAGGTGGGACAAAGGAGTCCCTGCTTCAAACCATTTCCTAAGATGAATCACAGAATCATTTAGGTTAGAAAGGACCTTGAAGATCATAGACTCCAACCGTTAAACTAGCACTGCCAAGTCCACCACTAAAACAGGTCCCTAACCACCACATCTACACATCTTTCAAATAACTCCAGGGATGGTGACCCAACCACTCCCCTGGGCAGCCTGTCCTGATGAACTTTAAACACTTCTTATGGCCTGTGTGTAGTATAACCAGGGATCTTTCAAGTAATTTCTTTAAATTAGAGGAATACAGGACTACTATGATGTCTGGCATCACACTTCTGGGAAATTTGGTAGTCATTCCTAAAAATAGCACGCAAAACAATAAAAATCTGTATTTAGAATGCCCAGGTATAATTACTGTTAAAGGTAATATCAACAGCAATTTGTAAATACTATTCTTATATTAAAGTACAGGTAAACTAAGTCAATGCATATATAATAGGCATGTGCTTACTGGAAAATGTCTAAAATGTTTTGGTGCTACTATTTTTTGGTTGTCTCAGAGGGCTTGCATTAATTTTTGACAGACGCAAGATTAATGTTTTCTCCACTTCCAGTCCTTCTTCTGTCTCAGGAATCAAAATCAAGGTACCCCAAATTAGTCACTTTTGAAAACTGTGACAAAAGAAACCATTTCAAGTATCCTTACTCAGGTTGAAAAACAATTGGAGAAGAGGTCCCACTGATTTAATTTTTTATCTCACTACTACTATCTGCTGTGCAATATCCTTAAAATGCACTTCTCACATTTTCAACTAATGTTTCCCATAATAAGTTTATAATTTTTCTTTTGTATTTTAGATGAAAGCTAAAGAACATTATTGAAATGTATACAACACCGTATACCATTTTTATGCTACTGGGTGACTCAGGGGATGCAGAATGCTGTAAAGAATTTTTGTAATTACTTCAAAGAAATAGTGTCTACTAGACTCTCACTGCTGACATGCAAGACTTTTCTGAGATTCGATTGCCAAGGAAGGCCCAATGAATAAAACTATTTTAAGAATGGAGACAGACACATCCACAGAACCACAAATCAGGAGTGTCTGGTCATGCAGTACCGATTAAAGTTAATAAGTATTTGCCTTCCCTCAATTTCTTCGATACAGCCAGAACGATGAACGTACTGTAAACGGAAATGCATGATTTCTGAACCTTCATCACTAGTCATTAATATCCTGGAGGTAAAGAATATGTCTTGAGGTCTAACTATATGTTTTTCTATTTGACATTACCTTATTTGAACAATGACTGAGTTCTGATCTTCTTCACTTCAAAACTTTCAGTCATCATTTTCTTAATGGCTTTTAAGAAAAGATCATTTTAACAAGCTAGCACTTTCCCATTGTTTAAGATCCTTCCCACCCCCCCCCCAAAATAGACAGCAGTATTTCACATCATCATTAAGCAGCAATACGTATGATTAGGTTTGTCAGACACCTTCTGTTCTCTGAAGGAGACAACTGAAATCTTAAGGGGTGTGCCAGCAAATTTTTGCCATTAACCCTTTGAAAATGGCACAGGTTTGGACATTACTATTCTCTGGGAATTTCAGTTTGCATAAACTGACTAGAGACTTGCTCAGAATTTAGCAGCTGAATCATCTGAAGACCATATAGACCAAGTATGTTGTAATCCTACATTTTAAGAGCTGGACAAGACCTTCTATAGGGTTGGTTGCTTTTCTAATGAGTTAAGATTGTTCTAGGACCAGGTGTGAAGTAAAATTGTCTCATTAGTTCTTGGAGAGGGAGGGAAAAAGCTAAGGAAACAGTCTGGCATAGAAAGGAATCGGAAGGACTCATTATCTCCGCATAAACCACGTTGTGCCAAGTGGGCTGGATGGAGGACTACAATCCCTAATCCTGCAAGTGTTTTCACGCTGCTTCCCAACTAGCTTCTGATGCTGCCAGAATATAGGATATGTGCAGACCTGTTTTGTGTGTCCTCACCATTACTATAAATCCACATTTCCTTTGTAGCAGTGTCCTTTCTTGTCTGTCTCAAAATAGCTTTGAATTTCTTTGCCAGGGTATACGGGACATCCTTGTTACAGTGTGCAGATGGCTTGGACTCGCCTACACTGCAAACAGATGACGAATGTTGGTGCAGGCGTAAATTTGGTGTGCTAATGAGTTTGCTTAAAGTTCTTGCCTGAGTGACAGGATAATATTTCTACAATGTAGATGTGAAAAGGGTTTGGGACAGAGCAGAAGCATGCTCCAAGCATAATATATGCAACAGATGCACATCTTCAACACACAGGATGTACGGCACTCTGAAAAGGAGCAAGAGCTGTGTAATAAATAAAGTTGTGATATATAGGAATTTCGATTCATTTTGTACAAAAGATTTACTGAAATCTTTTTTACTGAAAGGATTTCTACATTTTTTTTCTCTTTCCTAATTAATAAATGAAAGAATGTACAAGTAAAAATATCTTGACTTCTCAGAATCTTGAGTGTTCAAAATATGAACTTTCCAAAACAGGAAATCTGTACAAAATATAAAACCTTACAGATACTGACAGTTCTTCACATCAAGAAGTAAAGCAAACATGGTACTAATATTTAAGCAATAAGGCACAGTGATACTCTCAGCCATTCTCCAAACTGAAATGGAAAGATGGTCACAGATTAATGAGATTATAAAATGAATTTAGCAAGCTTATTGTTATCTGAATGTTTATCAGAAACCTCTGAGGTTTTAAGAATTGCATAGCTTTGGGAGTGCACAATGTATTCTACATGAAAAAGATATTGGATTTGAGATCTTTGGAGAAAGGTGCATCAAGAAATTGTATTCTTCAATGGCAGAAATCTTCCAGGCTCGGCTGTTAGGAGAATCCTGCCATGCATAGATGACACTTTTCAAGTATGATTATGCTCATGAAATTTTTGCTGCTCCTTAACCTGAACCATAAAATAACCATTTTAGGTGTATGGACAGCATGCCACGCAGAGACTTAAATCAGCACAGGCACAATAAAAACTCAAAGAGTTTTCAACTTAGGTCCACTGTTTGCTTCTAATCTCTGCTTAATTAAACCTGGTAAACAACATGTATTTTGAACTGTGGAAAAACTGTTTATATAATCACAAAATGCCTAAGAAAGTTTAGGTATTTGCACTGCGTTAGCACCCAGCTTTATCAACAGCACGAAGGGCTCTACTTTATGCATATTGCACTTCCCTGTAGTTAGGTGCTGTTCCTATCCCAAAGCGCTACAAATCCAAATCTGAATACAGAAAACGGGAAGGTCAAACAGCAAGAAGAAGCAAAGAGAAATAACCCCATTTATCAGATGAAAGACTAAGGCACTATGAGATAAAAAGTACTTGCTTGGAGTTATACTGTACATCTGTGGCAATACTTCACTAAAAAGTTTTCAAACAGACAGTGACAGAACATAAACCTAGTATAAATAGCAAAAAGAACCCACGGTTTTTATGTAATTAAGTACAGCATACAGTGCTGTCAAGTTTTTTTCCCATTGGAGACCAAATGAACAGTTCCAGATTTCTTCTCAGATTCGTGTAGATTTTGAACAGTGCAGTATCTTGGCAGTACAAACAACTACTAGATGCAATTAGAACACAAATGGAGAGGGAACATTTCCAAAGTAATGATGAAAATAGTCTATTCCCTGTTCAAAAATGAGTTTCCTTGAAGACAGAATTTCAATATTGTCAAACAGGACAATTTTCACGAGAGTTGACACTGGTCTATAATGTTCAGGGCTTCTGTTACCCACTGTCATTCAGCTCTGTCTTACTGTTGCAATATCCTTGCCCTCTGCTGTAATACTATACTGATATCTAAATCTTTCTTCTTGCCTTACTCCTTACAAGCAACTTGTTCTCCTTCTTCCTATCTCTCTCCACAACCCCCATGAACTCTGAAATCCCTCTTCCCAAATACTAGAAAAGGGCACAGATTGATTTGCCAGAAAACTGGGAAAGCAGACAAAAACCACATATGAGTACAAGAAAGGTTTTTTTCTCTTGTGCACAGGAAATCCTATTATCTTTACAAAGAGTGGAAAGCCAGCCTTTCCACAGAAAGAAATACACTAATCAGAGTGTGGAAGGCAATGTGTTTCCACGCTTAATTAGCATGCATGAAGTTCTTCCCCTGCTGCCTGGCTGGCCAGGCAAGTTGCATGCGACTTGTGAACAGAATGCCTATGGCTGCACCTACCAGTGTGGATCAGGAGCCTTACACATCTGGATGGTCAGGCAAGCAGCTGGAGAATCCCGCAGCTCTCTGGCCTTGAGAACTAGAGCCCGTGTGTATCTCCTCTACCGCTAGGAGAAAAACTGCTTTTCAGACTGGACCTGACCTCAAGCTGGAATAGTTTTTCTTATGGAAACAAATAAATATGTGAGGTGTACATCAGTTATCCCTAGGATCTGCAATTGTTCTGTAGTTCAGTGACCTACTTGTTCAGCTCTGCAAAATACAGGTTCCTTTCAACAGGTGAAGTGGTTATAGATGGTTCTTTAATAAAATAATAATTTCAGAAAAAATCACTTGAAGATGTTAGACCTATTATGAAGCCCTTAATAGAAAAAAATTATATCCAACTAAAATAATAGTAATAAGTGTGGCAGGAGGAATATATCAATGTTTTAATATTACCCCATGCTGTGTTAAATGATTTGCAAATAGGAAGATTACAATCTTCACCAGGGAACTAGTGACTATTCTGACTTTTGCCATAAAACAGACCGTAAAAAATAAAGTCAGACAAAGATCATCCATGACTGATAAAAAGATCCTGTTACTGTTTTCAAAAGTTTAACTAGCTTCACCTTATGCAAATCAAGTGAGACAAAGTTGAAAAGTAGGTAAACTGTAGAGTTTGTAAAAGTTATTACATATTATTTCCACCCCCACTACCTTGTACTATGTTAATTAGAAGGTATTATACAACTGAAGAGTTGATGAAAGAACAAGAAAAAAGACCTTTTGCACAGAGCTTGGATGTTTGACATAAAGACAGTGGATAATAATAGATTACTAATTGTTTTTACACCACGTTTGTTGAAAGCATATCTAGACTGTATTTTACCACTGTCCTGGGAGGAACGATTTCAGCAGTGCTTTATTGTAAAAATAAGTTCTTAGAATATCACTGTGAACTAAAAATCTTCATTAAATTTTAAATAAGACAATGTCTTTTTAGCCATTATGCCACTATAAGAGCAATGTTTGCTGGAAATTTATGGGTATATATAAATATACATATATATGTGTGTGTGTATATATATATCTGGTGGAAATTTATGGAAAATGCAAAAGATGTTCAAGAGCAACTGACTATTATCATAAACTGTACAGCGAGCTGCTCTGCAATATTTCTTTTTTGCTATTACGCGAATTGAACTTTCAAGTGTGCTGATTCTGCCTTTGGCAGGAATGGCACGAATTTAAAAATGTAGGGTAAAGCACTCATCATTTGATCACATTTATTTCTGGTGCCATTGAAGTAGAAATCCCATGATCTTGTGGAAAGCTTTATACTATTTAACTTAATATAAGTGTTGAGGAAAAATCTATTATGTTTTAAGATAGAGAAACTGTTACACTCGCCTTGTCTTTGACTTGCTGCATGCAAATAGAAGTGGAAAATTCTTGTATTAGAAAAGAAAGAAATTGCCTAATCTTAGATGAAAACTATTACAATCAAGGAATTATATATCGATGTTCTCTTAAACTACCACATCACATTTGCTTTCTTTCTTCTATCACACTGATGTGTACTTTTGTGGGAGGGACTGGCAGTAGCAGAAAAGCATGTTAGATTTATTATAATGTTTGCTACTTTAATGATATTTTATGACAAAAAAATGATCCATTTACAAAGAAAAAAATCACTTTTTTCCAGTCACAGAGAAGTTCTTGAGAACTCCAACAATATGACATCAAGGGCACTTCACTTCAGACAACAATAAGATTCTAAGTCACAAAAAAAAATAAAAAATCCCCAAAGCTTGTGTCATAAACCTGTATATTTTTGAGGCTAGAACATGAAGGTTGCTGCAGGATAACCTGTTAGAACACTTCTAAGTTGTAGAACACAAAGTATTTTTTTTAGGAAAAAAGAAAATCCCAATTTTAAATTTGCATACTTTCATTCCATGAAAAGGTTCAAATAAAACTGGACAAAAGTTTATGAAAATGTAGCTCAAATCCAAGCTGAACAGTGCTCGCATCTTGAGTGCCTGGTGATCTAAAAGCTTTGAAAACCGTAACACAGCAGTGTCCAAAAGGGCTATTTTTTCCTTATTCTTTCGACAGTTTTTACTCCTACAGCATCTAGGGTATGCAAATTAGCTGGACCATACCAAGAAATCCTCCTGGTACACCAATAATATAGGAATGGCGTAAACTACACTGTCTCACCTGTGAAAATTCAGTGTACCTTTGGTGGCTGCTCATACCTAGCCTGAAATTTTACAAGAGGTTTGGAATGAGGTTCCTTGATTTTGCATATTTAATTATTTTTAATTTTCTGTAGAACACCTGCATGCATTCATCGACACATAGTGAAGCCTGTAGCTAGAGCACTCATCTGCAGTCTACATTCATTCAGCACCAGGAACAAAAGCAATAGGTGAAGGTCAACAGCAACCAACACCAGCAAACTCTGGAGTCAAAAGCGTTCATCTGGAATGAGTAGATATCTATTCAGATCTCTTCTGAGTTGGAAGAAAAGGAAATGAATTGGTTTTCCAGAATGTGAGTGAGCAACCTGATGATCAGACCTCACAGGAAAAAAAATGCACTAAACCGGAGTGCCTTCCTTTTCCTTGCTGTTTTTGTGAATGGTGTGTTACATGTTTGAAAGTCTCTCGAAAGAAACAAGGCTATTTTGTTTATGGAAGAATTTTTCATAGTTTCTGAGTAATTTTTAACTTCTGTTAAAAAGTACTTCTGTTTCAGTACAGATTGGTTTTATATGAAGAAAAATGGGCAGTCCTAAGCACTAAAGTCAGAGACAGCAGGATAACGCAACGCTAAATGTCACATACCACTTTTCCTTTCAGCCTGTATTGGGCCATGATTAACCCTTCAAAACCACAGAGCATGTTGTTGTGGCATGAATTGTAGAAAGTCATGGAGAGTCATGGCATGAATCTGGCTTTTTCTGAGCTGGGAAATCACAAACATTTCTTATTCTGGTTCAAATAACCTTTTTTTCTGTCTGCCATATATAGACAAAAATTTTATCACAGATTGAACATATAACTTGAAATATGTTGACAACTTCAGAAGCATATATATAACTTTTACTTTGTGACTCTATTTATGCACTTTGTAATGACAGAATGATCTGTTGTTTCAAAACTTATTTATTGTGTACCCTAACAAAGGCATCTGTATGCACCATTCCAGTAAACCTGGAGACTGAAGAAACAAAAAATGCTTTTAAACAACCTCTTCTCTTGTCCTGAAGGCCAAACTATCACTTCGACCATCTGCCAAATTTTGAGCACTTTGTGATTAACAAATGTTATCTCCAACTTCCAGTGTTTCCTAAAAAAGCATATTCCAGAAGTTATGGATCATCAGGACACAGAAATTCTACAGTTAAGTTATTTTTCTTGGGAATATTCACCAGATCAACCTATGGAGATTTTGGTAATGTGGCTCCTAATTTGGCAGTTTTATTCAGGAAAGCCAAAATTGGTTGAGTGTGCGGAGTCTACTGCTGCAAACTGCTAGGCATTACCCACAACATTATATAGTACTTCACTATGTTTTAACTTACTAAAAGGTAAAACAATGACAGAGTAACAAATACGGTGAGTTTCCATGTTGAAATCATACCTAACGTACTGACTAATGAAGCTGCTTTTGCTGATATACTGTGCTGGCTCATCAAAAGTAGCAAAGCTTGGCAAAAGCAGTGTAGGTGGAAGCTGCTTCTAGGACTCTTCAAATGCCTTCTGCCTAAACAAACCTCTAGAAAAAAATGTATCACAGATGACTACTACTGGGAAAACATGGCTGAGATGTTTTAAGATGGAACTGGTGACTTTTCTGATGTTAGTCTCCATGCACATAATTCTTTAAAGTTTCACTACGTTATTTGGGTTTTACAAGTGCTGCTTCATCTTTTTATTTTGCAATTTTGCGTACCAGGTTACAGACACAGTATCTCCTTTCCCTTCCCTGCCATTACTTCTTTTCACATGTAGCACAGTACACTTACTTGAGATGTGTTTAAATTCTTCAGTTGCTGTATTCCTTTTCCTTACTTTGGGGGAAAAAAAAAAAAAAAAAAAAAAAAAAAAAAAGAGGAGAAAAAAAGACGAAGACCTTTTCCTTGAAATGGCAAGATTTGAAACTAATCTGCTTGTTACAGTTGCGATTTTTACCTGCCCAATAAACTGCACATTGACTTCTAGCTTTAAGAACTGTTTTTGATGGTGATGTATGTCACCCTGTTGTAATGCCAATTCAGGCAGAAGCCATTTATCATTTCTGAATATAGAAAGTGTTCAGTGTGACACTGCGCAGACCTATTCATAAAATGATAAAGATCAAGAGAAGCAGTGTAGCTTAGCCTATAATGACCAAGACCAGGCCCAAAACGGCGACTTTCTAGTCTTGCTTTACGACTACAGGAAAGTCAATTGTTTCTGTGTATTTTGATGGCTAGCTGCTGATTAAAAGAATAAAGTAAGATTAGGTCTTATTTATTTTTACAATAAATGTTGAGGTAGGTCAATACCTGTTCTTTTGTACCTGTGGGTTTTTTATGCCTTTCTTCACCAGCAGGGAAAAAAGGCAATGATAAAATATCTTTTTTCTCCCCTCCTTACTAGAACAGAAAAAATACCCCAACAGTGTATTAGGAGATTACTCAGCTCCATGGCTTTTGTGTAAAAATCTCACATGTGGATATTACTATGTCCAGACTTACTCCTTAGTCCTAAATCCAGGCTTAGGAACATGAAAATCTATGACCAGAACAACAGGGTAAAACCCCCTTAGGTTAGACACCAAACAGTATCTTGGAAATTAAGTGAAAATATTGTAAGTTTTAATAAAACACATGGAGTTTAGTTGAATTCTATTAGTCTTTCAGATATATATTGAAATTTAATTGCATACCAGGCCTTGCTCAGCACATTGGCAGCTCAGCAGAGATGTCATCCAAACAGAATTGTTAAAAGGTCTTATCATGGAGAAGCGTAGTTCCTGGAACAGGACAAAAATAGGGATTTTACATCTCTGCCAGCCTCACTGCTTCTTTTGTGTCACATTCTATGAAATCAGTTAGAAAAGTTACATGCTTCAGATTGCTACAGATTGCCTGTGAAACAGGAAAAAAAAATACTAACTCTCTGTGCCTCAGTATGATACCTGCAGAAAACTTCACAGCTGTGCTGTATTAAGTTATTGCTATATTTATTTTGCTTCACTTTATTATTATAAAACATATTTCAGACCATTACTTTGCAAAAATTCATTGTATGATCATTGTCTTGTTACCAAGTGTTAGAAAAGAGTGTAATTTTCTGTAAAGATAGGTCTTTCAGATTACCTTCCTACTCTTTTTTTTTTTTTTTTTTTAATCCCAGAAAACATACAATTTTGCAAACTATTACAGCTCTTTTTTTCATTCCTCCCGCAATAGCTCCCATAGCATCGCTGCTGACTGAGGTAGGTCCTAATGATATTTCACTGCACGCACAGCAAACAGAGAGGGACTGGAGGGAGTTTAGGCTAGCTCCTGATCTTCAGTTGCCTTCACCTTATATTATCTCTTTTTACCTACACCTCCCCTGTCCCCTGAGTGCGCAGTTCTTGGGCAGAGCAGGCAGTACCAGCAAACGCATCTGTCCTCTTGCTGTAGGAACTGAGAAGGATGTGATTGAAGAAGCAGGATTACTGGCTCAGTTTCTCAGGACTGAAAATTCTCCAGTACCCTAAGAAAAGGCCTTTTAAGGGCCTCCTTAAAAAAAAAAAAAAAAAAGCCATGGAATGCCAAATTTACAGGCCCTTGTTTAACATTAGTTTGGTCTCTATGTATATACAATATAGTATAGTAGTGCTTGGCTGAATGATCTCTTCTGCTTTCTCCAAAAAGTAAAGTGTAGGGTGCAAATGGGTGATGAATTCAGGTTGATTAGGCAAATAAAAAGTAGAATCATAATTACTGAAATATGTGATGGCCTTCTAGATGATCCTCTAGGAATATAAAATTTATGACTCAATAAAAATTTGCATATTATGAGTACCTACTACAAAATACTTCATGTTTACCAGGGGCTAGAAGCACACACATAGGCAGCAAGGCGAAAAACTATAATGCCAATGTGGCTTCTGGATGGTTTACTAACCAGTAAAAGAGTGGAAAACTTATTAGCAAGGGCTTTGAGACACGTGTGTACTGACATGTTGCTGATGAATTGTAATTTGTTCCAGTGGCTATACATCATGCCAAAATGTTACCTCCAGTTTGTGACTGGGTGTCTATGCCATACCCAGCCGTGATAACAAAAATGGGGAGAAATAGGAAGAAAGGAACACCTAGTGTTACTGGTAATTCATGCTTTCTGAAAATGCAGACTTGTGGTATTGATCTACATCGAGACATTTTATGGAACTGGAGAAATACACAATATCTGCTTACTACATCTGAGTATTTTGTAAATGAAAATATCATTTTCTGTTTTTAAAATGGATGTTTACACATTTTCTGTCATATATCTCTTCAGTTATGAACACAAACATATTGGGTTTTATAGTTAGATTTTTTCTTTATCTCAGCTTGAAGAGGACACCTTCAATATATATAATTTCAAATTTTATCTCCTGGGGGAAACATCTAAGAAGAAAATCTCACTGAGGTTTTTTTTATTGTTGTTTTTTTGCTCTTTAAATCAATATTTTACCAATGTAGGTAGTAATTTCCAGAATACCTAGCACGGCTTTACCTGAATTTCAGGCAGGGTAGGCAATTGTTTTCATTATTGCCTTTTTCTGTTATCGTTTTCAAAGACAGAGAAATTAATTCATCTGTAAGGCTACATGCTCTTTTAAAAAAATAGTTCTGATCTTTATATAGGAATGTAATTTAAATTAGTACCTAATTCTCTGAAGTCCACAATTTAGGACAGCATAGAATCTACTGCAGCAACTAATTAAACACTTACTGTAAGGTTAAGTTTTTCATTAAATCAATAGGCCCCTAGTGTCAGTTACAAAGCCCTAATTACTATGCTGTAAATTTAGATTGAATTTGAATTAAGGACTGATTTCAATCTAACCACAGCATGTAAATATTGTAAATTACTAGAATTACAGTTCAATAAAATTGAATGGATTTCACTTTAGATAAACTAAATGCAAATGAGTCTATGGGAAAAAAACACAACAACAAAAGCTGCAGAAATTTCCCAAACATCTGCACAAGAGTCTTACATGCACAGTATATAGTATACTGCTTTGGCAAAGAGCATGTTAGAGCTTCAAAATGCTGCCACCGTTTACTCTAACATGTTTTAAATATTTCATTATCTGTTCTGAAAATGAGTAAATTTAATCTCTCCCAAGTGATCAAGTAAAATGATGGCTAATGTGCCCACTTACTGTGTTGCTTTAGTTTGATGACTGTATTGTTGTGCTAAAGCACAGTATGAAATCAGGTTATCAGGTTATAACTGGCAGGGATAAAAAAAAAGCAGTGCTGGGAAACACAAAACAACCCATTTCCAAGGCATGAATCATGCACTTTGAAGATTAAAAAAAAGGTAAAAATTACAGACAATAGCACTCTAATCAAACAAGTGCAAAATTGAAAATAATTGGGAGTTTGTGGACTTTCATTCAGCTTCAAACAAGCACTGTATCCACGGGATATTAATAAAAATGGGGAAATGGGCAATATGCTAGGTTACACAGAAAAGGAAATATCAAAAAAGGCCTATATTGAGGGTCACACATACAATTATTATGAGCTTTCTACTCACCTGCTTACATTATTTCAGTATATGGAACTAAAAATTATATTAGTCTTAAGATATCCTTAAAAAGTTAATGAAAAAATTGTCTAATTTTTGACACTTTATTCTTCATTAATACAGCTAACTTAGCAGATTTATAAAAGTTGATTGAAAAATAAAATAAATAAATAATATTGTCATGTAGGCTAAGAAAGGGCACAGATTAAGGAAAGGAATGATAGTTTTTGTGATTTTGTGCTTGACAGATGTCAAACATCAACTTTAAACTAGAAAAAAATGAAGGGGTAAACAATTATCCTCCTTCAAGAAAAATGTCCATTATTCTAATTTCTACCAAAAAAGTAATTATGCCACCTGAATCTTTACTACAGTTATGGTTTTGTTTCTTTTTTTCAGAACACATTTTATGGGGTTTTCGATTTGTTCATGCCTTACAACATGCAGGTATATGTTGTGTGCCTGATAATATACAAGCTGACAGCACCACACTTTCTAAAACTCTTATTTCCTCAAGTGTTGAAATTATATCTCAAACCACAGAGGAGTGTTTTAATGACTTTGTGTCATCAAGAAAGATAATAATACTTCAGCTCAGCTTCATCAGCTGAGCATGGTAGCCAAAGGTAGCAAGTAATTTACTATATTTGCCCTACGTAGACATTTCACATTAGGAAAATCAGACCATTCTCCGAAATGCTCATCTCGCCCGCCCACTGGAATGTTAAATTACTGACTACGAAGGAAATGATGTTACACTGAAGTCTGGAGTTTTGCACAAGTGGGATGCATGGGCCAAGCTGCAAAAAGCCACCAAGTAGATAAGAAAAAATGACTCATGAAACTTTCCAGATTAGAAAAGATGGTATCTTTATACCACCTACAGCATGTATAGTGTATTGCTATGTGTAGTAAATATGGTAGAACAGATGATGAGTATTTTTATAATTGCTCTTTTTGTCTCATAAGGAGGCCTTATCATAACAGCTTTTCACCTTCATGTTGTACCCCAGCGGGCATGACAAGATATTCCTTGCTGGGATTCTGCTCCTCTGGCTCCCATGCTTACTCCTTAAGGCTAGGAGAACCATCTCTCCTCATGGGCGTTTGCTTGTGCCGAGGGTAAGTGGAAAATATTAGTGACTGACGAAATAAATGGCTTCCTGTTCAAATTCACAGAAGTAATGCATGGCATAACTTGGATTTTACTATCTAAACTGCAAATGACTTCAATTTCAAGTTCTGGAATTTAGGTGAAGTTAGGAACTTACAGAAATATCTGAGGCACAGTTGTTGTGTTTGAGATAATTAATTTGTGTTCTGTAAAATTTGCTTTCAATTAAAGAAGTACGGTTAAACAGCCTGTTTATCTAGCAACTAATGAAATGACAATGCTATAGGTTCGTACATTGACAACTGATCGGTGTTTTAATTTAAAACAGAAGATTTTTAAAACAGTCTTATGGTGAAATGTGACACTTCTTTCAGACAGCAAATTTCATTTCAGATTTGAATCTTAGCCTTGCACAGTTTAAAGTTTAATTGCAGTTCATGATCAGCTTGTTAGCAAGTCTCAGCCTCTTGTGAAAATGCTCTGCCACTTTGCATGGTGAAGAATTTATGATTTTATCCTGTCTTATGGAACAATGAAATTAAAGTGAAAATTTTATTTTTGTTATTCTTCCTAAATTTATAGCTGTTTGGAATGCCAGATCTTTAATTCATCTGGTTAAAATAGAAGATCAGCTATTCAACAAACAAGTTTCAGCTCATGTCTATCCAAGTAGTATGGGAAACATATAATTGTAGTAAGTTTAGCAGTCATTAGTTTGGACCTCTATACACACAGCCGTCAGGTCATATCGGGCATAGGCAAACATTTGTCCTCCTAAAATTATGCCCATACTTATTACCAGGAAAAAAGACTGCCTTGTGGGACGTTTGAAGTTTGCCTTTGTATGACTGTATAACATTCATAACACCTGGGTGTCAAATCACGCAATTAGACCTGTACAATCTAAAGACCATGATGATGGATTGTTTACACGTGTAGACTGCAGAACAGAAGCGTGATGTTAAAAAAGGGAATCAAAAACTGACGACATTCTTAATGGTGTGAATTCTGGATTGAAAAATTGGGGTTTCAAAGACTTTTCTTAGCAATTTCTTTGTGGGATGCATCGCAAAATAGGATCTCAGAATAGTTCAGGTTGGAAGGGATTTCTGGAAGTCATCTAGGTCAACCCCCTACTCCAAAGTTATAACATGTTTCCCAGGGCTTTATCCAGTCCAGTTTAGAATATCTGAGGCACCCTGTTCCACAGATTAGCCCTTCCTGCCTGGTGAAACTAAATTCTTTACACCAGTTGGAACTTCATTTTACTGCTGAGTACTACCTCTTGTCCTTTTACTATGCATCTCTGAGACGCATCTCCATGTTCTCCTTCACCATGATACAGTTCAAAACAGTAATTTGCTTCTCTCTTAGCTTCCTCTTCTGCAAGCTGAAGAAACACATTTTCCTCAGCTTCCTTTTGTAGATCATACTTTGTTTTTCTCCCTTGGAGCTGGGGGACAGAACTGGACACGAGTCCTGCATACAGGAGGATAATCACTTCCCTCAGCCTGCTGGTTATGCTGTTCCCCACTATGTGGTAAGCCTTCGTTGCCACGAGGGTGATAAAACTAAAAACTTTGTTATCTGAGAAGCTGTAATTAATGGTCAGTTATCTCAATGTGGAAAAAAACCGGCAAGGTAAGAGACAAGAGCTTAACCCTGCTTTGTTTCATTTATCAAGCATATGATTTTAATTACTTATAGGAATCAATCCCATAATTTTTACTGCAGAAATCCAGATTTTTTTTTTTAGTATCCCATCATTAAATATTGAAATATCAATTGCTAACAGGTAGTTCATAATTTTTTTATTATTATTTTATTATTATAAAGTGAATTGCTCATATTCTGTGCAAAATACCTAGCTCTAAATATGAATCTTCCATGAACAGTGAGCAGATAAAACCCCAAATATTGTTGCTGAAAATACTAGACAGCATGCTTGTAATGCCTTTGGAATGCTATTTGAAAATCCACATTTGTTTTGGTGTTTTTTATTTTTTATTTTTTTAAGAAAAAGTAAACAAGTACCTAGCAGTCTGAGACAAAGCTAGCAACAGAAATACAATTTCTGCAATGTATTTTGTAGTAACAGTTATTACAGATTTGAATTAAAATATACTTTAGTATAGGCATTAATTGAGCACAGAGGCAACATGCACTGACATTCTTTTTCTGTCAGCTTTGGGTTATCTATGCATTTTAACATTTACCTTCACTGCATGCAAAATCCAGAAAAGAAAAGTGTGCATAAAAATATACGGGGCATTACTTATTTATATGTAAAACCTTTATTCTATTTTGTTATTTTAGATTAAATCCCGTTTCAATTCTATTCTCTCAGGGAAGCACTAACAGTTTGAGCTCAGCGTGAAAGCCATCAAACACTTGAGCTGAAATTTAGATTGGGCAATTTTGCCTGGTGAAGTAGAAAAGGACATGTGGAATGGCAGAGAACAGAATGGCTTATGGAAAGGCAGATGTTTTAATAACTTGTTGTCTAGTGGGAGCCTCAAACATCTAAATTTAAACACTGCAATATATTAAAGGGCGTTGCTGTCAGGGAGGCTATACTCCTTTACCATGTGAATCAGCGTGCATATTTAAAGTGTGTGCAGACTTCCATACAACATTTATTTTACAACTGAAATTAGAATTAATTGGAAAGTGTTAAAAGAGATTATGTCAGACTGCAAAATTTGGCTCAGGTCTGCATTGCAAAATGCAGCAGGGAATTTTCAGTCTAGAGTTTTGACTTGGACCCGTCTCCCTGTGTGAGTAGGCTGATTAGATACTTGAGATCTCCTGCCTACTAAGACCCTTTTTGTTTCAACATATCAATCTCCTGTTTATTCACACTGGGTTTTAAAGTATATTTATCCTTAAGCACATTGCTAGAAGTACACAATAAATTTACCTAAGAAAATGTCCAGAGAGAAGCTAGAAACCTCCTAGGTTAATTTCTTTACCGAACAAATCTCTCAGAATGTCTGGAAATAGTGAGTTAACTCTAATTCACTCTGGCTGCATAATTTACAATCTGGCAGAATTGAGATGACTAGGGAAGAAAAATTTTATTAATAAGCTAGCTTCCCATATGTTCATAACAACTGGGTCCTATTAAAGAACAATGAAGGCCTTGTCACTTGGCTTTCAGAGATATGACACCAGTATTTGTATACTGTTTGGTGACACAGAACTCCTAATTGACGTCACCTTTCACATTTATCATCTCATATGCTGTCTCCCTTTCCTAGAAATATCAGACTATGTTTTACTTATGGATATGAAAACATATTAGGTACATCAAGCAGAAATAGGAAATAAAAGCTATTTTAAAAATATATCTAATACTGAGGGCTTCATTTACGGTCTATCAGATACATGTATGCATTAAATAAAAAGACTGATGGAAATGTTTCTACAGATATGGTGACAAGTAAAATTGGGGGTAACATTTTATGATAGTTAATAATTTATAGAGTATACCAGAATTACTTTAAAGGTCATTGGTTTAACTATAGATTCGACTTTGTAATATTATTTCCTTGAGAGTAATTACTGTACAGACGAAATAAAAATCTGCATAAATGAAAACCAAACAAAGCCTTGCAAGCTTTGTGTCTCTGCACATTTTGAGTGACATTTTAAATTCTGTTTTAGGTAACCGCATAGAGAGAGTGCGTCAGGCTAGGTGGATTTCAGGTATGGCCATTCATGTTCTTGTACGCACAGTGGTAACAGACACAGCGTAAGAGCTTACACAGGAATCAAAAGAGAAGGACCAAAATGGCAACACCGAGCTGGAGCAAAAAAAAGAGGGCAAGACCGTAGGGGCTGAAAACTTTTGGGAGGGAACTTGTGACCAGGTTGTACAGGACTTACGTAATCTCTTAGAGACAATCCTTGAGGATTTATCTTGCTCTATCAGAAAGAAATCTGTAGAAACTGTGTATTATAAACAGACCCCTCTTACGCCTTTGTTCAATAGGACAGAGCAAACAAGGCGCTTAATGTTTCTATAAAATTTTTCTGTAAACAGATCACAATCACTTTGTGCTGCATTGCCGACAATAGGGAAAGCAGCCTAGAATCGCTGCGTACTGCTGAACAGCACACAGACAGCCGCTGAAAAAAACACACATCTCAAAGCTTCTCTCCTTTTTCAGACCCTCTTTTGTTGGATGGGAGTCTAGTTGGCAAGATGACTTTTAAGCCTCTTGTTTTAGGAAAAAAATCTAGCATTGCCAACCAATTAATAAAATGGAAGGAAGGAAATCTATGACAGATATTCTGCAATAATAACAACCGTAATTACAAGCACATTAAACTAGCTCTGAAATAGGTAGGACTGCATTTGGGAGCTGCTTGAATAACATCTGCCCCACTTATCCTCCATTTCAATTTAATATTCGTAGTGCTAGTGTTGCCTATATCATCAATGTCAAAAACTAAAAAGTCTTATCTTCAACTTTCATTTCAATGCTTCAAAAGAGCTTTGAATTTGCATCTTACTCTAGGGAAGATGTAGTTTAAAAACATTTTTGCCCAGCTTGCTCCATTAATTTCTGAGAAAAATGCACCTACTGCTGTGAATATGACAGTTCTCAACCTTGGTGTTTTTACAGGATGTCCCTCCCCAGGGAACGACCAACACCATTCTGACTTGCCCTGCTGGAACTGCACCTCCTGCTGGGTAATCAGCTACTGCAGCACCAAGGGAGAGACCTCAGTATGATTAACTGAACACCCCTTGCGAATGCTAAGGAAAAGGAGAACGGCAAGTTTTCTAGGGGGAAAAAGTGCTTTCAGTAATCATCTATTTTCAATTCAAGCAGCTAATTTACAGTTGCTCAATTACCAGCAGCACTTAGTATTTTATACATCTCAGTAAGCATTACCTTAAAATAATATTCATCGCAGCTATAAAATATATTTTTCTCCAAATTATTTCTGTGAGTCAAGAACAAAATTCATTTTGTAATGATTATCTGACTCAGGTAAAGCTGATTTTCTATTACTCTAGGCCAAAGCCACTGACAAGGGCACAAAAAGGATTATTTTTCAGCAGTTTTCAGCTCAGCTAAATCAGCAGATAATGCCATCTATGATGCAGAGTGATCCTGACCTAAAGCCCTCCTCATTGTTAACATTTCTCACATCTCAAATATGCCTCAATGGCAAAAAAAATATTCTACAACCATCTTCTAAGCATCAAGAAAAAATATTCTTTCAGAATTCTTCATATTTTATGCTTTTAGTCATTGGTCCCCAAGTCATCTCCCATCCTAAATTGCACTATCACATGAAGAAATATTTTATATAGTCTGTGGTTGTAATTTGGTGTATTGCTTTATTATATGCAGACCATCAAATAAAGACTCTTTGTAATCCCATTAAAAATAGCAAAACCAAAACCAAAGCACAAAACCCAGGAGTGAAACACACGGGAAAAAACTACAGTTGCTCTGGCAAAGATCAAATAAAGCAAAAGTTCATTGTTATTGACTGCTATTCACATAAAAAGCTGTTTCTTTTCACCATCAGCAGAAAAGCATGTAGACTTCCAACTGAAAATTTCATTTATAGTTGAATATATTGTTTGAATTTTTACACCATGACATTTAAAATGAATCATTCTTTGGTGTAAGAGACTTACAGTCATTAGTTAAAAGCAAAACTAATTTTCCTTTTAGAAGCATTAATCAATCATTTAGATAATGGTTGCAATCTATCCTTTTTATACTTAAATATGTATTCAAGTAATAGGAGACCAGTGCCATGTGGCAGGGACATTCCCCATTTTGTCAAGTGTTCTCTTCAACCAAAAGCTGCATATTTTAAAATTTCACATGAATTTTGATTGTGCTATGTTATGGTGATTGTCATCAAACCCATCTGACAAACAGTGATGAACCTTACAAGTGTCTCACAGCCAAGTAAGAACTATCTTTCTGTTTTAAACATAGGGAAGCTGAGATACATAGAAGTGTAAAGAGGTTTACAAGGCATTTGGATGCTGAGCTAAAACCAGAAAACAAATCTTTCTGCAATTCTGTTGGATGATTACTCTAATAAAGATAAACTGCATAAAACCATACATTTTTAGTGTTACAGCATTTTAAAGTCATCTGATTTCTCCTTAAATGTAATTATTTATTGGAAACAAAGCTTTAGATCTTAGTACGGAGGCTTAACTGAAAAGCCCCTTTTCTCTTTGGTTGGTTATTTGTGGGAGAAGTTGGTTTTTAAATGTCATGAGCTGCTGTCACACCTTTTGTTCTTTCACTAGGCAAAACAACCTACCCATGAACATGCTCTCATTTACTCAGCAAATCTACCTGCTAATGTGACAAGACCTTTAAAATCATCAACAAGACTGGGAAATTCAGGCCTGTATGAATGTGCAACTAATTGCTACGGTTCTAACAATAAGGAGAATTAAACTGTAACTGCGGGGTTTTTAGATCTATGTCTACAAAAAAGAATGACAACCTATAGCAAGATTACTTTGAAGAGCTGGTGAGGATTTATTTAGGAAAGAATTTTCCTCAAGTAAGAGGGTGGTGCACTAGTCACCCGTTTACAGAGGCACAGGTTTTTTTCTTGTGTTGTCATTTGTATAACACTCTGGCAGGATAAGCAGTGGTTGGCTCTACACATGGGATATACTGTTCAAAAAAAAACCCACCAAAAACAAATAGAAAATTATTCTATCAAAACATCATGATAACGGATGCTATATGGTTTAGTTCATAAAACAAATAACTGTGGAAATATTCCTCAAAGATAGGTAAGACATATATACACAATCAAAACTAACTGAGTAACATCCAAGGAGCTGCCCAATGGAAAGTTTTTCACCAAATTAAAACAGATGTTGTCTTTAAACAATGTGTGACTTCACCGGAATTGGGAAGAGGTATCTTTTTAATGCACCAGGTACACTAGAAAGGATAGGAGAGTCACTGAAGGTTTGCTGTGTTTGCTGTGGCAGGGTTCATTGAAAAGTTTCAGTGAAAAGAGACTGAGTTAAGAGTTTTAGTTATGTGGACAAGCAAGTTCCTTGCAGGGTTCTTTCTACAAATCAGTAAAACTTTGACATAGCCTCTTCCCACTCTGTTGTCTGCCGTGTACTGTGTAGATACCATTTTGTCCTTCAAAAATCCTGTTTACAAGTATTTCTTTTCCACATTCCATGATACACACCCCACCCAGCCCTCCCCCCTAGACAATCGCTAGGTTGCAGCTGTCTGAGGCTAATTCCTATCACATCGACCAAAGGTACCTCATTGTTCCCTTGAACTTTGCCACCCACCTGACTCCATCTTCCTTTGACTAGCATGCCTCACTTGTTCCTTGAACTTTACCGTGTTTCCAGCTCTCTCTCCATCGTGTCTTGCTCGGTATACAATCTAATAACTTTGGAGCCATTTAGACATTAAGTAGATACAGAAGGAAGGCAGAGGACAGGACAGGACACACCATTTCCTGCTTCTATTACAGCTGCTGAACCCAACAGATAAACTAGAGTCGGAGTCTGATACCTTGATGAGTTTCTTTTGGAGCTCAAGAATCTGGCATACCTTGATACACAACAATCCAGTCTGACTTAAAGAAGTTGCCTGTGAGATCCTGTCTCATTTATACAAGAAAAATTAATATTGAAAAGATCAGTGTAATACGCGCTAGCTGTTACATGCAAGCACATCCAGAGAAACACCACATATATAATGATAGACTCTCTAGACTGTGATAGGAATAGTACTATGTCTCATCTTCTGATATTGGATTATTAGAAACTATTTTATAAATAATTTTAATGTGAATTATAACGATAATAATCTGAAATTATAACTGACCCTGCTTTGAGCTTCAGGTTGGACTAGGGCCTCCTAAGATCCCTTTCTACCTGAAATATCCTGTAATCTTAAACCGGTATTTTTCATTTCCAAATTTGGCATATTCCAAAGCAGACAGTCACTCCTTTCTTTCACACTGTTAAAAAGTTCACATTTCCTCAGAGCAATAAGTACTTCATTTTACTCTACACACTTTGTGTTTGCCTTCCCCAAAATGAAAGAAATTGTTATTTTTTTCTTCCTTTCTTCTTCCTTATATTCCCCTCTCACCTTATTTACATTTGAAGTTTCTTATCTGTCTGATCTAATTCCTCAGCTCTTTTTTAGTTGCAAACTCCCTTTCACTGAGTAACTTGAGTCAATCAAAACCACATTACTACGACCTGTTTCATCATTCTCTCCAAGTCACAATTCCTTATTTCTGATCACCACTAAAAATTCTCTTTTGGTTTTTAATTTTGGTCGTATTTACCCTTGTTTCATTATCTGATTGTCCATTTCAATTTCACCATTTGTATCTTTGTTTCTACTGAATCCCCTATATAAAAGGCATCCTTACAGAAACAGCCCATGCACTTATTGCTGTGCAGTAAATAAAACTCCTGCTCAGAACCCACTTACTACAACGATCATGGAAAATTACCAGAAGAGAAAGGGCAAGCTGGGAACTGGTCACATTCTATTTGAATAATAAAAATAAGGTGGTATTTTCACAAGTTATCCTCTCTGCTGTGATCGTTGGCTCTGCCTGTTGGATGTGTTTTTAGCATGTGTTTAAGCTTTCTGGTGTATGGACTGTCTTTGATTTTGGAGAATTCACCACAAAAGAGCTCTGAAACTTACAGTGATCACTAAACACCACTGCATTACAAAACCTAACAATAACAGCATGGCTCACAAGGTGAGGAGAAGATGTTAAGATAGATGCAGGCTACATAAGCACATAGCAATTATTAGTCCTTGGAGACAAGAACGACATTTTTAGGTACAAGTAACTAACAACTATTTCATTTTAGTCATTATAAATGAGTCAGGGGAAAAAAAAAAAAAAAGAAAAAGGAAAAAAAGAGCCTCCTACCAAAAGAAAAAAATGAAGTATAAAGAAGTTGACAATACAGTTATAGCTAAACTTACACTCCCGAAGGGGTATACTGTAAAAGACAATGCCATATTACTGTATTTCATACAATCCTAAAAAAAATTAATCAAAATTCTTTAATGCTCATATATTTGACAATTTCTGTCAAATGAATGCCTGAAAAAATCTGAGCCCCACAAATCATGATGGAAATTAAACATTCACTTTCTCCTCCTGCTAGACCTACAAACACAACATATGCTGCCACTTGTCAGTCATTTCAGGGTCAGCCAAAAGCCAGCTGACCTGCACTGAGTTCACCATTAATTTTTTAAAAGTGTTTACTGATTGTCATAAAATGGATTAAAAAAAAAAGCATCAGTGTGCAGATGGGGATAAATGTTTGCAATTAAAGTTTTGGGTTGAGATGAAAATATTCTGATAAGGTTGGATGCAGTGGCCTCTGTGGCCTTGTATCATTATATCATTTTGCCATTAAGGTGATTATCCATCTGTGAAAATGGTGAGTCACTTACCTTAAATTAGAAATACATTTCAATTTACACAAACTCCTTCATAAACTGTTTATATCCTCAATGCAACTGCTGGATGGGACTACAGGTTTGTTTTGGGGGTTTTTTTGGCTCATTGATTAAACTGTTAGATAGACAGTCTCTATTATATAGCATTTAGCATCTCAGGCAGGACTATGAACACAGGTTACTGAAAGTCAGCTGCCTTTAAAAGGGACCTTCCTTTAATCACAGATAGCATGCACAGCAGGTGCCTGCCTCCTGTCTCTATCCTACAGCTCTAATGTCACCTGTTGATCTTAAGCATAGTGATATCTGATGCCATAATTCCTTCCTGTTCATAAGCTCTGTATAGTGCGGCTCACACTCAAGGTTAAGCGGTAAGGGTTATGTAAATGAAGAGATGGTGTCGCTATCTGTCATTGTGCTGGAGATGTCTGCAGCTGCAGCACAAATCACTGGATCAAAGTAATGACCAAGAGGGAAGAACAGCTGAGCTGATGTGACTAAGTCAGGAAAGGAAGTAAGAAAACTAATCAGGCAAAACGCAGAAAACGTTCTGAAGTAGTAGAATAAATTCCCAAGATTTCCAAAATGCTGTGGACTACACAATCAAAAAAACATATTTCCTCGCAACAGACATAGCAATAATAGACAATCGGTTATGTAGTCACGCTTTATCTTTTGTGGCCTGTAAAAGTTGGGCGGGAAATTCAAATGCTTGTATTTCATATCACATACATTCAAAAATTACCGATAAAGGAATGGAAAAGAAGTTCAATAAAGTACTAGAAATGGTGCAGATGGTGCCCTGCATCAGGCAGGACCTGTTATGGCTTAAGATGATTTTAATGCCCAGTTGGAAACAAGCTTTGATGTGTAAGAAAAGTTCATGGGTTGATTCATAGCAGTTTGGGAAAATGACTAGTGAAGGCCAGATCTGTGCAAGTGTTTTTACACTCAAAGCAGCCTTCTTTCTAATTTCAATATGAATTATTTTGCGTGTTACTTGATCACACTGCAGAAGCAAAAAGCATAGTGCCTGGTGTGGAAAATAGAAGCAGAACACCAGAGATGAACCCTAAGCCAGGTGTCACTGCTGAAAACCAAGTATTTTAATTTTAACAAGTTCATAAAAATAAGATTTTAATAATTTAAGGGAGAGAAATGCAATAGCCCATCTCTGCTCAAGTAAGGCATTTGACTAAACAACAATTTGGAAAAATTACAGGCTTGCCTGGAGCACCTGCTTATGGAGCATATGTAAATAATTTAAAGAAGGCAAGAAAAAATTTCCAGTGACAATTTTTAAGAAAAACCAAAAGTAAATTATAAGAGTCATAAAAAAATTAACATACAGAGGAAAAAAAAAAGCCCAAACCTCTAAAGTCATTAAAATATCTTAGCACTATCTTGCTATAATAGTTGTATTTTCCTAAATAAATGGTAAATGCATTGGTGAAAAAAAAAAACACACACACAAAACAAATATAAAAGTGGGCTGTTATTCTGTTTAATTATAGATAACGTTAACAATTTTATTACTGTTTTATTGCTTTTTTCTGTGGTTTATAGCTTCTTGAACTTTTCCAGTAGTTCTAGAAAATGTGACAAAACTGCTTCTAAATTGTGCTCTGCTCAAAGGAAAAATACTTCATATGCAGTCAGACTCTGATAAGGAATACAACATACCCATAAGTAATTTCTGAACTTTCTCCTAAGTTAGATAATAATGATTTAAATTTCCTATTTTCTATCAGACCAAAAACCATCACTACACCTATGTTTTTCTCTAAATGTTAAATTTAATTGTATTTCCAATTTGCTGATACTTTGTTCAAATTTCACATATGCACTCAAGGGCTTAAAATAGACTATTCAATGCATTTTATCCAGAAAAAATAAAATAATAAAAAAAATATCCAGGCCACAGGGAACAATTCAGAGATAAACAAAGCACCAAATACATGAGAGGATGAAAACATAATATTGCCCTTGGAGCTTCTAGTTGGTCAGTGCCTTGATGTCTGTATCTATTTTTCTGAAGAGATCCTTACTGAGTTGGTAAAAATCCTTTAACATTTAAGTATTTTGCTTCCTTCGGGTTATATCAGTGAAAATTAAATTAGGCCTGGTGCTAGCAGTTACTCCTTCCTATCTGCCACATTGCTGTGTACTATTATATTGGAAACAGGCCAGGGGAAAAAAATATAATCAAACACAGCATCCTAATAAACATGCAGTTATCTTCCATATGGGGGTTTTGCTACAATACAATCCTGTGTGGTACATCAGGCTTTTGTCTGTCTAGTTTTTGTACGGAATGCTAAGAAAACATGAAGCTTTCTATAAATTCACATGACAGGTAAGGGATAAGGAAGCAAATGTACATTGGCTGCTAAACATCCCCAAGAAAAGGGTAAGCATATGGCAGCAAAGCAATATGTGGTTTCAAAAAGAGTATTTCAGGCAGAAGAAATTACTTATGCTGGGAGGTTAAGGAAGTGACTATACTTATGTTAGAACTGTGGAAACATTAAATATGAATGAAATGCAGAAATAGCTTAGGGAAAGGTAGTAACAGTCTAGAAGCAAAGGATGTGACAGAAAAGAGCTCTGGGAATGAAGAACAACGGTAATAGAAGAGACAAAGAGGTAAACTGACAGAGAGGAACATTTAGGGTTTGTAAATGAGCTCTGCCAAAAGAGAAAAGGAATGTTCACTGGAGTGGAACTGGTGAGTGACAGACAGGAAAGAAAACTTTGGGAAAGGGCAGTATAGCAATCTACACGAAAAAAAGTTTAAGAGATTCTAGAACCAAAACATTTTTTTCAGCTATACTTCAGCTTACAAGTCTCAGAAAATTAAGAAAATTTGAATGAAAAAAAAAAAAAGAGAATTGGCTGAGTCATTAGAAAGGGAGAAGAAAAGGAATGAAACCAGAATATTACAACAATGCTTAAAGTAACTTCTTCATGTCAAAGAAAGCATTTGGATACCTGAGGAAGAGGTATGCAGTTACAAATGATCGGGTTTATCCTGCAGAAGATAAAAGGGCAATTTTGACAAAAATTGTTCTCCATTCTGCAGGACAGTAGAAACACAAAAGCAAGCTGTTTGCTGAGAAAGTAGGAGAAAAATTCCAGAGGATAAAAATTATGGGCCATGTCCTGTGCTTAAATCAAGACTGAAAAGGTTATATCGAGCCACCAGCTGGAAGTCCCAGTTTGGTCTGTTGATGGATTCTTAGCAGCCTAAGGGCATTTCTTTCTCCTATTGCCCCTTGCAGTGATCACTATACCAGTGAAAGATTGAGCAACAAGAAGCCATCCTGGCTATGTCCCTCCTACTTAATGAGGAAGAAGCCCATAATGGTCACATACTAAAAAGACTAACACAATGAATTGTACAGCTGATGTACAGAGAGATTTCAGCATACTTTCACCATATATTGTGGAGTACCTACATGAAAATCAGACCATTTCTTATGCAGGAAATAGTATAGCTGTCATCATTTTTCTTCAACGTGGAAATTTTTGATTTTACCATTTTCTGTTTGGGCCTTGTTTTGCATTTTTGAGCAGTTATGATCATGAACTGTCTTAAAATGCATAACAGTGTATTTAATCTCAACCACAATGAGACCAGAAAGCCAAATAGAATGCGTAAAATAAGTAATTCAAAAGGACTTGTTTTTCTAATGTAAAACAAGCTGAGTGAGTTTAAATAGTCTAAATAGTCATTACAGTCTGACTGCGATGTGTTCTTTCCTCTACACTTGCTGCAGTATTTCTTGTATTATTATAATGGTTTCTAGAGCAATAAATTACAGACACAGAACCAACTGCTGAAAAGTGTAGGCGGCTCACACAGCATGATGCAAATCACACTGTTGGATACTGTTCCTTTGTAACAACAATTCCATTAGGGTCTACGTGATTCTGCCCACCATAATGCAGTTTTCACTACACAGCACAGGGTCTGTTGAAGCAATGGCAGACAGAAGTTTCCACTGCTAAAGCCTTAATTTTGCAAACAGTTATTTTAGCGCTTGAACTTTGCGTGCCTATGTAGTATTCTAGCAACTGTTCACATATATACAGTAAGCAAATACATAGCCAAACCGAGTTACAAAAAGATATGGCCATCTGACAGCTGTTTAGCAGAAGATGATAAATAAATTGGAGGTTTCTCAATCTAATTCCTTGTGAAGTCATCAAAACATCACAACCTCCCTCCTAATAAGCACCAATTAGCAAGCAGACGTCAGTCTGGGTCACTGAATGAGGTAAAGAATAATAGTAAATGGTTATCCTCTAAACCAAATTCATTAAATTACGATAAATGATTGATTCCAAAATGCTACTCTGCCTATTCAAGCAACCCAGATCTTCATATCTGTAACTCTGTGCTAAGTAAATTTACGTGTCCATTTCACTGAGCTAAATGTAATAAAATATAAAAGGTAAAGATATGCTTTTTTGGAATGCCATTTGACTAATAGAAAAATGCTAACAAAACAGGACTCAGAATTCATGTTCTGCTCAAACTTAGTATCGTTAGGATTCATACGAAATAGAATTAGAGATGTGACAAAAATGAATGATGAATACCATGCAAAATTTGGCAGCTACATACTAATTTTGAGGAAAAGCCAAACTGACTTCACAAGTTCATCTGGAAAAGAGTTCTTTTCGAGAACATATGGCTTGCAACTGTCCATAAAACTTTTATTTTGCACTACAGAAGATGATATTTATAACATCCATCGTGTGTACATTTAAATAGCAGAGCCAGATGTAACTACCTACATCTCAGGATGTGGGAGCAGTCATAGAAATCCTTGCCTCAGGACCAGCAGGTAGCAAGGGATGCAGGGTGTTTACTGGACATGCTCCAGGGCTATCTGACACCCAGTTTCCCCTGGCACCATGTACAGGTAGTTTTCTGAGGAGGTCCAGAATTCTAGTAAACAATATTCACACTTCCTTCTCCTCCCATCCTCCAGAAATCACTTTACATTATATATATACTTCTGAGTTTTGCTTTGCAGGGGTGGTGACGGTTATATATTAAATCTTGGGCATTCTGCATAAAAGCTCTAATTAACTTAGTTCACAAAGATTACTAGGCTCTTTTGATATCACCTTTTCCATCCAGCACTGGTTCATTAATTTAGATTTAATACAAGGAAAACAGAGTTGAAAATGTGCCTTTGCGGCATTAATAATTCTTGTTTTTTTCTTTCTGTTTCACTGACAGAATTTATATGACTTTATAATAATAATAATGTTTCTACTAGTCACTTAAGTGAGTTATCATAGCAACTTCATAGTTCTGTAGCAGAATTATCTTCCATAGCATCTACAAATTGTTCATCAGTGTGCTAGGGGAAAGGAAGGGAAAATTTATAAAAGATAATTAGGACAGAAGATACAGAAATGTATATTCCAGGAAAGATTACAAACTGGGACTTCTACTTGTTATTTTCAGTCATGCAGCAGATACTCCAGACCCTTCTTTTTCTAAGTACTAATTTTATCAAGAATAACTTCCTGCTAGGTTGTCCTATTTACTAATCTTATCATAACAGGCATGATTTTTTTTAGTAGCAAGACCTGAAGATGCAAACCTCTTATAGCGATGTTTGGTGCATCCTCACTTTGCTCCTGTTTCCTGAAATTTCTGTATTACCGTTAGAGGCTTATGCTTTACCAGAGTGGAGGTAATTGCTAGAACTGGGAGGAACAAAAATTTCAGGATTATTTTCTGTATCATATGGATTACAGGTTGTGAGGTATTTGGTCTCTCTTTTGATTTTTACTGCTTGTTGTTTAGCTTACTTATCAATTATTATGCTGTTTACCTTCTTTTAAAGACTTTGATGCAAAGCCATAAATCTACCTAGAAGATTTTATTTTTCATAAGGGAATGACAAATTTCTAAGTAGCCTTCTTAGTAACACTAAGCAATAGTAGACATGCTATAACTTGATATGGAGTACACAAAAGCTTGCTGTATTTCAGTTTAAGTCTAGCTTGTTTTGGTATTATGTAGAATACACATTTGACATGCAAAAAACAAATCCATAGAAACAGCTTGCAAAATGCTTCAAAGTGTAATTTTGAGGAATCATGTCCTTACAATTTATAACACACATAGAGTATACATTTATTTATTATCTACAATTGGTTTGTGTTAGAAAAATTTTAAAATAATTCTCAAAATCAAAAGGTTTAACAAAGGTTATGAAAGCAAATATGAGAAAACCTTCATCTGTGGCTAAGGAACATGGATATGAGTAACTGCGATCTTTGCATTTCCCCAGTACCGACCCTGCTGTGGTTCTAGTATAATTTATGGCAGGCTGCAGAGTACTCAGTTTATGCTGGCTGCTACCAGATTTCACAGGTCAGTATAGCATCCATAGATCAGAAGCAGGTAAGAAATCTTTAACTTCAACCTTTGTCGGGCTGAAGGAAATACTTAAAAATACCTTCAGACTTTCGATTAGGCATTGATATATCAGGGGTGGGTGGTGGGTGAGGGGGTAGGGAGGGGTGAGGCGAACTTTCCATTGCAGTGGAAGCAGTGTACACACTTTGTCACACAACGGGATACCTGTACAGTCCCGTAAACCACAGCTGTTTATGACAAGACACTCTCTGCTGACAAAAAAAGCAGCCGCACTTCTGGGTTAGCTGCTCTGGTTTCACAGCCATAATGGACAAGTGATAAGGCATGAGGCATTAGCTCTGCTCTTGAGAATTTATCACTGTACTATTTCTCTGACTTACCATGTTAGCATGGTAACAATGAAAAAGAAATACAAAAGATACATTTATGTAAACACATTTAATTAATGTTTAAATGTCAATAAGCAAACAAAGTGATAGATGAATCTCTATTATGAATAACTTCCTCAGATATTTTCATGTTTTCTTGATTTGGATAAGACAAGAACTTCAAACTGTGTATTTAAAAGTTAACCCTTTATAAAAAAGAAAGAGAAAGGTAACAAAAAAGTTATAATGAGAATAACCAATGCAAGTTTTTCAGGACCATGATTAATGCATGTCATTGCCACAAAGGTCTCTAAGGAAGTTTTGTTACACATCAAAATAAATAAAAAATTCCATAGGGATTCTTAGGTTATTGATGCTTAAGCTGATGTTCAATTTATTGTAAAAAATTCAGGACATCAAATATATTTTCTTAAAATAAAGAAGAAAGAAAGCATAAAAAAAAAATGAAGTGTAAAGTGTTTCATAATCCCTGAAAACAGCACAACTGCAATCTTGAAATTATGGATTCTGTCAGATTTCTTTAAAGGGGGAAAGTGTAACAGCTTTGTTCTGTGGTATTGCAAAGTAAAATACAATTAAAATATTGCAATTTTACAAATAATTATTTCATTTAAATTAGAAAATTATGCAATGTTTACTGCCAAAAGCAATGGAGACTGAACTGTAAAGACTATATTATTATTAATAAATGAGAAATGTTTCTATTTGGAATATAAACAGAGATTCCTATATACAGGTTTGTCTTTTCTCAGTCATCCAACCCCTAGCAATTATAAACCAAATTTTTAAAGCAAAACACATCTGCAGGCCTATTTTTTTACTTTTTTGAAATATTATTGTCACTGATTAACACATACAATTCAAATAAAATGAAGTATCTGGGATGATAACACAACAGTTACCAGTGCTGCAGAATGAGGCAGAGCAAAAGAAAGAGAATGTAAAAAGGGGCAATTTCAATTTTCCCTGTGCTCTGAGGAATCTATGAAATTGCTACAAAAAGATATTAGAAAGACAGGAGGTGAGATGTTGACTTCCAGATGGAAACGCACAAGAAAATATTTGAGTGCTCAGCACTGACGTACAACAATCTAGAAATGGATTAACTCACCAAGACCATATGGGCAGAAAATAACATGAGTTCTGTACGCCAACATGAATGTAGTCGGGTGAGGAAAGAAACAGAAGGGTAAGAAGCACTGAAAATAACTATGACAGGGAGGTTTATAAAGCATGAGAATCACAAAAGGTCACTGGCACTGAAGGGCAGCCAGTTAAGATTTTGAAATCCCTACAGAGGGTGTGGTTGCACTCCGCAAGAGCTTAGAAAATTTGCAGTGGACAAGGTTCTTAGTAGTACTGATGAGAAATCTGTCTAATTTTTTCACAATGATCATAAATCAACAAAATAGCTAGAAGGGACTTAGAAGGCTGAAAGTTAAATACCGTAACAGGTAATGTTTAGTCAACTGGTCCGCAGTATGGAATACAGACCCCCTTATGAGAAACAAAGGCTTCTGATGCAGGATGGGGGAGGTCTGGTTCTTCAAAACAAAGCACAATACAAATCAAAGACCGAGCTGGGGGTCACCTGGGGGAAACCCAGTCTATGTGCAGGTATCTAAGGGTAGGTGATGGGGAACTGCTACGACAGGCTGTTTGAAACTTCTTTTAGAGGCTTGAAATCTCAGGGCACAGGGATATAATGAGGTTCCTCCTTCAACTTGGGATCTTGAATCTAAGAACATCTTTAAAACTTGAAGCTGTAAGTCTTTTTTTTTTTCTCCCCAAAATGATGAAGAGGACAGTTCCTTTTTTTCCCCCCTCACAGTGCTATTTCAGGAGGATGCACTCCTCTTCTGTGTAATATACGTTCTTGGAAGAAAGAAGTGTGTCTGTTTATTCAGGGGAATTGCCCTGCGGACAGGGAGGAAACAGGGACTACAAAGGAGCTGACCTGTACTATCTTTATTTATATATATTTTTATATATTTATTTATAGCTATTGCACAGAAGAGTGCTGAAAGCCAAGCTCATTTGTTCCTTGGTAACTGTTTTTGGCTTTGGGCTACGAATTTAAACTTGTATTTTTGCTATTTTGCTGACCCAAGGAACCTTGCCTTCTGTTCTGTGCAGTGCATAATTTTAGGATGAGATGAAGATTTTTTAATTGTGTGTTTCAATCCGGAGACAGCATGTGACATCTAGTGCCTATGAGGCTAGATGTCTATAAGAAGGCAGACCTAACCCTACAAGCTTCGCTGGACTTACTGCCTTCTTGGACTTCAATAAAACCAAAGGCTCCCTAAAAATGCCTAGGAACGAGCTAGATACAAAGTTGCCCCATTGCTTTACACCAAAGCATTTATTTTTGTGCAAAGGAACATGAACTTTAGTTACTTTAAACTGTAGGCAAAATCCAGTGTATTTGGAGTAAAGGTGCCTCCAGAGTCACGCGGTAACTAGGAAAGGATTTTCATAAATACATATTAGACACAGGGGCTTAAATTTTTTCTAATGAACATTTTGGGTCCCTTTCTCCAGACCTTGGTCTAATACTTTTAATATGGTATAGATAAGAGCTATGCCTCAGGAAGTGTTAGACAAAATTATCTATTCTCCTATTTATACCACACCCCCCTAGGATAATAATGACATCTGTCAAAGGGCTCAGTTAAGCCTGCAAACGTTTCTAAGGTCCTCACATTACCGGATACTACTCAGCAGGCATTTTTTAAAAAAATCGTAATATCTCACTTGTTTAGGAAACACATGCTTCCATAAGCTGCACATTTATAAAAATCAAAGTTTTCTATGGCTTTCGTTCCAGCTGCCTAATATCTAAGGAATTTCAATAATATGGTTAAGCTCATTTTACTCCACCTGTATAACTGGCCATTAATTTGGATCTTTTCCCTCTGCCCAAATATCTATTTTCAGGGGCATTTTGGGAAAATTCTTTCAGACTTCCATTCCTCTATTTGTCTAAAACTGGTCAACAGTTTTAATATATTCCAAGCATGAGCATGATGTAAAAAGCTAACTTAAAACTAAAAGTTACTTATTATTACTTATTGGAGGAAGCCTTGTGGGGTTTAATTCATAAAGTGGGAGCAAGTTATCCAAAATCTTGCTTTATTCAGTGTCTCCCAAGCATATCAATTAACAGTTCACTGTTAACAAAAGTGTGAAAACACACAAAGCATAAGATAATTTCAGGTGACAGATTTCTCGCTTCAGGGCTGTGCATGAAAAATTTACCAATTCTTAGGTAAGCATTTATCCTAAAAAGCACTTTCCTCTGCAAAGACTATGCTGTGGCAGGAATTTTAGGTCCATGTCATGTATACATTTTATAACTTTCATCATTTTATAACATTTGATAACACCCATGGTTGTTATTTGCACCTAAACTTTGTTAAAAGTACAGCCATTTTGTTATTTAGGTCATTAAAACTTTACTTTTGTGTTATTTAGTGCAAAGAAGTAGGATTTATTATAGATACACTGCTGTTACAGAATTGTGTAAATTGTCATTTTGCTGTGAGATTTTTATTAGTGAGATTTTTTTGCCAATTCAAATACAGTTTTTTATTACAGAACATGTAAATTTCATCAACCCCCCTTTTTACTAACACTTATCTTGTGTCTGCTTGAACACATTATAAAATATTCCATATTTTCAATTATTTATCTTGTGCATTAAGTATTTCCTTCACTCACCTCAACCCTATATTTCTAATAGGAAATATTCTAACCTTTGAACCAGATTAAAAATGCATATGCAGTCAGGAAGAATAAATTGATATTAATTTATCCCTTACTATTTTAACAGTAGCATTTATTCCACTTCTGAAAATACCAGGTGATTATTTTCACAGGGGACTCCTTTCTTCTTTAAATTTCAATTCAAAGTGAAACTGCAATTGGAAGATCAAAATATAAGCAGAAGTAGAAGACCGATCCTTTAACTGTATATTTGCAAGGACATATGTAGGCCATAGGACGGGTATACTTTGGTGAAGGGAGCCTTAGTTTTTCAAAATGCTTTAATGATTACAGGGAGCATATGCCTGGCATGTTTCTTTCTATCAATTAATTATCCATGCAAGGACCTTCCTTATGTCATGGCTGCTTAATTTCCCTAAAACCCTTTGAGAAAGGGTTTTCATTGAAAGCCTTTTGGAAATCCACGTATGCACTATCAAACAGATTAGGCTTACCCAATCAAAAGACACTTATCCACATACTTGGATTTTTTTAAAATTCAAATTTAATTAAAAAATTAAATTAGACTTGTCTAGCAAAACAGTCTATTCAGTTTAAAAAAATAATGTATTTTGTAGTAATGATCTCTAGAACTCCTGTTTTAAATTTACAGGCATCATATTTAAAAAAAAAAAAAAAGTATTTGGTTGCACTACCAGCTCTAATAGAAGTGTGAATTTAAGAATGAAACACTAGTCATCTTCTAAAAGTGACTATAAATAGCTTTTAAACTACTTCAGTATAGTGGGGGAAATCTCATCATCATTTTGGGTTGGGAAGAATAAGCTTTTAGTATGCAAATTAGTAAGAAAAAACGTTTTGAAGAAATGCATCAGGTTAGAGATGTAAATGAGGCCTAAAATGTCTCATTAGGTTTTGAATTGCCCTTTTCTTTTGTTGCAGTTTTTTTTCTTTTTGTTTTCTAAGCATTATAAATCTTGTGGGCTTTGGGGATAATTTTCTTGCTTGACTAAACCAGCAAGGGCTTTTCCAATAATAAATTAGCAAATGCTTCTCCAAACTCTATTCTGCATGAAAATATATAGTGACTGGAATAGAACTATATAGTTTCATTTAGAGAATATTTCTTGGTTTTGTCCCCTAACATTTTTGATATTATTTCTAATGACGCCAGAAAATTCTGTAATTTATTTGATATGATTAATAATTTATGTTTAAATTGAAACCCAGTATCTGAAGCTTAATACAACAAAATATACATACAATTTATCTCTACTGTGCGATATTAGAAAATTTTTAATGTGACTACTTTATTATAAAAATGGTTCTTACATAAGAAAACCATTTAGACTACTATTTTAAACAGAAATTCTTATGAAGCTAAATACATCTCTTTCAGTCCACTCATAATGTGATTTACTGTACATAATCTTTTTCTCTGTTATTTTTTCCCCAAAATACAAGTGTTTCAGTGCCAAATCCTAACGTTGGCCTGAGTGTACTCTGGTGTATCCCAAATCATTATTATGTTGACTTCTACTTTGAAAACTTCTAATTTTAAGCAGGGTACATTACTGAAATGATATCCTGAGGTACTTATTACTTATCCTCATTACTCAAAAGAACTGTACTTAGGACAGTTTCTAAAAAAGATATGGCATATGTATGTGTTTCCACAGTTCATACTCTGCTACACAAATCAAACTACTTTGAACTAAATGCAGAATGGTACCACAGTAGAAAATAATTATTACATTACTACAAAATATAAATATATTTTGTGTTTCAGGGTTCTGTGAAATAGTGTTTATAAAATAGCTCTGCATAGCCTACATGACCTGACTGCAATATAATAAATTACTTGATGCATTTCTTTGCAGGGGTAAGAGATTACTAGCATTATTGCAGCTTGCAGAATCATAATGTAAGGCGTATTGCTTCAACTGATTTAGTGAAGACTAAGTTTTTCTTTAAAATAATAGTGTTATGAGTCAATTGTACCAAACCTGCATTACTAACCAAAACAGTTCTGATGGTTCTAATTACTTGTTGCATTGTATCTTATTGCTATATATGTGCATTTGTACTCACAAACACACATACGTAACACATGACAGTAAATTTATCTTTCCCAAAATATTAAACCCATGCCCATCATCTCCTTAAGTAAAATCAGTCAATTTTGTGATCATTTCGGATGTTTAATGTAAATGTTATTCTTTATTTGGATAGCAGTGGTCCTTTATTTAGCAGACAGGTTGGATATTGGTGTATTTTTTTTTTTTTTCTTTAGAGGTACTAATCCTGTTTTTTCAGCAAGTGGAAACTTTCTCTTTGACATATGACACCCAGTGGATTTAAGTTTCTTTCCTTTTTTCTTCCTTTCATGCTTAGCAAATAACTTGGAGCCTTAAATGAAAAATAGATATGAGAGATTGCAGTAACTTCTATGACTCTGGCCAAGTGATAAGAAATTGAATCTTTTTTCTTTAGCTAATTGCCCACTTCCAAGGAAAATTCTTTCTCCCATGAAATCTTTGCCTGGGGACCATGGTATAGCAGGAATCTAATAAATGTGTGTACTTCTAAATCAACTATTTCGAGAATGTTTGAGTGATTCTTGAAGGATAAAATCCAATGATGGCGTAAAATTTTGCAGTTTATTGACTGAAATCTTCTGTATCACCCTTAGTTACTCTGTCTAGAGTGCCTGTGTTTGTTGCTTGGATATAATGGAATATACAATTTTAAGAATATAAATTAATCCTTTAATGGTCTTGGAGTTAGAGTTGCTAATGTGGAAACAATCGATACATACTCTCCGAATAATAATAGGAAGGTTTCACAATGTATCTCAAAACATCTTGACTACTATTTCAATGTTTCAACTTGATACATGGAATAGCATAGAAATTAGGAAATAATAATGACTGAAATGCTATTTTGACTATTAGATTACTATATCGATATAGAGATATACCTATATTTTTCCAGCAGAGTACTCATGCCTTTCCCAAAGAGGATAGAGATTTAAAGCCTACGATTCCAAAGCGAGAAACCATAATATGCTTTTGGACCAGAATGTACAGACAAAGGTCTGGATGCTGCTCAGGTACAGATGTGACAGTCTAAAGGAGTCAGTGTTAGTCTGCCAAAGACCAAACACATGGCAAGTGGTTCCTTGTTCCTACAGCCATATGCAGAATGCTTTCCTCTGCCTTTTCCCATATTTCCCATTAAAAGCCTAAAATTGTCATGTGCTGCAGAGGAAGATACCGCTCCTGTAATCAAAGGAAAATATTCTTTACTGCCGTTGAAGTTTACATACCTCAAAAATAGAAATAGGACAGGAAGGGGTGAGATCACTTTTACTGCGTCAACTTTAATTATGACAACTTGAATTCTGTGGTTACTGTTAAAATATTTGCAGCTGTAGATCCTTAGCCCTGGACTTTATGTTGCCTGTACTTTCACTGAAGCCCAAACGCTCGGAACTTCAGATTGTATTAGGCATTTTCTTGCTCCATCTGTGGTTTTGGCTGACTAAAAACACACTAGGTACTCATTTCATGTTAGAGGAAGACTATAGGACTCCTGTAATTTTTGACCAAAAGATATTTTTTTTTTTGTAGACAACACATATGTATAGATACACTAATAAATTCAGAATTGGAGCTCACTCTGAATCTGTGGGAAATTAATCACTTTGAGTAATCACAGAGGACACAGTGAGGATGCTTAATTTTGGATAATAAGCAGCACAGACACATGTGAAAGATCCTTCAGGTTGATGCATTAATTATACTGAACATTCCTTGATGCCTGCTGTTTCAGTATTGCTGCAGAAGCATGTGAAACTGTTCACAACAATCACATTTACAGTCTTTGTTCTTGATACCACGAAGGTCTGCCGTGTTAAGTCATGTTTTTAACTTGTCAAAAGAAATCTACTTGTAGGAACACTTAGACTCACATGGCTGTCTGTCTCGTTCCAACCCATTTTTGCTATGCCCTTACTAGTATCCATAATTTTGAAGCCAAGGAGAAGGGGCAGAATGTATTTCTCTCTTGCTTCAAAATTCATCATGCCTTACTTATATTTAAAAAAACAAAATAGTACTGAACACTTCCACTACTCTCATCTGCACGTCCTTCAATTATTTTCAAATCCAAGTCTTGGTCATATAGATAGTGTCCATCATTGTGTCTTAACTGTCAAAAGCTCTATAATTTTCCTTATTTTTTTAAAAAAAATCAACTCTTGGAAAACATTGGTTTTCATTTAAACCAATGCAATTATAGTAAATTATGTTAAGAATTAATATAGACATGAACCAGTATTTGCAGTCACACTGATTATTTGTGTAAGCTGCCTTGTTTTGATGTGGACCAGACACGTGAGTCTCTGCAGGGATTTTTTTCCACTATCACAAAATACTGTCATAAGAAACCGTTATGCAATTTGCAGTAACATTTCCATTTGAATTTAACTAACCGCCACATAAAAATACTTCAGTTTAATGACATGAAAAAATATTTACTATAGTCACTAAGGATTCTGCATTAACACAGATATTCAGGATCCTGTTCTGATTGTTCTATTCTTATCACGTTTACCTAAACTGCCATCTTCAGTCCACCAAAAACAGCAGGGCAGGACTGCCATAGGAATGTTTATCTATATGTGTACATACCAGCAGATCAGACTTAAGAGTATAGCTGAACAAATTTGTCTTATTTATTTATAAATTTTGAAAAATGTGTGTTACCACTAATATTGTAAGGAAACACTGTTCTTGGTATATTTGTATTAAGCCATACAGTAATTCTGGTTCCTATTTTAAAAATGCAGTCATAGTATAAGCATCAGGATGACTAAACGTATCCTTTTTTTAAATGCCCGACACAAATGGGCACGTGTCTTTTGAGATAAGCATTCCAGCTTAAATCACTGATATTATTAAGGGTGTGCTGTTTAGTAGCTTGAAGAGTCAGACAAATTATCAGAGATAGCAACTGGAGGAAGTACATGGCCAGATATGAGGTAACTGTGGTGAAGGACTATGACGAACAAATGTTAATTTGGTGAAAAAAATGTTAGCAGGGATTTTCTTGCTATGCACTCTGTTGTTTTTATTCTTTGAACTGTTAGCTTCAAGTATTGTAAACACAAACACTAGTCAAAAAAGTTGTCAGTTAAAAAGAAGTAAAAAACAGGTAATTTTTTTTCTGAATGAAGATGTTGTAAAACATAAGTGCTCCATTTATATGAAAAAAGTAAAAAAAATCCCAACCACCAACCAAACAAAACAACCCGATCTGAATGCTTTAAGGACCCAGGAGCTACAAGCAGTGGGATTTATTCCCATTTGTCTTCCCCTCTGCCTTTTTCTCAGTAGCAATACATTACCTATGCTCTAAAAACCAGCAGGAGTTCTAAGTTCAACTACAATTTTGCCCCTCGCAACACGACAAAAATGCTACCTGAACCACATCCATAACATCTCAGATAAGGTCAAGGATATTCATAGATAACAAGCTTTCTTGGAGGGGCTAGTTTGATGTCGTCTAATGTACCTGCTCAAAACAGTGAGTTTGAAACAAGATATCAAATTGATCACGAAGTCAGTAGAAGCTGGACCTCGTAAAGAAAAAGCGGTCTCTCAGGAAAAAGAGTTTGACTGTTGCATTCGTAAGCACCCCTCGCTGGCTACAGTCAGTCAAGAACTTGTCACTAGCTGTAAATGTGGCATGCTTTTACTGACACCACTTCCAGCTGGGGAAAAAAATATACTGATGGCCATTCTCAAAGGATGAGACGTTTTAAAAATACTTATAAAATAAATAAACAACACTACTAGCTTTCTGAGGTGAAGTGCCAAGTGTTTCAAAAGGAAACGCAGTGTCAGAACATATTGCTCCTGTTTCTTTTCCTAACATTTTGACAGGCCCTGCAGAACGTAGTGATAAAACTGATACGAAGCTTTATCACAAACAATAGCACCCAAAGTCACATCAGAGGAAGCAATACCATAGTGAGATACAGATCTTAGGGAAATAAACAAGACTCTGGGCTCATTAACTGACTAGATGAGAGACTGAGACAACTATTTGGGAAAACAAAGTGTTATTAAGGTAGAATTTCTATATTCAGAGCCAAGACAGCTATTCATCTCATTCCTTAGACAGTGCAGGGACAGCAAGCACCTACAGTTCTGCTGCACTGTGTGCCCTTTGTTACTACTGGTTTACCAGAGTGGAGCATCTCAGTTCACATTTCTAAGGACCACTGTCAAGTGAGGATCTTATTTCCATGGAAAGGTGCCCTCATTGCTTGAGCTTACTCCACAAAATGGTTATGCTTTTAGCATATAAAAGAAAGGTGAAAGGAGGAAGAACTATCTAAAACAGGATTTCAGTGTTTTCCCCATAATTATTCTTGAACTTTGCTGTAGAGCCAGCATTGCAGTGGACTCAGGAGACTAGGGTATTGTTCCAATTTTTTTTAGAACCGGCTGATACGTGAAAGTATTTCTCTGATCCTGTTTTTTTCTTTTTTTTCCTCCTTTCCTTCTTATAATGGGAAATGTTATTTTTATTTTTTTTTTTAAATCTGTGCTACAGTTTTATGTTTCTCCTTGAGATATGCTATCATATATAATAAGAGTAATTTTAAAAGCCCAGCAGAATATGAAGATTTGCACACAAGAACAGCAATCCCTTCTGTTTCCCAGATCCTAATTTCACATGGTTGGCAGTACTGGTAACTCTGCAAAATGGTTTCCTCACATTTGAGAGAAGCAGAGTTTCATTTTAGCACACAGAAGAACTTTTAAAATCCTTTATTCTGAAAGTGAAAACTCATTTGAGTTTTTGTTGGGTTTTTTTTTTTTTAAAAAAAAACAAACTCAACCTTCCCCTCCCAGCTCAAAACATCCTACTTCTTTTGTACAGATCATAGTTTTCCCATAGCTGTACAAAATTTACCTGGCCAGGAAAAGATCCTTCTGGTTTTCAGCATAACCTCAGAAGACTAGAAATTGATGGCTAGTGAAAGATTTTTATGAGTATTGATTGATTCAATACTGATGGTTAGGCTGAAATCCAAATCTTCTCAGTAGCAAGACAACATGACCTCCAGAGTGGTATCAGGACTTAAGAAATTTTGCTGTTCTAACAGACTCAGTAATAGGTTTTTATTTTTAAGAAAACGGTGATCTTAATGCATGATGACCCTAATAATAAATTAATAATAAATACCCTACTTTGACTGGTGTTATATCAGTATAAAAATTATTTTTACTGATTTAAGTATAAACATAAGAGTGAAAACTAAGAAAACTTCAGTGGAACTTCCTCACAGCATCCCACATGGAATTAAAATATAAATACGGTTATGACTACAGCTAAGCCGCTAAAATTTTCTACTGTACATAAGTTTGATGGATAGGTTGAAGAAGAAGAGACGACTCATCTTCAGTGATGAATTTTCTTAGCCTCTGGTCAAACTCTATGTGTCAACAGAAAAGGTAAAATTGCCAAGGAACATTTAATAAGACATCAGCATGTTTGTGCATACATGAACACACACACACACGTTATGCATATAATTTAATATTTGTGTGTATGTACAGGTTTATCTGTATGTGGAGAGAGAGATAAACAGGAAACCATAAGAATGTAAGTATCAGTTAATATTAAGACACCTATGTGTAACCTAGGTGTTTATGATCACGCTGTTGTGATGGATAAGATCCTTTCTGGCGCTATTTATCTAAATTACAGGACCTGAAATCCATGTAACACTGGTGTGTTACATATGGTACAGTCACACATTATTAATCATACATTTACAGCAAATGTATAGCTTCATTGAAATCAACATAAAATTAAAACCAAGACATAGAAGTATGGCATAACTACTGATACAACTACATGCTAGGAGTCATTGTAGCACATAGCAGTATACTTTTCCAAAAGTGTCTCTATAGCTTAAAACTCTTAAGAACATTTTATTTGTTTTTGGTGTGAGTCAACTCCAAGAAACCAGTTTTAGTCTACGTATTTATAGCACACTTTGCTCTTCATTTAACCTTATAGTCAATATTTGGATGTGACTACAAACCCAGGAAAGAAGTTTTCTGTAGTACCTCCCAAGAGTGTACAGGGATGTCAAATGTGCTTCTTTCCCAAGTGAAGAGGCTTATATTCCTTTTCTAGGAAAGTAGTTAGGTTGAAAGGAAATGATCTTAAGAATTTACTTCCAAGAGGAGATGAAACTGTTTGGTTAAACTGGGTTTAAGTTAGGTTTGATCAAGGTTTGGAAGCTGATTGCAAGATATGTGACAAAAGACTGTATTACACTAAAATACAAATTTCCTTTTGACTCTGTATCTCATCAGCTGGCCACCAACTAATAAGAGAGGAATGTTGTACAGTATTTTACTACACTCTTCATTACAGAAGCCTTTGAATTTAAAAACAGAACAGTAAGGTTTAAAGGTCAGCTAAATCCCACAGATTTTCACGATGATGAGACTTCATGTGAATTACTGAATTTTGCAAATTCGTTTGTTACTTTGTAATAAAAAGAAAAACAAGGATAAAGAATTACTAATAGTATGTTGTGAATTTATTTTTAGCTATATTTCAATTTATGCCTTATGATGAAAGTAGGAAATTTTCAGTAGCATATGCTATAAAATTTGAGATCACACATATCCTCAGTTTAACAAACAAAAACTTTTTAATGAGGTTAAAAATGTAGAGTACAGTTTCAAAAAGTATTTTTTAATAGATTGCTATGACAATAAGCACTAATCTCTTCAGTATTTTGCTAGCGAGAAGTTGGAGGCAAATGATATTAAAAAATACACAGTTCTCACAGTAAATTAAAAAAATCACAATAGAAATCTTTTAGTAGAATTGTCAAATTGATGATCTTGGGACAGCTACTTAAATGAAGAGTCAAAACCCAACTGTTACAAAATCTTGAACATTTATAAACTTTCAGTACATCTCCTCAGTTATGCTACACCATGGAGTATGGTAACAAATACTACGACTGAAAATAGTTTTTGGCATATGAGGTAGAACTACACCTTAAATCTACAATAATTTCATTTACAGCGTAGTTGATTGGATATAGCACTTTAACATCAGTTTGGAGGTTTAAGAACTGCAAGAGCAACAACCTTCTGGGTATTTTGATCACTAGCACACAAGCATGTAACATACTTTGTGTTCAAGGGGAACCTTTATCCAGGATGTAAAGCTGGTGCTGAATTATAATCACCTTCAAAAAGATTGCAAGCCTGTGGGTATTAAGCTTTGCACTCACCGAGTTCAACGAAAAAGATTTATGCAATCTACTCTGGGACCTGACACTTATTCATACAGTAGATCTGATAAGTGCATTCTAAGACCTTGAAGTTTATTCTCATCAGAAGTTTTGCATTTAAGGACTGAACCAGTAGACCTTTTCAGTGTTGATCAAAAGTGCTTCATTACCAGCTCAAGCACAAACACTGTACAAGCACAAAATAAAGAAACAAAAGGAAAGGGAAAGGAAAGGGGAAAAGAATTGGGAAGGGAAAACCTGATAATTATAAAAATGAAAATGAATCTTGAAAGCCTAAAAATAATCCCTGATGTTTTAAGTAGCAGCCAAGATTTCCTTTGCTTTTGTTATCTGGAAAGAGTTTGTCAGGTATGTTTGCTTTCCAGGCTCAATCTGCATAAATAACAGAAGACATCTGAATCAAAAGACAATAAACTGTATTTTTCTTAACGTTATGGCATCCATTGAATCAGAAAGCTAACTGAGCGCAAACCAGTATTGTCCAAACAAAATAAACTTCAACAATATCACGTTTAAACTAAAAGAAAGAATTTTACTGTGCATTTGCAGTTCACCGATCATCCAGACCATTAATGAAGATGTTGAGTAGGATTGGAGCCAGTGTTGTCCCCTGGGCTACATCACTAGTTACTGGCCTCCAACTAGTCCTCGTGACACTGATCACAACCCTCTGTGCTTGGCCACTCAGCCATTAAGTCCACTTGGCTGTCTGCTCATCCAGCCCACACTCCAACAGCTTCTCTATGAAAATGTTACTGGTTGCAGTGCTGAAAGCCTTGCTGAACCCAAAGTAGACAATATCTACTGCTCTCCCCTCAGCCACCAAGCCTGTCACTTCATCACAGAAAGTTACCGAGCTGGTAATGCCTGACTTCCCCTTGTGAATTAATGCTGACTTGCAATGACATCAGCCACCCCCCTCAGCTTTACCAGTTGCATCCCATCACGGCCCATGGACTTCCGTCCAGTTCACTTAAGTATTCCCTGACTTGACACTCTTTCACCAAGGGTACATCCTCCTTGCTCCAGACTTACTCCATGGTTTTCAGCAGGGATTTCTGAAGGCAGTTTTCACTAGTAAAGGCTGAGGCAAAGGAGGCATTCAGTACCTCAGCCTTTTTCATGCTTTGTGTCACCAGCACCCCTGCCCTAGTCAGCAGCAGGCTTGTGTTTTCTACAGTCTTTTGACGCCTATGTGTCTATAGAAGCCCTTCCCATTGCATTTGACATCCCTGAATAGATTCAACTCCAGCATGAACGATAGCTATGATGTTTCAGGTTTCATAAATTTAAATATCATAGGTATATCTATCTATATAGTCCAGAATTACAGGGGTTTTTTTACCTTGTGGTCACATCACACAAGAAAAATTCTGTACAAATGTGGAGTGTTCTGATTCATCCAACTTACGCAGCTGATCATATGTGCAAGTTCCCCTGTGACCACTTTTTAGACAGGTCTGAAATATCTGTTTGGAAAGCAAAATAAATCTATTGCTATGATATGAAATGTATCATGGGAAGTTTTCACTGCTCTGAGCCATAAACTCAGGTTGCTGATTTATTTTAAGTGAAGTCTTGAGTTTTTCCACTACCTCTTAAACTGCAATTTTTCCCAGAGCAAAAGTAATTTCTCACCCCTATCTTCATGAATTCATGTTGCTTTTTATGAGAAAAGAAATTCTGTGAATAATATCAGCTAATTTTTGGTGATGGAGAGTACCATTTTTATGGTAACTCTAGCAGTGTCTAAGTGTATAGGATTTTTAAACAACTACAAAATCTCAGTCTTATATAACAATGCAAGACAGTTGCCATCAAGTTAGCTCAATATTCTTAATTCAGTCTTCAAGTTCAAATATTCATTATTTCTGTCAAGTGCTTTTTTTGAAACATACTTTTTCCCCTCTTTGATCTACAGTGCTTGTATTCTGTGCTTTATGGCTTTGATGTTTGGTGAAGGACGATAATTGTTATTGCAGGATAGACGATGGCCATTTGAAAGAAATACATTTTGATGAATAACCACTTAAATTAGTCCTATATAGTAATATGTACAGATTTATATTATATATTTGCATTTCTTAAAAAAGGTTTCATTTTTAGAGAAGGTTGCTATAGGTTAATAAAACAACCCAGCTGCTGGTCTGTAATACCTTATTTTACATTCCAGTCTGGCAGTCTGGCAGTCTGGCTGGTTTTGAGCTTTCTTTGGAGTTATTTTGGGAACCAAACAACTTATATGTTTTTAGTGGCAGGCCAAAATGACCATTTTGCCACCACGGTAACATGTGGTATACCAGTATCAGTTACAAATGCCATTTAAACACAACACTTGTTCTGCTGGAAGTTGAATGGTTACAATGATAAGTAATTATCACCTTTACCATTACTCTTGATATGTCAGACGTATGACGTGGCAATTGCTTACTATGTTGCAATTCCTTGAGAGTGTGATTACAGAACAGTTATCAACAGTCATTTGCCATTAAATTTAAGCGTGATGCCTATGTTCTGAAAAGGGATGTCACAATTTTACATGTATCAGGTGCTTAAAATAAAATCTTAGCTGCAGAGGCCCTTAGAAAGCACCAGAAGCAACTAAAACCAGAAATTTAGGTTAACAATGAAATAATAATAATCAGAACAAATACAAAACCAGAGCAAGAACAACAGCCCCACAAATACCTACAAAAACCCCACAAAAATGCCTAAGTAAACAAAAAGTCTTGAACAACTGAAGAACAGAGGAAATAAAAGGGAAAAGGGGTAAAAAAACCCTAAACAACCCAAAAATGGAAAGGGAAAAGTTCCACCAAAAGGAAAAAATGTGAACACGCCCCTCCCCCCCATTGCCAATCTCCACTATCGGGGGAATAAAAAATTTCTTCATTGCCAAAACACGCAAAACCGTGTTATTTTGTGTGCTTTTCTAAACATGCAAAGTGAAAACAATCATCCTTCTAACTGCTGAAGTCTCTCCTTCCTGTGCTCTTGGAGTGTAATTGTGCTCGCTAATTAACTAGACAATCTCCTCTTACATTAATTTTAGTCATACCTTGCGAATGAAATGCACATTTTAGCTATGTCTGCTTTGGTATTGCAAACTGCACGTTTGTGCAGAGATATTCAAAGACTGCATCTCCTTTGATTTCCAGAAAAGATTGCACAAAGAACAATATCGTGCATTTTCTACTGCTAAATCATTATTTGCAGCTGAAGACTTTTCCTATTTGATTATTTGATTAATTTATCTTGTTTGTGACAACAACAAAGTAAATCATGATTAGTATATATTAGGAATGAGTGTTTTACAGGTTAGATAAAAGTTGCCTTTTTGCCAATCAGCATTTTGAAGCCATGATTGTTTGTGGAGATAAGGAAAACAGGATTTGCAGAGACAAGCAGAATTTTTATTCATCTTAGTGAGACTATGGCTCCAAGAGAGCCACAGAACCAACTGGACACCTCACAGTCATTAAAAATGGGAGTTCTTGTTCATTTATTCCACCCTCCACATTACCATGTTAGCATTGCACCCCTCGGAAGGCAAATGTAACTCACTAAAATGGCAGTAAAACTCAACCTTGATGATTTTCTGCCTTTTAAAAGTGTTCAATGGCTCAGAGAAGGATTATAGAAATACTATAGCTAATGAAAAGGCACAGAAAGGACACAGGGGATGGGGATGGGGGATGGGGACATGAAGTGAGGGAGAGCAGAAAGAAAAGAAAAGAGAATAATCCCTCCTGTCTTTGGTGAGAGAGAGAACCTGTAGCTAGGAAAAAACACAGGCACTTGCATCACATGCACTTCTCTTAAGTTCTGGTAAGCACCAGTTTATTTAAGTTCTGTAATGAAGACTTAATTATATTTAAACAATATTAGGTTTTTCAAACAAACCCACTATTGAAATAACTGCATTTCTACTAGTTGCAGGCTACTAAGCAAGTCTCCAGGGAAAAATCTGTTGAATTTGAGGAGTTACACGCAAGATCCACCCCCAAAATGTCATATTCTAAATCTGGAACCTCATGTTGATATGGCCAAAGTAAACAGTTCAAAATCACTCACGCCTTAGTCCAGCTGAATACAGCCTGAAGAACTTCAGGAGTTTTCATATGAATAAGCACCCTAGCTTATTTTTCTAAAAATAGCTTTACTTTTCTCTCCTCATTGGTTTGTACTAGCCTGGAAGAGCTTGCATTTGGGAGAAGCAATGAATTATTTTAAATTGAGAACTGATCACAGCCAAGAACATAACAACTTGTCTTGAATTACAATTTACTTTAGGTCATCACAAAAACCCACACCTGACACCATTATTTAAAAGCTCAGATGATACTGAAATATAATGTTATAGTATTAAAGCATCTAAGACGTGTTATTCTTTCTTTCCTGATTGTCCTGGTTTCACCTGGGATAGAGCTCATTTTCTTCTTGGTAGCTGGTGTAGTGTTGTGGCTTGGGTTTGGTGTGAGAACAATGTTGGTAACACTGATATTTGTAGTTGTTGCTGGGTGATGTTTATGCTAAGTCAAGGACTTTTCAGTTTCTTGGGCTCTACCATCAAGAGGGCTGGGGGGCATGGGAAATTAGGAGGGGACACGGCCAGGACAGCTGACCAGAACTAGCCAAAGGGATATTCCATACCATATAATGTCATACTGAGCATATAATCTGGTGGAAGAAGGAAGAAGGGGAGGATTTTCGGAGTGATGGCGTTTGTCTTCCTAAATCACCATTACACATAATGGAGCCTGGCTTTCCTGGGGATGGCTGAGCACCATGAGCCTGCCCTTGGGACGTGGTGAGTGAATTCCTTGTTTTGCTTTGCTTGTGTGTGCGGCTTTTGCTTTACCCATTAACCTGTCTTTATCTCAACCCACGAGTTTTCTCACTTTTATCCTTCCAATTCAATCCCCCATCCCACTGTGGGGACGGTGAGCGAGCGGCTGCGCGGGGCTGAGTTGCCAGTTGGGGTTAAACCATGACACTGGTGAAAATGAAAAAATCAACCTCTAATTGAGATCTTTGTAAGGAGATGAAATTCATGAAGGGAGGGAAGGTGAAGGAATACCTTATATCTATTCACTCACATCCTCAGCATATGACAAGTCTTAAAAGATACTTTGATCAACAGAGAATATAACTGTGCCATTGAAAAGGCATATTTTTCTCTTCCTGTGACTAACCATTTCTACATTAGCATCTACATCTGGGTTTTTTTCCTTTGCATATTACATGTCTAATTCCTTTTGTAATTAATTTGTAGCAATACAATTATATATTATATTTGTATGAAATGTACGAAAGTTACTAGCTGCATTTCAAAGTGTAAATTAATGAACCTTGAAAGAAACAAGTGGAGCCATAATGAAAAGGAAAAACAATAAGCTGATGCTTGATATTCAGAGTTCTTTAAGAAATCTGATAATATGGCGATACTATATTTTTTCTGTCTCTTTTTGAAATGGCTGCTAGTTGGGGTTAAACCACAACACCTTGGAAGCAATACTTACTAGAATTGCTACCCCAAGTACCGCTCTTGCACCACATGAAAAAGTTAAAACTATTTTGGTAAATATATTTCATTGAAACTTCAAAAATAAACTTACAAGACTGAAGCAGACATTGAACTCTCTTGTAGAGAAGAGAGAGAGAGAGAAAGGAAGCGAACGTACCTTAAGTAATCTGGTTTAAGGGAAGACAGAGCAAAGACAAGGGAAAAAAGAAATGCACATACGTGGGCACAGTCGCTGTATAGAAATGGTTTTCTGTTTTGCATCGCAACAGTGAATTGTTTTACAATTCTCTCTTAAGGTAAAAGTTCCATGGGGAGTTGTGGAGAATGTAGTCTAATTTATTTTAATGATCAGAGCAGTCAATTAAGTGCCTACGCTTACAAGAGAAGAACTTTTTATGTCTGGTCATTTTCTTAATAAAGATTTTTGTAAACATTGGACGACTGCATTTGGGAAATGTGAGTAGCCATTATGCTCTTAATGACTAGGAAATTCCATACAGGTATCATTATCATATGGCCTTCAAAATGAGACTCCTCCTTTTACTATCATGATTTTTACAAAATTCCAATGTTTTGTCCTGAATTTTGCAAACTAGATAGTCTAAATGTGTTCTAAAGTACCTGCTATCTATAGTCTCTTAAATAAAGAAAATCTATTTCTGAAGAGAGAAAAACAAAAAAAAAATCAATTTTTTCATGCAAAATGCCTAAAATTGATCCATTTCTGAAGATTTGTTCATGGTTTTTCTCCATGTTTAATTGAAAGAAATCTTTGAGAATGACAATGTCTTTCAAGTGGTGTTGAATACTATGTTGAAGAAAATATAAAAGGTATAGCATCTTTTGAGGAAAACGGCACCGTGGAGATTTTGGTATTGAATTTATAAGACTGATAAAGAGCTACATGTGCTTTAAGGGCCAGATACTTAAAGATAAATTTCATATCAATAAGTTTCTGTCACTGATATTGACAGGTAGTTGACCTATCACCTACACTGGCAACAGAACAGATCTACCCAAATAAAACTAGAGACTCCTTACAGTTTATCTCTTGCGGGCACATGAGCTGCAGGATTTAAAGCAGATGATCAACAAAACCTGCGAGCCCTCACCAGCAGCCGACCTCACCAGCATTAAACAACTCAGAGCAACCTTCAGCTGGTGGAAACTCATCACAACTATTTGTAGAAATGCTAAATATTAGTGATTGAGGATTTATAATTTACAGGCTCTCATTTGGGCATTTTCAAGACTACCCCGTTGCTTTCCTGAACACTTCTTCCATGAGCTCCTGAATCTTGTTGCTGTGCTGCTGTAAGAGGAACCCGTGCTTTAGCACTGTAGAGCAGACCTTTCTGCCTCATGAGTCTCAGAACCAAGGTGCTGACAGGTAGGGAATACCTAGGGCTTACAGAGCAGTGTTCTCCTCATCCTCTTTCCCATGCCACTTGCTCTCCCACTTTTTTTGGCAATGCCTTGTCGTATCATGTCATATTCTTCTTCCCCCTTTACCTCTCAACCTAAGGTGTGCATCTGTCTTTGATGCTCCCGTTGCTCCTTTTTTTCTCTTGTTCCCATTAATGTACCCCAGTATTTGTATCTATTTAATCTGTATCTTCCTCATGTGAGTAAAATTAGCAGATGGATACATAAGTAGATATGTTAGTGGAAAATAGACCAGAATTAGCAAGATATGTTTCAGTTCTCTTATTACCCACATTTGTGTTTCTGCATAAAATTACCCTGCTTTTTGTCTTTCTATATATTATGTATTGTCCAATCCCTTAGTGTGTTACGATGCCAGTATAAAACAACATATTACATCAGAAAAAATAGAACCCAAAAGCAAGATTTATCTAAGATTAACATATTGATGGTCAAAGCATTCACAACTGCAAATCTCCAAAATTAAGACTAAACTTTAAATACTTATTCATGCATTTAAACTACTGAAAAAAACCAAATGCATTTGAAATTACATGACAATTTGCAACTTGGATATCTACTTCATTCAGAGAATAGACAGCCATCCAATAAACCATTTGATCTTTCTCAAGCATTTATTATCTGTCCTTTGATTCAAACTGGTTGGAATAGACAACTTGTGCAGGAACAATTCACAGCTGTCATAAGTTACAAGGAAATGAAACTAAAGCAACTGGAGACAACTGTAATGCTATGTGGTCTACCTATAATTAAAAACTCATCTTGACAGTAACACAAACGTGAATTAACAATGGATTCTTACCATGTTTCTCTTCTGTATGAGTCTTAAAAACAGTTCCATTTACAATGAAAACAGAAACATGTGGGAAATTATCTTTTTTTTTAGGCTGCAGAACTGAATATTCCTCTTTTTTAAATGGTGGGGGAAATTTTTCCTTTGCACACCTCCTTGTTCTCTATTGCAGAATACATTGCTCCAATGAGAGGGGCGATGTTCTGTCAAGTTAGAGAAATGTATTTCTGTGTGTGCACAAAAAAGAGTGTGATATCTCATGTTAAGAATAAATCTCAAACTAAATATCCAAATGCCTTGTGTCAGTATGGAAAAGGTTGTGAGGCTTTTTTTTAGTATCATGTCAAGTCCAAATAACTTGGTAATTTTCAGTTGACATAAATATATAAATGTGGATTATTTCCCTAAAATATACATAAAACCTATTTACTTCTGGAAGGTAGCAGTTCAACAGTTTTATAAATACTTCAAATATATAACATAATTAAGTAATTTAAAATAAAGAGTATTTTTTTTTAATTTCCTTGAAAGAGTCTTCTTATATACTCTGAATAGTAACCGATGTAGGAGCAATAATAATTTTAAACCTAAACATGTCTATTACAAATGCACTCAGCCTCCATAAAAGAAAAATTATTCTTTGGAAAATGGATTTTACTCATTAGTGAAATTTCACTCATTAAAATTTACTCTGCAAAGCAATGATAAATCAGCAAGTTGATTTTTCTTAATGAGATATTTAACTGAACTAAAATATTGCAGCGCAACACCATTACATACTGCACCATCAAAGTAGGGAGGAATTTAATTTTTTTAAACATAATATAATAATTCAAATAAATGATTTTTTGTTATTTCAGCATTCCTTATATGCAACATTATTCAACTATATTAAAAGTAATCTAATTCATTTTTAATTGGTCCGATTCTGGGTTGTAATACAACTTTAACTCCCTGAAGTCAATGGGATGCTCAGGGTATTACTATGCAGAAACAAATTTGTTGCATATTTGGTCATAATTATTGTAGTTGTTTATATGCAACCATACTAGTAATAAGAATATAGAAAGATGCCTGCTTGCACTGCCATTTTAAAATGTTAATGTACAATTTATATTTTTTTTTATAAAAAGCTAACAGGACAGACATTCATAGTAGTAATTTTGTCAGGTATCTTGGATATTGCTGAAAAATTAGTTTTATTCCATATGCACAAAGGAAAGAAGAACAGCAACTAGTTCTGGTAGCACTGGTGATATACTTTCTAGACATAAACAAGGGAAAAATCTTGCCTTAAAGACATTATTCTGTGGTCTTTCTTCTGCATCTTACTCTGCGCTGGTAGACTGACTTGAAATGTTAGAGAAATTAAAAGTTAGGAAAGAAACACAGACAACTAAAGAGTATTTTAAGACCACACTCTTTAACAAAAAACAACTGTTGTGTCAAATAAGGCACAAAACGGTGTATTCCAAAAGATATCAAAAAGGCACAGGCTGCATTCAGGCACACATAGAGCAAGGGGAGCACAATGAAAGATAAGACGACATCAGGAAAGTAAATCACTAAATGGAAGGTCTCTTTTGGAAGAAAGATTTGCAAAAGAGAGCTTCTGTTTCAGTCTGGACTGAAAATCATAATGGAAAACAGATTTTATTAATGGCAAAACGTGAAGAAAGGAGTGATGAGAAAGCCTTGGGAAAGACAGTACCGTAAAGGCTATTTAGACAACTTCAATGTATTCAAACCAGCAGACACAAATTCAGCCTTTTGTGCTAAAAAAGAACAGCATCAGCAGTATCCAAATGGTTACCAGTTACATGAAGTAACAGAAGACTAAATGGCAAATGAAGGTATGTACTGCTGGGGAAAAATAAGCAAATACAATTTACGAATGTTAATTTGCTTCCAGTGTCTTGGAAATTGCTTGGATAATTAAACGTTTTTAAGATTGATCCAGACAAAAGTGAAAATATTGTGATACTGGTTTATGTGTTACAGATTATGCAAAAACTAATTCAATTTTTTTCTCAAGATACTTTTTTTTTTTTGTTAAATAAAATAAACCTAGAAAGGCTTGGAGTTTGATTTTGGTGATGCATGTAAGACAATCTTCCCGATGGAATTGTGTAAGTTCAAAATCAGAATCAGACGGCATAATGTCATATATCTGATACAGAAATATGCAAGTAAAAAAAAAGAAGGATGATCTGAACACATAGTAGACTAAAATCCACAGAGATTAGTGATTAAACATTTTGTTTCTAGCTAAAAAATTAGAAGTTCATGAAGCTTCTGTTTCACAGCTCTGTGCTCACTGACAGCATTGACTCTTTGCTAGCACACTGGTTCTTTCCAAGCAAAAGGTAGACACACGACACTACCTAAATTCCTGTATGATTCCAAACTGAAAGTGCTCACAGCTTCTTAGAAGAAAATAAAGACCAATGCTAAGGAAGGGCTGAAAAGAAACAAAGAAACTTCTGTAACTATGCATACTCCTTGTCACAATCATAATTGACAGATATGTGGGTCATTTAACATGTACATTTTTTTTCACTAACATATATTCAAAAAATCTGAGCCAAAACGCTGGTTGGATTACATTTTTTACTACCAACCTACAACAGATCTGACTGTCCATTCTTATAAAATGTACAGTATAGGTGCTATCTTTTTTACTATATAACATACACTTTTCAGCATTTTTTTAATCTCTCCAATGACAACATATTAAGCTTGGACAACATGAAGAACCTTAGGCACCCCAAGAAGGATGAGGGTTGAAATTTCTGCATTTTAGTAGAAAACCAGAGTAGTTAAAATGTCCTCAGAGATACTGTGTATGCACAAAAGTGCCCAAATTCTCTGCAGCTCTGTGGTGTGCATTTATTTATACATACCTAGAGAAAACCCTCTCCAGAAGACCTCTGTGCTTAATTTGTGACTTATCATGACTGAATTAAAAATTTAGGTCATTCTTTAAAGATCTGAAACCAGTGGACTGCTCAAAACAGAGAAAATGAACAAATTTGATGGTCACTTTTAAGGTATGTCGCAAAGACATGGACAGTGCTTCCTCATGTCCACCCCTACCCCTCTTCCTCACATCATCTACAGACAGCCTAGTGTACTAATCAAGACGTGATAGTTCTGATGTTTAATTTAGAGCCTAAAAGTTTAATCTCAAATGCGCTTTTCCCTAGCCCTGCCACTGCCATCAAAGCTGTCTACAGGTTGGGAAGTGGAATGGTAGATGGAGCCAGAAAGTAAAGATAGAAACAGGAGGAAACACGATGCTGTAGGTTAGAAGTTAGCATTGACTTCTGTAGAATGGAGGAAGGGGAACCTAAAGTTCAGGTTCTGCATCATAGGTTCCCAAGTCCTTGGTTGCATCTAGTACCTTTCATTATGTCACTGAGTCCAGTTAATAATAAAGGGATATTAAATTTACTGCATCCATTGGTAAGAAACTGTTGCAGGTTTTTGATGGATTAGTAGCATCAGATAACAATATAAGTTCTTTTTACTTATTTCTTTCAACTTTCACCGTGTTGATTTTGACAGAACACCACCCTTGTTTCGTATCTAAATCACAAGAGTTCAATTATAATTAAAAGACAGGCTGTGGAAAGTCAGTATATGGACTAAGCCATACTCAGCACAGAAGTGTCTCTACTATAGAGAACAAAGCATTGCATTTTGGAATACTATGTGTATTTAGAAGTTATGTGCTTTGGAAAAGTGACAAAGCACCTAAGGAGGCATGCCATCACAAATGCACACTGAGCAAAATGTGCTCTCTACAGGACTAGAGAAGCCCTTTCTAGATGACTTGACTTTCCCTCATGAATTATCAAGGAATATTTCTATAGACAAACTAGTCAACCTCATTACAGAACAGAAGACAAAACAGTAAGCAAAAGCAAGGAGAGCTCATGTGCTCTACTAGTCTCTTAACAGTATTTACAGTCCTTAGTTTCTCTGTTCATTTATTCATCTTGAACACTTGATTTTTCCTAGCAGTAAGTAGTCCAATCTAGAGCACATATCCATACCTTTCTATTCCTTTCATGGTTTCTCAGCATGAGTCCAAAAAATATTTATTTATCAGTACACTGAATGTTTAACTTAATATCTAGTATGTTGTGCATCAAATGTCACCCCTAGTTACATAAAATGGAGGAAAATAGCTGATTGCTAATTGAATACTATTAGGTAAATTTATTTGAAAAAATGTTTTAGATTGAATTTTTACTTGACAAGATATCCTTCAAGGGATTTTCAATCCTTAAAATCTTATTTTCCCAGGATGTGACATTAGGTGAAACTGAATCTATGGACGGCAATCTGTCGATTTTAATGGACTGAGAAGCCCTTAATTCTGGTCCCTCTGCTTTCCTTTTCACTAGTCATGCATCTACTCAATGTTAGGATGATTGAGGTTGTCCTGCTGTAGTTTCTATTCGTTGCTTTCTGGCTAAAACCTGATTTTTTTTTTTTTTTTTTTTTTATCAGCTGTTATAGATTCAAGGAAAAAGCTGAGTTGGCATCTTCTGAGTACTTGAAGCAAAAGCAGTTCTGAGATAGGAAATTAAAGAAAATCAGTGGGAGACTGGAAAGGCCTTCATATGTTGACCTTTTTGATAGTAAAATCAGATCTCAAGAGAAGGTGGGGTGTCAGAATTTTAATGCTATCAAATACTCAGGCTTTTTCATTAAAAAAAAAAAAAAAGACATTTACAAATGACCATATAACTTACACATGCAGGTGTTTTTATGTCTTTGCAACGGAAATATTTTGACGCTTATTGTATATAAACAGCTGATTCCATATACATCTAAATATAACAAACCATTAGGAAATGGAAATAGAAGGTACAGTAATGTGGGAAGGAATTAGACTCCATCTGTGTACAGGAAAACTCAGATTGTTCAATGAAACCTAGTAAACTTCATTTTACATAACTACATTTTATAATCTTTTCCTATTCTGTTAGTCTCCAGCTGTCGCAATGCATGGGGTAACAGACACCTCCAGCTGTTGCTTTTGTAGTGAATTTTAATCTAAAGTGAGTATGAAGCATTCCTCTGTACCAATTAATGCAACACAAAACCACTTGAGAAGCCTTAATTTCCCTTCTGAGGCTGTTCTTGCTCACTCTCTGTGCTTCCTGGTGTATAAATTCTGTGACACCAAATCTTGCAGTTGAAATACAGACCTGGAGTGAGTGTCCTTCACCCCTCCCCTAAGTCCCTTCCTTCTTCCAAGCATTTTTATAATGTTACTTCATAATGGGTAATTCGTATTTAACCCCCCATTCATTCTGTTTCAGTGACAGAAAATGCCACCAGCCACTGCAAGGATTTGGTTTTACTTTTGCAAAATGTAAATGTGATCATTAGCCAATTATATAAAATAAACTGGGGGAGACAGGAAGGGGGCTACATCATTGTCCTGCTGTTTGCCACACACTAAGAACCCTTTTGTTATGCTTCCATGTAATAAGAAAAGATGAAAGATGATAATTCTTGGAGGACTGTTTCTTGGGTTTTTTTCAACTCTTACCTGGAAAAAGCAACCCAAAGGCTAAAACGTGGACCTTACAAAACAACCATATAAAGGCCAAACAGAGGCCACATGGCAAGCTTGTGATTGATCTTGCTTGCGCTGTGAGAAAGGTCTCGTTGCTTTCAGCATATTGCTGAAACAATATATACATAACTTCCCATGTCAGGACTCATTCCATTACGGTACAATCATGAATACGTGTTTACAGCTTTATTTCAGACTAGGATCTGAATGAAATTGATACAGATCAAATTGCAAGACTTTTCTTAGAATGCTGTCTTGCAAAAAGAAATATATACAATGTATTATTGCAATAGAGAGAAAAAAACAGGAGTCTTCAAATACCATTTTTTGAAGCAGAACAGGTGTATTACTAAAGTCAAAGGGGCACAGCACATGTGTGCTTTTGTTCTTCAAAAAAAAAAAAAAACCAAAACAAACAAACCATAAAAGAAATACTTCACAGACAAAAAAAATATTTTTTTCCTGAAATTAAAACCTGTTATCTTAGGCCCTGATCCTGACTGAAATCACCAGGAGATAATCCCAATTATATCAAAGAAGCAAACGAACTAGTGCAAAAGGCAGTATTGTGCATACATTATGTTGTCTGTAATGTTCTTAAATTGCAAATAAACTCTTACTAATACATTTGCTCCTTCTATAATTTTTTTTAGCCTTACAAACAACTGTTTAAAAGCACAGAGTGCACATAACTTCTTGATTACTTTTTTGAGCAACTTTCATATGGCTCATCAAACTAGAATAAAACTCCTAGTATAAACAACTTTTATAAATGTCATTGAAATGTCTCAGATAAATAGAGTGATACTGTAGACTTCAATGATTTCTAAAGGATCCAGTCATTCCAAGGCCATCTTCTCACTATGACATGATGCATGATATTTCTGAAGCAGCAGAAAAAAAGGAAAGTATTGCCTGAGGAAGTAAAACTGAGTCACTTTTCACACAGGTATGCTATTTCATGACTGTCAGGTGGAAACTCTTCAGGATTAATGCTTTATAATTCTCATATGGCTGATGCTTTAGAACTTCAAAGTGTAGTAGAACATTTCAAATTTTCCTCAGCCCATGAGGAAAAACCTTTTCATTGAAAGTTGCTGTCAACTGGAATCTTGAATTTAATAACATACAACTGCTACACATTTTATGAAGATTAAAATTATGCACAATGTGTGCAGTTGTCCAGGTAATGTGAGTTAAAATTATGCACAATGTGTGCAGTTGTCCAGGTAATGTGGGTTTGTTTCAGCATAAAAAAAATGCCTTGTCTTAGTGCTGAAAATCACAGTTATCCCTCATATCTTTTAGTATTTCATTAGAAAACTTTTCCCAATTTTTTGTTTAAAACCAGGGTTTACTCATGTATAATTATGTCTTCTTTCACCAATAAACAGAAATATATCATTGATTGAAAAGACAAGTAATCAGAGAGCATTATGAAGAAAATTACATGAAAATCAATATCATGTTCCTGAGGAAGAAACTTAAGCACTTTGGACTTGAATTCTAATATTGGCAAGTCATGAATATAGAATTTGCCTCTGTAAAAAATAATCTGTTTGCTACAAAACCATCCCTAGTTATCTAATACTTCAAGATACAGTATATTAGCACCCTCTCTGAATCTGTGTGAAGCTGGCCCCCTTTGGCAACTAAAAGAGCTCTTTGAACCATAGAACAGATGTAATGAAAATTGGTTCCATTAAATGCAGCTGGCAAATTACAAACTGAAAAATTAATGCACCATACCAAGACTCTGGGGGCTAGAATGAATCAAGGTGTGGTTGCCAGATGCTAACAGTTCTTTTTGCTCCCGTTTTACTTCAAAATAAAAAGTACAGTAGTTTATACATGTGCACTAAACCAGGAACTGTAACTGTGATTACAGTATAAATACTAAAAGTAAGTCCACAAAACCAGTAAGATCGAAAGTAACCTCCCTTACTACACTCTAAATGCGCATGCCACAGCATGGAAAATACTGAGGACAGATGAGCTTACATAGGCAAATTAATGGAAGAAAAATTGATGAGGGGCTAGTAAATTCAAACACACAACTTCTATCTCACAATTTTCCCTAAGCTATAGATTCCTGGAAGCTGAGGACAATAGTTCTGTTCTTACACTCTTTTTCTAACTACCCATGGTGGAGTGCAACTAGAACAAGATGTTTGCCCAGTAGAGCCTATGAAAAGATTATTTTGTCTTTGTTCAAAACCTGATTCAGCATAAAGGAAAGGGTGAGTATTCTCAGTTGTTGTTGCTTTTGCAAAAGACTTTAAAGAAATCTGGCTTTTAAAAATAGAAAACTGTGCAGGCACACCAATCACTTTTTCATTTGTGTCTGAATATGTTCAAGTAGACTTATGAAACATCCTGAGAAGTCAGTGGTACACAGACGGTAACAGAGGGTACTAGAGAAAGAAAAAAATAACACTGTACACACATCACACATACAGTGGTATCAAGTCTACAGAATTGTTTCTGTCATAATCTGAAGCATCTGTCAGTCTACAAGTACTGACATTCCCTGATGTTTCTAGCCTGCTCCAGGATTATTTCTGAATTTCAAAGTTGTTTGTGTGTTTTGTTTTGTTGTTTGGGTTTTTTGTTTTTGTTTTTGTTTGTTTGTTTTCTCTTAAGTATTTTCAAATGGAACCTTATTGCAGTCAACACATCTGGATGTTCATGTTTGTCAGGTACTGTATTGTTGCAGGCATGTAAGGTATAAAAATGCCTCCAGATTTAGAAGTTAGCAAAAATGAAGGCTGATGGAACCAAATTGCTAGGTGACTTTCAAAAATTAGTATATGAAAGCCTATGGGTAACAACAATGATGTTAGGTGTAATCAAACTAAAACACCCCCTACCAAGAAGAGCGCTCACAACTTGTGGACTTCTGCAGCCCACTTTATTTCCCTGATTTCTTAGTGAGTTTTATTCTTCAGTGTGCCTGTGAACACAACTACTTATTTGCTAGTGTGCATTAATTGGTATTTTTACGTCAGTGCATTTTTACTCTACCATAAGCTCTGCCATTGGTTTTCCTGTTGATTTTTGTCTTTTCAAATGCTGCATAAAGCATGCTGCATCTCGTATGACTTAGCTATCATATGCCATGCTTCCTGGGAATAACCAGTTAGACTTAGAAGTGTGGCCAAGCAAATACTTTTTGTAAATCATCCAGCTGTTTTTGGTGGGTTTGTTTTTCATTCCCTTTTCTGACATTCCTAAGGCATGTGTTATGGTTGTTCTAACTCCGACTTTATTACTAGGAATACACTTTTTTTTAGGTTGCCTCATGTCCTTCTTCCAGACACCCCAAAACCTTTCAAAGACCAATATGTACTTGTTGTTGCCAATGGCCACTTGGCCAAACAGTCTGAATACAGTGCTTGCTAAATGGTGAAGCTAACATCTTCAAATGATGGATTTTTGGAATATAATACCTCATAATTTCCTAACCATTTTCCACCAGAGGCCATCATATCCAGTTTTAGTCATAATGAATTACAGCTATTAATCACAATTAGATACTTCATCAGGCATGTTTGCTGATGTACAGCTAGGTAAGAGATACATCGCTGAGTACATAGAGACACTTAAAAGCTACACACTGATTCAGTTTAGTGAGGAGTTTAACCTGTTAAATCAAATCGTTATATGGAGTACAAGAAATGAAACTCGTTTGGCAAACTAACTTTTGGATCTTCAAAAGCAGCCTCTTAAGACTACTTTCTACATGAATTAGAAGTGAAATACTACTTTAGCAGGGGGAAAGGGAGATGAGCAAAGTGAATTCAAGCTGATTGTAATCCTATAGGATTCCTTGAGTGGTTATATTCCAAGACAGAGAGCTCCTACCTCTCAGGTATGTAACCTGAGATAAAAAGCGCGCACTGAGACTAAATTCCTGGCAACTGAATCAAAAAAGCATATGTAGTTTCTCCATGGCCATGAGGACAGAAGTCTCTTGGATGCAACTAGATTCATTGTGATTTTCTTTATTTTTCACAAACATTTTAATTGCACCATCCATCTGGATCACTGTAAATGAATATATTGTCTGCTTTGACTAAAAATTAATCTGAAGACAATGGCACTTACCCAAGGGTATGATAAACCGAAACCCCCACATTTAAGGCACTGTTTAATAACAGCCTGGCTCCCAGATATTATCCCAAGCGATTTAGAGGACATGGAAGCAGCCTAAAGTTGTTTGTGATCGGTGTTCATGGCAGGATGTATCCATAATCTAACTCCACAACATCAAGTAAATCATATTGAATCAAGAGTATTCATTCATATAAATGAATTAAAAGTGTAAAGCTGGGAACTCCAATAGAAGGTGCCAGCCTCCCCCTTACTGCTTTACACTGACTGTCAAGATCATAGAATCATAGAATGCTTGAGGTTGGAAGGGACCTCTGGAGGTCATCTTGGCCAAGTGCCCTGCTCAAGCAGAGTGGATCTGAGAGGGAAAAGAGGGCATGACAGCACAGTGCACATCGACAGAGACAATAGAGATTGTTGAAATAAACTGATTTGAGAAAGAGGACACACAATACAGAATATGGTTTATAAATAGGATTGAAATAGTGTTTTAGCAAACATAGTCAACAGAACAGCTTCCATTATATGGAACCTAACAATCTAGGTTATACAAAGTAATGAAATCCAAACTGCATACTCTGCCTTTTATTCAGTCTGAATGGGGTTGATAACAGGGAATATGTAGTAAATGAAATTTGCTGAAAGTGCTCCCTGGAGTTTCTTATTTAGAAAAGGTAAGGAAATTAAAATTTGCTTAATTAATTAAAAGGGAACGAGTGTTCAAAAGTGCACAAGACAAAGCTGCAGCATTTGTTGAAAAGCATAAACTCACTCTAGATTTGCAGTGTAGCAGTACCAACTTCTATCGTAAACCCAGAAAAATAATAATTTCCTTTCATACTGCATATTAAATACACCAACAACTATGAATCTAAAGAAAAAAATCTGTGAATCTAAAGAAAGTTATGAATCTAATTTGTTATTATATGTTTGGCTTTTGATATACTTATTAGGGCAATATTAGCATTCTTTGTTTCATAAGGGATGGAAAGAAATCATTCAGTTGAGCTCTCTTAACCTCTGCCATTAACTGCACTACAAAAAACTATGAAATTTCCACATAGTGGCACTGATGTTTCTAGAGACTGGCCTAATTTCTTCCTCTAAAACTGCTCAAAATCAGCTTCATTAGTAACAATGAAAGTTTGAAACAAGTTAAAGTCTTCTAAAGGAATGCATGCATATTGAGTGTTTTCCCAGTCTAAAATTATGTGTGGCTCCCTCAATTCTCATGCTTTAAAAAAAACATTCACCTGGCAATTAACTAGCTTCTTTATAATTTGCTAACAGTGTTAAAATCATAAAGACATTTAAGCATGCTTAGAAAAATCCATCCCATATCAAATCCTTCTTCCTAAGTAAGTATACTGTGGAGACTTGATTCACCAATTCTCACATAAAAAAACCCCCTAACTTATATACAATTAAAATGCTTTCTTCAAGAAAACAAATTCATACTAACCAGTAAGCTTATTTATGTTTTGACTGGATGGCAATTAAAAGTTATGTACCAACAGGCACAAGAATAGAGAATGTAAGATAGCATGTTAGAAAACATGCACCATTGCTCCAGAAAACTGTAGATAGCAGAGACAGAAAAGAAAAAGAAAAGGAAAAAAGTAGGAAAATAACCACTGCTTCTAGCACAACAGAAAATTTATTCTTTGGTTCAGAAGCACAGCATCTCCTTTCAATTGTTTCAGCCACTAATTAGTTTGGAGCAAGATTAATGCAGTAATACAGATAAAATTTTCTAAGATTATGTGATAGCAAAAGGGAAAAAAGTAGATGCGTTTTGGTGATTGTATATATGATCTATAAATCAGCAGCTCCTTCTCAAAAGTCAAGACCACAGTAAGTACTGAATCCTAAAATACACCTGCTGTCACTAAATATGTACAGATTATTGAGTAAATGACATCGACATTCTCTATACAGGACCACTAGACCTACTGATAAATGTTTTATGTGGAATTAATGATCTTGTAATAAACATGTCTAGCATCAGCGATTATTTACAGGTAGTGTAAACAAGTATGCTGAATTTTTAGGAGATTCTTTCCTATATTCACAGTTTGATGCCATTAATATATATTTATGTGTGCAGCATTTGAAAGGATGATGGAATAGACTCAGTGTAGTACAGCAACTGCTATACTCTACCAAAAATAGATTATAAAGAAAAAGTCCAACTTTATTTTCTTTCTTCTTATCAAATCCAGACAACCACAAAATTCTAGTCTTCATTTTCATGTAACCCTCATACCTTTAATGCTTTAATGCTGGGGAATAAGCTGCAGAGGAAGAAAGGTAAAAGTGATAATAGCAGTGTTGTTTAATAAGTAGTGACTAGGCATCATATAAAGCAATAAATAGTACCTTCCAGGCCATTCCTGCTATTTCTTAAAGGATTTGTCTTCACAAAACCAGTTAAGAAATTATCCAAAAAAGAAAAAAAAAGTTTTACAAATTATAAATTGCTATGATTTCCACTAGATCATCTTTCTGCCATTATTATGAGAAGCAGGAATTATTATGGACCTCAGGTAGAAGACAGGAACCAATCTGCCTGGATTTAGGGAGTTTCAGTGCAGGTACAATGCAAGACCAAATTCTGGAAAGAAAAATCCAAGAAGACAGATTTGTCCTCTCAAGGTACAGATCATACATAGAGCTGCCTTACATGTGTCTCAGGAGACAAAAGGTAGTTCTCTTAATGGGACACTGGGAATACACGCATAGCAATGGACAACGTGCTTTCTTTGTAGCCAGTCCCTTGATTTTACTGCCATTCAAACTCTGAGTAAAAGTGCTAATATAGTAGAAGGTTGGACAGATTTACATTTAGCAGTTTTATTTTGCATTGCTCCATTGCCTTTCTTTCAGTTCAAAAGCCAGTTTGAGAAACAAAATTTTTCTAGTAAAGTTAAAGAACTTAAATGATTTAAATAGAAAATAACTGATGGATGGATTACTATGATCTTTCTTCATTTGAGATAATACTTCTGTGCTAAATCAGAGCAAATTACTGAAAATTATGATGGCCTATCAATTCCAGTTGTTACCTTTCTTCAGGCAGTGGCTTCTACCTGGTATCACCTAATAAGATAGAAAAGCCCACCATGTACCTAGACTGCTGTACCACGAGAGTAGGACAGAGTTCCCTCTCAGTCTTTAGTTGCAATTATTTCATATCCTGAAGCAAGATGAACAATATATCCCTCATAACTTAGGCAAAAACAATCTCCCATCTTGCACAAATCTAAATACTTACTTTTAATTCCTGCCGAACTACTACTGCTTTAACCTCATGGAGTGGGGTAGAAATCTATTAGTCCATGCTTAGCACTAAAATGTTCCTCAGATATTTATCAGTGTTTTCTTCTTTTGTCTATTACAGGTCAGTTAGACAAATTATCCAAAGTATTCAAATTCTAATGAAGTTTGCATTATTTTTATTTTGTCTGTAATTGTTCTGGTCTTAGTAAACAGCAATACTTTTTTTCTCATTATACAGTCTTGGGAGAAAAGACCACAAAGTGACTAGAAAAGACAAATCAGAATTTTGGTTGAAAACAGCAAGAGCAAATACAAGGAAATTATTTTTTCTTTTTTTTAAAGCTGTATATTTTCTAATGGAAACAGCTCCACATTTTGGAAAGGTTTTATTAAAAGAAGGTGAAAAAATTATCCTGATTTTGATGCTTTAGACTCAAAATTATTTTTAAATCACATGGATCTTGTCATCAGTCTGTTTTTTATTCTATGCAGTTTTAACTCTGGTATATTTTAACTTATTTTTGGCAATAATTCTACTTTGCATATTTTAGCATGGCACGCCAATTTCCTAACGTATATTTGCACAGTATGGGCAAGCAGAAAATCTACTGTTAAACTGCTCATATGTGCAATCTAAAAGTACTGTGTTTGCTTTCCTTCCACCTGTTTTACAAGATCCCTTGCTATGTAGGATATAACACTTCCCTACCCCTACTATTGAAAAAATAGCTGACACACAAAGCTTTAACTATTTAGAAACAAACAAACAAACAAAACTAAAAAAAAAATTAGGAGCTGGTCAATATGAAAGCTATTTACAAAGGAACATTTATTCACTTATTTAAACAGTCAAACTGCCCACTTTACAGGTGTGTATATAGGAGCACCTTAAGAGTTCTCTGTTGGTCAATATGTACACATATACAAATAAAAAGATATTTATTGTATTAATGTGCAGTGCATGTGATTTAAATACTATTTGTACTATAGTAAACATGAATAAGATACCTCATTGCAAGAGTCAGGAGCCAAGCAAATTGACCTTTCTTATTTTCGTAATGAGTAAATATATACCTTTCCTAAAATAGATAATCAATTATTGTTTGACAGGATCTGTCTCCACAAAAACAGCCAATGTTTTTGAAAGTTTTGTTGTCTTTTTCTTTATTTTAAAAAAATATTCTTTGGTATTTAAATGTAAATAAGCACAATGTTTACCAAAGGTAAATGTGCAATTTAAAAAAAGATCTATGTTTTTATATAATTTTTTTTTTAAAGCTACCATTTTGAACAGTAGAATTGCATTGCTATGTAGACTGGTTGTGTTTCAGTCCTTGGTGGGCTTCTCAAATATATAAGCAGTAGGATAGCAATAAAGAAGCTTTCACTTAATGAACAATAATGTATTTATTAATGAATTTAACTGACTTACAGAAATGTGGTACATTAAAAAACACACATGAAAGCTATGTGGAAAAGACGAGCTTTTTAAAATGCATATGGAATAACAGAAGACAAATTGGACAGATAAAGACCACAGGAAATGACCTTGAATCAAATGATGGAAAATCAAGGTACAGAGAGTGATTTAGATTTCATGGGAAAGCTTTATCACCGTACTGCAGTATAGCATCTGAAAAGAGAACAGGAAAATCAAGAGTGCAGATGAAAAACTCTCATTAGACACTGCATTTCTACCTTCCCCATTTGTAAAGGCATATTTTGTCTTTCAATAATGTCTATAGAATAAGATTTGTTCTAAATCTGGTATGAAGACTACACATTCAGGAGCGTCTAGAGGGACAAGCAGCCTTAATGTGAGGAGGAGGGGGAGGAATTTAGACATTCAAATGAAATATTGATTACCAGATCTTAAGAAGAAGGGGAGAAGTGAGTAGAAGGGTACTGTTCACCTCCACAAAACTGGTGCTGGGTATCAAAAGACGGACAATAAGAGGGAATGTTTTCATGAAGGGAATAAACACGACTGATGCATTAGAACAGCAGAGAAGGGTCTTTAGCCCCTTTTGCCCTTATCTTCCCTTCAGAGGAGGGTGGGGGTAAACAATTAGAGGTGAAGAAAAAGGAAGAAATATCTTAGGCAAAGAATTCAAGCTTAAGTTAATAGGACATTTTAGGTTAATTAACGGTAAGGAATAATGTTTATTGTTAAGCACACTCCCACGAATTAATTTTATTTTATCTTTTTCTGTTTCTCACCTAACAGACTATAGAACAGTAAAAGTCTTAGCAAACATCTGAATTCAAAACACACTTCTGTGGCATTCAGAAGTCACCACAGCAGCCTCATGTACTCCTTTAGAGTTAAAATCACCAGGATGTGGACCACAAGAGGAGTTTTCCAGCCACCCATGACATACAGAAAAATCCCCTGGCAAGAAGTACACACCTAAGTACCTAAGGTTCAAAAAAACCTCATGACATGCCTCTAGTTTTCAAGAAAATTTAGTATTCACATATAGAAAAAGATAGTAAAGTTCTTTTTTCAGGGTCTTTACTGAATGAAAATTTAACTACTAAGCTAAAAACATCATTTGAATAATTTTTTAATCTGAATTTTGTAATTCTGATCCTAATTAAAATATATTAAAACAGATGGTATAGCTGTTGCCTTATTATATCTTATCCCAGGAAAAAATGTTTTCCTTCATCAAACAAAAACTTTAGTAAGCAAACCAGAAAAAAAACAACCCCCCAAAAACCAGTGTCAGGGAGCAACTGTAGACCACTGCCAGTGTCACATTTCTGCTCCCAAAAGGCAAACGATGTTTACTTGGTTGGTCTAATAGACAGAATCACTAACTATGCACACGTGCACAAAGGGAGAGGGAGGAAGTCACTCACACAGAACATAAGGAGCCGCTGGGACACAAGGTCACATCTACTAGTATAACAAAAGAAATCATTCCAATCAGGTTGTTTTGAAGTGAAATAGCTTGTGCCCTAGTTGAGCCTAGTCAGTGCCACGACAATGACTGAGTCACTAATTTAATAAAAATCATTAAAAAAAAAATATTTTGATTTCCAAGTTACTTTATTTGATGACTGTTGCTAGTTACTGATTCTTCTCTATTGTTCAACAAACATGGCAATGGACCAAAATTTATTATTAAAAATACCCCTCACTGCCACCCTTGCTTGTATGCATTAACATGGAACTACAACTGACACTATGATATTTCTTGATTTTCCTTTGTCTTAAATCTTGTCCTGTCATTCATTCCTGCATTGCTTTACAAAGTATGTAACACTACAGTATTAATACTAGCACATTCATTTTCTGTGTAGTCACAGACAGACAAAATGCAAGGCAAAATGTCAAACTTGATACAAAATATAATTAGTCATAAGAATAAAGAAACAAAACAATAACCCCCCACACACCTCCTAGCATAATATTTTGGCACAGGATAAGCCTGTGAAAGAAAAGGTTTTGTCAAATTGACTCATCTTTAGAACCTTTACATTAAAAACGTAATTACTTTTTTAAATATTCTGTGGATATTTATAGAGATGACAACAGAAAAGGTATAGAAACTAACAATTGTTAGTTTAAAAAAACACCTTTATTTTTGTTTCTACTCTGTTTGAAAACATTCACTGATCCACTTGCTACACTGCTACATACAAAACCAGATATTCTCCAGAGCATCCTTTATACGTATATGTGTACATATACACATGTCTGTGTATGTATGTTTGGATGTGTGGTAACCTATGGGACAATGAAGGGAGATGCAGGTGTTTAAACTGGTGGGTTTGATGGAAAAAGCAGGAATTCTGCTGATTTGTAAATGGTCCTTTAATACACACAGAATGAGGGAGATGATACACACACAAACCAGAATGAGACAGATAAAACATTGTGCTGGTACTTTAGTGGAAGCCAGAACAGTAAGACATTATAACCAACAGGTCATCACCACAGCCTAAACAAAGCCATATCCAAAAAAAAAAAAAAAAAAAAAAAAAAAGGAGTAAAAATAAATTAAAGGCTGTAAATTCCAGCAATTAGAAGTCATGGGACACTTAAGTCTAATATAAATGGGAGACAGAAAAAAGAAGATGTAATCCTGTTAAACTGTCTTTAAATAAGAAATTGAAACTTCTTGGTAAAGGAGCTTGGTGAAGTGACAATCATTAGCACGTTCCACTCTTATTGCTAGTTAATGTAACCCAGGAAACAGTGTGTCTCGTAATGAGGGTTGATGTTTCTTTGTGTTTTTTTATACAGAAAGGATATTGCTGCTCTATGCACTTGGGCTATCAGATCATTTACCTATATTGCTAGTGGTCTCTGAATTCCTCCCTTCCCCTCCCTGATGCTTGTGTGATACAAGGAGAATAGAAAAATGCTAATACTATAAAGAAACTGGGTTGTTCCTTGCACCTGAAAGAAGTATTGGAAATCTTGAGTCACCAGATGAATTTAGCAGCTTAGTCCCACTTCTTGCTCTCTTTATTTGCCTGTGTCTGGGAGGTACAAATTGTTTCTGACTGCCAGAGCGTAACTTACATGATACCTATTATGATAGAACAGTGCTTTAGGATTTAATCAAAGATTAAAGAAAAGCAGGCATGGCTGATACAAGAATAATACGAAACTAACTGAATATAAGTTTGTGAAAGCGTATCTGTTTTGTAGATACTCTCTTAGGGGACATATCACCTAACAGAAATTGCAAAGCCAATATTTAAACTCATAGTTGAAGGTCTGAATGCTGAACAGAACGGGCAATTCCAAACCAGTTCAAAAGAACTCTTTGCTACCATCACTAGAGCTGAAATTCTTCATACAGACACACTTTTATGAATGAAAGAACATGATTTCCCTGGATTTTAAAAAGTTCTTCCTTCCTTTACTATATGGAATTTCTAGGTATCAAATGGCTTTCCCAGGAAACAGTGTTACTAAATACCTTGATGAATAACTATGAATATCTCTGATGAAGATCAGATAAGTCTTGATAGAAGGGTCTTTTTATAAGTAAGAACATCCCTTCTGTTCTCTTTTAGCTAGGGGGAATGAGTCTACTGATTAGGGAAAACCAGATTTTCATGTATGTCAGAACATCTCTGACATCATGATCTCTATGATCCTACACCTGAACTTCAGGACTAGACCACACACAGGGTGGCGAAGCTGTTTTGACTTTCAAGAGAGTTAAAAGAACTGTCTTGTCATACCAGTGGAAAAAATCAGACAGTTCTTTAAGATAGGATAAACTGTAGGGTACAGCTGGTATGGTAACCAACAATGTACGGTTTTAATGAGGTGAAAAATTTGAAAGGGTTATTTGCAAACTGTCTAATAATAACTAATTTTAGATGTCTCAAGGCCAGTCATAGGGAGAATGCAGTTTATAGTTTTATAATCTTCGTGACATGGTGCCCTCCAGCAAGCACAGAATGGGTCCTATTTCAGTTGTTTTAAAAGACCTGAATGTATCAGAATAAAGTTGGTCTCAGCATGTTAAAACAGCATGAAATACATTCCCTTGCAAATTGTTTACAGAAAAAAATGTGTTTATGGAAATGTATCACTGATTAAAATTACTAAAGGTAAAAGACTCTCTCTGAGTCTTTTAATTGTATTTCTTCCTAGAGTGTGGCTAGTAAGGATGCTGTTATAAACTCCCACTATGAAAAATAATAATAAATATTTTTTTCTTTGAACTATTTTCCCCATTGTAAAAATTCTAGGTTTTATAAAGCTCATTACTCCCTTGATGAACAAAATCAGACTCTACTGGAATTTTGGTCTTGTGAACAGTTAAAGATCTTTTGTACCTTGAAAACATGGCCTGTCAGAATTTTATCTTAAAAAGAGTAAATGAAGAAGATGTTTAGCTTCTGAAAATAACTGTTTATGCTTGCTCATTATTGAGACTGAACATGGAAATCTAAATGTGAAGCAAACAGGCCAGAATTTAAGGAAAAGTGGTAGAGAAAGTAAATAGAGACCTCAGATTCCTATTCCTATTCCAATTAGTCAAAAATCTTGTAAATAACTGTAAAAAAGCTTCTTTGAAACAAGAACATTTCACAGTAAGTGAAATAACTTTCTCAATTTTTAAATTTATTTTCTTAATTTAAGCAGTTGTAAGTGACAACTACATAATTAACTTAGTCTAGTGCAATTAGTCAGAAGTTCAAAGGTTCAGATTAGAATGGTGTGACTTGTGCAATTGCTTTTCTCTTAATCCAAGAGACAAAAAATTCTGTATTGCACCCAAGAGAACTGAAATACAGTGTTATTCATTGTATGTGTTTTTGGTTTTTAATTTACTGAGTAATCAAAGCAATAGCAGGAGTAGGGTTTGCCCAAGGCTCTATTCAGAGGTTGGCTGGAAAGAGCCAACATAGGAAAAGGGGATGTGTCCTGTATCATAACACAGTAATGTTGCAAAGTTCTGTACATTTACAATCATTCTACAATTTAGTCATACCGCAGAAGAGATGTGTGAAATAGCTTTCTGCAAAAACTTTCTGAGTGCAAAAAATATAAAAACATTAATGAAAGTACTTACATTGAACTGACTGAACTATAATATTTTTTCCAGTAGAAATATTTGACTTCCATGTTTTTAAATGAAAAATCTAATTTCCTCAAATATTTTTCACCATTTTGGATTTCATCTAGAGATTAAAACTTTTTTAAAAATCTGTTTCAAATAATTTTCACTTAGTTTTCAGTTTAGGGGGAAAAAAATAAAGCCACAACAACCAGTTATTTTCACAACTGTGTGCACAGACTCTCTTTAAATGTTGTTTGTATTCTTCACACTTACCTTTTCTTAAATGTCTCAATGGTCTGTGGAGAACAGGACTATGTATAGGGAGGCTGTGCAATATGAATTTTCAAGGAATAAAAGTTCTTCTCTGATGTAAAAAAAAAAAAAAAAAAATATTGCTGCCAGTCAGAATCCCTTGAAGTATTCAGACACATAGACAAAATCTGCCATCTGAGTTTGGAGGAGCAGAATTATTGCAAACTGAAGCTAATTTATGCATCTTGCATTCTTAGTACTAAGGCATTTACAAGTAAACTACTAAATGCAAAAGATTACAAGTTCGCTGAATCAGAAGAACCTCAGCTTTTGGTATGATTAAGTCTTAATTGTATTTTTCCTTAGGGATTACTAGTCACTAATAAGCTCATGAAAATAGGACTTAAAATAGCAGATATAGTAAAAGTCACCCCATGCACCAGATTTTGACATGCTTGGCTGCCTAAGGCATCCTATTGCCTGTAGTTTCAAGAGTTCAGTTTTCCTCAATGACAAATCTAGAAAAAACCCTTAAGAAATCCTTATTTTTTAAATGACAGTTGCTTCAGTACACATGTACCTTTTGTGAATCTCAGAGATGTTGCTACCATGTCTTCTTACTTTTTCTGTGGCTTGTTTGTTAGAAAAACATCTTTGTGAGTCACAAATTCTGAATCACACACTTCTCAAATTTAATTATATGCATCTCACTGCCTGATAACAGCAATTGCAGTGATCACAGTGAATAGAGATTGTAGCTATAAGCATTTAGAGTAACTTCCAAAAACTCTTTTGCTTCATTTTTTGAGACTATTAATTTTTTCTGCTAACTAGTACAAATTTGTTCCCACCCTTGTCTCAGCTGGATCAAGGAACTCTCGACTGTAGAATGTATTGCTTCCAGAAAAAAGAGCAATGGGATCTCATACAGGTATAACCCATCTACTAAGTATGTGTCAGACCAAAGATGAAGGCATCATTCTGCAACCAAAAAGAACAAAATCAAAACCATACCTGTGCTATAAATGGGCATGAATCAAATGAAGTTCACCTCTCTCACGGGGATTTAGTTTTTTGTTCTTTTCTCTACATGTTTCTAAATGGAACTGGTTAAAAACCTGGGAGGTAACTTGGAGGGAGTCTATACTGTCCTGGTTAATGGTTAATTAAATTACAAGCTGCCAGTTAAATCAACTTGAGAGTCTTCATTTATTCCTTCATACATATCCTAACCAATATCTCATTTTCAAATTCAGGTAAGGTCCTCGTTCATTTATAATGTTTAATTTGGATGGTCACATAGAAATGTTACTGCACAATTTGACACAATATAATTGCATTTCTGTAACTACATTTCTGCAATTGAAAATTGATGGAAATCTTGCACACACAAACATGTAGAAAGAATAAATATTTTTTTCAATATCACCATTAATATCTATGAAAACAGATTGAGGAACATGGCAAAAATAAATGACATCTTCAAAATCATCAGAGTTGAATAACAAGATTATAGTACTACTCTAATTTATTAATTAAGGACGATAGACTTCTTTACGGTGTAACAATTCAGTTAGTTCTGTCAGAAAATTGTCACTGGCATATGACAACTGAGATGCAGAGGAATGACTTATGGAATATCAAGGCTAAGAATTTATTAAACACAGAGAAAAATAAAGCACTAATATATTGAACTTCAGAATTAACAAAATCCCATGGACTTGCAGGGCCCTAAGACACTGTAACAGGTGCAACAATTATGTCTGGCACAACTTTAGGGACATACTAGCCAATCATCTGGGAGCTCTGCAGTTTTGATGAGACAATGAACTGTTAATTAACAAATATTAAGATCTCAACTTGTCAAGTAAAATTAAACTCAAGGGATGAAGCAAGGCTGCCTATGAGAAGCGAAGCTATCAAAACTAAACCAGGTCAAAACTAGGGAATGTCTTTTGGAAACAGTGAAAGGAATATTTCTGCTGTTTAATTTCTGGTAGTTCAAAATACCTCATAATAGCTCAGTTATTCTTTTTCTCTGAAGTCTCTGAGATTTAGAAAGCTCCTGAACATGTTATTTTGTTAAAGTCCAGGGATCCACTCTACCTATGAGCTTCCAAATGAGGTGGGCTTATTTCCCTTCTTGCAAGACTCCATTGTGTTGGACATCCTAGGGATTTCTCTCTAACAGCGAAAGAATTTGAAGGACAATCTTACTGCTTGAGAAAATTACCCTTTCTGAAGATGAGTGCCTCACAGTTTTGAGCACTACAACCTCCATTATCAAAACTGCTGCCCTGCACAGATGCCGTGAAAATACATTTCCTTAGCCTGAATTTAGAAAAGATGGTTTCACAGAGGTAACAGAATTTCCCTACATGGAAGGCAGTTCCCTCACTGTGCAGACTCGAGTATAACAGTATATGAAGCTGCACACAATGTACACACAACAGCACGAAGATACGTACTCCTGTATGAAGTCCCTCCACTCTATGAGGCTGAAGCTGAAACTTGTAAATGAGTAAGCAATGTTGGTCAGCTGGTTTCCACATATAAGCAGAAATACTAATCTTGGTGAAAAAATATGTTCTTTTCAGCTTTCATTTCTAAATTCAGGAATTTAATTATTCACCTGAAATATAAATTCCGGAATTTAATTATTCACCTGAAATAAACTCCTGGCACCTGAAAATTCCAGGAGTTGTGCAGGGGTCCCCAATGAGGCAATTATTTAATCTTATTCTTTTGAATTAATACAGAAATCAAAGTTAAGTCCAGCAGACATTTTGTTCTATTTGATCTAGCCTGGATTTTCTACTTCTTATTAGTTAGACGGTTTTCTCGTCTCTCAAGCTGGATATCACAGCATACCCTGTTTTCATTTTTTAAAGGCAGTATGCATGAACTAGGCCTGTAGAAACAAAGATATTTCTGTTAAAAAACACAAGGTAAGGCTATGGCCATGGGCTACTATTTTTACTAATACTGCTGACAGTGACACAATAGCCTGCCTGTGATGAAGCAAAAACCTCAGCACTGGTCAGCCAATCAGCTGAACAACAGTAATGATCTTTATGTGCTTCCATAATGGATTATATTGTAGCTGATCTGTTTAGCTGAAGTGTTTCCTCTCAAAATAATTCTGAAGACTGAAAACGTGAAAAACTCTGAAAAAATGAACTTTCTGAACATGCTATTTTTTCTCCTTTTGCTTTTTCTTTATCAGTAAGCTGGCAAATTCCATTTGATATTTCTGAAATTACCATAAATGTAAAACATTGCTACTGCTGAACTAAGTGTGGATGTTGATTATTTGATTTGTTGGTTCACAGTCCAAATACTACATTGGATTGTTTTGTGGGTACTCCTCAATACATCAAGTTTATTCACCAGTGTACAACTGCTCTGTTTTAAGTTGCATTTGGACATGATAAATAAAATTAAGTGCTTTTTTGACTAGATGCCTGGCTCAGCGATATTCAGCAATTCAATAACAGGGGTAACACTTCCCATTTCCAAGAAAGACTGAAATTAACAGGGAAAAAAAACCCCACATGAAATTGTGACTCTTAGTCTTGTCTCTAAAATATATGGCACTGAATTACTACAGGTAAAAAGGATGTGCCTTTAAAAATATGAAGGAATGTTTAGTAGATTTCAATAAAAATCTGTATGGGAAAAAACACACCCATAACTAAATACTGAAGATTTGCATTTTTTCCCACGTGAAGGCAACACACAGAATTCACGGTAATGCTGAGATCACATGTAGCAAGCAAAAAAAAAAACAGGTGCACACACACACAATTTCTGCTATTAAAAGCCAGCCTCTGTTGTATCACAACTGACATATTTTTATATTACTTCAAATAGGTAAAAGCTGGAAAACTGACGTTCCATTAATTCACAACCTACGCCTGATACAAAAAGCTACAAAGGAGCTTCCCCATAATGCACTGCAATATATGTCACTAATACTCATGCAGAGGCAAAGCTTCTCTCTAATTTGGAGAGTCGATTCAGACCCTCCACTACCTCAGGTGTGGGTCTCACCAACAGTAGGGAAGGACGACTGTGACAAATGCTGAATTAACTGTGATCATCTGGCTGCATCTCTTGCTACTTACTAAGGTAGAAATGCCTGTAGTAAAATCACTGGTTTTCTCTCTTTTAAATTCCTCTGTGCTAGACCACCTTCAAGATCACCAAATTCCTAAAATCAATTTTCACCCATGATTGGGGGCTGGGGGAGGAGCTGGGGTGAGAAGGAAGTATTACCACGTTATTTACTGAGCTACAGAAACCTTTTTATTCATATGACAAGAAACCTTTAGTCTCGCTTTTTTGTCAAGAAAAGCCTCAAACACTTCTTTATCCAAATTACATCAGACCAGAGCTTTTGGTTTTAGTTAGATGCAAGGATAGCCAACCTGTTGAAAATTCTCTTTGATTTCAACTTGACTGTCTCAAAATGATCCTGTGTTGCCTTTTATCTGAATGTTTATGTCTGAAAGCAGCAACAGCAACATCTCTGCTGTATTACTTGAACAATATATCTTTAATTACAATAGCAATAGATGAATGCGTGTGAGTATATTTTAGCTCTTCTTTACTCTTTTAGGGGCTACCTACACAGCTCACTCTTTGGAACAGGTTTCTACTGTATGTACATAAATGCCTTGTATTTCAGGACAGCAAATTTAAACCTCATCAGTTCTTCAGAAGTTTGTCAAAACAGTCCATCAAAGATGCTGATAAAAATTAACTTATTTCTGCTTTTGTGAGTGTCCTTAAAGAATTTAAGGTTAAAAGAATGAAAAAATGAGGTGGCGCAGAAGAGGGTTAGTGAGCGAGACAACATGCTGGAGCCTTAATAAGTGATCAGAAGCTATTGAAGAAACACATTATTCTACACCCTCCCTCCCAAAACCAAACAACGATGACAGAATATTTAGAATATATTAATAGTTTATTGTAAAACAACACAGAAAATTTAAGTTGAAAGAGTTATCTTTTTATATTCCCCAGAGCAGGGTCTGACATCACAGCTTTCGGATGAGTGGCATGGAAAAGATGAACTGTCCTTTCTCCTGTTTTCTTTGTGAAACAAGAATCAGTGGGAAAGATGTCAAGATAGGCCAGTGTTACTGAAAAAAAAAAATATACACGTGCAATCTGCCTATTCACCGAAAACTTAGCGATACAGATTTTCTGATGCTCAGGAAGATGTCATCAATTCATAGGGAAAAAATTAGACAGGAGCTATTTCATTTGTGCTAGATGAACACTGTCAGAAAATGAGTGCAGAACAGATGAGTTTCTAGGTACCACCGAAGCATGCATACTGATAGATATGTATATATGATACTGATATATATGTATACACACACACACACACACACACATATATATAAAAGTGACAGTAGTAGTTCCTGGTCCTCTAGTTCAAAGTATGTTTTATATATAGAAATACATATATATATGTGTATGTAAAATAAATAAATATATCTATAACAAGAATACAATCAAAGACATTGGCTATCTGAATTTAAAGTTGTACTTAGAGGTAGGCATTGTGAATGCATATGAGCAAATCTTACTTGCTTTATGCCTTTTTTCCTTCGGTTGCTGAACCTTCCTCTCTGTGTCTCACAGGCAGGTTGGTATTTCACAAAACGACTCATCTGACCTAGTCCACCCTCCACTCTTTTTAAAGTTTTAGTTTCTTTAGAGCTGTAGCCATTTTACAGTCTGTTCTTTTACCAGGTGGCTCTAGTCTCCAAGTGCAATCTAGTCTCCAGCATGTTAATAATGTAGTCAGGGAGCACTGCAGACACACTCACGGGAAGAACGTTGTTTCAGCTGATACACTGGTAATTGAGTCCTCACAGGGGAAGAGCATTTATTAATTTTGCCATTCAGTTGTATGATAGAAGGAATGAAGAGCCTGTGTAAATTATTTTCTATTCCTGTGAAAATAAGCATGTAAGAATTTTGTGCAGGCATTTGCATTTTTCCTACAAACTTATTTTTAACTGCTTACATTTTCATTTTAATTGGGAAATGATATTTGAGATGGACAATACTGTCAAACTTTAAAAGGCCACTTACAGTCAAGAAGACTTTTACATTCTGTTAGAAACCTTTTGCTGTTGTTTAACATAAATATTCAGTTTTGGAGACAGTCCAGATAAAGATTATTCTTATAGATTGTTTGAGATGAGGGGTTTATATTTTGTTGGAAAATAAACGTCTGAAGCTATGGGCAATAGCAGAAGTGTGTACAATTTTGTATCAATAGGCAGTAATGTAGGCTTGTGCTTTTTAATATTGCATTTTTGAATGTGTGTCATAAAAGTATAGTATTTTTTCAAATACTTAAACCTATAGAAAAATTTAAATATTTTAAATATTTTAAAATGCAAGTCTGTTTGGACAGCTTTTGCATTACAACTTATCTAAAAATAACTTTGGAACTAGAATAATGCTCTTTTAATTATCTAGGGGAAAATGGGTTTTTGTTACCAGAGAAATAATTCCTGAAGAGTAACTTATGCTGTTAGAACTTTTCTAGGCTTGCCAGTGTAGGCATCTGTCATATGAGTTTCCCCTTGCTACCCAACAAATGGCCCGAACTTAATTCAGGAGGGAATATCCAAGCTGTCAAGTCATACAGAAGCTATTTATGATCACCAAGAAAATGAACAGATACATGCAGAAGGCTTTACATATTTTCCCAGTGAAAGTACAGTAATGTCAAAAGTTTAAATATTAAAGGAGGTTTTGCTCTTTGCATATAAACCATGAGAAAGAATGTTTCACCATCTTTGAATGAAAACAGCAACATGGTGAGGGAAAAAAAATATTAGCACTTCCTCATATTTGTGATAATCCACGGATGACTTGCAACACTAGCAGAGGTGCTGTTGTTGACTAGATCTGAGTCAGAAGCAAATAAGAATACTAGGGATATTCAGCAATAAGCATATTAAACAAGGTCATTGGTTCTGGCAATTCAGAGGCAAGTTTGTAATTCAGTTTTTGTATGTGTCAGGAGACGATAAGAAAAAATAATATAATATAATTATCCAGATTTATCTTGTAGTTTCTAACACACACACTGTGGAGGAATTACAGAAAAATATGCATACCCTTAAGCAACAGCCCTCCCCTCCCCCGAAAAAAAAAAAAAAAAAAAAAAAAAGAAACAAAGGAGGTAACTATTAAAATTAAATTCAGGGTTAAATAATTTCATTTAGTAAGTGGGAATCTAAATCTATGAAACCTACACAAAAAAGCATAGAGACTTTTTTTAAAGCTTTAGCTTATGAACTAAAAGTTGACCCCTAAACACAAACTGTTCTGTATCTGTAATATGTAATCATGTGTTATTTCAGCTTTGGAAGATATCTGTGAAAAACGTTTTGAAGCAATGATTTAAATACCCTTATAATTCTTGCAAATAACAGATAATAATTTCTATTATTAAAATTTTGTGCTCCAATTTCAGTGAATTCACCATTTGACTCACTTTGATGAACAATGAAGTAGTAACCACTGACTTAAAAATGAGTTTTCTGGATATCAATGTCCTGTTTATATCTACTTTGTGCAAATAAAAAATGGCACAAATTAAGTATTCATAAGAGATACAATTCAATTGAAACCTATTGAATTTGTATTTTAACATATGACATTTCGGGAGCTGGAAAGCACCACTACTCTAAGACAAAAATATTAATCAACGATACGACAGGGAAACACTAAACACATCAAGCAGGTCAAAGGCATCCTGCTGAATGTAACACAAATTGTAATTCTGGAGATGTAATTAAATTACGCGTAGCAAGATGCCATCTTTGTTAAGGAGACAGACAAACAATCATGATACATTGGCATTAGAACTAGAACCACAGTACCGGTTAAGATAGATGTGCTTAAAATTAGTACGGTAAATCTGCTTTCTTATGATATTTTTCTCGCCTCTTTAGATTGTGAGACTTAGGGATGAAAAGAAATTTTCCTACACTGGATGCAGAATGATAGAACCACTACAATCACCTGGACACAATTTGCTGATTTTAAAAAGCATGAGGCACTGTTTTGTCTTTCAGTATAGGAAAATCAGGTTGAAATAGATGCTTTGAGATCTGTGAGATAAGGTCTTCAAGTCCTATGAAACTATGCCAGCAAATTGTGACCTGTTTTAAATTTTTGTACAACTGCTTATATTGCAGCCAGAGAAGATGGTAAGGAATTTCAAAATTCTGTAACAAATCTATGCAAATGAATAATGTTATGCGAGATGAAACTCAGTTGTGAAACCACATCCCAACCCCTATTTCCAGATTAATGTAAATGGAACAAAGAACAGGATTTAATCACTCTCTGCTCATTTTATAGCGAACTGTAACTTCTTACAAAGAAATGTTCTTGTAAAAAATGTCTTCAATCAAACAGTAACTGTCAAAACAACACATAAAACAAGGAAAAAAAAGAAACACATAAAAAATATTTGTGCATTGCTATTTGTAATTGTGTTCTATAATGAACATCTCAGCTCAGAAAAAGAAATATTTTAGACCTAGGTGACAAACCCGGAGAGACAAAAACCACTGAAATAAAAGCAATACTGGCTTTAGCATTGAGAGAAATGACAGGATGTTACCAAAGGATACAAAATAAAGAATAAAAATCAAGTAGACTTATTCATTCCTTCGGTTCAAGAACACAGAGAAACTTTGATTACAGACGTGGTAGTTTTAACTGTAACGCTTATAACCATCAACCTTTCTCACATTTGTTATTATGAACCTGTGATAGTCATAGCCATGGAGCATTTTAGAAGAGCTACCAAAGAAGATGAGAGCGAAGAATAAATTCTACAGTAAATGATATTCTCAGATTATACACATCTGTGCATCCTATCCTATCCAGGCAACACAAAATAGAGGGGTCCTGGAGAGAAATAACTGAGAATGTAATTCCTCTAGTGAAATTCTCAATGGCTTGATGTTAATGGAGGAATTAGACCTGACTTCTACACCACTAATCAACTAATCACTTCTACTACACTAATCAATGAAGAGCAGTGGGTTCTGTAGTGGATCAGGCAGCGATAATGCTCTCCTATTGTGACTGTTCACTCTGTTCACCGACTATAAATTCAAGTATCTGTTTCTTTAGAAAAGAAAAAAAAAAAATTCTTCCCTGCCTTCCACAGCAAACATTAAAAAAAACCCCAACCCCGACCCGAAAACCATCTTAAATATTTCAACATATATCAAGTACCACAAATTAGAATTTGACAGAGATTTGTATCCGAAGTTAACTGATTCCTCTCAAATTTAGCAGTCTTACACATCACTCTGAATGTGTATTACACAATACTTTGAAGTATCTGATGCTGGAAATGTATGCCAGAAGTGCGCTCTTGGATTATGAGCAATGGAGCTAATTCTGTATTTCACTTGATGTTTAAATCTGAACTATAGATCAGTAGAACCATTAAAATACAATAAGTAAAATATATTTGCCTGCTTTGAGGACTGTTGATGGGGAAATAATATGGGTCTGGGATGTAAATCTCTTATTGAAAATGACAGGCCACCTTTAACATCTACCTAGTGGGTGAAAACACCAAACATTTAAAAATGTTTTTGGTTTAATACTTTGAGGACTGTAACATGACCTATGCCATGGACAGATGGAGGGCTATGAAATTCTGCTAATGTAAGGGAAGTACCTATATACCTGTTTTGTCTACAAAGAGGTAATATGACTTTCTCAATACCTTTATTAGAAGTGGATTAAGAATACATTATCCTCTTTTGCTAAAGGTGACACAATCTTATGAACAACTGAATAGCACTGGCACAAAAGAATAATCAATAGGATTTGAAGACAGATCACTTTGTCGTCTGTTCTGAAGAGATATTATCTATATATCAATTCACACTGCCGTTACCAAGATGCTAGCATTGGTAGTCCAAAAGTTTTTACCTTAGTAATTTCTGTTAAGACACTTCCCGTGCCCTGTTCTGTGTGCTATCCATAAAGTAACATAAAAAGGCAGACCATATTCCTAATCCTCACTTTGTCTAAAATGATGTAGCCAGGAATTTATAAAAGATTTTGAGATGGACAGTCATGTGAGAGAACTTTGAATATGCACACAAACATCTTGACGAGCAACGGTTTCAGGTATTTATTTTTTTTTCCCTGTGGTGTAACTTCCTTTGTAAACTTACACAGTAGCAACTCCAAGTAGTATCCCTTGCAAAAAACCTGAAGGAGTCCTTCTACAGTCTCTAGTTAAGATTTGTAGTTGGACTTCTCAAAGACTGTAAATTTTCTAGACACTTCAGGAAGTGCATAATATTTAGCAAAAGTGGGAAAAGAGGCTCCAGGTCGTTGTACGGCAAATGTCAAATATGAGAAAGTTCATGGGAAAGCCATTGCTTCTGCTTGAATTGCAGCCAAGTGGACCTTTAATAAGAAAAACAGTGATTTTGGTAGTGTTCTTTTACACACAAAATGCCTTTGAGAGAAGACTGGCAGTTCCTTGGGTCTTTCAGCTTCTGATAAAAAATAATCTGTTCTTGTAAGGTCATTGTAACATCTAATTTTTGGAGATTTGTTTCCACAGAAGTGTGAAGTTTAAGAAGGAATACAGGCAAGTTAACTACCTTCACTACATGAAAATCAGAATTCTCTTTAGGTAAAAGCTTCAGACGGATCCTACCACTTGTCCTTATGGAAAACAGTGCAAAGGAATTAACTGCAAGAGCTTGAATTTCAGCTATCTTTGTTGTAGAGAAGAGATTGTAAAGACTATTTTCACAGATAAATGCAGAAGACGGCATTCAAAAGATTCAAAAGGCTGTCACATAAGAAGATAAAGGACAGGAATTGCTCTTTTCTGACAACAGGCCAACTATTAGTAGCCTAGCATGATTTGCAGGGATTTCTGATGTGAAAACCGAGCGATGGAAAGTCCTGCAGCGAGAGCTGCAAAGCAACATCCAATGTCGAAGCGAAGGGGTTACTGAACTTCAGTTTAAGCATTTAGACTCTTCTATTTTAAATAAGTATTCAGCATGAATCACTTTTGGTAAATTTATACAGGGCTGTTGTCTTAAAACTCCTTTTATCTCTTAAGGGGTTTGGTTATATAGTCTCTAAATACAGTTCAGATTGTATCTGTACTGAAGTATATTGTGAGAAAAGACTCGGAGTGAGCACTGGAGAACAATATGCCAGAAACTGGACTCTACAGCTGTTTGCATACAGCGTACAAAGCCTGTTTGTCTGGTATGTTAGGCTTTCACAGGTGGTGCAGTTTTGACCGGCAAACTGAAAACCCGAAGAACACTAGAAAAAGAGAGCATAACGGTGCTTGCTGTAAGAGGGAGAAGTTTCTCCAGTGTACTTTTACACATTTTATAAATTGAAGGCAAAGTTTGTAGTGCTAATAGTGTAGGTATCAGGGACACTCACCACCAACCCTTAGTTAACGAACAATGGGATTCCGATTGCTTTGTCTGAGCAGAATTTATATCAGAAGAGCGATAGCCCATATAGATATAATGTAAGGAGAAACGATTCTTGGTGGAAACACAGCATAAGATCTTCAGGTAGAGACTGTTGCTGAACACAGACCTGCTGTGTGTTAAATGGATGTTTAACGTGAAAGAGGAGACTTTTTACAGAGACTAGCATATTCTGAGGAAGTGTCTTCTCAGGGCACTGCTGCCACTATTGACGACCCAGGGGTGTCAAAGGCACCAACTATACTCTGAAGCAGGATCCTAGAGACAAATTTACTTTAAAATAAGACAAAATCAAAATATCGCCTAAAACCTGGTAGGATGAGATCTGAGAAGAACTTATTTGGAATAGTAACTTTTATTTCTGTAATTAGCAAACCCTTTTCCAGTATGGAATTGAAATTAATCGAAGTGAAATGGAAAAATACATTAGAAAAATATTAATTTGTTTAGATGACCTGAAAGAAATAGGTCAGCTCAACTTCTTCCTGTAGCAGGAGCTTACCGTAGATAATGAAGAAAGAAAATGCATGTATTTTCTCCTGGCTTAGTCTATCTATTCTTTGAGATCTAGCCCCACAAGAAACTGAGCTTTACAAAATGACCCATACAGTGTCCTGGAGAGCATCAATATTTCTGTCTTCAGAGTAATGTTCTTACCTTTAAAGGAAAATTAAGTGGTAGACAATATCCATTAACAAGTGAGATGATTCCAAGCAAAGCTTAAGGAAGAAACAACTCTCCCGTTCCTGTAAGGGCTTGTAGTTTTCCTGTATTTGAGACCCGAGTTCCACAGGGTTCTCGGCACTGACAGTCTGCTCTTCTCCAAGACATACAGTTAGAGGAGGGAAAAAGCATAGGGAACAAGACCCTCAACTCCATTTCCACATCAGATGTGCTCAAACAGTTTAGCAGTTGATGAACGAGCAGCATCCTCATAAGCAGCTAAGGAGTCTGAAGGAGGATGCCAGGGTACTCAATGAATCAGCACTGCTGAATTTTTAGACAGTGACATACTGACAGATGAATGATAAATATTTGCGCGTGCATACAGGGGGACTATAACTTGTACACAGTGGGGCTATATTCTGAGATTTCCATTGGAGGAATTTTGTGGTCTCAGAAGAACTACAAGGGCGTACTGCTGCTAAAGGAAACTGAGTTTAATACCTGATGCTGTTTCTTCTTCCCACGTGCCAGTAACTTAACTGAGGAGTTTTTTGTGGCTTTTGAAGTGGCTCAGATGCCAACATCTCTTCATGTCCTGTTCTAAAGATGGCATGACAAAGTTAAGAGAACAGGTCAAGAGACACTATTAGTTTCCCTGATTCCTTCAAAGAAACTGGAGCAGGTTTTGGGGGGGAGGGCTTCAAAGAGTCAAACAGCATCAAAGACATGTGTATGAAGCTAGGAATTCAGTTTGGTTTAAAAGCAAAGATAGGAAAAGAAACGTGCAAGACTTGGAAGGAAAAGCAGGTAGCTAATGCAGAATCATGAATGTGCTACAAAGATACAGTGGACTACAGCAGACTTCAAGAACATCGAGAAGAAAAGCTCTGATCTGGCCAAGCAATGAAAGGAATTATGATTAAATGAGTTCTGTTCACTGTGTGGACAGTGTGCAAAGGGACATGGCTTCGAAGAGTTCCCTCATGGATACAGCTTACATAAAAACTCCATCACACAACTAGCACATTACTACCCGGAGTCCAGCATAAGCAAACAAAAGGACTTTTGAATTTGAAAAAAGAATGTTGCGTATTTGTCATCACAGTTGTTTCCTTCAGAACTATTCCCACATTTTGCCTTAACTAATCACATTTTTAAAACCATCTTTCCAAAAGTCTGATTTTAAGATTTCCTTCCTTTCCTTCACATGCCACATCAACAGTTTGTCATAATAACACTTAGCAAATCATAATTGTAAGTTAGATTGTAAAGACTGAACAGATTTTCTTCGCAACATTACGCGTATCTGTGTGTTCCTGGAAGTGACAAGTATTTAAGACCACATTCCAAAACAAATAAACACTGCTGAGACATTAGCTAAACTTCTCAAAATGTGCTAAAACAATGCTCCCATTGAGTAGCCTGTTAAAAGAAAAAAAAAACAACCAAACTATATACAGCATTTAAACAACAGATATCAAAGTGACATAACTAGTTTACAGTGTGTTTACAAAAAGACTGTAAGAAGGCAAGTGTTTGCAATGACTAATATGCTCTTCATAGAACTTTAAAAAATAATTTTCAAAATCTACATAAAACCAGTGTCTATACTACATTCATAAGTACTAATGCAGCTCATTCAGAGAAATCATAGCTAATTTGAAATGGAAGGCACGTGGTAGACTGGGCTGAACCAGTTTTGTGCTGCATTGTGGATGTGGCATTTTGAAGTACAACTTGATGAGTGGAGTTGTAAAAAGTTGACACAAAACCAAGGTCAATGACAATGGTGTGACAAGGAATTCATTACATCTTTTCTTTCGCCTAAGGCTGAATTCTGAACGCACCGATTACAACATGGAATATCAACCAATGCATATGTTAGTAAGAAAACGAAATACATATTATTTGCATTATATTTTTTCATTAATAATGTGGGTTGTTTTAATAAAAATTATCCTTTTTAATACATAGTGAAAGCAGAGTGAAGCTAAGTGACTTCCTCAAGGTCACAGCAACTTTGCAGGAAAAATGCAACTAAGACAGAATTATTTCTAAAGGAAGTGGTAAACAACATGATATAGAGCACTACAGAGCCTGGTTTTAGTTTCAAAGACTTCTAATTTACTACCACTAAATTATGAATTCATATAATAAGGGATTAAAAGAGGTAGCCTACTTTTATTTAAAACTGTATCAAAGTCTCACGTTTAAAGAGATTTAAGTGATTTAAAATGTATCAATTCAGAGCTATTCTTTGATTAGAGAAGAGTTATGTAGAAGGTATTAGGGAAAAATAGAAAAAGAAATGCAGAAACATTACTACTGGTACTACAAGATATGGAACGTCTCTGAAAAAGCTTGTGATGCACAAATTGTGCCTACAGCTGTCTGGAAAACAAGTATTTTTTGTCTGGTGAAAGTTAATAACTCCTGAAGGTAATTTTTCCTATTATATTTGGTTTATATTTTAGGTTTTATTTTGTATTGCAGTAATGGGACAATCACTCCATTTCTGATGCTCTTGCTATTTATAAAACTCTTGTACTGCAGGGTAGAACTTCCACGATAAAGTATATATACTTACCGACCTTCATTTAACGGAGTTCAGTTTGGTGCATATATATTAATTGCTACAGCACTTGAAATTCCGAAAGGAAACCCTGCCTTGTTGGTTCTTCAAACAATGCTTGTTCTAATTCTGTAGCAGCTCCATTGAAAGTGTAGTTGCAAGTTTCTATGAAGTCAGTCGGTGTATGATCTTATGAACATTAAATCTAAAATCCTAACAGCAGTAACTGTAGAAATACTCCTCCTCATTGACATCACAGACTTTCTCTCCTTCATGGTCTTATCTCGAAAGAGACCGAGTGCCCTGAAGTCAGGTGACAAAGGAACTGCTTAGACCTCAGCCCATTTCTGTGTCATGCCATTAACTACAAGCTTTTGGGCACAGAGCATTTTTCAGTTCCGAGATAGAAAACTTTAAGTATGGACCTAAATGGACGAATTTAACTTCAGTATCATAACTGATTAGAAGATTTGACAGAAGTTGGAACTGGTACTACAGAGAAAAACACTCGCAAGGGATAGAGGTAGTAGGACATGCAATAAATGGACTGGCAGCTTCCCTTGTAAAAGTCTGTAAGGAAGTGAAAATATATATTATGTCTTAGAAACAACCAAATATCCACATCTGTGATTTTTAGTGTATGGTAAATAAGTGAATTACAGTTCCCACTGTTGTGATATGAAATTTGTGTGTGGGTCCATCAAGACGATGAGAATGAAGTCAGAGAAGTGCTTGTTTTGTAAAAGAACGCTTTTTCCATTGGTAATGGCACCTCTCTGTGCAAGTTTAATATGGTTAATATCGTTTGTTGTTTTCACTTACACAGTTTCCAAGGAAAGCCTGAAAAACTGTGACTTAAAGCCCATTTGTAAAAGAAAATGTAAAAACTCCAAAAAGAGTTTTAAATTAAATGGTATTAAATTAAATCTCAATAGTAATATTTTTTTTTTGCTTGCAGAAAAGACTGATATCAGAAGGATTATTTCCTCTCTATAACATTACAGAAACATTTAGGTGAAAAATGAGTTTTCTTTCCTCTCTTTTCAATCACTGAAATTACATGAAGCTTGGTCCTTCTGCACAGAGATCAGAAAAAAATAAACATTTCCCTTTTTCTGTTCACTTTTGCAGGTGGATTGGGTAAATGAAAGAAATTAAATAATTGAAAAACACACAACTGTGGACAATAACTGAAATAGCCAATTTCTCCTCTGGTAGATTTTAATTTTATTTGCTAGTTTCTTTAAATCTCATCAGAACGGTGGTAGTAAAACATCAAACCTTTTCTTTCTAACAAGGTGGTTGCATTGTCTTTGTTGCCTTTAGCACAAGGCACAATGGGTGACTTTCACTTTCACTGAAAAAGAGTTGCATAAAGAACTGCTCTGCTATGGATTAAAAGAACTCCTGTCTGTCACGTGTGTATCATTACTACTTCTGTTGCTATTTAAAGGTGTTACATGCCCATGTTAAAAAAGCTCTGCCCAAAAGGCTCACAAATTAGAGACAAAATAGAGATATGTGAGACCAGCCTCATTTGAGAGACTTTCTCTTTGATATCTCTGGTAAATTAAGAAGAGTCCACTGTTACCTCAAGAATATGAGGGTACATTCTTCTTATAATATTCCAGGGACCTCTGTTGGGGAAGACATGGACCTAAGGAGTCAACAGTCTATGTGTTCCTAGAGAAACTGGACATTCCTCCTTTCACTACAGGAGGAAACTGTATTTGTCCATGGATATTCTCATGTCCAAATATCGGAGAGGCTGCATGGAGCACCACCTTCACATTTCTGCTGGCCAGGCAACAAGAAAAACAAAAAACGGTATAAAATTAAATTATATTTTTATGGAAACTGAATTATTTAAGTACTTATATTGAGGTACTACAGCTTATAGCAGCACTGTATTGCTAAAAGCACCCAGGGAACATAGATCACATATAGCATAAAGGAAACTGAGTCTTGCAAAAATTATGTAATTGACAAAGGAGATCACCAACAGAGAAAGCCTGAACTATTTATCTCCATTAGTAAGGGCAGAGCAAAATCTTTCTTTTCTGAAGCGAAGGTCAATTGAGATTCTGACCAGTTTGAAATCACACTTCAGATGCAGATTCTTTAGATTAAATACTCTGGAATCTTCAGTATCACTCAATAGAATTTAGATGTACTTAAAGTGTTTTGTTTTGGTTTGTTTTTTTTTCTTTAATAGTAAGCAAACCCTTGATTGTATCCACAAGACCCTGGTCAAACTGTAACTGTGACAACAATATAGTTACTGTGTGCCTCACCTCTCCCTCCCTGCTCTTTATCCAGTAATATAGTACAAAATCAAAGATGATCATTCTGTATATGAAAGCAGCAGCAATATCCAGCTGAGTCAAAAGAAAGTTCCATTGGGCTGGTTGTCAGGTGGAGAAAGGCTGCGTGTAGGTTGTCTCCACACTGAGTCAAATTTTATTCTGATAGAAAAGAGTTGAGAAATCCAAAGACATTTTATCTTTCTTTTGTTCACCCTGAGAGCCTACAGTTCTCTGCTAAATACATTACAGTCTGTTCCTTGCTATAAATAATATAAATGTTGTAAAAAAATAATTAAATTAGGCTACAAGACCACAAGAGGCTAAAAGAAAGAGAATAAATTATAGTATTTGGAGAAGTCTGAAAATAACTTAAAAGTCAAATGTATCTGTGCTTACGCCCCTATTGCCAAAGAAATAATTTATAGATGCAAGAAGTATGGAAAGATGTATCATTTAGTTTTCAGTCATGAAGTAATCTTGTTTTAATGGCAAGTAGAAGACATTACCTGGTAACTAGTTAGAAGCATGACAAATGACCAAACATATACAGGAAAATATAATTATAAAGCTGACTTGATACAGATCTCAAATTACTTCTGCTGGAAATAAGTTAATGCACCTTGTCACATGAAATGCACTGATTATTTTATTGTTACTTTGATAGTCCATATGTCTCCTGAAAAGTAATTTCCTAAATCTGCATTGTATACTGGAATAGGTCACTGATTCAGAAAATCTGGTCCATCAGTAGCACAGAACTGTCTTCTTCCTATTTCTGTAGAGGTCAGAAACTGTCAGTGTTTTTAAAACAAAGTAGTTAAAGCCAAAATAAGAAAAAAAAAAAAAAAAAAAGAAAAAAAGAAACAAGTGAAGAAAGAATAAGAAGCAGGGCAGGTAAAGAAAACAAGAAGTACTTTTCTAAGCAGCACTGCAGCAAGGTACCTTCTTAGTTGTAAGATGCAATACATCAGATTTGCCCAATGGAAATGTCTATGCACTCAGTACTCTGAATTTTTATTCTTCCTCTGTCCTTTCTACCGAAGCTGTAAAAGTATCAAAACTATGTTCTGTAGCAAAGCTGCTGCAGTTTGATTAATTTGCTGAATACAGTCACACCTGCAGATCTAAATGTCAGAGATAAACATTATTAGTTTTCAGTGTGTGGCCTAATTTTAACCTGTTTTGAACTCTATCAGACACATTAACATCTGCAGTGAGTTCTAAAAAATTTTTTAAAAAAACATTATTATACAAAACAGAGAATTCTCATTTTCGAATTACACTACTATACAAATAACGTACGAGAATTTTCCTGCTATACTTTAGATAACACTATCTGCCTATTCACAGTATTGTTAAGAATACTGAGAAACTGTAATTTTGTCATCGAGGAAAGTTCACACATTTTAAAAGGTGATCATTGTATAAATTATGCTTCACAAGCATCAGTAAGTGACTGCTGTGAATTTTAGTAGTAATTGAACACGGCTGGGCTGTGCCAGAGGTTATAAATATAATGTATTCAGTTCTCACACACAGCGAGTAACATCAGAACATGAGGTCTGTTTACCAGGTGCAAGTGATGTGCCAGAATGTTCTGAGTTCATAAGAAACTGGAGTATCTCTAACCTCACTGATAGCAACTGAAGCTTCCTTCTGGGCTATGACAGCTAAGGATACGTTCAACCCCAATCTTCTGGATTCACATTTTCTGATGGGCTGCAGCAGCACGGGACGCAGCTCGAGAAACCTTAAGGATTACTCTAGCCTATATTAGATAATGAACAGAGGTCTGTAGCGTGTGTTGAAGAAGGATGTACCCCAATGAGTACCCCGCTGCCTCAAAAATTACCCCTGAAGAAGAATGTCATGGCATACTAACCACACTGTAAGACTGTGAACTACACTTTAAGTAGAATTGGTTGAAAGTATGATCTCTAACATTTAACAAATATTTCTAAACACAATTTCTCTGGATCATCCAGAAATGTCACTTCCTTTCACTAAGAAATGGCAACTCAACAGACAAAAGCCTGCTGGAGCACTGGGGAATAAATTTGTCAGCAGACAAAAGATATTTTCAAAATATGTCAGTGCTATTATTGTTGTTGTTGTTATTAGTTTTAATTATTATTATTATACATAATTATTATTTAATATAATAAAAGTTTGGATTCATAAACTTTTCAAAATCAAAGCTGAATCAAGAAAAAACATTCCTGACCTTGCCTGTGAACTGAAATTGCTGTATAAGGGTAAGATATGAAGCAGTGGAGTTCCACTGAAGATCTAAGCTCAAGACCTCTTGCACTGCTTGCAAAGTATTCAGTGTGTTCCCTTCCAGGGAAAACAAAATGGCTTAATTTCAGATGTATTTTGACTGGCTTTATAATTCCATAAATATTATTAAATATTTAAAGATAGCAAACAAGGGAATCCAACCCAAGTGTTTTCATGAGGTTGAATCAGCAAAAGTACCATAGATAGTTGAAAATATCCTTTTATAGCTTCTGGAAATGTAACTTCCATGAAGTTTCTGAAAGAATAATTTATTTTAAGATTCCATAGTTGAAGAGAAGAGCATGACAGGAATGTGATGGAGTAGTCAATGTTCTAACATGAGGAGTTTTAATCTTCTACTTAATTTTATTTAAACCAATATTTTTGTGATTATAAAATGGTCTTCTCTAGATTAGATAACTGAAAATCTAAATTAAAAAGATAATGAAAATTTGTCCAAAATAAAGCAGATATTAGGTAACTTCATTATCCATAATGTTTTTTCTACAATGCTAATTATGTCAGTTCTGTAAACAGCTCAAAATGCTCTTAATCTGTTTCTCCAATGCATTTGTTAATACGTATGCACACTTTAACTTGAGATTAATTTATATTATTAGTGTTAAACCCATAATGGTATGTAAGTATCCATATCAATACATTGTCTGGCTATACACATTCCCAAAGATGTCAGTAAAATTATGAGGAAGTACTGTAAAATAGTGAGGAAGACTTCACAACAGCTTCACAACAGTCAGGAGAGTCTGACATAGCTAAAATGCACAAAATATTTAGATAGGTTGCCACAAACTTCAAAGAAACATCCTTCAAGTCCAATCAGCCATGAGAGAAGGCACTTTTAACACAGGCCTTATACTATACCACCTTGCTGTTAAAACTATACTGCACGGAACTGTGCTTTTAATGATTGCCTTTGACTTATTCTCCTTTGCAGCCACAAATTAATAAGCAGAAGCAAATGGCAGGCCAAATTTGAATTGACTGTAAGGAACCAATTTCCACCAAAATAAAACGCAATAGATAAGCAAGCAAAGAGTAGTTGCCTTGCAGCAGTATGGTATGTCAATGAGAGACATCAGCAGCTCAAGTGGCAACTCGGAGAGACTTTCCAGAAATGACACTGGCCCACCTGCTGTATGTCATTTTACAGCAATTCCACAAGCATCTGAATACAATGGAATGCTCATCAGCTTCATGTAAAATGCATGACAAAAGTACCTCTACTTAAATTGCATATTGCCATGAGTAGGGATAAGGTAGGTGTCTTTTTTCTGCAGTTTGTATAACAATGAACCCGCTAGAAACCCTACACTGAAGTTACTTAACATTGTTTATTTTGTAAGACTTTTGAATGTTGAAGCAGAAAATGGAAATACAGGAAAATAGCATTCACAAAGTCCGTGAGTAGCCTTTTCCAGTCGATGAAAACTTACTCAGTTTGAGTATTTTTTGAGATTACCAGGTTATTGGATTCCATATAATGACACAATATACAGGACAAAGAAAGTCTAAGGAACACCTTTTAAATGTGTAACAAAAAATAGTCCTGGTTTTACCTTGTGCATATCGAGGCCACATCCTATCAGAAGAACAGGGGCCTGTTGGACCAAAAAATACTAAAGTTGGAAAAGGAACACTTCTAGAAGATGAAGCCAAACATGAGTGATTGCCTTCCTCCGTTAAGGTCAGGTTTTACAGTATGTGATCTATTCATAAATCTTGAAACTTTCTCAGATCAGATGAACGAAAAGCTGGAACTGTGATGCTAGTAAGAGCTTTGGAAATAAATAAAAAAAATAATCTTAAGCCTATGGGGCAAATGGTAGAAGGTATAATAAAGAAATTCCTTCTATTACCCCAAATGTACACAAGGTGAACACAGGAAACAGGAAAATTCAGGAAAGAGGGGTCAAAGACACCCTCCAACTATGGGGTCATGAAGGGAAGGTAAACTAGTTTTCATTAAACAAACATCACTACCTTATGAAAATAATTTGAGAGAAAAGCTCCCAATGTTTTAAGGAAGGCGTATGTATCCTGTAAGAAAAATATAAAAAGGTTTTGAAGTTGTTTGTTGCTCTATAAGCCAAGTTCAGGGATGCCTGTCACTTCTGATCAGAAAGCAGACACAGAGTAACAGAGAAGGGTGTACAACCCCGTGCCATAGAGAGCTACTACTGCTGCAAACTGAAATCTGAACTCAAAGTGGCTTCTCTATATTACACCATTTAAGGAGAAAAAAAAAAAAAAACCAACAAAAAAACCAAAACCACAAACAACAATCAAACAGCTTCACAAGATTAAAACTAATAGTTTTGCCTTTCTATATTCCTACTGTACTATATCTGTGTATCACACAACAATTGCCTTATGGGTGGAAATGTTTTCATACCATTCCAGACACAGGAGGAAAACTTATCTCAGTGTTGCAGTGTGGAGGATCAATGCTGAACTTGCTGTCTGGGAAGGAGCAGGGATCCTAGACAGTTCCTTCCACACTGCACCTCATTCCTATATACAAGAGCAACCTACTAGGGAAACGTTACAATCGAACATTATCGTTACCTTTGATATTCTATTTTTTGCTATATTTTTAAATAATAGTAATGCAAAAATCCACACCTTAGCTCTTCATGAGAATCAGACACTAATCTTTCTTTCAGTTTCAGACTCATTCATTCAGTACTGTGGAATGTTAAATTCTTGCTTTTCTCATACAAGATTTTACTTTACAGTAAAGACTTAACCATTTTGGTATTTAAAAACAACAGAACATAATCGGATTACTGTGAGTTCAGAAGTGTTTTCACATCCCATACTTTACATGCATTTTTAATAAGCATTTGTTATTACTGTTCTGTAATATGGAAATCCATATTATTGTTAATATTGCACAAATTCACAGCTAATCACATTATAGTACCAAAGGAACAATTACAGTATGTGAATGTGTATAAAGATTAATATACATATCCTAATAAATCTCAGCTGACCCATTAATGTATAATGGGCCCAAAGGAGGCCTCATATCCTTAGTATATAAATGGCACATTTCTTTCCCCCTCTATTCCTTTCCTCATTTTGTTTTATATGTACAGACTGCCATAAAAATGAAAATTAAGCTATGCAAAACTACTCTGAAACATCAAGAGGATAATCAAAAGCACAAACCACTTTCTTTTCTTATTATACTACAAGAATCATGCTAATATTTGACATGCATGTACAATGAGCTTTTGGTTTTTTTTCACTCTTCCTTTTGAGAATAAGGCTTCTAAAGTGGTGGACACACACCCATACCACATGCACTCTGCAATGAACAGCTATTACAGGTGGGTTAAGGGAGGAACTTTCGGTTTTAATTGTAAATTATAATGGCTTTTTCTTGATTTAGGGCATACCTTCAGCTGTTGCAATTAAATCTCTTGTAGTTTAAAATGAAAGGAAAAAGAAACAAATGATCCTTTTTGTTATGTAAGATATGCTTTATAATATCACTACACAGTGACAACTCCTGGTCCTCCTGTCACATCCTGTCCCTTAAACCATGCTGCAGAAAAGCAATTTTCTGCCTCAGAAGCACTCTATTTTTTAAAAGTTTGTCTTTGGGCAATTTTCAGGTCTACTAGAGCTGCACAACTGTATACAGATGAGAAAGACCCAAAATAGGGCAATTTATTTGATTCCTCCTCTTCAAAACATTTAGCTGAGATTGCATATCCAACAGAGAAACCCCAACAAGAATATTCAGAGATGACCTGCAGTGACACATATCTTTTTTTCAAAAAAAATCTGCATTAAACATCTTCTCCAGACTCCTCAGATAGTCTAGATTTGACTTTTGTTTAATATGACCTTTAACACAAATATTTCCCATGATATTAACAGCTAATTTCTTTTTTAAAGCAGATTGTAGGAAGCAGTCAGTTAAATAAAACACTTACCAAATTTTTCAGATGAAGAATGGGGGGGTGAGGTTTTTATTTTTGGCTGGGTGGGTGAGCTATTGGGTTTTTTTTTGTTTTGTTTTGGTGTTTGTTTTTTTTTTTTGCCTTTTTTTTTTTTTTTAATAAAAAAAGGTGTGCATTCATTTGAATCCAGCTTCACCTCTCTTGTTAGAGAGTAAAGAATACTTGGATGGGAAAATACATCCTCCCAGTGTTCAGCTCCTGGTAACTTAGCATTTATCAATGCCTGAAGCTAGTTTGACCTCAGTATTCTCCTGGTACAGTTCTGCCCTAACACAGTAAGGGCATTTCACAATAGAGCAAAGGCCTCGCCTTTATAACCATCCACATCTTGAAAATTACTTTACCTGCATGAAAGTCTTTAAGGAATTAGGATAGCTTCAGGATTTGGATCTCAGTTTGCTATGAATGTAACAGTCACTAACATATCGTATGAGTAAAAAAACCTTGATAATATTTTTGGAACTTTACAAAAACCTAGGTGACTTTTTAAATCTGGAAACAAACTATAGGCTCCACATGTCTAAATATGTCTAAAATCATATTCATATTCAAACTAAGTATGTATAATTTTGAAAGTTTTAAATGAGACTTGTAGCTCATTTAGTCCTAAAGACCTAAATTTCTCCATCTAATTTTTCTATTGTTGAAACTTTTTTCAACTGAAAACTAAGTACATTTAGTTTCAGAATTTCATGCTGGCAGAGAAATCAATTATGCATTAAAAATCAATATTAATATTGGCACAAGAAAATAATAAGGCATAAAGAATATCTATAACCATAGAAGTTTCTGATGAGTAGATCAGACCCCACAAGCTGAAGCAGAAGCATGAATTTTCTTTGATAATATATAAATACCTTTAGTATGAATGCATTTTACATTTTTCTGTGCCTGGCACGTGAGTATGTTTAAATATTAACTGAAAGAGAAATGTCCATTTTCTATCTTTTTCCTAAAGTGTAGAAATTTATTATTCTCCATTATAGAATTAATATTTGCTTAATTAGCACAAATAACTTAATCTTTGTGCCAGAAACCCTACCACACTGCCAGGGCAGCACCTACAAGATCATGCACTTGGCCCTGAAGACAAAATTTACCTCCTGTGGTGTCTGTCTTGATTTGCCTTTGATACTGGCTCACAAAATCTGGACACATACTGGATTATACTGGAGATAAATCTAGCACCAGGAGAATGGAGAATCTTACTTGAAGGAAAATCAGATTGCCAGTTATGTTCAAATTCGTGCTTTAAATTAGTGGAGAAGTAATTTGTTGGCATATATTGCTGTGGACACAGAAGGGAGGAAGACCTTTTTTGATTGAGCCCATTATGTCTGCAAGGACTAAAGTTGCCTTAGTGCGTCCTGCGGTCAGTTCCTGAAAAAATGTAGTAAGGAACAGTGTAACAGACACAGAGATGAATAAAGCTGTAAATCACAAAACCTTTGAAAGTGGCTAAAGAGGAATATAATTCTTTTAAATTACCTTAATCTCTGATATCTGCTTTGGACTACTTGAATATTTAGCTGTGCAAGAAACTAATTGATGTACATCTTCCTGGCTGGCAAACCTTCAGTTTGGTTGCTGTTTGTTGTCAATTGGTTACAGCTTGTTGACGATTTGCAAGTGCAGACTGATGCTCTATTCATTTTGGTTTCTTTAACAGTAACGCAATGGCTGCGTTGGTCAGAACATATTTACCAGGAATAAAAGCAACAAGCTGGTAATGAAAAAGAAAATAACCTCCTTGGCCTTAAATTCCCTTTTTTAAAACCCCAGTAATTGCATTCCATTCATTTGTATATTTGTGCTGGTTCGGTATAGCTTACTAGCATACGTTCAAACTCAGGATAACATTTGTGCCAGAGTCACAGGACCTACTTCACAGCAAATCTGACTATTGACAGTGCACTCTGATAAAATGCATGCTAGGTTTCTTTAACTATCTTGTGTAGCCAAGGGTCCAGAATGCCTTTTAAACATGCTTTTGCAAAACAATCACAAAAGCATACACAGAAAACCTGTATACCTGACAGAAAGAGAAGTACTGAAGAAATGCTGTCTCTGAAATCCCAATGGATTAATATGAAGCAAAGTATATTGGATATATAAGATACCTTCCCCCCTCCCCCACCTGCTGGGAAAAAAATATTGAAAAAGAATATTTGCTTCCAAAGACTTGTATCTATAACATATAAAACCAAATAACATATGGATTCTATTTTATGTGAATTTTCAGTAACTTTCATTAAGTCAGCATCTTCTTTGTTACAAGAAGTTAAACTCCTAAGTAGAAAGGTGTTTTACCAATGACTATTCAGTAAAAAATTCAGCAGCTGTCCTTAAAACTGACATTGGGGTTTCTCCTTTCTTCTCCGTGGAGCCTATACTAACCATGAGGCTAGGGTTGAGCTTTTCCTGCTCCTTCTATTGCCTTTCATATTCTAAAGTTTCTCAACATTAGTGATAAATACAGGAGACTTGTGTAACAATGATGACTAGACTGTGCATCTCTATGGAGTTCATTTGGAAGCTTGCTTCCCTCACAATCCTCATGATGGAAAGGCCTGTGCCTGCAGCCAGGGACACCAGAGTAACACAGCACGGGCCAGAAATCTGAGATTAGGAACGGTTAGTGAGCTACAGATCAGCCTTAGCTATGAATCTGGACACCTTTCACCCTGCTAATGTTCTCACTCTTACTGAGCTGCAACTCCTACTCTGACAAAGATGCATCTTCCTAGGCCAGGAACATGAGATTTGTGGCATCTCTCTTAATGCCACACTTTCTACTAACCAGTTCATCTGACTCCTTTCAGCATCTTATGCTGAAATACATCACTTAATTCTCAGTACATAAAAGAGTTGGATGCCAGTCCAAGTATTAGATGCTTGAAAGCTAAGTGATATTGTTCTCTGTGGTGCTTGCACAGAAGTCCCTTATTACAGTCACTACAAAACTGTAAAATTAGAGAGCAAAGAAAGAGAAACAGAACAATAGAAACGAAAATAAATTTCTGAAATATCTTTTCCTCCTTCCTCTTGCTATAAGATATCTGCAAAATAATAACGCCAACTTTATTTCAACTTTGCTGCATAACTGTAATAAAGTACCAAGAATATATACATAACTTTGACCTAGATGTTTGAATAGTAGACAAGACAGCTACTTAGTTACCTGAAAATATTGCCACATGAATAGCTACTGCTTCCTAAATGTTGTCACTCAAAAGGCTTTGACACCTCTTCAGAGCCCTCTCATTTACTTCCTTTCCACAGCAGCTTTCCACACTTAAGCTTAGATTGCCCCATAGTTTAGTAGAGGAAGTAGTACCACCATTCATATTTTAAAGTAGTTCAGCATTTTAAAGTATTCAGACAAATAATATTATCAAAATTATATTTCCTTTTGAAAAGGAATAAATTACCTTCATGATTTACATGTATATATATAATTTTATTTTTTCCATTTGTTTGCAGTGTGCTAACAATTTTAATGTCACATCTGATAAATTGCAGATGTTATTCAAGTATTTACCAGCATTTTTGAGATTTTTATATGAATATTTTGATTACTGAGAATTATCTGTGAATATTTTTGAGCTCTGAACATTTTATGTAAACCGTCACTGACTAGTGTTCTCTATTTTAATTGGTTAGGCTTACACGTGAGCAGTTGAGATGATGTAGCTAAATAATCAATGTATTATTGATGTAATCAATGTAAAAATCTCAACATCAGCAAATCACTTTTATGTATTTTCTAAGTTAAAAACATCGGGCAGGGGGAATTGTTTTGTTTTAACTGCTTTTTACCAAGCAAAAGATGAAATAAGTCATTAAGAGTCATAAATACGGTTCACAAAAATTTGCTTTTTAATTAAGAAAAACATTTCTGTAAACTTTTTTTGGTTGAGTTGTCTCTTAGTACCAACGGAAGCATGGGGATTCCAGTTACTTCTTGAATCTTTTTTATTATGTCTGAACATTTTAGCCTTACCTAAGGCTAAAATCCCAGTTTGTATGTGTGTCCTGTATCTCTCTCCACTGACTTGGTTAACCAAATCAGAAAAAAAAAAAAAAAGCAAGTCCAAAAGATAATTAAGATCCTACAAGTTTCAGGGATGGAGAACCAAATTAATACCCCCAGGGAGAAGAATGTGGGTAGAATCCAAGCATTCTGAAAGGAGCTGGCTGGGCTACTCGGCATTCATGGAGCTGCAGACTAAGCATAGCTCTCGTGTCTCAGCCAAAGAGGGTAACAGAAGACAAGAGAAATAGGGAAATTGGGGTTGCAGCTGAAATTGGTGATCTTACAGTACAAAACCCCCAAGATTTCCAAAGGAAAGCTGGCTTTATTAGTTCTAGCTCCTGAAACATCAAGTTTCTGCTAGTTGGCAGTTTGTGTGACTTTTTTATTTACAATTCAAGATTCTATTTTCAGCATGCTCTTGAGTTTAGAAAGAAGAAAATGAAATAAAAATGAAGGGACAACTTATAAATACAAAGAAAAAATATATATTCTTTTAGAGCAAAGTCCTATGCTTAGCCGAGAGCAACACTGTTTAATGATAGTTTATACTTCTGGAAGTTAATGCCATGTACACAATCAATCAACTTTTAAACAAAGCTGCAAGGAAGTGTCATCATATAGCCTTTGTGTCTAGTTCAGAGCTACAGGCTTCAGAGGGGTAAACTGGCCTTTAAGGCTTTCTGTGTTAGAGTTTACACTGGATTTTTCACAAAACTCCTGAAAAATAGTTGAGGCTTTAAAAAAAAACCAATAAAACACTCAGAGGTGGATTAATCCCACTGTGACACAATAGGCTAAATCCAAGATTGCGTTCAATCTCACCTTCACGTAGAGAGAAGATTTATAAGCATATACATACAACATTTACTATATTTATTTATCAATTTACGCTTCTCAATTTTCTTGATTTAAGTCCCCTTACACTTTGTAAAATATCAGAATTGAACAAAATACCGAGTACATGCAAAATGAAATGGAAACGGTATATTACTGAGTATAGAACCATCTGGCAGATGACAGTGAAGTGCATGGCTGTATCAAAGAGAAATTAAAACAGGAAAACAATATCACAAATTACTGGCATGCTTTGTCACGTCTTTCTAAAACTGGATGTAGGCAAAAGTAAAAAATCCACCATTTTTTGAGCTACCAGAGAAGCACTGAGAAATAGTAACCATTGTATCTGATCATCTCTGGTCACATCCTAACTTCTACAAAATTGCTACACTCTCTTATTGAGGACAGAGCAGTTGCTGTGGTCCCAACAGAGCTTATGATCATCCAATCACCTGTTATTAGTACACCAGCTGCTCTTGCAAGATTTCAAAAAAATATCATCATAACTTAAAACAATGAGTTTGATCTGTATGCCTGTACTTGGAATCTTGCATGGAAAACAAGAAATTCTGAGTCTTTAACTGTTGGACTGTCTAAAGTTCTGCCCTATCCATTTTAAAGGAAAGCAGCTACATGCACAAAATATATGATCAAACAGCAAGTTATTCCATACAGCTACTGTAAAGCTACGCACTATCCTTGAAAGATATAAAAATGAGTTGACAGACAACCTTAGAATTGAAACACAGTTAAAGTGGTTTCTCAAAAGATGAATGGTTTGAAAGTCTACCCTGCCCTCACGGTTTAAATGCAACCTTACCATCATACATCACTGAACTAAATGTTGCAGTATGTGGTTATGACTAGCACAATGTTACTAGATGGAAAGGTGCAGTAAAGGTATTCATCCAATACATTTATTCCTTCATTTTTTGAAATTATTACTGTGATCCCAGACCAAGATGAAGACTTAATTCTGTTCTAAGAGATTCACCCCAACCCTCAAAACCCAGCCTGATACTAATTTACCTGTATACTCAAATGTTAACCCCAAAATTACTAAGACTGTCACATAGTTGATACAGAAGGAAAGAACGTTGACAGAGCATAGCCACTTGTGCAAATCTGCTGAATTTATGCCCTCTTCCTTCTCTTCTCTGCTCTGTCCCCTGATTACTAGTAGCCAAGGAAATCAGTGACAATGCTAACACATACCTGAGGAATGTCTAAATGGCACATCTACTCATTCTTTAAGCAAGATATACATACGCAACATATACCAGCCTTTCCTCTTGCTGGAAGGGTTCCTTTGATGAAAAGGCATTATTTTGTTAGGCTGGTGCCATGATAATGCTCCTATTAATATTTCTTTTGAAGCTTCTTTGGTCCTTTAAACTGACATACTTCAAGTACACATATGGTTGAGAAAAATAATTAAAAAATAATCAAACATTACTTATCATATAGTCATAAATCATACATCACAGTTGTCTGACTGTAGTCTGAATAGGAGATAATTGCAATAATGTGGTTAATACTGAATGGCAGCTGGCTAAGTGACTCTTTATGGCAACACCTTTAGATTAAATACATGTAATCCTTAAATAATTTCCAGCCTTAGATCCTGTACATATTTACATTTACAGCTTCCAAAGTGTTCCCAGCCAGGCTAAGTATGTTTTGTATCTGGGTATGTACTTTGTAATGTTCTGTGTTACAGTACCGTAAGTATTCCTGAGCCATGGGTGGCTGGCTATTTCACTATCTTCACACCTGTTTTCAACACTGAAAATTTCTTTAGGCATACTGGATATCTCAAGCAGGATAAATCAGCTGATATAGTCTTAAATGACCTGAAAACTTTTCCAGTAACAAACTATGTGATTTAGACAGCCTTATAGAACTGCTACAGTTACTACATCATTCCTGGACTGCCCTGTGGGTATCAGAATTTCTGCAGTGTTATGATTTCACCCTAGGCATGCTTCCTATACCAGAGGGTCCTAGAATGCAGCCTCTAGTTAACTCCTACACTTGGGAAAGTTTTGTCTTGCCATATTTGGGGCGTTATGACAAATTTATACCATTCCACACCATTTAGCCAACACAAAGTAGCAGGAAGAGGGGAGAGGTCCTTCTTTGCTGTCAGGGAGTATCTCTCTCTCTCTAAATTAGTATTTTGGATGATTGTTTCATATAGTTTGAATAGGTAGCACATGCTAGTCTTCTATAAAGGCTTATAAATCTAAAATAAAAAGTGTTGTTAAATACCTCAAAAAAACCAAGCAAACAAAAAACCCCTCACATCCCAAACACCTGCACATGTGTGTGTGTGTGTGGTTAAGCTTAAAAAAGAAAAAAAAAAAAAAAAAAAAAAAAAAAAAAAAAAAAAAAAAAAGGAAACCCCTCAGGTCAACACAGATTTTTGAAACAAGTTTCTTTGCACCAAGGAACTGCTTTCCCCATGTGGTCACTCACCAATATTTATAAAGGAAGGTCACTTTGAATGCCACCAGCAGATGAAAAAACAGGAGGGAAGGAGGGTTTTTCTGTCTTCACTGAGCTGGCTGATTCTGCCAAAGTGATAGCCGATATTGACATTACTCAAGGGAAAGGTTGTCGTAGTCTCACAGTCCCAGCTCTGCTGCAGAAACAAAACAAAAACAGAATGAAAAAATATGTGTATACTTTTCAAACAAAAGTAATGCCGAAACATTAAAACTCCAATGTCTAGAATATAAATAGCACTTTAATCTTGGCTTTGAAACAGTTACCTCAAATCTACTTTAAAAATGATTTGAAAAGACCACTAAGAAATTGAATATCCTCCTGTAAAATTAATCAATCACTTTGAGGGTTTAGTGGAAAGAAATGGCCATAAACATCTTATGTACTCAGCTGGTGGTAGAAGGCAGACAGAAATTACAATTCTGTTAAAAATAAGGAAAAGCTGAGATTTGAAGTGAACATTGCAGAATACATGGCAGGGAATAACAAGAAATTTTATAGGTGAACACAGCTATAGGTGAACGTGGCCCATAGAAAACTAAAGGGAAAGGTGAAGGATTAATGAAGGATTCCTACTTATGTATTTATTTATTTCATTTTCCTAGCATCTGTGTGAATTATTACCTATATGGCTGATACATCCTAAAAGAAAAAACTGTGATGAATAAATAAACAGCTCTAGAAATCTTCAATAGGGTCCTTTACCTTGCAGGGAATATTATCATTGGCTTTTGATACAATTTCTGCTGCAGGGAAAGACTTTCAAAGCTCAGAATGCTGAAGTATTGCCAGGCACTCAAAGACCCCCTGCTGTGCACGTCAAACTAAGAAATCTCTCTGAACTTGTCGAATTAAAAGTCTTCTCTTTCTCTCTGCAACCCCTGCATGAGCTGGGAAGCTCTGTCCTCATTTTTTTTTAGGCCTTCCATGATAAACAAATGGAGCCTGAAGCATCTTTATTCTTTTCAGGCACATAATTAAAATTCTTTAAAAAATTTCAAAAGGAGGTTCTAGTTAACAACGACGCTAGAACAGTTTCAGTAGGCCATATTGCTTTACCATTCAATTTTGTTTTAAAGGTAAAAGCGAAACAGCTTGTTAAGATCCTGGGTGTCTTTTTTAATTTATTTATTTTGTTTGTACATCAAGAGGTTGCTCCAAACTTAAACATCTCAGCAGGATTTATGCTTTCTGGAATGTCATAAGACTTAATTACAGAAACAGCAAAAAGGAGTATACTACTAAAATATGAACAAAGCAGAAAGTATACTTGGTTTCTCAAAATCATTATTTATATAGCCCCTAAAAAATTAAAGTATTTATTGAAGAATTTGTATTTTCTTGGCAAGCTTCTTTCTTTTATCCAAATCACTGTAAAACTGCAAATTTTTTTGAATCTAATGATGCATAGAATGCTGATTTTCTTTGATCACTATTGCTGTAAACCATTGTAATGATTACTTCTAATAGTTATTTTTGATATTGCCAAGGAATGAGCAAGTGTGAATATAATGAATAATTTCAAATTAATATAAAAGGAATGAAAAACTCTCTCTCTGGATTTGAATACCAGGGATTATCACACAACATTAACTAAAGGGCAGTAGAAGACAAGACAGTGTTTCAGAAAGTCATCTCTAAGGTGGCTTCCTAGAGAGCTCAAAATCTAAACCAAATATTTTTGTATATCTCTTTTAAGATAACGTTCACCATCCCTCTTTATTGAAAGCAAAAAGCTTCAGTTTTCACCTGTTTTTTCCCATGCTGTGTTCTTAAACTGGTACTTCTGGCTATAAATGACCGTATCAAATGTACTTTTTTTAGGGTTTTTCCCTAGAGAGACCGGAGATTGAGATGGTTTAAGGAAAGTTATTTATGACTCTTGCAGCATTAAAAAAAGAAAGGTGTAGCAAGGCAGCACTACTCCCAGAACTTCTGGGGAGCACTCTACTTCTGATAGTTACAATGCCTCTGGGAGACCTGAGACAACGTAGCTAACATTGCTGCTTTTCATTCTTGGGCAGGGAAAGCGCAGTGTGTGTTCTGCAGCAGGTCAACAATTGCTGTCATGGGTAGAGAGGTAGAAAGACTTGGCTCCACTGGAAAAGGCAATGCCAAAGTAGATCTAGTAAGAACAAAGCAAGGCTCTGATTACACTATCAAGTCATAGATCTGCAACTCAGGCATTATTTCTTTCTTAGGTTCTTTCTTTTTTTTTTTTTTCCTCCTTTTTTCTTTTTCTTTTTTCTTTTTTTTTTTTTTGTTTTGTTTTGTTTTTGTTTTTTGGTCTTCAAAGTTAAAATTTGTACAGTACAGGGCACAGCCCGTTCCAGAGGCCATACTGAACAGGTAATACAGAGAACAGTGCACGAGGTTTGGCACTTTGGCACAAGAACAGCAGAACCAAAACCTACATCCTATGTTCCTACCAGTGTGTTGCTTTCCAGGGTGCAGTCTACCATTAAAACCAACCAAAAGAATGAAGCAGTCCCCACTATACCTTCTATATCCCTGTATCCTTACTGGGAAAAAATGAACTCTTCTTAGCCTTCCCCTCAGACATACTATGTGATTTACGAAAGCATATTTATCATCTTTGTTTTTAATTGTGTATCTTAATGTGCCATGAAATCAACAAAAAACATAAGCATAATCAACAAAAACCATGAATCAACAAACCCCCATAAAATAAATGTAGCCAAATGAGTATTTTCAAACTTAATTTCTGCTATAAAACTGAAATAATGAGAGCACTGGATTATAAAAAGTAACTTGTCTTTCACAATACTTTGCCCTGTAGAATGTGAAGGACATTGGACGAAAAACTGTAACAAAGAGACTACATCTGATATTTTAAGAAAAAACCAGTGTGGCCCAGCATGAGTATTTAAAGTCTGTTTGCAGAATGAGTAAAGGTTTCTTTAAGTTCACTGAGCACTCACTGCAAAGTTTAGGGAAGATCAGTAGCTTAGAAAAAAAGAGGCTACTGAAATATGAGTCACATCTATGAACAAAAGTGATCAAAGTCTACTTGGCTGCCAGAGTGTCTTCAGTTTATTCCACTGCAGTACACATATTACTTGATTGAAAGGTGTGCGGATATAAGGCACCCAGGTCTCTGTCTACTGTCACTGGGCCTGAAATTCTCATTTGTCATGTCTGACTTCCTTTATTGATTTCTTTTTCCTAAGCAGCAGCAGCTGAAATAATTTCTATAACATTTGAGAACACATTTACAATATAATAAATTCAGATTAATTCCCCTCTCCCCTCCAACCTAAAATTATTCTAAGAGCTGTAATAAATTAAAAATTATCCAATGTCTGTTTCCACTCATATGCTGATACTATGACAGTTATACAGCCATATTGCACATTCTTACATATCTTGAGGATCTCAGACACCTTTCTTGGCAGAGAAAAAATAAATAAATCTCTTTTTGCACCATTGTCACGTAAGAGGTTAATGCAAGTAATTTATTGCATCAAAAGACACTTACTGCTTATAAACACCTACATCTTATATGCCATAAAACTAATATCTAACTTGGCTAGAAAATTAGGATACCTATACTAAAACTCTCCAAGGTATAGTTTTGATCCAGTAGTTCAACGTTCTGTAGACAAAACTGTTGGCAGATGTTGCCTCAATTACTTGATGCAAGGTACTGCTATTTCAGAAGATGGCAGAAGAGGGAGTAAGCGAATGTAAACCCAAATTATGAGTTCAATGAGAAGTATAACAGCAAGGCATAATATCTCAGCTGCTCACTCTCTTTTCCAAAATAGCCTAATTTCCATTTCCTAAGATATATACTGTACGAAGTTAGCGTACATCAGAATTCTAAAATTTTGGTGACTGAAATGTTCCTCCTTAATATTCCTGTGTCTAGAGTATTTAGATTAATACAGATTCATGGCTTTTTCACACACTGTTAGGTTCTATATTCTGTAATTACAACAAACCATGACATTAAATGATAGATTTAAATCAGAGATTAAACCAGAACCATGGGGGGACAGAGGAAGGAACCCCTTAGTGAAGTTTGCTACCATATGACAAGCTGCGTAGATTCAATTAAAACATTAAAAAGATATGCTTAACCTTATAAACAGGTTCAATTACTCACATCAATACCAAATTTAGTGTTCCATATGAGGTAGTAATCACAAAATAAAAAATGTTTCAAGAACTATTTCACATTGCTTTTTCTCCCCTCCCCCCCTCCCCCCCCCAGAGGTAGGCACTATGATCCTCCCCCCAAACATGAAATATTAGAAATTATCTGAAGTACTCAAAAGTTTTGCTTTACCATATATCTGAATTGAGATATTAGCAGATGGCAATGAGGACAATAGAGAATCAGTAAAATAGACCCTTGTTTAATTATCATGCACTTAATCCAGCTATTAGGCCTAATGTCTTAGAAACAAGACTAGAGTAGGAAAGGAAAAAAATACTTTTCTTGTTATTCTGTCAGGATGTAAAAGTACAATATTGAAAGTAACTACTAATGATATGAATAAAATCTGAGTGAAATCTTTCTGATGATTTTTTAGAGGATCCCATAAGCAAGCATACCATCATGAGCAGGTGCATATTATAGAGGACAGAAAGTCTGATGCCCTTTTTGCCACAAAAGGGAAGAAAGGAATTGATAACACTTGGCAGAAGAAGGTAAGCCTGTGTCAAAGTAACTCATTTCCACAATATTGTGCTGTATTTGCTGCTTTCTTTGGGTTGCTGTTCTCTCTTGAATACACTAATACTTCCTTATCACTTGTACTAGAGCTATGTGGCCCCTAATTCCTACTATTGCTAAATTTCTTTGCTCCGTGTTTTGCTAAAATCCATGTATTCTACATTGTCTCATTCTGCACTGTTCCTGAAAGCTAACAGCTGTCAGATCCTTGCAGAGCTTTGACAATAACTAATGCATCTGTTGAGGCAAAAGCAGCCTGTATCACTTCAGTGACGGGAACGGTACTCTGGGTGTGAAAGCAGAGTAGCCTGACAGGTAAGTCTCTGCTGCATTTGTCAGGAAGAAAATCTACTTTGTTAATAAATAATTTCCAGCTCTTCGTAATGTTAGATGATAGGGTTATTTATTATACTTAAAATATCGTCAGTCTGTTGGGACAGAAAACCTTCAAAAAGGGTGAAGAAAAACAAAGAGTTCTTTTTTTTAAAGAAAAACACCAAAAAAGGTGTTGTGCTGCACCTGAGATGGCGAGCGGGGTGAGAACGGCCCCTTCCCATGTCACCTGCAGGATTTTCAAGGGTTTTTCTGTATGAGGCCCAATTAGCTCAGGTGGCACCTTACAGGGAAGCTGAAATCTACCCTTTTGATATAAAAGTTCTTCAAATGATAAAAATCAATAGTGAAAGTTTCTCACACAGAGTCTCTACGCTGTTATTAATTCTTATAGTCACAATATGGCAAAATGGAAAAACAACTTACAGAGAAGGAATATACAGACACATCAAATATATTACATATATTTTTTTGTTTCTTCTCTTTAATAAATATTAGCAACCAGTGTAGTTTTTGAAGTTCGTGATTTCTTTATCTTTTTCCCTGAATATATTCTGATACTTTTGAAGTCAATTTAGAAGGTTTTTGAAACAAAATGCTCTGGCAGCTTCCTCCTTATACAGTTCAGTGTAAGCCACTGATGGCACAGAGTGCGTCTGTCAGATTCAGTGCTGAAGAACAGAACAGGGAACCAACATAGTTATGATAAGCAAACACTTTATATCAGGACAGAAATATATGTTGTTGATTATTGCATAGTGTTAGAATGCTATGTTACAAGTTCATGTAAACACAGCCACAATAAAAAAAAAAAAATGAATTCTGAAATATCTTTGCAGACAGAATTAAGTTTGAAGGAAATTTAGAGAAAATGAAACACCTTTTGAAATGATCACATTATATACTGTAATGCTAATATTTGTATTCAATAATACATTAGCATAAAGAACTGCTGTATGTGGTAAATTAAAGCTTGTAATATTTTACATTTGAATTCAGAATTATGTGAAGTTCTTATTTTCAATTAACATAAAATGGATAGCTCATACAGTGTTTTTAGTGATACAATTTCTTAAAGCAGCATCATTGTAATCTCTTACTTTACAGAAGTTGGATGTCGGTTCCTAAAAATAAGTATTTTCACGTTACCTGGAGTTACTACACTGTAAGTATTCTCATTTCTTGAATTCCTAGGGTCATCAATTTAAGCAAATGCCAGCTATTTAGAAACTTCCTTAAAAAAACTTGTTAGCCCCAGAGAATCAACAAAGAAAAAAAATTCATATGTACTAATCTTGACTTGCTGTATAACGCAACAATGACATCTATACACTTTCTCTCTTTTTTTTGAGAATGGAAAGTTTAATACCTTAGATATTTTAAAATCATAGGATATATATTGGTAATATTATCTCCTATACAATTAGGTTTCTTAAAATTTGTTTCTTTTATCTCTCTGGATACTCTTTTTGATTTCAAACCAACATCTTCATTTTCTAGTGAAAGAGAATTTCTGAACTTTGAAAATAAGTTTTAAGTTCCACCTGTGGAGTAAACGCAGAGCATAACTATGTCTTTGTGACTGCTCATCAAAACTCTGCAATTCCATTATATTGTTTAGGGGCTTGGCATGACAGAACAGATTTTACATTAAATGAGCTGCTTAGACACTGAAGGTTAGACTGGCTGCAGTACGGGTGGATTAGTTACAAGCACAAGTTGAAACTGATCACAGCACAAGGTAAATACAGTTTGTCTTACCACTTCTACTGTCCCATATGAATTTTGTCTACATCTAAACACACACAACATTGGTTAGCGTGAGTACGTTTCACTGAGAGCGTGCTTGCCATTTCATGAAACAACTTATTTGCTATATCAATGCAATAACGAAGAATCCTCTTGCAATTTAAATGACTTTCAATGTACCAATTGGGGTGGTTTGTTCCCACGTATTTTTTAATTCATTAGCATCTCTAGGGTTCCAAAAAAAGATTCAAGATGACAATATTAAGCTGTTATTCACATAAAGAAAATTACTTGTCAGTATTTTTACTAATCATTTTAATTTTTGATATTATTTCCATAATATAACTTGCTCAGGTTCACATATGGTAGAGATGCTCATGGGCATTATTTTGGCATTCATTTTGTTTTCATTTCAGCTTGCCATTTTGTTTTAGGTATGCATATGCTCAGTTTTCTGGCAGTAAGTATAATCTATTGACATGTTATAAATGTAATATGCTTGTCATAACTGCATGCTGTGCTCTATGTGATAACTGGAAAACAAAGATCCTACAGTGAGGTATTTAGTCAAAACTTTCTTGTAAGGTTTGGAGAGTTCTGTGACCTGTGATGAATGGAATCAGACTGGGTGTTCAATAGAGCCTTCCGGACTCAGTGTGCATCGCACAGGTAACAGTGAGTGTGAGGACTACCCTCAGAACCTCAGCTCAGCTTCTGCCACACATTCCTGTGATTTGCATGTTGGTTTTATGCAAATTCCACTCCTTCAAAATACTTTTTATTCTATAAATTGTACAAAACCTGAAATAACTTTCTAAATAAAGCATATTAAATCTAAGTACAATTCATCAGATCTTTATGATTATGAACTACAGTACTTACTTTTGTTTTTCTGAAATCAGCAGATGTACTAGGGATCATGAAACAAAAACATTGAGAAGCTACTTGTGTGAACAGTAATTCAGTATGTACCTCCATAACTGTAACATATTAAGAAATCTGCTATATTTTTTCCTATGGTATTAGGATAAAATTATGGAATAAACAAGACCTTAGCAAATATTGAAGCAAAGAAGATTTAAAGACTTGGTAAAAGAAAAAAGAAAAAAAAATAAAAAAGACATTTTCATAGACAATGTGATGGCAATCTGATAGTTTTTAAGTAAGCTTAATAGTGGTTGTTTTTTTTTTTTTAAATGTGATAATTTGAATTACCTGTATCTTGTTAAAGCATTTCACATTGGCTCCACAGGACATTAAGAAGAAGATGGGAGTGCAGAGATGAATTATGATATAGAGAAGAATCTGACTAGAGTTTGAAGGAAAAATTCTTTCTTTTTTTTTAATTTTTAAATTAGGTTGATCTTATATAATACCTTAATGAGTAAGGTAAGATCCAACATACCAGTGAAGGCTGATGACAAGATTTTCCTGAAATTTACCTAGATCCTGAAATTTTCAAGTGATTGTCAAGAAGTCGATCGTGTAAGATGTAATGTGTGTCATTCTATTCCAAGAGCAGACCAAAGAGAAGGTAATTTTAAATCCAACTAGTACATAGTCTCTTCCTCATTCTAGTGAGTAAATACTTCGCACTAGCAGATTACATGACCATTTTTTCAGCTTCATAAGTCATGGAAGGGCTATTAGGAGAAAAGGGCATCAAAGAGGATAGACTAGGATCCTAAGAAACCTGCTGTCAATTGTCCACATTTCTTAATTTCACTTTACTTAAGAAACTATTGCAATTTATTATTTTATACGATATAAAGGTAAACAAACCTCACTAGTAATTAATCTCTGTGAACTACGGAAAACTGGAATAATTTACTTATTCCAAAATAACAGCATTAAAATGTTGTCAGAATCTATTCTTTGATCATTTTCCATCTTCACCTCACCATACTAAACCTCTAAAGCCACATAAAGCCAGAAAACCACTTCCTTACTCTAACTACTGGAATCAGAACCTGTGATTATCAATCTCTCTAATACACTGTCCTGTTTCCTCAGTCTAGTTCTTATTATGGGATCCAGAATCAAAAGAATACAAAGCAGGATTTTAGGACTATCATGTTCAGTCACTTGCTTCTACAGATATCAAATCCCTTTCCTAAACTTCCATTTAAGAGAAATTAGGGTGTTGCTTTTGGGGGTTTGGTTTGGTTTGAGTTTTTTTCCTTCTGATTAGTTTGACCGCTGCTCCAGGAAGACTGATGCTTTCCATTGTAAACTAGGTAGTATGAAAGTACTGATAGTTACTGAGACTTATTTGCCTAGGAAAGCATACCTGGGTAAAGTCAGACCATGACCCTAATCTGGTGACCGTGTTAACAGGCAGGGAACAGTCAGGACTATACTCAGTTACTGATTATAAAAACTATTATCTGAGCTTCAATATTTCCTCCCCGTACATGTTCATAATATCTGAGATGGAATTCCAGTGTCCCCAGTCTGCTATGTCTCTGGTGGCTCACTGTCGTGGGTTTTTCCTGGGACTTCAGACTGTATGGACACAAAAGAATGAATTCTTCAAATATTTTTCAGAGTTAAATGCCCATTGTGATTTTAATTGTTGGGTCTAATAATCTGAAATGTTCATAAGATTATGAAAAACCTAATACATATATCAAAGGTTAGTTTAAAACGGTTTATGTGTATTCTTGAAAACAGAAACCTGAAGGTAGCGAGGGTTCTCACTGAGGGTTTAGTATTGTTATTTCTCATGCTTCACAAACTGCATGGGACTACAAATGCTCCAAGCTAAGGAATCAATATGCTAGTGATGCTAATTCAGATAAATAGCTATTATTCCAATGGCAAAATATCAGTAAAGTGTCCTAATATGCATTAATCTCCAGCTGGGAAAATATGCACTGGTTTTAGAGAGGAAGAGTGATTAGTTAGTACCACCTCTGTGGCAGTAATTATATGTAGACTATAAGGAAACAATAATTAAAAGTACACCTGAAATATTCTACTGAGCCATGTCTAGAGAGCAGGTCATTTTATGTAAAACTCCAAATGACTATTTGGATCTATACATGTAGAGTTTTTCATTCATATTCCCCAGCACTTTCTGAAAAACAATGCAAACCCCATGTGAACAAACGACTGCAAATACATTCTGTAGTCATCTTTGTTGTACTGTAGATAGTATAAAATATTTATAGTACTATTTGTTTTTGTCTTAGTTGAAAAAATAATTAGTTATGTATAGCTCAGGAGCCTAGAAGAACTAGACTTGATAAAAAATAAATGATTTCTGACTAGAAATACCTCATACTTGAAGTATTTGAATTAGAAAGCAACACAGCTGCTACATGATGTCATTAGCCTTTTGATACTGATTTACTTAAATGTTTCAGTTATAATACCTGAGTGATAGCACTACCGCTACTTACTCTAAATGTTAGAGCAACTCCACGGTGGTATAAATAATAAGTATTCATCCACTTACTATATGCACGTAATGTAAGCATATGAGAAATTTCAGTCCCTGAACACAGAACAGAACAACTCTGTGAATTATTTACAGAATACAAAGATGTTTTAGTAACTACAGAGATAGTAGTATCCTTAATTAACTCATATTGTTCTTTTCATTCAAGAATTTCATGGCTCCATTGATAATAGGGTTATGTTGCAGAACACTTACACTGTGATCATTAACTTCTAAAAGAAAAAATCGGGGCATTCACACTACCTGTAAAAAACTACTACCAAAAAATACTCAGTTTTTTTCTACTTTCCTTTCTAAGTGTTGAAAGCATTTTGATATGGCCATTAACTGGGTGAACCAAAAGTAAGCACTTCTAAAAGCTACAGGTATCAAAATAAAGCCACCATAAAAACGCTGAAGAATCTATAATACCAATTTAGATCATTATTCATTGAATTACTCAGGGCTTGTCTACACGACGTAACAGACTGCTTGCTGTGTTCAAGCTTCCAAAGTCAGCTCTTCAAGAGCTGGTACACCTACATGGCAGAGTGCATGCTCACTGTAGTCATCAGCTTTCATTTCCCATCATTTTAACCTAGCGCTGTACAGAGGCCAATCAGTGTGGGCTCTTAGCGAAGGAAATTCCCCGTAATAAGGCTGCAGTCCATCACTGCAGCTATAGTGCTTCAGGCTCCAGAAGCAGAACCTTGTAGTGCTAAGGCTCTGCGCAGTGTTCCATGTACCCTATGTCTTTGTCTCCACACCAAACCCAAAATTCTTGAAAGAGCTTAGTCACACTGAAAGCAAGTGCAATTCAAACTACTAAACAACTTTGTCAGCCTCAAAGATTTTTGCCAGGATATAATGGCCGTGGTTTTTTTACTAAGAAAACGCTTATATTTAGGCAGCTAGCTAGGTGTCCTAAGACTAGAAACTGCACCCCATCTTTCAGCAGCTTATAACTATTATTGACAGGTAATCTTCCTACATTTAAAATTGTTTTGTTGTTAAAACACTAAATCATAATAGTTGCATTAATCTGAGCTGATTTATTCCCTTTCAAAAAAGTGCAAAGGAGAAATTGCTAACTCTCAGTTAAACGTTCTCATTAACCCCAGCAGTATCCAATGGAAGAGGTCATTACATGTGATAAGAAATTACTGAAAAATTACAAGTTTTGAACCAAAAAATGAGTCACTAATTTTCAACATCTGTTCTTTTGACTAACATGCATTTGAAGACTAACACCTCATTATTAAACTGACTATAAAGTGTATTTTAAAGTAGTCTGTGCTGGTTTAAATTGTCTTTCCTGAATTAGAGACAGCTGAAAGATGATATCCCTTCCTATTCAGGATCCAACAGTAGGGATTATTAAAAAAAAATTATTTCAACACAAAGTGTTATATTTTTGAAACACTCTGTTCAGCCGCTGCTTACACACAGAGCTCTAACTGAGATCAGTGGTAGTTTTGAATGAGCTCAATTGAGCTTTTATTTATTTATTTATTTATTATAGCCAATGCAAGAATCAGAGACCATGGTTCAAGTCTTCCAATACTTTAATGTCACAAATAATAAATAATAGCAAGTACATAAACCTATATATGCTAGAGCCGTAATATTCTACTGTTTTATTTTCTTCATGCCTTGCATTTTAGCTACTAACTACCTGATATCCCTGTCTCCATTTCATAGCTGATGTTCAAATGTCTTCGATACAATTTCAGGGCAAGAAAATCCTTCCTAAACTAGTAATACATGCTTGTCTTTTTCAGAGAAAGAAAAAAAAGTGGAAAACAAGACAGCGGAAAAAGACTGCTAGATAGCCACATATGTAAGTAAACTAAAAGTCTGTCTAATAACTACAGCTCTGATTTTGAAGGTAGAAAAGTTCCTTGTTCAATTGAGGCATATATCTATGTTAGAAATGTTTCCTTTTGCTGAAGGTTTTACAATTAAAAAATCACTTGCAAGAAAAGATCCTTTTCCTCTATGATGTGTGTGCACTTAAATGGTCAGATTCATCACAATATTTTATTTCAGCACATACAGAACTAAAGCCAATTTTAATCAAAGATTTTTAAAGACAGTTTTACCGAAGTGTATACTGTATCTGTGCTTAGACAGTTTGAGGCTCAAAACATTGCAATGTCTCAATCTGTCTCATAAATTTTATATTAATTTTTGCTTCTCCTGGCAGCTTGAATATGCATCATAGGCCTCAACCAAAGAAGAAATTGCCACAGTGTACTATTTCAATGTAATGGGTAGCTTATAAGTTATCAAGGTGCACTGTTAAGAACAAATTATAGAAAAAAAAAATCTGAAAATACAGAAAAAAGTCTCTATAATCTATTCCACATAATGATAAAGTTGAATTTCATACCATACATACAGCTGAATTTTTCTGTAGGTCATTCATATGTACATTTCTATAATTAGGCAAAACCTGCAAAATTTATATTAATATTCTTAATTTTATACAGTTGATTGAACTATGTTTTGTGGATTTTAGATTTTACATAATAGCCATGAAAACTATTTTCTTATTTTAATAAAATAAGTAATTGATGCATAGAAGCTTTATAATATTCTATGTCCTTAGACTTGAATGAAGAATGAGAAACTGTTTACATACATTGAATCAGGACAATTATAACCTAGTTCAGAATGAAAGCTCAGTATTTGGGAGACAAATGTAAGATACAAATAAAGAATTATTTGCAGAAATTAAGAAAAAAAATGAATAATCTGTGCATGCAAGACCATTCAGACCCTCTTAAACATGCTGTGGACACTAATTATGAAATTACAATAGAACATTGTAAATTATTCAGCCAGCTACATGTATAACTATTTCTTGTATGAAAAAAAAAGCAAAAACTTATTTTCTAGTGTTTTCAGAAGATGAGAATTTTCAAACTATCTCTTGAGTTTTGTTTAGTAAATATGGTGCTATATCACACACATTTAATATGCAATAGATGGGTGCAGAATCACTTTTCATGGCTTCATAAGGTGTTTAAGGAATGAACTCACAGTTTACTCACTGACTGAGATCAGCCACGAGGTCTTTCAGCAAATATAAAAGCATTTGTAACCATGTTACCACATTGGGTATTAGGATTCTTCCCCCCCTTATTGATGAAATGGGATTTAAAAAATAAACCAAGCAATCTTTTCCTATAAGTGGGAATTAACCTAAGAATACGATCCATGAGATTTAGGAGAACTTTCATAATTTTCTATTACAAGATTATAAAAATTATCAGATAACAATTAAAAAATACTCCGTGTACCTAGCATATGGTACATGACCCCTAAGGGCAACAAACACAAGCATATATTTCAAATGTAAGATATTCCCTCTCATACAAAATCTTCAGATTGCAGTAATTTCATATAATCTATCACCTCTGTCAAAGTCTTCTCTGGATTTCTAACCTCTTCAACTTACTCTTTTTACTACAGACTGTGTGATTTATGAGTACTGATAGCTAGAGGACAGCTGTGAGATTAGCAACGTAACCTATCCCACATCACCTCAGGAGCAGTTTCTTCCAAAATATACAGTTGCACTGAAATGGAATCAAAACACACTCCGACATGTACTTTTAAACTGAAATTCCTTATTCACTAAGGTAAACACAGACAGACATGCAACAGCTCTAATGACCTTTTCCTAAAATTTAAACATATATAAAAGTTATTAAATTCACTATTTTAGTATCGTCATTTACTCTGAATGCAATTTATGAAATACATTCCTAAATACTATCACATAATATTTTAAACTAAAAATACATGCATTTTTCTAATAGTGAATGACGTTAATCTTTAAATACATCATTAGATTTAAAACAGTTGGGTAGAAGAAATATAAAATGTTCTGAAAAGCTTTATGAGAGCCATGGAAGCGGTAAATCTAAAAAAGTGATAAACCATGATATTGCATGTGCTTTCCAAACATGATATCAAGTTTAAAAGTCAGAAAACTATAAAACAAAATACAAAAATATCTTTTTACAAGTAGGTGAGAAATGGTCTTTTTTAAGCAAAAGGTGAATTTCTAAGGGTAATTACAAAATAAATTTTACACCCAACTTACATTTTTATATGTATTTTGTCTATGGATAGAAATATACACAGATTTATTTATAGACGCATGTAAAATTCCAATAATTCTTTTGAATATAACTCTTTACTCAAAACTCAGCCCAGCTTGAGTGATCCTGCCATAGTTCTTGATGATAAATACGACAGTGCCTGTGCATCTGGATTTTAGCGATGCAGTACAGTTAAGAAAGAGAAATGTCTCTGTTGTCTTCCTCATGTCTAGAACCAGTTCAAAATGATCCAAATTATCTCTTTTATTCTCGGCAGAATATGGTTTAAAAAAAAAAAAAAATCTTTCACAGATGATCGATATTTTGAGTAATTTCCTTTAATCCTTATTAGATGTGAACGTAATCAAGATGAAATATTTGCGGAAGGAATGGATCCAAATCAGAATGTCATATTGGGCAAGAACTAGAGACCCAAGCAATAAAGGGAACCTTGTGGTTGGTGTGTACTGCAGGCCACCCTATACTAATGAAACCTTCTCACTTCCAGTTACAGGAGGCATTGCACTTGCAGGCTTTTGCCTTGCTAGGGGACTCCAACCACTCCGTCATCTGCTGGAAAAGTAGCACAGCAAGTTTTAGGCAATCCAGGAGACTCCTGGAATGCATTGAGGATAACTTCTTAAACTGCGTAATAGACAGCGCTACCAGAGGGGATTCAACACTGGACCTGCTGGTCACGAACACAAGTGTGCTAATTCGTAATGCCAAGATTGGAGGCAGCCTGGCTGAGGTGGTGGAGTTCTCAATCCTGAGGGACATGGGTCAGGCGAAGAGCAAAGTTAGGGCCCTGATTTTTAGGAAAGCAAACCTCCACCTCTTCAAGGAATTACTCAATAGGACTCCCTGCTCATTGCAGTGGGGTTGGACTAGATGACCTTTAAAGGTCCCTTCAAACTCCAACTATTCTACGACTCTACAATTTGTTGAACACTTAAAAGTTAGTCTTTATGGCCTCAGCCACCATCATATGCTATTTGAAATTCAGATGCACAGCTAGATCACTGCTCCAGACTTTAGGAGAGCTGATTCTGGCCTCTTCAGGCATCTGCTTGGTAGAGTACCATGGGAAAAAGCCCTGGAGGGAAGAGGGGCCCAAGAAGCTGGCTAATATTCAAGGATCACCTCCTCCAAGCTCAGGAGTGATGCATCCCAGCAGAGAAGTCAGGCAGAAACTCCAGGAAGCCTGCATGGATGAACAAGGACATCCTGGACAAATGCAAACACAAAAAGGAAGCCTCCAGAGGGCGGAAGCAAGGACCGGTAGCCTGGGAGGCATACAGAGAAATTGACCGATCAGCCAGGGATCAGGTTAGGAAAGCTAAAGCCCTGATAGAATTAAATCTGGCCAGGGATGTCAAGGGCAAGAAGAAAAGCTTCTATAGGTACGTCAGTGATAAAAGCAAGGGAAAATGTAGTCCCTTTCTGGAAGGAAATGGCAGACCTGGTTACCTGCGACATGGAGAAGGCTGAGATAATCAATACATTTTTTGCCTCAGTCTTCACTTGCAACTGCTCCAGCCGCCCTGCCCAAGTTGCAGAAGGCAAAGGCAGGAACTGGGAAAATGAAGAGCCACCCAGTATAGAAGATCAGGTCCAAGACCATTTAAGAAACTTGAAGATGCACAAGTCCATGGGACATGAGAAGATGCATCTATGGGTCCTGAGGGAACTATCAGATGAAGTGGCTAAGTCACTGTCCACCATATCTGAGAAGCTGTGGCAGTCCAGTGAAGTTCCCATGGACTGGAAAAGGGGAGATGTAACCCCCATTTTTAAAAACGGGAAAAAAGCAAGACCTGGGAAACTACAGGCCAGTCAGTCTCACCTCTGTGCCTGGTAAGATCATGGAGCAGATCCTTCTGGAAACTATGCTAAGGTACATGGAAAATAAGGAGGTGACTGGTGATAGCCGAATGGCTTCACTAAGGGCAAATCGTGCCTGACAAATTTGGTGGCCTCCTATGACAAGGTTACATCATTGACGAATGAGGGAATAACAACTGACATCATCTACCTGGACTTGTGCAAAGCTTTTGACACTGTCCCACACAACATCCTTGTCTCTAAACAAGAGAGACATGGATCTGATGGATGAACCACTCTGAGGATAAGGAATTGGCTTGATGGTCGTACTTAAAGAGTTGCGGTCAACAGCTTGATGTCCAAATGGAGACCAGTGACAAGTGGCGTTCCTCAGGGGTTGCTATTGGGACCAGCACTGTTTTAACATCTTTGTCAGTGACATGGACAGTAGGAATGAGTGCACTCTCATCAAGTTTTCCAATGACACCAAACTGAGTGGTATGGTCGACATGCTGGAGGGAAGGGATGCCATCCCCATGGATGTTGACAGGCTTGAAAAGTGAGACCATGTGAATCTCAAGTGCAAAGTCCTGCATGTGGTCTGGGGCAATCCCAAGCACAAATACAGGCTGGGAAGAGAATGAATTAAGACCAGTCTTGAAGATAAAGAATTGGGGGTGTTGGTGGACAAGAAGCTCAACATGACCTGAAAGCAAACTGAATCCTGGGCCGCATCAAAAGAAGCATGACCAGCAGGAGAAGGGAGGTGATTCTGCCCCTTTACTCTGCTTTTGTGAGACCCCACCTGGAGCAGTGTGTCCAGGTCTGAAGCCCTCAGCACATGAAAGACATGGACCTGTTGGAGTGGGTCCAGAGGAGGGCCACAGAAACGATCAAAGGGCTGGAGCACTTCTCCTGTGAAGACAGGCTGAGAGAGTTGGGGTTGTTTAGCCTGGAGAGGGGAAGGCAGCCTTCCAGTATCTAAACAGAACCTACAGGAAAGCTGGAGAGGGACTTTTTACAAGGACATGCAGTGACAGGCCAAGGAGCAATCCCTTTAAACCAGAAAGTGGTAGATTTAGATCAGATAAGGTAGAAATTATTTACTGTGAGGGTGGTGAGGCACTGGCACAGGTTGCCCAGAGAAGTTGTGGGTGCACCATCTCTGGCAGTGTTCAAAGCGAGGTTGGATGGCCTTTTGAGCAACCAGGTCTAGTGGAAGGTGTCCCTGCCCATGGGAGGGATGTTGGATCTAGGTGATCTTTAAGGTCCCTTCCAACCCAAGCCATTCTGTGATACTATCATCCTATATTCCCTGCAAGCGCAATGCACCAGACACACTAAGTTTGCCAGAACTCATCAGCCTGGAAAATCTAAACATGGAATCTCTTTCACAGGTATCTAGAAATTCACATGTGGTATAGAGAAAGTAATCTGGCAATAACCAATTCCTTATCTTTTCTAATACAAAAACTAGGGGATATTAAATGAAGCCACAGGTGACAGGCTCAAAACAAAGATGGTATTTCTTCTCACACAAATAATTAAGCTGTGAATGAATTAGAACCATTCAGGGAAAATTGGATGGCAGTGGATTTGGAAGCAGATTCATACACCTATGCGGAAGTAGGCTGGGAGCTATCAATATATACTTGCCCTGTTTTCATAGTATTCCCTAGGTACTCATAATTGATCAAACACAATATTGTGCAAGACAGAGCTTTGATCTGATCTCAGCACTGTAAGTTTTTTTCATGTGTTTATGCTGTAACTCAGTTTTTCCTATAGCTAAACTGCAAAGATATACCAGGGGAGGCACAGTTCTGGTGGGATCCTGACAGAATGCAAGAACATTTTTTACCGAACCACTCTATTTTAGCTGTTTTTTCAGATGCAGCATTTGAGCAGAGTTAAACAACAGATTTGGCCTAAACTGGATACTCAGAATTCATTTTTTCCTGACATCAAACATAACCCAGTGCAAATTTTCCAATTTGCATTTCTGGTTTCTTAAGTAAATAAGCTTTATCTTGTAGTCCACAGAATATCTGAATACCCTTACACTGGTTACATTGTTCCACTACCTTCATTTGCATGCCAGCCACAGATAACGATCAAAAAGAATATTATAATGATACTCCATTTCATAATTATTATTTTTTAAAAAAAACCCTATTTGTTTGTACTAGCAGTTCCAGGCAAGAGACAACAGGGACTTGGTGAAAATTATACGTTAACATATCAAATCTCATTATATTGTCTCAGATATTTAATAGTAAACCAAACTGCCTCAATATATATTTAACAATGTAAGACTTCATAAAGTATTAGGTCTAAAAGCTATGAGTGATTAGGTTTAATTTTATCATTAAGAGGAAGCTTATGATTTATTCATCCTTGTTACTTCATTCTGCACATAACTACAGATTCATTTCAAAAAGGAAAGATCACAGCTGAATCAGAACTACCAGACTAAGCTCAGTCCTATGTTCATATGCCATCTAAGGATATACAGAGTAAAAGACCAATTAAAAGCAGCAAAATCCCTATATTCCAGCATTCTAGACCCACCACATTTAAATCATAAAATTCTAGCTCAAATAAGCACAAATAATGACATAAGCATTCTTCAGAAATAAAATAATAACTACGGGGAATATGCAGAATGACAATAAACAATATATATGTCAGGTAATCAGTTTTGGTTCTATTAATATAGTATGTTCACATTTCAAGTGCTGTAAAACTTTAACTGTGTTTATTGCTTTTCATAAATGATACCATTTTCCTTAGCTCTTCTGAAAATTGTCACTTAAACTACTTCAAATAAATTATTTTGAAGTTTCTAAAAAATACCTGTTAGCTCTGAAGATTACAGAAATATTTAAATATTTAATTCATGGAATTATTTATTCAGCAATCATAACCAAATCAGAACACACACAGTATCTCATTAAGAATTTGGTTTTGTTAATTGGTATTTTTTATTTGGTATTATTATTGAACTTTCTCTTCCTGGAAAATGGTATCATGGGGCACTAACTCTTCACTTAATTTTTTTTCCTTATAAGCCTTTAAGTTCGCTTCTGATGTAAAGCTATTGAAGTCCATCATATAATGCTGTTGATAACCTATGTTGTACCTCATTAGACCATACTATTCCTTGACTCCCAAGAAGAGCAACATAAAGAGGATATACTATTTTACAGTGCCTCTCTGAATGAAACCTTTCATGTGAAATAAAACAAAGACGTGTATTTTTCAAACTTGTCAAGTATTTGAAGGCAGTGGTATGAATGAAAACACAAATGTACAGCACCTTAAGGGATCGTGGATCAAAACCCTCTTGGGGTTTGCCCTGAAGTTCTATGACCAGCCATCTCTTTAAGCTGATCTTTTCAAATATTGGAAGAATTTTTTCAACCATCTAAAAAAATCCTAACTTCAAAAGATCTGTAAAGACAATGTTACGTCTTCAAGTAAGAAAGAAGTTTGAAATGGTTTTATCTAACAGAATGGGGTTTTTTTTTGTAACATTTTTTTAAAAAAAATCTATAACACATTCCTGGTGAGAACACTCTTATAATCTTTGCTATGTACAATGTTCATAAATATCACTGCTTACATTAATAGGGACAATGCCATGACAATATATTTAGATGAAAGTGTTTTTTTAGAAATAAGTGCTTTAAAGCTAAAATACCATGACAAATAATCCATATTACCTAAAAATGCATATGTGACTGAGCACTCTGAATAGCAAGAGATCTAAATATAGAGTGAAAGAGAAATAAAATTCAGAATAAGTTAATTTCACAAGAAAAGAGGTGCCAGGGTGATTAATCTGCTTTATTAATACAACACTGAAAATATATACAATAAAAATTTCATTTCCAAATGTTTACTCTATCAAAAACTTCATTAGGCTACACTTTTAGGCAGCATGCAGAGTAAACTAATACATACACAGTCTGCAGGTGTTGACTGGACGACTTCTTTCAAAATGAAAATAACACAAACATTCCTACATTTGAATTGTCTCCTTTATGCTCTAGAACTAGAGTTAATGAATTCTAGAGGGACAAAGAAATGCAGAAAATTTAAGATCCATTGAAAAATACAGGCTGAAAAGCAAAGAAATGGAAAAAAATAAGCACTGCCTGAGCTTATAGACATTTTTATTTTTGTCTCAGCCTGTTACAATGAAGTTCCCAAGCTATTTGCTGTAAGTACAACCATAAGTTCGCTTTTACAGAACACTATATGCAAACAAATTCTCAGGTTTTCTGCCCCAGCTACTTCTTAATGCTGGACAAGTTGATCTATGTGGCTTGCCGAAGCTTCATAATATAAATACAGATAAATCAAAACCACATTTTTTTTTAAATTAAAGAAGATATTTTTGATTATTACAATGCTTTGATCTTTATGAAAGTATAACACTAAGAACAGAATATTTTTCTCCATCTTTGACAAAACAACCTCCTCTCCATAGAGGCTGGCTCCTTCTTATGTTGATATTACTATTATTATTATTACTAATAATAATATTGCTGCTATACTGTGTCCTGTACATGGGCCACAACAACCCCATACAAAGCGACAGGCTTGGGGAAGAGTGGATGGAAGGTTGCCTGATACAAAAGGACCTGAGGGTGTTTCTCAGCAGCTGGCTGAACATGAGCCACTGTTGTACCCAGGTGGACAAGGCCAATATCATCCTGGCTTGTGTCAGAAACAACGTGGCCAGCAGGACTAGGAAAGTGATTGTCCCCCTGTACTTGGCACTGGTGAGGCTGCACCTCAAATCCTGTGTTCGGTTTTGGGCCCCTCCCTACCAGAAGGACATTGAGGTGCTGGAGCATGTCCTGAGAGGGGCAGCGAAGCTGGTGAAGGGTCTAGAGAATAAGTTTTAGGAGTAGCAGTTAAGGGAACTGGGGTTGTTTAGCCTGGAGAAAAGGAGGCTCTGGTAGACCTTATAACTATCAACAACTACCTGAAAGGAGGTTGTAGCGAGGTGGGTATTGGTCTTCTCCCAAGTAACAAGTGATAGAATAAGAGGAAATAGCCTCAAGTCACAGAAGGGGAGGTTTAGATTGGCTATTAGGAAAAAAATTTTCACCAAAAAGGGTTGTCAAGCATTGGGACAGGCTGCCCAGGGAAGTTGTTGAGTCACAATCCCTGGAGATATTTAAAAGATGTGTAGATGTGGCACTTAGGGACATGGTTTTGTGGTGGACTTCGTAGTGTTAGGTTACAGTTGGACTCGATGATATTAAAGGTCCATTCCAATCTAAATGATTTTATGGTTCTATGTAGCTGTCTGGAGACAATTTCATACTATTTTGGTCTGACATTTTGCCCCGGTTCACAATAAACTACTGTTTTAGAACACACCTGCATGATTCCTGGGGAATTTTGCTCACTGTTGGTTTTCAGTTATGGAAAGTTTAGGCATGTGTCTAAAACACAGACCATAGTTAAATTACATTTACATTTTCTAATATGTTAAATAGATAACTATGTTTCTTAGTTTAAGAATCAGAAAGTTCAACAGTGTCAGATAGTCAGGAAAAAAATGCCCTATTGCAGTCTTTTTTCTGATATTTTTCAAATAGCGACCATTCTGAATATTGGAAATTATTAGTATCCACATGCTTTGCAGACACACACTGAAGCACACAAAAACTACACTGATCTTTCTAAACACCTTAAAAATCTCAAAAATCTAAACGATTCCTAGGGTTGAAAATGTGTGAATATAATTATTGTTAGCTCACGAATCTAACACAGGAAACAACTGTGTGTCAGGAAATGTGTAGCTAATATTCTCACCCTTTTTTAAGGATGCAGAAAACAGTTAACCCTAGATGTGTGGACAGAATACTAATGCCTTTTCTACTACTGTAACTATTTAGCACAATCTTTCAGATGATCACTGTTCTACTTTGCTTGCTTCTTGTACATGCTACTAATGAAAAGCAAATCACCATTTTTTTGAAGGTCTTCTGCGGTGAACTCAAAGATGCCTCTTTGCATATTTTATGCCTCATGGCTATATTTTTCAAAATGCTCAGTATGCATGGTGACAGGGAGAGTCTGTGCCCCAAATCTTTGACAGTGGCAACTTACTCTAACCATAGTAAAGGAAAAAACTATACAAGACTTCAGCAGAAGCAGAAGAAGACTACCACAGAATTACAGAAATGTTGGTTGCAAGGGATCCGTGCAGGTCACCTACTCCTATCTATTGCTTAGAGCAGAAATACTGATATCTATCACCTCATCTAGTGATTTATCTAGCCAAATCTTGAGAAATTCAGAAGATAAACTATTCCGGTGTGACACTACCCTTTGTGAGGGAGAGATATTTCCTACTGACCTATTCTGAATCTCCCAACGAGCCAACAGTGATCATAATACCTCATAGTCAAGCACTACAGGGAGTAAGTAGTCTGACATCACCAGCTTTGAAGCTGCCCATCAAACAGCTCCAAGCTTTTGTTAGATTGCCCCTTCGCTTCCTTTTCACCAAATTAAAAAAAAAGCCAGCTCTCTCAGTCTCACTTCCCAAGTCATCTGCTCTGAGCTCCTTAACCACCTGACTTACATAAAGCATGAAAAGTCTCTTTCATTTTTCCTTTTTCATTTTTCCTTTTTCATTTATTTTGTGCTAAATATGATGCCCTGAGCCTAAACTTGGAGACAGCGATATCTTCAAGTTTCGCATGGAACACAGCATTAAAATTTGGTGGGATTTTTAGGAAACCCTGCTTTAATACTGGCCTCTTGGAGATCCTTCAAAGAAGCAAAGGTAACTCCAAATTTGAGGAAAAAATCAGCATCTTCCTGTGTCACCGACACTTTTTTCAAATGGAATCTTTCCCGAACCACTTCAAATAAAAAACAGTAATACCCAGGAAGAATCATTATAATTTCTTTATGTTAGCACTCAAAGTATTGAACTCAGACATTTTTCCTCACTTCACGAACTGTCATTGACTATTACCTTTCCTTCCTCAACCCTGTAATTCTCTTTATCCTCTCCTGTATCTGCCTCCTTGCTCTCATTTCACCATATTTGACAAAGTTCCCTCTTTCTTAATCGAGTAATGGTTCCTCCACTTATAATTCATTAATTTTTCAAAACCCACAAAAATAGGCATTAAAAATTATGACTAGTTTGACTCCTTCCCTGCAAATCTTTAGTTGAAAACTCAGAACAATAGCGTCTTGTACAATAATGTAGTAGTTCTGGTTTGAGGTGGTGGCAAGTCCAAACAGTAAATGACACCAGCCTTCCTGTTGTTTTGGTTTTTGGGTGAGACAAACTTTTTCTAACACATCTCTCCCAGACCTCAAAGTTAGAGGAAGAATGCTTAAGCTGGCATGTTCAGTACTGAATAAGAAGAAAATACATTTGTTTCTGTTCAGATAATCTTGAGGTAAATTATTCAAATCTACATTTCATTGGTGTTTTGGTATTAATATTTTTAATGTTGGTTACATTTGACATGCAAACGCAAACAGGTTACGTATCTAGTTATTTTAACATCTTTTAGCATGTGAAATTGTATTTTAAAGCAAATTAGCTTGAAGAATTAGATTATTTTTTTTCTATTACAGACTGTTTTACCATTCTACTTTTAAAATTATTTACCATAAACAGTCAGAATATGAAGATGTCAGCTTTAATCTCACTAACCTTAGGACCATGACAGCTTTTGTATTGATGTTGAGATTGCAGGTATAACTTTTTGAAAATAAAACCGATTCTTTTTTATTGAATCAACAGAGATAAGAACAGTCAAACACAGAACAGGAACTTAGGAAATAATAGGGGCTTTTCCTCAGTTTAGGAAAATTTTACAGTTATTACTTAGCATTTGTTTTTTACAGAGGAACAACAATAAAATGGAAACTATGTATAATTTTATTACACTTCTTATCTTTAAGCTTCAATCTGAGAAAATATATACCTTTTTATCCACTTACTTTCATCAGGAATACTGCTCTCGGGAATATCCTTTTCAACCAAGACTATAAAAGGGCAGACTGCTCAGACCCACTAAAAAAATTCTGGTTTATTTTGTGTTCAGTGAAAAGTGTGTTTTGTGGACAGATTTTACAATGATTGTGTTCATTCTTTTTCCACTCACACCCCCCTCGTCTTCTGCTCTCTCCTAGCAGGGTGATTTCAAGCCTCACCAAACAGATATTACTCATGTTTTATATTCTATGTACTTTTATCTATGGTAAGTGTCCTGAAACGGTGGATGAGAAATCCAGTGTGTGTTCTTTTTCATGTTCAATCAAAGATAGCCTAATTCTGAAATCTGCACTTATTTTCCTCAACACACAGTGGTGTTAATCCTACCACCATGTCTACCAAAATGCTAAGAACACTTACACTAGAAAATTACTACCACTTACACTTCCCACAGGAACTAAAGGGCTGCTGAAGACCAGTATGTCACACTAAACTTATGTTGGCTCTTCTGTAACCGAATATTAAGGTTTGTCAGGCTTCCAGGCTGCATCTGGCCGATCGTGACTAAGTTGTGTGAACACACACCTGAGTTGCTGTCACACCCCTGCTCATCAGAGTCAACCATGAATTCATCTAGATCAACATTGTGAAGGCGATCTTAAAAATAAATGCTGTCATGTGGAAATAAATTCCACTACTGCTGTTATATGATAGTTTATTATATATATATATATAAAATATAGAATTTACGATTATATATGTATGTAGTATAATATATATAATCCTGTTGTATCTATAACAGGATAATCCTCATTTGATACATGAAGAATGAGAGACAGAAAAGCTAAGCAACTTGTACAACAGTCATTGAGAGGTGTCACAGTGTATGAAACTGTGAAGCTCTAGGGGACCAAGGAATTTAAATGGTTTGTAAACTATTTCACCCTCTGGCCTCCACGATATAAAAAAAATCGTACTTTGTATTTTACTGGTGTTTGGATTCTTGCACAATTCTGTATCAAGTAGTATATATTTGATAAATAGTAGTGTATAATTAAATATAAATATATTTTATTTCTATTTTATTAATTAAATAAAATTTAAGTAAAAATAATGAAAATATAATATATAGTATATAATACTGAGTCTTCTTTTCTCAATAGTAGCTTCCAGATATTGCTGTTTCTCCCTGCATTTTTTATTTCCACTAATTCTTCTTCCTTTAGCCCACATTTCTGTGCCTTTCAGGGCAGGGATGGTGAGGCCCCAGGAGGCAAAGGCTGCCCTGCTTCTTCAGATGCTGACTCAGCACAGGGAGAGGCAGACAGTGAGCAGCAGGTACAAACAACTCGCATTAAACCTAAGAAGTGGAAGATTACAAACCGCTAGGGGGGATCAAACCCCATGATGCTTATACAGCCTTTCCGTTACTATCATACTATCGTGATGATTTTTTTGTTCTGTGGGAGCCTCAACAATGTTTCAAAGATATTATAGGATAACCCAAAAGAAAAATAAAATCAGGCAAAACCAAAAAATAATCTTTCTGAACTTTGTCATATTTCAGATTTTGGAGCTAGAAATTTGTAAGTTTGTTTATATATAATAACATAACAAAACATACGAGCCAAGGAAGAGAAAAAATAATAATTTAAAATATCCAGCATGACACAGCAATAGATACCGGGCAACTGATTAGTGATATATGCCTTGGATGAATTATCTAGGAGAGGACAAAGGTGACATCTCCACTCAGCCACTCAAGAAGTCCACAGACTGACTACCACTAAGACAACCAGTACATATTATCATTATTTTCATACAAATCTATAATTGAAACGTGCTTTGAAAAGAAACCACAAACAACTAAGCTCTTCAGAAATACAGGAAACAGCATACTCCATAAATACATGTTTGGAAGACAGTTCTTCAGAGAGAGCAAAAAGAATACAGTCAGAAGGAAGTTGTACAACTGATAAAACACAGTAAGACTTAAGGGTCTGTAAAAGGGCTACTAAAGCTGAATAGGTGACAGTGTGAAGTTTCAGTACTTTACTTTCTAAGACTATGTTATTTGATATGAGGGCCATATATTCCTTAAATTTCATCCAGTTTTTATAACTGTATTTCAATCGGCTAACTGCTTATGTAAAATAATGATTAATATAAAAAAATAATCCAGCATAATTTGGGCAGGGGGAGGTGGGGAGAGAAGAGATAACTTGTCATCACTGCCCCTACTTTTCTGAATACATTTACTTTTAATATTTGCTATTTGTGGTCTTGTGCTATCTTTGAGAATTAATTATCACTGAACTCCATTAATTTCAGCCTCTTTCCTGGTAGTACATCTACCTTTACAGAAAAGGAAAAGCAAATTTAGTCACTCTTCTTTTTTAGTCTATCCAAAAATACCTTTTATTGTTCAACAAAACTTAGAAAACTGGGTCTTGATGTGTACTGAAACTTTTGGGGTCTGGTTTTCACCTTCAGAAATCTACTGTTACTAACAAAGCTAGTAAACCCAAATTTAAAATAAACAATAATCCTGACATTGCATAAAAGAAAAAAAAAAAAGTTCTCTTTTTCCACTAAAAGGAAACACATGTCACCAAAGAGCCATTTTTAAACAGTGCAATGACAGAAACTGTAGGAGAAACTGAAGTGGAAAAAAAGACTGGTTTGTGGCGTTCTTATACTAAAAGCTCTGATAATGGGAAACAAATATTTTAACAGAGAAATCATTATTAAACTTTTTTTCTGGTGAAAAAAGTCCTAATGTGGTTCACTAACATGATCGGCAAAAATTAAAAATATACTACAGGTTACTTGTGTGGTATTTTTAAAGGTACAATTTTTGTATTGTTCAAGTAGATGTCTAGTTATTTGCTAAGCTATGAACATTTGAATCATCTGTTTTACAAAAGAAATTCAGCAGAAACAGTAGGCAAACTTTGTTATGCTTGTCTTTTTTCTTTTAGCATTTCACATGCATTCAGAGGTTCCAGAAATAGTAACGTACTTGTGTTCCTCAGTAAGGTGACTTATTTTTTCTCTCTCTTTTTATTTTTTTTATCTTAAAAACTTTTGTCAAGCATTGGAACAGGCTGACCAGGGGAGTGGCTGAGTCACCATCCCTAGAGGTATTTAAAAGATGTGTGAACCTGGTGCTTAGGGACCTGTTTTAGTGGTGGACTTGGCAGTGCTAGTTTAACGGTTGGAGTCTATGATCTTCAAGGTCCTTTCTAACCTAAATGATTCTGTGAATCCATTGGTGCTATTACATTAAAGGCAGATTTTCATTTTCTTAGGGAGTACATACTCTTTATTTAATTCAAGATTATTTTTTTTTATAAAAAGGATTGAGCCTGGGTCTCCTAACCTAAAAGAAAAAAAAATGTACAAATTTGAGAGCATTTAAAATAGCTAATTTTAAAATAAACAGTATCTTTCCTAATTATTGTTGGAGAGTTTTGACCTATGATTACAAAGGCTATGCAGAACTTTCTCACTGTTAACAGCAACAGTTATGCAGTTTCCAAACCACTGAGGAACATTCTGGCTCCTGCTGTAAGATAAAATCTTTCTAGAAATATGTAAAATTATGAAACAAGGACAATATTAATATTTAGAGATGCAGAACCATTTAAAAATGCAGCAAAACTGTACCGTTACACTTCATCTGGTATATGAAACTTTGCAAAAGCGTGTATCTGAGTTGCCTCTCAAAGTCACAGTGTCTATCTCAAATCAATCAAAACCACGTTTCACATTGTGATTTTACACTTTAAGTTCCCCAAACTTGTCATAATAAAGTCACATACCTTGAGTAAATTGTAGCAAAAGATTCTGTTCCTCAGGGAAATATTTTAAGACTTAAGTTGTTAAAATACTTCCAACTCCAAGAATCCCAGGATAATTATAAAGCTTTCCTAACCCCCTGGCTGTCACAGCACTCTCCAGACTAGCCAGCTGCAACAAGGTCTTTTACCATCACATACCAGCATACTCTTCATGCCAGTCCCTCTGCTGCCTTCTCCTCACCCAGGGTACACTCACTCACTTTTTATCTGTACAGCACACAAAATAATTTTTTCAGTATAGTTTTCATCCACAAAATCCAAGACCTTTCTGTTTTAGAAAATGAAAGATTAAATTTTCATAAGCTCCTCTGCCTTCGGGGTCTTTGGCCCAAATCTCTGCCCATCCTACCATATCTAGCAAGGATATTCACCATTTCATGCTAAACATCAATACATTGTTCCAAGGCTTTTGCCAAATTGTTGTGTCCTCTTAAAAGCACTTAACCGGTTGCATGAAACCCTTTTACGCTAGGAATACAGATTTCAAAATCTGTTGAAAATTACCCTCATAACAAAGACTAAATAGATAGTAGCTGTGCCATTTGAAAAAAAAAAAAAAAAAAAAAAAAAGAAAAAACACAGGATCATCAAAATGTCACTGAGGAGATAACACTTCTGCAGGAGAGCCAACTCAGTAGTTTAGGACCCTTCTGCCCAGAAGAATGGTAACTGAGGTGATAACTGACCTCTGGGAAGTCAATAATGATATTCACCATTTTTTTCAGATAACATTATCACATAAAAGCCAAAAAATAAAAATAAATAAGTACTAGTGTAAACATGTCACAGTTAAACTGAGAAAATCACTGTAGCTGTGTGTTCTGGAAGTCAAAACTTTACTGATAGATTTGAAAACCTATCAGAAATACATGGAATAAAGCCTTCAAAATATATTCTTCAGCTTGGAAAATCCTTTAAGCTGTGGACTGCCACATGCCGGAAATTTTCATGTTAGGCTTGATCTGTTCTTATTTTTTATTGCCATTTTTGACTGGCTACCATTAGAGACAGGGCATCGGACTAAGGGGTATTTTAATCAAACTGAATATACCCTATTGTTCTTCTTGCATAAAAAGTTAATATTTTTGAGATGGAGATATTGAGATTTTTGAAAAAAAATCTTAATTTTGCATATACTATACAAAACATCAATTTACCTTAAAAATTAAGTTATTAAATTAATATATGTCTACATTTCCTACTGACTGTTGCTTCAGTAAACACCGGTATTTGTGTAGCTTACTGTCGCACTTCCTGTGATGCCAACAGAAATCTCATCTATTACCGCGGACAGGAGCAGGGAGTACTTTCACACCATAACAAGAAAGAAGTTTACGGTTGATATTTTACTAATGGGAGTAAATCCATTAAAGTCAACAGTATTGCCTTACTATGACTGATGGTAGATGGCACTTTCAAAAAATCAACTAGGCAAGCAAAGCTTTTCAAGACAGAATTGAAATTATTGGTATCTTCAAGTTCTAGTTTTTCTTCCTGAGCCATAATTAGCCTTTTGGTTTCCAAAGTGTTAGACTATTTGTCACATAATATGTCCCACAACCCTAGTAGAACACCTGTGTCTTTTGGAAGACAAAAAAATGGATTTAGGGAAAATACTGTTAATAAGAGAGGAATAAAATGATCACTTCACACACAAACTTCCTTTACATAACCTTAACACACAATTACTACATTGAAATTGATTTGACAGGAAAAAAGTTATGGAGAAAACTGTTTGACCTCATGAAAGATACCATCTACACAAAATGGTAACTCCAGTATCAACTTTCTACTTTTAATATGACCCACATGATAGTGAAAAGTTGGAAGTAAATTTTAAGCAGGAGTGTCACTGCTAACTCCCTTAACCCACCTTTCCTTCTCCCTAGATGTATACATTTGTAACGACAGGGTTAATTCACACCAGCTTTTCTAGCACGTAGTGTGTGGTTTCAACTGTGTAAAATGGCTTCACTTGAAAAAGAAATGTAATATGTGTACATTTTAAAATCTATACTGACTGATCAAAATAATCAAATGCAGCTTTCGTTTCCTAACTGGAAAACAACATTCACTGCATTGTAACTGTATTTATTTGTTGTGTTTCAGCTACAGTTGTCAATTTTTAAATGCAGCCTAAAGTCTAATGAAACATCATTGTAAAACTACACAGAATATCTACTCTGACCTATCAGATCAGTTTGCTGTTTAAAGTCTGCTAGTGGTATATCTAATGTCTCAGCGGGTTGGAAAAGAAGACAGAAAAGACAGTCATTTTTGGTTTTGCTTGCCATTTTTAAGGGATTTTTGAAAGCTGAGTCTAAGCTAGCTTAGCTGCCAGGGAAAGCAGCGTTTTTCTTCCTTTTAACATCTACTGGGCTGATCTTCCAGTCAGGAAGTATTTTCCAAATAAACCTATGACTTCTTTCTAGCATAGCTGTAAGTGTTAGTAGCATTTGAAGAACCAGGCTGGCTTTTTCTTCATAGTTATTTAAAAACCATAATAATAGTCAATAATTTTCTTTGTGTGAAAGGGGTGACAGATGAGGCTGGAAGCTCAGAGAACAGGCTGGAAAACAAAGCAGCCTTTAAACTTCCCAGCTGCTCTATTTGCTATTAGCAATTTTCTCAGACTGGTTACTTGTACTTCACTTTAAAAGAACTGTGCAGTTGTCCTACTTAATCCTACTGATACGGTATTGTGAAATATGGGAAAACAATAGACCGCATTCAGCAGTGCCACATTTCAGGGATGACCCCATCTAGGGTGTTCTTCCATTCTCCCAGTGACAGGAAATTGTGCAGAATAATACTCCATTCCCTCCCTGCAGGAAAGGAAAAGTGGTCTGCATCAGATACTTCTCACGATTTCGAATCAAATATAGTCATGCCAGCAGAATTTCCTGATACTGTTTAAGTTACATCACCTATAGTTTGCTTTGTGAGAACTGAGTTTATGAAACTATTCCAAATACTTGTTTAAGTTAGTTATACTACCACCAGTGCTGCTATGAGCAGTACAGTTGCATTTACATGTGTGAAAGGCCCATACTGAACTAGTGAACACCATAAGAAATTATGCAAATCTCCAAAAATCAACAATGAAGTTTTCATGAGGTCACCTACCAAGGGTAATAATTATTTGAATTCTGAATCGCCCGCACAAGAATTTAGGATGAAGGAATCTTCCAACAGTAACAAACAAACCTTTTATTAAGCTTCAAGGTAGTCGTGAAATGCAGTGTCTACTTTCTTAATAAGATAACAGAGGTTAATAACACCACACCGTCAGCCATTAAATACTGCAAAACAGTTCCAGATTGACATTACAACTTTAAAATTTCATCCTTCTCACTCTCATCCTTCTTTTTAAAGTCTAATTTTTTGTGTTGGAAGCCTTTCTAAAACAAACCTAATGAAGTGAAATAAATCTATTCCCAACAAGAGCATATTCAGCTCACTTTTTGGCAGCAAAATAGAAATAACAAAGGAGAACGATCCAGGATTTAAAAATATTTTCACTACTGGCTTTGCGTAACAAAAAAAATTGTTCATTCAAAATTGTGAAAGTCACACTTGGACAGCATTTTCTCCACACTGCTGTGCAACAGTTGAGCTATTAGTAAAAGTTTAAAGAGTTACTGCTAATTGTGTGACATCACCAGTACAACAAAGCCTCTAAAAAATGTTATCATATTTAGGATTTTCATAAAGCCAAGGAGATGTCGACGTATGTGGAAAATGAGAGTGATACCATAGGAAGATAAGGTTAGAGTGATACCATAGGAAGATAAGGTTAGACAGAAATATAAATCAAGTGTTTGGAATAATAATATTTAGGAAAGGTGTAAAAGAAAACCCAGGTAATGACCACAAAATAAAGGTAGGTGAGAATAGCAAAATTATCTAAAGATGGCAATAATATTTAATACTGAAGGTGCAGAGGTAGCAGGTAATTTGGAACAAAAAAAAAAATCAGAAATCTATGTTCTACAATACTAATCGAAACAAAAATTCTTATGGTCAGTTCAATAATATCTAAAATTAACTTACTAAAAGGCTAGTCATTATGCTCTAACAAATACTGTGTTACTATAATAGTTACATAATTATAAAGAAAAAGATCTTGTAAAATGCATACCTATTTTTGTTTCATTAGATATTCTAAAGGGTAGACAACCCTGTAATTATAATTTGTATCAATATCATAGTATTAGAAAAAAAAAAATTGAGAACATACTGGGGAGTGCCAGGTGTGATAGCACAGTATGTGTCAGACTTGCATACATTCTGCAACAGTGGTGAATACTCACATCCAAAGTATGATGTGCTTTTCCTGTGTAAAATTCACAGAAAACCAGCAGAGGAACACTACAGTTAACGTGTCGAGGTCTGCCATGCTGAGAATACATTAAGACCTCTGTGCTATCAACCAGAGCTGGCTTATAATACATGCATATGTATTGCAATCATCATCTAATGTGTAGAATTTGGACTCACTACTACTTTTCACCACCTATGAATATTCAGCATACTAAGCATTTGATATACTCTATTGTTAGGAACTTGTGTCCACTATACAGCAAAACACTTTGCTATACGCTTGACTCTTTATATGTGAGTAGTCCTACTAAATTCCGCTGAATTGCTGGTAGGAATTATGCTCAAAATTTTAAAATAATACACATTATGCAATTTGTTGAGTCAGTCATGATGCTTAAAGGCAAACTTTATACTGTGTGCTTGTACCCGTGTCACTTCCACAGTCAAGCATATTAATATATCTTTTGATACAAACTGGGTTTCTTAAAATTCTGCAGTTTCTACAGGAACTTATATCGTATCAGTACATACTACTCTCCCTGAAAATTCAAGCTAGAAGCCCATTAATATTATAAAGGCCTTCCTCAGAAGAATATTTATTCAGGAATTGAAGGCCTCTTTTAATGTAGCAAGAGATTAACAACAAATTTCTTAATGAGTTCTGATCTGAAAAGATTTGAATCAATCCTTGCATTCCACAGCGAGATTGCATAAATAAAAATAATCAAAAGGATATGCCCCTAGAAGGACAACATATGAACTCAGAGGAAAGCAGAATAATCTTTAATTTGTTATGTGATTATCAGATACTATGGATTTCACTTGCTTAGCATGTGTTTTGAGATTGTTTTAGTAAATCAGCCTTGAACCAAGATGATTTGTGATAGTTGACTTGGGACTTATTCAAAATATTGATATGCTTGAAAGTCTTTACCCAGGTACTCATATTATTTTCCCAATAAACAGTTGCTCAAGGATTTACAAGGACAATAGATAGTACATATATTGCACATTTGCATATTTTATTAATTTTCATTGCTGTGTTATTTTTGAGAAATTAAATATATTTTCAAATGGAATCCTATCTAGGTATACCAAGAAAATTAACATGACCCTAAGAGGGCAATGAACATACCTGACTTCTAATGTAACGGGAGGGGTAGTGGATAGCTGTTACACAAAAGGAAGATCTAGAGAAGGAAAGCATTAATTACCATAAATAATAATTGATAACCCTGTTAAAAGAAGTTTCATATTAAGGACTGAAAATCTGATTTTCATTGGCCTGGAAGAGTGTGATAGTATGCATTGTTTCTAGAAATAATTTTCTTGTGTGAAGTACATAGTAACAGTTGATGAATAATAACAATGTGCCTTTGTAAGGCATTCGGTGGCAAACATCAAAGAAGGTAGCATGCCACTGTGGTTGTTTCAGCACGATCTCTACATATTTCTTAGGTTTATGAACAAAAATTGCCTCAATTAATTCCTTGTGATGTATTCAGACACCTTCAGTCTCTAACCAAATCTCCTTTCTAATTGATGCAATCAAAATATTGATGTTATACAGAAATGTGTACCACTTGTAGAAGGTAAACCATTGAAGACTCTACATAATCTAGCTTTGAAAAAGCGTGTAAATTTGAATGGTCCAAACAAGCATACCATATCTGGGGACAAACTTCATGGTTGTTCATGTTCACGTTCTATCTAGGTTTTTGGCTTTATTCCAGAAACATTAAATTTTTGAAGGCTATTACAAGAGACAGAGTAACTCTTGAGGCACTTACAGAACCCTAGTAAAGTAGAACTTACAGTTTTAGCATCATCAAAACTATGTAAAATTAATCTTTTCCTCATAGTATGTTATAAACCTGTCTAATAACACGTTTGAAAAAAATTCAACACAATACATAAGCAGCAAGAAAAGTGAAATAATAGAGACATTCTTTATCCTAAACAAGAACCACTAATTTCCAAGAGAACTGAATTCACTTTTTCATGTGCGTACATCCAGTGAAATGAATGGAACATCTCCAAACCTTTTCCACCTAGAAATAAGATTGTCCTACTTGAACACTTCAATGTCCTACACATTTTTCTCTCTCAAAAAACCCCAAAACCAAAAAAATCCCCAGACTCCATCAACAGTGCTAGCTTATAATAGCAAATTCAAACCACAACAATAGCTATGATATGCTGACGATTACTTTCAGGCAGTTTATTTCCTCATTAGTCCATTACAGAACTACTTCTAGAATAATTCATGTGTAAAAGAAATATATTCTGTATTTTGGTTAACAAAATATGTTTACTAAACACATTTTTTAAAATAACATTGATGTAAAATTGAAATATGAAGTCTGAAAGTTTAGTATTGCTAATTTTATTGGATGGTTCATCATTTCATTAACACAGCTAATCTAGATTTTTGTCTATAAAGAAAAAAAAAACCATAAGAAGCCAGATATCACTAAAAATATAACTCTTATTAAAAACATCCAGTTTGACAAGGCACATACACAGATAATTATTTCTCTGAAAATGGGACTTTGAATTTTGAGTCTAAAGTATAAAAAGTTAAAAGAAATTTAATTTGGAATATTTATAGCACATTTAATAGCAGGGAAGTCCATGATGAAAAATACTGACACAGATGAAAATGACACTGGTTTGTGACAAAGATATTCCAGTTTACTATGGATGATTGGCATTGTTATGGTGATAGGAGTGTTTCATGAGGCAAAAAGAGAACTTATATTGCATTCTACTAATTAAGGATGAAAGTATAAACACAGTCATTTCTCTTAAGGATTAAACGGGTAAACTTTTAAAGCTTCTAAAGGAAGAATTTACTGTGTACAGGCTAAGAAGGTAGGTAGAAATGAACAGGAACTTTTTTTTCAAACAGAATACAATGGATTATACTTCATGTCTTCTCAGTTTTGACATAGTTTTGTCACTAATATCATAGCTGACAACAAAAACTAATTGCAGGGATGTTCAAAATGATTAAAATTTTGAGACCTTAGAGCAAGATATTTAGCTCTCACAAAGATATACTCACAAAAATGAGTAACAGGACCTTATTCTAGACCAACACTAAACTAATTTTAGATTAGTTCTGTTAGCTACCCGAAGGAAAGTTTGAAAGGCAACAGCCAAAGGGAACACAATCAAAGGAAAGAATATGCAAGAAATTCCTATTACTGTTTTATCTTGGTCTGAGATGTGAAAGATATTCCACTCTTCCTTTTCTTTTTATAATTATTTTTTCTCTTTTCTCTCTGGTGAAAGGAATATAAGAGTCTGCATATTTACCCTTTCACAGGAAGCTGCAAAGTTAAAAACTTATCATAAATCACCACTGTATTTAAAAGCTGAATACTCCTGAAAAACATTAGGTTAAAAGTTCATACCCCAGGCCAAATTGCCCAAGTTGACGCTTGTAAGCAGTCAGTACATGTTCCCCCCAAAATCAGGTAAGACAATTTTATTGGCCCTGAGCAAACTCTGTAACTCCACACATGAAGAGATACCTCTGTAGCATAAACTCTACCTCCAGATGTAAAGTTTCTCTAGAATTTCTATGGACAGTTTTAGAAAGTATTGAAAACTGATTAAAGCAAGTAGTTGGCAGATGCACTCTGATGTACTCCATATCTTTAACTGTTATTTAGCCAGAAAAACTTCCAACTCTCACTCATAGAACAGCTTTCGGGTAAGAAAGTTTCTGACTTCATTGCTGTATTGGAACTGTGCTACCAAGGATCTGCCAAAAGAATGCAAAAGAAGGGTGCTGTGCATAAACTGCCATACAGGTTTGGGTTGTTTCAGTGCCATATCCATTTGAAGTTCTATACTTTGTTTAAATATATTGAATATTAATAAAATATATATGTAGAAAAAATATCACAAAATGAGGACATCTTTCACTCACTGTCCTTCTTAGAAAGTGGGTGAAATACTTTTAAGTTTATACTGCAAAATTATTTGCAGACCTGTAATAAATTGGTAAGTTTGGCACCGATCCTGCAGACCTCTTTACCTGCTCACCCTCATTCAAGTGAGTAATCCCTTACACTCAGAGAGACTAAGCCTTCTCAAAATTTAAATACATATTCATCTTTGTTGTGCATTTATACAGGGATATAAATCAATCCGTTCCAAATGAGAAGTAGCTTTTATAATATTTACTTTTGTTAGTATAGGTTCTGGAGATATGACTACAGAAATATTTAATCCCCTGCATTCTTCATGCTGCATGCTGGGACCATTTAAAGTGGCTCTTCCTACACCTGGGATTTGTTAAAAAAAATATTTCTGTGCATCAATAAGATAAGATTAATATAGTTAACTGAAGCTACAGAGAAAAATCTCTGACTCCAGCTTCCCTTGTTTTAAATCAAACTTCAGTCACTCTAATGCTTCTGCCAAACTCTCACATCTACAGGAACATACTGTGGTCCTCAGACTAGTGTCAATGCCAATTGTCAGTAAAAGATAGGTTTTCCAGCTGTAAAATACAGTAAAAGAACTCTTCATCTACCACTCCTGACAGACCAAAATCCTCTCCCTGGGGAACCCAGGAAATCTTGTGGAAAGTTATAAAACTCTTAATGTACCACAGGGAACAATCTCCTACAGGCAGGAGGATTGGCAAAATGACCGTATAAGTTTTTGCCATCTGTAACTTCTATAGTACTTTTTGGGAATTCATATGCAAGCAGCCACTTCATTTTCTGCTCGCTTGTTTTTAGAGTTAGCTTACTTGAAGCAAACAGAGGAATCATGTTGTAATAACCAAGAGCTCTTCTGCAGTTCTACAACGAGTACTTTTTTTGCAGTTCATGTGGATTACAGTTCATTATCTATATTCCGTAACATACAACACACACACACACACACACAAACTGAAATACCTTTAATCTGTAACTTAACAGAAGAAAATAAGCAGGCTATTAGGAGATGAGAATTGTTTTATTTTGCATCTTCGAGATAGTTCAAATTTTGTTGAGTTGAAGAAGCTCTGCACTTACTGAACTCTTTTATTCTGCTTAGCAAAACAGTGTACACATTCCATCATCTAACAATAATGAAGATGAGATCTTATACCTGTTGTTTGCAAATAAAGACGTACAAAAAAGCAGCTCCCAAAACCTTTGTTTTTTTGAAGGAAGAAAGAAAATTATCAAGTAGCTTATTACACACACAAACGGGCAGGTTTCTTTCAGTATACGCAAGAAAACTATTTCCCAAATCTAGCCTGAATATTAACAGAAGTTATTGAATTTACTTTTCATTAGTAAGTGTTTTCGGACCAGGGGTGAGTGTGTGTAAACAGATATATATTAAATATAAATACTCAAACATATATATTTGTAAATATGTAATATAGTGTATGTATTCCAGATTTTTTTTTACAAAAAATTCTAGGGTAAAGACTCAAAAGGTTAAATTCTCCAAAAACCGATGAAGAAAAGTTAAAGCCATCTTGTCTATTTACTGTATTTAAGAATACTGTAAGGAAAAAGTATAAGAAGCACTGATAGAAACAAAGCAATAATGATTATAAACAGACCGCTAACATGCTGATGTTGGAAATGAGAAAACTTCTGAACAGCTGATTAATGTATTCTTGTTACAACCTCTTAGTCATAGTGCAGAAATAAGCACAATTAGTTTTAGTGGGGGTGTGTGGCCTGTTTCTGCAAGAAATGACATGCTACTGTTTGCAAGGATAGATAACAGGGGTCTTGGTTAATAAAATGTTCCACTAGACCTCTATGCCTATGTATTTAAAATAATGCAATGCTTGAACTTGCTTGAGCTGCAAAACTGAACACCACCTGCCTCCAAACAGAAAGCATTGTGGGAAGAAAAACGAAGTATTTGTTATTTGCATAGGTTTTGGCAGATAATCTACTTATTGACACTTTTTTCTCCCACATCACAAGCCCATGTTCACCAACCTGTCTATCTTTTCTCTCACGATACCCAAAATCAGCCTTTTGTTTCTAGCTAATGCTGAAAATACACGGCTGAAAAGGAATGAATGATCCCTCTCTCTCAAATATCAGAGTGCACACATGTAAAAATAGGCTTTGGTCATCACTTCTGGTTTGGTTCATTCCAACATCTTTTAATAACTGAATCCTCCTGAGTGTATTAATATATATGTTTCCATTAAAAATCAAGAGAAGGAAATCAAGGCCATGCTTTCTGACCTAGCGACAATCACAATAACCATCTGGGTTCTTAGTGAGAAACTAAAATATTTCTTCTCTATCACCAGAGTGTGTAACAGGAAAACTCCTGGACAGGATGGTCTTAAAGCAAATGAAATATAAACAATTCAAAATGACTCAAAGTGAAACTGGACTGATACAGAAGTATTGTATTGTGATGGAAACCTAGAAAATACCTCAATATCAGAGAGATTAATTAGGTCATAGTACACAAATTATAACACTGCATTATTAAAAAGAATAGTCAGCGATACTCTATCATACCCTGGATAGTAAATAAACGGTATGTTTTTTAAAGACCGAATTTTTAAAACAGAATCACAAACCGGGTTTGGGGGAATTTTTACTGTAAAATAAGAATGAACAAACCCGAGATACACCTATTGTAGGTAACTTATAGCTTAGATACTACAGATATGTTGTACTTGAGATAAAACCTTACCTACTGGGGATTAGAAAGTTCTACTTAGTTGACTGCTAAAGCACACTCATGTTAAAAATGAACAGATGCTAACCTTGGGAAAAATGTGTAATGAATCATAAAGAAAAAAATAAAAGAATAAAACAGATCAAAAGATGAAAGAAAAACTCAGAAGAAAAAGAACACAAAGAAAGTTGAAATATTCACATGGTGTCAGTGTAGAGAGTAAGACTTTGAAAATTATTTGCTAAAATACCTTTTGCACTCTGTGCATTTTCCTTAATGATTATCCTTTAATGCACATGTGTTACAGACAATACTTTTAATGGACACCATTAATTTCTATAAAAGTTATTACTCACAGTGTATGAAAAAAAATCCACTACAATTTGCTGGCTACCGAAAATTAGAAACTATATTTGAATGCTGTTTTAAATTCCGATAACGCAGCATCCCTTAACTTTCACATGGTATGTGTTATGCACAAAGGCCTGGGCCAAAATATATCCATGTGCAAAAAAAGGCTTAAGATTTGTGGACATATGAAACAGAGACTGGCCACTGAAATGAGTCATTTTGAGAGCTCCGACACATGCAGTCAAAAGGATCTGTGACAAATGAAAGGAAACTCCTGTAATTACGTGTGGTAGCAAAAAATGCCATGTAATCCACTAGGTGTTTATAAGCTAGCAGCAGTAACTCCTTTACAATATGTTTTTGAAGAGAAAATTTCAATTCAACCAAGTACTTTTGGAAAATTGAGTTTAAATCAATGCAATGATGTTTATAAAGAAAGAGTTCCCAACTAGTTTTTTAAAAAATCACCAAGAGCTAGGATGTAAAATGGAATACTGCACAGTATTCCAGGACACAGAGAAACCCAAAGGACAAGTTCCACAGCTGTAGAAGCTGCTCAAGTCATTAAGATTTAATTTTGTCAATCAACTGAATTCAAACTACAGAATTCTATGAAATATAAAGGTTGGTGTATCACATCAAAGGTTTATATAGCCAGTATCTTGTCTCCAGCAGTGGCCAGTGATGTGTCTAGAGAGTAGCATAAAACCAGGGCATGTATAAAGCAAAACTTCATGGTCCTACCCTCCACGGGAAATGGTGACCTGTATATGAGGAATGTCCTCTAAGCCAGAGATAATAACTATATATTAAATACACACCGGAATATTCTACTTCTATTCTTGATTGTGTTTGCAACACTAAAAATATAATAACAAGATGGTAGATTTTGTATTCTGCTGATGAGAAGCCTGCATTTGTTGCAGCTAAAAAGTGGTTTTGTTAACTTCACATTGCCCTGGATGATCACCTAGAAAACACCATATAATTAATTCCAGTCTTCCCAAATTGGTATGAAAAATAAAAATGTAAGACAAAGACAGCAAGTCCCTAAAAATAAGACTGGAAAATACACTTAATCTTATTAAAGGGCACTGAGAACTAACCAGAATCATCACTGAAAGGAAAGGACCATCCTCAGCTCATTTTATGGGCATTTTCTATGCATTCACACAGTAAAAAAAACATTGAAAATGCCCAGGCATGCAGCTGAACAAAACTATCCTGCTATTCTTAATTGCTACTTCATCTCACCACTTTTCAGCAAGGTAGAAGGTATTTTTCGAGTAGCAGCATGTGGTTCCATGACAGACTCCACAGGCAGTTATGCTGTGAGTTTTGGAGATTCCTTTATATTCGGATGCTGCTGTTGCTGCTGTGTTGGATTGTCATAACTGCTCAAACAGCATTTTCTTTTCTTTTAGACACTGAATTCTGAAGATGTTCTCTTGCAAATATATTCATACATACACATACATATATGAAAAATAAACAGAGCTGCATATTATTTTCATGCTCATGTATTATACAAGTTTAAATGTTATTTTGCTAAATATCACCTGCTATGCCAGGATGGGAAATTAATGATATTACTAATTATACTGTATTTTTAATATTGTAAAATAATTAAGCCAATCTGTTTCTCCTGCTGCACTTCAGTTTTTGTTGGTTTTTTTTTGTTTCTGTTTTTTGGTAATGTCATGTAAAACAGATTTTCCAAACTGTGACTCCATAAACATACATGTTTGTAACTTTTTAAGCTGAGGCACAGAAGAAATCAAAAGCACAAAAGATCAGTAGCCACTTTTGATAGTGGCCACTTTAAAATAGTATGGAATACACAGGTCATTTCACTGAAGATGGAATCAGAGGGCAGCCAGCACAAATATTTGTGTAGCTATCTGTGGTACAGATCTCTGTTACAGTTCTTAAATGGCTCAGTATTAAAATATCTCATTTTACAAACCATAATATTACATTACTTAATGAAATAAAGAAATCAAATGCTAAAGAAACTAAAACAGAATTAGCTTAATGTTCATTTAGCAATAGATATGCAATCTTGCAAATTTACACAAAAGACCAAATGCCTGCAAAGCCAGTCCTTCAATTCAGTGGTGAACCAGAACAACACCTAAACCTAAACTGTACACTCTAATGATTCTTTACAGCTTAAAAAATGCAAGCAATATTTTTCCTTGTCTTGCAAATACAAAAAATTCCGAATCAACCAAGCAAAAACAGAAAATAAACATAAAAAATCCCACCACTCTGGGTCAAACTGAGACCTGGGAACCTCCCTGAAGATACTGCTTTTTAATGGAAATGCCAACACCATACATCGCACTGCTAGCAGATATTGCTTTAATGCAAGATATCTTCTCTGCTCCTCTTTTCCATTTCCAAATTGAGCCCAAGAGGCCTAAGATGAGTCTGCTGATCAAGTTTCTTGTCACCTAGCATTTTCAACTCAGTGTGGATTTTCAGACTGACAGTATCATTTTGTGGCTTCTGTGTTTTTCTACTTCTGTTTTAATTTATCACTTGAAATAAGTGCACTGGGTGGGTACTTAGCAAGTCTCCACTTCCCTGGAGGGCTACAAAACACCATTTCCATGTTCATTGTTGATGGCCTAAACACAGCACACATGAAACAACAAGAATGGGCTTCTTAATGTAGTGGGTAAGACATCCATAAAACAGTGGCTCTAGGGGCTGGATTAGAGGAATAAACAAAATAGATTTTACCTCAGTGGATTTTGATAATTTCTAGAAGATTTAGTGCAAGGAACCTGAGCTTTCTAATGAAAGAATTTGTAAAAATATTCTGTGCCTGAAGGTCAGCAAAATATCTTGCTACATACTAATACCTACTTTATAATATACTACTACAGTTTTATCTCTTTTTAAAACATATAATTTAGGAGGTGTTTTAAAAAATTGTTACAATTTTTTGAGGAAAAAAAAAAAAAAAGTCAAACAAAAAACTACAAATCCTGTAGGGTTTTGCTATGAAACTTGTAACTGTTGAAAATATGAAACACAGCACATATCCCCAGTGTATGCTAAAGTAGTTGACAGAACCTACTGTTCAACCTAAATTTACGATAAACTTCTGTCTTTTGCTAAGGTTGTTCAATCAGTCAATTTGATGCTCCAATTTAGATTAAATTAAAAGAATGTAGAAACAAATTTAACCTTGAATTATTGGAACATAGCTAAATTATATTATTTTTTGAACCTGAGATTACTGATATCATAATGTTACTATTCCTTTTTAATTCTTGAAGTAATTTTTTATTTCATCTTTATTTTTCAGTAAGTCAAAACATTTGGTAGCTGTGGCCAAACATCAGATGACTGGACACAGAACAGGGACAGAGAAACATTCTGTAAAGATTACACTGGTTCCCTCTGTGCCTTCACCTCAAGGTTGAAAATCAAATAATCAATATAAAGTCTTTAGCTTTGTATCTTATCTCAGATCTATCTTCAGCAACATTGTGACCCAAAGTCATGGGCACATAACTAGTTCAATATTGACCCAGATGGAAGGATGACATTTGCTGAATCATGAATATTCATTTTTGTACCAGCAAATTCTCTGGGAAACTCCCATCAACATTCCATCATACATGAAGTAATTCAGTTTTTAGAATTGCTCTGTCAGACACTACAGTTATGGACAACAGTTATGAGACAGATCACCAACAGTATAAACTAATATATAAAATACAAAAATTTTGCCCTTCAGGATCTTTTCATATTCTGTTCTGCACTGCCTTTGGCATAGAAGGACCAGTGAGTACATAGCAACATCTTTGTCTGCATACAGATGAGGAAATGAAAACTTCAGAAGTGCTGGGACCAAAATATCTTTCAAAGGGTAGAAAAATAACCTGCGTCTTCCCCACTGCCAGCAGCTATACTACTTGTAAAGAAACTCCTGTTTCGAATAATTGTTAGAAATCTAGGCTTTCCTAAATATAATTATGAAAACTATGAGGGGCATTGTCAGTAGCTGTTCTGTAATAATGTATTTTTTTAGTTCCCCTAAGAGTTGTTTCACATTCACTACTTTTTTAACACATTAGAGTAAATTCATTTTGAATATAATTTTTAACCACACTAATAATAAAACTACCTTGCAAACTATGAGTGTACTGTCCCGTGCAATCAATTCAGTGACTGTGCCAAGGCTTTCATTCTGTTACCTCTTTTGACTGAATAATTCCATACCTATTCAGAAGATTGAAAGATTTAATCATTCTGCTCAAAACCTGTTAATGCTGAGGATTGTAGGTGTTTCATTATCTTATTAGACTCTAAAACAGCAATGTCCATCTTATTTCAGGAATCTGATTTGCTTAAACTGCGAGGTAACAGACTCTCAAGCTCTCTTGTAACACAGTCATCAATCTCTCATGGAGCTTTCATCACCATTTTTCACTTCCTTTCTATCTTATTTACTCAGGGTTGCTAATATAAGTAATTCTAAGTAGTATACCGGTTTGTCCTTATTTTTAATTTTTCTTAGAATATTAAGTCTACATTAGTAAAGAATTCAATTATATATGTTCTCTATGTGAGTTAACAGAAGTGCTGGGAGATGAAACCTGCTTGTAACTGCAGGACAGAGAATTAAGCCTAGTACAATCATTCAGAACCTCGACCCTCAAACCAAAATCAATGATCTTCTCAGAGTTTTCTTTTGAGAAAACTTGCATGATATAATTTTGGATCATTTTGACAATCTGGAGATTTCTATTACAGTTTCTATTACAGTGTTAGACAGTTTAGAAAAGTCTTGCTACAATATAGGTTGAACTAAAACTCGGCATACTTGTGAACAAATTGTGTCCCACCTATTCTTATTTCTGAGTCTGAATAAACACTGCTGCTTAGGCTGATTGAATTTTAAACCATTCATAGCACACTTTCTTTTACGCCTTATGTTGGCAACTTAGCATATGTTCTTTAAAATCTCTTGCAAATTCTGTCACCTTAAATATAATGAATTATAAATAACTACTTAATCATGTTACGCTGTTGAAACCAAATTACTGGAGAAAAGATAGCCATCCCGTCAGCTTGTTCTTTGGGTGTTTTTTTTTTAATACGCTATATTTACATTTATAGTGGTCTTTGGTGGAATCTAGTTCTGTTGTATCAGGATTTGATATATGGAAGAGAAACACTATTTAAAAAATAATAGTTTGGTGTAGTTATCAGCAATTTAATTTAGAAGGTAAATTAACTGTTATTCTTTTACTATATTAAATAAAAGGATTGTATTTTACCAACTTGCTACCAGCCATAGCAATTTCCTGTGCAATTCTTATAAAAAATAAAGCTTTTCTCCACATCTTTAGAAAGACAATACTTTACTAAATTATCATTATAACCATGCAGGAGCAGTAAGAGATTGCAAAAATAGCCAATAAACCTGATTAAAAAACCCAAAGATGTAGAAAAATAGGGAAAGTTTCATTGTGTACATAAAATTTAAAATCATATACCGTGAATAGGAATGCTCTCCAAAGGTTCTGAGGTCTATCCAAAGTATTTTACTTATAAGATTCTGTGTAGAAATTAAATCACTTCCCTTTCCATTCCTTTCTTCCTTCTTTCACTCAGCGACAAAACGTTCTCAGCATAAGACCTATCCTCTGATTAGAAAAAGGCTGTGATACCTCTGCAGGTTCCCTACAGCACAGCCTTACCAAAGCCTGCAACTGATCCAACAGCATTTGTCATCTCTGCAGTATACTTGCTGTAATTCCCCTCCTCTGGCTTTTCTTTCAAACTAGATCACAAACAATCTATGAACAAAGTAGGAAAAACAAACTATGTTAACTGAGGGAAAATGGCACATGGGTATTAAGTGCTATATATAATTAATTTAATTGCCATCCTAGAGTAATTCGAAACAGTATTTATTCCAAATAAATGCCCATTGCTTTTTCTGTTACTAATTTTTATATAATGCAATTATTCAATAGTCAATTTTTACATTAAAAAAAGGTTTGTTTGGGTTTTTTTTAACTAGAATTTTCAAGATTGTTTTGTTAGATTTCTAGATGATTTTTTTTCTTTTGAACAGGAATTGATTCTGCACAATTAAATGAGGGACAATTTTGCTCTGCCATTGAATGTTTATTCATAGATCCATCCCTTATTATAAAAGCCAACAACAATTTTACCATCAGCACAGAATGTAGTCCACACTTAGCACAGAATTTACTCTTGATTTGGGAAAGTATTATAAATAAAAGGAGCAGAATTTAATCTGGTTCAAACAAATCATCAGAATTCCCAAATTCTGAGATTCTAAATAGACTGAATTTACATGAGTCCTCCCAGACACATCTCTCAATCAAACACTGCTTTGTGCTTGTTTTTTAATTTTAAAACTTAAAATACTATATATAGCTCCTTTTCTCAAACTTAATACTAAAAATTATTGGGAGAATCAGGAAAATGTATTTAAGTAGTCATTTTTCAAGAGAAGAAAATCACTAAATGAAAAAAGAAATTAAGGACATAATTATTATATTTTATCTAGTAATAAATTCCAGTTCTAACATAAATAGTGGGAAAACACTGAAAATAAAAGTGCCAAAAAGGAACTCATCAAATTATCTGACTTACTTTATATAGTGCCTTTGGTTTACGGTGATAGTGGGTAGCTTTGTACAAGCTTTTTTCTTTGCATCATAACTTGTGCACCTATGCATGCGTGTTTCTATATATGATGTAAAACAAGTACACAAATAAGCATGTTGTAACCACCCCTTTCTCACTAAAAAACTGTCAAAACTCAGCAAGCACAGAAAAATGCTCTTTCTATCCTAAGTGGAATTATTATTTATTTATTTTTTATATTATCAATACTTTTGTGAAAAGCTGAAATGAAAGAAAATTGAAAAAATGTAGCTAAGCCACAAATTTATTTCAAGTGTCCAAACAATACAGAGAAAATCTGATTCGATTCATCTTATTTTTCTCTATTATCATTCTAGTTATTTCTTGTATCTTTAATCAGGGGTCCTCAAACTTTTTAAAGAGGGGGCCGGCGCGTGGATGAAGTGGCAGGAGGTCATCTGCGGCTGCTTGGTTTCCCCCCCCAACCCCCGGCAGGATGGGGGGGGGGGGGGGGGGGGGGGGGGAGGGTTCTGTAAATACCAGGGGCCGGATTGAGGACGCTGAGGGCCACATCCAGCCCGCAGGCCGTAGTTTGAGGACCCCTGCTCTAAGTTGATGTCTCATTAGACAGTCTCACTGTTTCAGAGAAGGAACTACAACCCAGGTGAACACTATTCTACGTTGTCATTTTCTTGTTCATAGCCTGTGAATGATTGAGAAAATTGTGTTTCATAGCAATAAAAAATACACCAGAGGGCAGGGCACGTGAAATATCTGAGGTGGTGTAATAATTCTGAATAACACACATGTTCAAAACTTTCAGAAATGTAGGTTCCATAATTTTTCTGATACCACTTATATTTAACTGTGTCTTAAAAGCAACAACATCATTTTGGAGGACAAAAAGTTAAATATTTCAATACAAATAGGATGAAAGATTACTTGAAATTGCACTTAGATTAACATGCCTATGCTGTAAAAGACCACAAACCAGAAATTAATTTGGGTATGCGTTTGTAGGGTTGGCCACTAGACTCTTCATAAGGAGAGATCTGTCCCAGAGAGAAAAAGATGACTGCACATAAGCTTATCTATTGAAAAATACCTTAATTTATTACTTTAAATAGGCACTTTGAATACACAGGGAATAAAATAGTGAACTAATTATCTGAATAACAAAATTATAATTTAATTTCAATTTTATGTTACTAGTACAATTAACATCAATCTAATATAGTTATTTTCAGGGCAACAAATGTAATTAATAATCTATAATCAACATACCTATATTTCTAAATATTTAATACAAATTAAAACCTGAGTTCCTTAAGTAAACAAAACATTAAATTGGGGCCATCTTAATGCGTAAGTAAAGCACTCTTCCAATTAGTTACTGCTAAAATATACATATCTCCTTATGAATGATATTACGTATGTTTTGGATCACATTTTTTGCACCCTTGTTTCAGGCTTGATTTTACCCACATGGGAAATAAACAGCTTTCCCATAAATTATCTCTTAAGATAATTCTTCAATATATACTTGATGTAGTCCATACAATTAAAAGAAGACTTGGAAATAGCAAGTCTAGTGCAACCAAAAGCACAACCAAGTGTATGCCAGAAACTGAAAAGAAACGATACGTTATTGCTGACTCTACTTCCAAATTCCAAATTAGCTTTATAATATTAAGGTCAACAAAGTTATTTCACTTTGATTTGAATGTTACTTCAGCAGAAAAAAAATGAAAGCAAAACAAACCAAGAAAAATAGCTAATTATAGTAATTACTGATTTTTTCCAATGTGTTAGAATTTCTGTCTTCATTTTACTTCACAAAAGATATGCTTAGGTGACTACTCATTATTTATAAATTATAAAATCAATAATAATGGAGATTGAAATGATTTGTATATGTAATACTGTTTTAGAATTACATATTCTATTTTAGAACTTCTTGTGAAACGAAGACAGATCATCAGACACATTTGTAATGACTGTAAAGGGGATTTTAATTTAGTTTAAAAAGTAGGAAAGTAATATCAATATTTACTGAGGTAATCTACATAGTTACAACAATTGTTTCATCTTATGTTTCTACAGTACAAGAGTAAATGATTCCCAGTGCAAGTAAAGAATTTTAGGGTTACCTCCCAGACAAGTAACAGTAGCTAAACTAACCAGAAAAAGCACTAACTTTTTTCAAAGTCTTAAAATATGTTTCAGCATAAAAAGAGCCCCCAAATGTTTAAAAGCAAAGAGACTTAAAACACTGAATTAGAATTTATGAAGGAGAAATAGGAACAGGAAAGATACTGCTTCTGCCTGAGGTGCAAAGACTACATCAGATGCAAAGTACTAAGAAAGAAAACTGCTGGGTTTTGGATAGCTCTAAAGAGAGAATTTTAACAAAGCAGAGCCTTTGCTCTGTTTCCCATAGGTTGTAGGTTTAGAAAAGAAGTGGTAAAAGGGGGAAGAATCATTGTTCCTTATGACAGGCAACAAGGACTTAATATGGCTTCTCATTATTCTATATCCCACTATGATAGCCAAATTTCTTCTCTCTAACTGTAATAGCAAATCAAATCGAGTTTCTGGCGATTCCAACTCTATTCACTCAAAACATCCCCTTTAATCCAAGTTTTGACCTCTTTAAAAATTTTAAGAGCCACTGTTCTGTCCCATCCTGATGTATTCTGCAGACCGAAGCAAATACTTCAGAACTGAGAGAGTTTTATTTCAATTTACAGCTCCTTACTTCAATGCATACCTGTGTGTGTCTATGTCTACAGGATTTAATATTGCTTAATTAGTTTAGAAAACAGCCTAGACATTGGCGTCAGCAATACATATTTCACTGGTGGATTTAAATACATTGGTTTTAGAAGAAAAAAAGCTTCTTATAGGTCACTCATTTTGCAATGAAAATTTCAGCTACTCCTCCTTACACTCAGACTTCTGCCTTGTTGTGTAAGCAATACAGTAATGACACTTTGCTTATACCTTGTATTATTAAGTTGTGTGTAGATTATTAGTTCTCTTTAAGTAATAAAACCAGCTAAGAGGGAACAAGGAAAGACATGAGATTTGAGAGGGGTCATTTGACAGGAGGATGATGTGAATTCTGAGAGAGAAAAAGCACGTAAAATTTCAATTAGAAAAAAAAAAAAACCAACAACACAACCAAACAATGTATTAATTTAATGAAAGACCCAACCCCCCAACTCTTCTCATTCTGAAAAGCAGCATATTTCTGGCCCTCAGCTGCAATGAAGAAAGATGGTAGGTACTCATGGAAAAAGACAATGAAGCCCATGTGAGTCCATCTTCCTGTGGCCCACCACCTTTGCTACTCGTTAAGGTGGTGACTGCAATTGCAACACCGGATGCACTCACTCCAAGGAGACTCCCCTGGTAGGAAGAGAAACTTTAGGGGAAATAAAACAGTGGAAGATATCCATAAACCTGTGATAAATTTCAGGCACTTCTCTGAAGAGGATGGACTTAAATGTCCTGACAGGCACTTCTAAGTAGGGTCTTAAAAGCCCTTCTGATCATCTATGCAACTTGGTCCATGTTCATTCCTGGTTCTAGAATACGGGTCAGAGATTACATTGCTCTTTCATCTGAGCCAAGAATCAAATATATTGATGTACAGTATCTGCGTATCAGGCCTATTCCAGTAGCCAGTACCACTATTTACAAGATAGAGAAGTTTGACAGTGAAATCTTTGTTCCCAGTACATAGCATGAATGATGGAATTGATAGAACACTATAATTGAGTATAGGCCCAGCTAACAAAAGCTAATCTATGACTGTATCAAGAACAGAAGAAAAGACACAACTAATGCTACAGAGAACAGTGCCAAAGCAGTCTTCAGGTGATAATTCTGTCTCTCAGGATGATGCGACTCTTTAGCTTCAACTTCGATGCAATGGTGTCGAGAGGATTGCCTCATTCATCATGGGGACTGCATGGCCCAGGAAAGCTCAGGTCTTACAGCATGATACAGGGAAGAGAAGAAACAATGTAGGCACCTAATCAGAAATGATCTTTTTCCTACAGTTCTGGTAGTTCCTACAGTTCTGAGTCCTCAATGCCTTAAAGATCAATGCAGTTTGGCTGATGTAGAGCAGCTGTTTGGCTCTGATGTCAGAAGAGAGCTCTGTGGCTGCTAAGGGAAAAAGCTCTAGAGCCTGGCTGCCTGCTCATCTTGCCTGAGGCTTGCACCACAGGCAGGATTTTGGCCATGGCACTCTGAGGCAGCACAAACACCTGCCATATAGGTTGAAATGGGATGTGATTGTCCCAGATAGCATAGGGCCGAAAAGGCCTTTTGTGAAGTCACCGAATGCCAAGGAGGAAGGAAAGGTAGCTGAACAGCAAGGTACAACAGCAGCAGAAGGGTTCTGTCTCAGCAGGAAAGGCAAACAATAAAATAGGAGCTGCAGCGTGGTGGTGTTTCCATGTTGTATGCCAAACCCTGAGTAGTCAGACAGAGCACGTCAGAAACTAAGTCCTCTGTGGATACTGCAAGGGAAATCTTCCCTGTTTCAAGCTTTGAGGCATGAACATGTGTCTCTCTGTAAAAATGTTTACATGAAGTGAAGAACATGCAGTATGTATCTGTACATGTATTTACATGAACACACATGAGATATAAAATACATCTTATTCTGTTAGTTTCTAGAAATATCTAACTGTAAAGAGAAAAAAACCTGAAGATGATTCATGCAAGTTGGCTTTATTATTACTATTATAAGAGAATGGTATTATAACCATATTATGACTATTATAATATTATTACTATTATAAGAGAATGGTATATTAATTATGAATAAATATTCATCTTTCATGTCTTGAAAATGTCTATAAACAGTGACAGAATATTTGACTACTAAATTGTAGGTAATATAGGATGTGCCCTACGTGCACAATACAACCTCAAAACCATTGTGTTATCAATTCACTGATTTATGCACTTAAATACCTGTTTATTCATAATCCAGACACTATCAATTTTTTTAACACATATGGTAGCACATGTTACTTCTTGTCAAACTTCACTAAGCAATCCTTCCTTTTTCAGTTAAAGAACGTACATCTGTGCAGGCTCACATGAAAAGGACATGAGAAGAATTGCCACACAAAGGACTGCATAAAAAGACTTCTGCTGTGCCTTTAATTCTTGGAAACAAATCAAGTTAGTTTCAGAATAAACCCTAGAAAATTTTTCACCAATTTTCACCTTTTAGTAATTTGATTAAGCCTATGTTAAAAGCCACTCAAAATGGTCTTTATTTGCCACTATAAACTTTATCAAGACTGAATCACCATGCCATAAAATAGCAGTTGTTGAAAGTAAGAATTCTTTTAATTATACTTCCTTCAAAATATGTATAACGTTAACCCTAATAATTTATTTCTCAAGGGAGAAGGGTGAAGTTTGTGAAATGTAGTAAGGATATTAATTCCTATTGTCTTGTCCGCAGGGATGAGGCACTGAGTTTATTATAATGAACATACATGAAGTTTTGGAATGTAACAGATAAACCAATCTACATGAACAGTTACAGGACTCTGTATGGGATAGAGGGTGGATGGGGTGGCAGTTTGGGGCAGGGTTGAAACTGGTTAAAACATTTTTTACCCTTATATTGCTCACCTGCAAATAGCTCCACTATGGCTGGTGCATGGGGAACTTTCCAGAAGGGCCAGCGGGTGGGCGGAGAGAGCCCTCACAGCAAGCACCAACCACCAGGTGTGGTGGGAATTTCATCCAATCAGAGCTGGGTATTCATTACCCAATCCTCTAGCTGTGGGGGGACCTGGCCGAGACCCCTCTAGGGTGGGAGAGGCCAGGTGGTGCTGAGGGTAATGGCCAGGGGACACACACAGAGCCTCCTGAGAACTGAGGAGACCTTAAACCTTCGGTGTCCCTAACAATGTTTCACTGACTCCAGGCTTGAAGGGTTTTAGCTGGGGGCTTAGTAGACCACAAACATATTCTTTTACTGAAAAAACCAGGAGGAAGCCCCAGGTCTTAAGCTACAGGGCACTCCCTGTCATACCGCCGTAAGCAGTCAGGTACTCGGGGTGCTCAAGCTGACCAGGGCGGGCACTGCTGTGTAAGATGACAGGGAACCAGACAGGTTGCCACTTGAAATTTTCTACCTTTCGGCAGAAATGTATAGGAACTGACATGCCTCTTTGAAGTATTTCATTTCTGATGAACGAGCACCTGCATACAAAAGAGTGGCACTTCACTGGAATTTGACTTCCCTGAAGTTGAAAATGCCATTTGGAAACTGAGAAAAGCATCTGCTGGGCAACAACATGTATATGAAGCGCATAAAAAAGTTAGAGATAATTGTAGACAAAGTAAAAAAAAAAAAAAAAAAAGAAAGAAAAAAAAAAAAGAGCTCAGAAAGTCAAGAGACAATCTACTATATGACTATTATACTCTTGCATTAGAAAATCTTATTCTGTTTTTTCCCTCCCCAACCTCTTTGTTTTGCTTTCCAGAAACACCAAGGAGCTAATCCTGGCAAGTCTAAAGTCACTGCGAGGTTTTTTATCTTCAAAGACATGATGTGAAAGAATGGAAGGACAAAAGATGATTGACATTTAAATTGTATTTGCAATACTGCATTGCAAGAAATGGAGAACAAAAAGGTGAGCAAAAGTCAGAAATGAGAATTCTTTTAAAGAATTTCAGAAAATACAGCAGTATATAAGCCCTAATTGCTATTATATAGTACTGGTCAAAATAAAGAGTAACTGATGAAGTGGGACAAATCAAGAAAAAAATTACAGCGAATGAAAAATAGAATGATCATATAAAGACAATAAATCGCACCTCTGAAAATTTCCTTTTCTGTATCATTCCAAATACATGGTGAAATCTGAGATCTAAATAACACCAGCAACATGAGATGAAATCTTACACTACAGATTTATCTCCTATACTCCTTCGCTCTTCTTAATCTCAGAACACCATATTTTTTGAAGGCTTGCATTTTGGCCAGTGGTGTCATATGCAGGCATGACCATTTTAAATAGAAGCAAACGGTTATTTGTTTACAGTCATTTAATTCTCACGCATGTAATTCTAGTTATAGACATTTCTTAAAACAACTAGATTTGGTATACTCAAGCTGAACCCAGTCTTCTGAACTAGGGTAAACAGAGAGAGAATGCCTAATCAAGCTGAATATCAGTAACAGTGAAATCTTTCTGGAGGGTATCTTTGCTTTCATAGTGATTTGATTGTCTTTCACATATTTTATAAGAATAGGTGAATTTAAAAATCTGATTATTGAAGCAAGTGATTCTCTTTGCTGCTCACTGTACAGAAAACTACGAAAATTTTAAAATACAATGGGTAACAAAATCAGTATGTCTTTGCTTTAGGTCTCATATTATAGGAGGAATGACAATAACAGAATTTAAATTCACACATTATATTTAGTAATCAAACTAATCCAGTTTTATGTTTTCTGCATAGGAGATATATTCAATATGAAACAAATTACATTACTTGTTAATGAATACATAATACTGACTGCAAAACTATTATGAGTATGCACAGTATGTATTACACTGACACACTCATTGGACAGTTTACTTGTTAAAAATACAGTCTTTACAAAAATTGCTGCTGTTCAGTATTCCATAATGTTAATAGTCATACACTTCTTTTGAGATATATGGCTTTAATGTGTATTTGACATGATGCATTACTAGACAACCTGTTTTTTAGAATTTAATAAATTTTTGTAATTAATATGGGCAAAGATAAATTGTAAATCTGAGCAATTTAAAACAAAATGCCTTTCTGATATTATATGCCAAAGATCTAAAAAAAAAAAAAAAAAAGAAAGAAGTGTTGTGTTTTTTTTCTCAACCACAAAGCTTTCTTTTTAGTTTCTTGTATTATTTCCAGTCTGTAAACTTTATACATTAGTCACACAATATATTAGATAGAAGACATCTCCTGTTTTATATGGTGGTGGTGGTGGTGGTGGTGTTGTATTTCTAAATCATTATGATTTCACAGTTATATAGATACTGTTGCTATTTTTTATGTCTTCTCTTATGAAGGTTAAGTTGACATCCAAATTTACCCCATGTTGCATAAAAGCCTGCAAATTCTTTAAGATCAAAGAGAATACCAAAAAATTGTGTCCAGAGATGGGAAACCTCATCAATAATTTAATCTTGAGTCAGGAGAAGGAGCAACTCATAACTAAGTTGTAAACGAAACTGAAAACAAATTCTATAATCATTATTTCCCTGTTTTTGAAAAGGAATTTATAGCATTTCTCTGGCCAATAATATATTCTTGCTAACAAGGAGAGTACAACCTTAATGATCTGAAACTTGTTTGTCTGGGAGACATAAGATTCACTCACATAAATGAATTGTGGATAAACTAGGGTCACTGAGCAAAAGATCCTGCAGAGTATATAATCTCCACAGGACAGAAACTCTTTCCTGCAGAGCCCTTCTTCTGAGAAACAAGTAAACTCTGCAGGCTCAAACATTTCTGTACACAATATTTTAAACACAAAAAAACAGATGTATTGAAGGAGCCCCAACAGACACACCAAACTTTGAGAAAACTGTATGTTTTGGTTATCAAAAGTGTGAAGATATATGTGTGTGGTGTTTGTTTTGTTGAAATGTTATTATTTTTATTTTTTTTAAAAAATATACAGTGCTGCTAGTTAATTTCTAGATTTTGTTTTGCATTTCTTTAAGGATTCTTTTTTATTTTTTTTCACCATTTGGAAAATTCTGTTATACTAGACTAAAGGGCAAAGGTTTAGACTTAACTGTATTATGCAGTGCTTTGCTCCAGGAAGTAAAAAGAAGCAAGGATCAGTTACAGATTCAGACTTTTTCTGTATTACCCTATTGACTTCTCTGTATATTCCTTTTTTTTTTTCACAATGACAGTAAAAAAAAAGACCACCTATGACAACAAGCACAAAATAGCAGTAGCAACTCTAAATGAATTAAAATGCTCTAATAACATAGAGCGGTATATTACGTTAGGATATAATAAAAAAAATATTCTGCTCTAATAAGAATTATTTTCCTACATTTTCAAAGTTTTTAGATTTTACTGGAAATAAGAGAATTTTCCTGCAGGGGATATCTGAAGGTAGAACCATCTACTATTCTAATACCATATAATAAACAAGATAAGTGAGATTTAACAACTCTGCAGGGCTGGAGTTTATATCCTGCTTGGAAATTATAAAGTACAGTAGCAGTTAGCCTCTTCTTTTCCTGTGGCTCATGTGAAAGAGTTGCAATGTTTATTACATACTGAGCCTTTTTACTGCAACACAATGCATTTCTGATATTGTTGATGATACATTTTGAGAATTTGTATACTGAAAACATAAAAGACATTTTTTGATAGATTTAAGTCAGAAACTACACAATGGGAAGTAAGAAGGAATAATAAGGATGTTTTATACCTGCAGATTAATTAAAACTGGCTTTAGGTAGCAAATATTTCAATTACAATGGAAACTGACTGGAAATTTTTGAGCATTTCATGGCAAAAGTCTCTTCTCCTCACAGGTGACCTGTTAACTAATACCGGTAGAAAAAATCTCTTATAAAGACACTATTTTTAATATTAAAAAACCCAACAAACAAACAAACAAAAAACCAATGAAAAAAAACAAACCACAACCACTAAGTTTTTAGTGTGCCACAAAGGAAGCTAAGGTAATCTGATGAATTTTAGCCCTGCCTGAGTAAACATTGTCCAGTTATCCACCTTCCATCTTCTCAGCCAGCGCAGGAAGCAGGCATGGCATTGTCCCTGCTCCTTCAGTCTACTTTTCTTCCATGTTAAAGCTGTGAAAACTGCTTAGTACGGCCCGCCCTCTTCCTCGCCTCCTGGTGAACAATGGACCAGTACCCCAGCTTCCTCCTGGGCGCTTTGCACAGGAGGGAACAACAAATGGAAAAGGAAGGGTAACAACTCAGCCAGCAAGCTGCTGTTGCACCATAGCCAGGAAAGAAGCTGGTAGTGACGGAAGGGAAGGGGAATTCAGACATAGCAAGCCAGACATGAGGACTGTTGGTAGGCCTAGACGTGAGTTGGGGAAGGGCAGAACTCACGTGGAGGTGGAGCAGACTAGACTGATTTGGAATTCGGATGATGGGAATAATTGCTGGGCAAAGTGCGGGAGGACGAGGAGGATGACAGCGCTTTTGTAACAAAGCAAAATTTGCAGTTCTTAATGCATTTAGACAAGACAGCAGCACTGACTGTCACACGTGCCTACATACATACATGCACACGCAGACAGATACATCTATACTGCAATGTCATTTTTCAGTACCAGAAAAGTTTTGGTCAATCTCCCATTGGATTCCGAAAACTGCACTGACAACACTAAAACTGCTCCCCTATTGAGGAAGGGCTCATCTAGTGCATTTTACCTGAAAATCTGTAACTGTGCAAGAAGGTAGCGGTATAAAAGTGGCCTTAGTTTTAGCACAATTCTTAATGCTGACAGAGCTAAATATTGAGAGAAAATGTTGCTTTTATTATTCTGTAGTGTTGCACTTTATATATTTTTTTTTTGTAAGGGGAAAAAGAAAATAAAAATCTTCTCATACTGAGTTAATTAATTCAGACAATTCTTAAAGAATATATGAACCGAGTGTAATGGTTTTGTTAATTCTTCTTTAGTTTATTTGCAAATATGTATAATGGAGAAAATACGCTACCTACTATTCAGGATCTTTATGCAAAAACACTTTAAGATTTATGAAAAAATAACACAATTGTAAAGCTTCACCTATTCTAAAAATGGCAGCAGCATCAACAATAAGCTGTAAAAAACAGTATCTTGAGACAGTATAAACCAGTGCTGTTCTATCAGGTGACTCTTTCGGATGAAATCAGTGGGAGTTACACTGTTTACTTTAATGGATCTATGATTTGACTCCTTTTTCATAGTAGTCGTTTTCTAAATTGCTACTTGCATTCACTTATCAATTTTCTTTATGTACCACAGTATTTTACAACAGCAGCATGTAGGAACATGAATCGGGTTATCCACACTCTTTTGCTCAGGACTGCATTTCCAGTTAATTCACTAGTGACACATAATCATACTGTGGTAGAGTAGAGCTAACAATTTCACCAACATGGTTTCCCACTGAAAAGCAGTCCTCGAATACCCTACAGACATATGGCTCTTCTGCTGGCCCAGAATCACTGGTAGAAGAAAACAACAAATATCTACCTCAGCTGCATCCAAATCTAGTGAGAACCAAGAGCAGTTGGACAGAAGGTCATTACTGAGTGCTCTAGAAAGACACACGGCTAACAGAACTTGGCTTGTAAGGTTGGACTGGGGTTTGGTAGAAGGGAATATAGGCACTAAACCTTAAGAGCTCTAATAACTAACTAGAATATAGATTCTTGCTATTTGAAAAATTGTTTACTTGGAGACTGAGCTGTTGTCTTGAAGCCATTGACCATAATCTTTCCCTTAACCATCACACATGGTAAATTATAGATTAAGTTTATGTCTTAGACTTTACTGGAAGTGACTCTGGATAGTGAGTTTTCTCTGTATTTTTGACTACAAAGTAGTGTGTGCTATGCTAATACAAGTGTTGAGCAATTATAATAAGATGCAATATGTGAAAAGTTTTGTGACTATCATCTGCATCAGGAACGGCTTGAGATCAAATTACAAGTGTCTATATGCAGATTATGAAGTTTTGCTTTGAATTGAGGTCTAAATAAATTGATCAAAACAACAACAACAAAAACAAACCCAAACCCAAAAAAACCAGAGGTAAAGTTGCAGTCTTAGACAAATGAGCTGAGCATAATGAAGAATTTAATATACAAACTAGGAAATACGTTTTGTAGACCCTCAGATTATGATATCTAGATCAGAAATTACGAACTATTAGCATCCCTACCAAGTTTAGTACTGGCAGAGATTTGCAGTGGTGCTGACAATGCTTTAGAAAATTAATTTGCTTCTGCTCTCAAGAACAATTTGTTGTAAATTACCTTTGCTGCTCAAGATGAAGACAAAGAAAGGACAGAAGGTAAAGTTGTGGAAATCAAAACTAAGGTCAAATAAAACTTGCTTAGCATTACACTTTCAAGTCATTGATAGGGAAAGAGTTGCTTTGTACAGATCAGTATATAAGGGCACGAGTCTATCTATGTATGGGATAAGATGGGCCTAATAATTGTTCTAACATTTGTCCTCCAAATTTGGTAAGGCAGATGCTCAAGTAGATTTACATGTAATTAAAGTAACATGTAAAAAAATTAATCATAGCTGTACAGTCTTTCTACTGAAATTTAAACGTATACCAGATTATAAGAGGTGCTGAAATTTTCCCTTTCACCTACACAGCTTGTGCACATAAACTGTCAACAAATGTAAGAATACTGGCACTGTAGAAAAGTCTTTCAGCCATCGGCAGTTAGAGTAATATAATAATACAGATTAAGTGCTTATTTTTCCACATTATACCTAATAGCCTATAACATCATTTTCAGTCACAGTTCACTGGAGTTATTTTTGAGGGATAATATTGAAGACAAGCTTTCTTCACAATTAATTAGGCATTTTAAAAAATGTGGACTGGCAGGTATTGAGTTAAATGCATGCAAATTAACCCTTGCAGGTTAATGAGAACAGGCTTAATAGAGTAGAAACATAGTCTATGTGAAGGTGTACTCTCAGCAATGTGCGTTATTACATCTCAGATGCTGTAGGAGAGCAAGAAATATTGCACTCAGTTTGTGTCGCTGTCCATAATATTCAGTTAGAAGTTATTTTTTTGGAACTGTTGGCAACATTTAAGGAATTTTAACAGATCAGTTATCTTTGGATGTAGATTACAGCAATTTGTGGTATAGTAATTTATCTTCAGGAACATGCAGGAAAAGAGTCTTAGACAATATTTGGATTTTTTTTGGACAAAAAAAGAACACTGTATAGAAAGTCATCCTTCTAGATATTATTTAATTTTTTTTCAGATCCTTTCATCACTAGTACCTTTATTCATTAAGAATAAGATGAAGCAGGTCAAATGCTCCCTGTGGCTAAAGTAACTTATGTAACTAATGTATTTAACTTTGCAAGAAATAAATTTCAGACTATTTGTCTTTTCTATTACCACTGTACAGAAGTATGAACAGAATTTAGGATCCCTTCCCACCAAAAAAGGGGAGAACTAGAAAACCGTTCTTTTCTACATACAAATATACATACACATTTTGCATAATTTTTAATGTAACTATATTTTAAAAAAAATAAACTGAAATTGCAAAACTTTACAAAAGTAGGGCACTTTACTTTGATTCCGTGGTCAGTTATTGTATTAATAGCCTCACATTTTAGTTACTGAATAAATATATATGGTAATGAATATATATAGAGAGACTGAATAACTATAACCAGATATAACAGAAGCTCTCTCACTTGTTAAATCTAATTGCTTATTTCCTACCTCTCAGAAGAAAAGAAAGTGATGGTCATGAAATTTAATCCTTTTTCTTCTTATCCTCTGACATCTGGCTTAGAGGGCAATGCAGAAAACAGTCTAAGTTATTACACTGTGCTAACCGTATACATTCCCTCTTAAGAGATCTTCAGTTTGTCTAAAGCATATTTAATTCAGTAAGAAAGCCATTTGAGCTATAACAAAGCCACAGTTAACTGGGAAGTGCTTTTTTCCTCCAGAAGAAATTTGTTGCAAACACAGTATCCTTTTCTGAAATGCTTTAGTTTTCTCCTTTGGTAGTTCTGATTTCATTCAAAATAGACTTTGCTTTGCCAGTGAGCTTCTTGGTCTAATTAATTATGTTGTGAGTTTGTGTGGAAGTTGAAATGAAACTGTTTAAGGCAGTCTCATCAAAGCACAAAAGAATGACATATGTCAGAATCTTTTTTTTCTGCAAAAATCTGATAAATACCTCTACTTTGGCACATGGAAGAAGATAAAAATATCATGTTAGGCTGAAGGCTTCAAAGGAAAACGATACTGTAACTTAACCACTTGCTTTGTACCATGGTCTGAGACAGGCTGTCTGAAGACTAAGGACTAAGACTAACAACAGGGTAGATCCAACTCCACAGTACATTTAAATGCTTAAACACGTAACTATGTATTAAGAAAGGACTAGTACAGTAACATCTAATGTAGTAGATGACACATCTGAAATATCTGTTTCACGTGAATTCAAATAAGAAATAGGTTCAGATGCAAATGCATTACCTGAAACACAAAACAGTGAGCACGTATGACTACTGCTAACCTGAGGAAGCTGCTGGTGTTTTCTTGTTCATACATGTAAATGCTGCACTTGTTTCATAGTCTAAAATTTGTGATACTTTTTATTTCCAAAATATAATACTTGTTTAGCTAAACTTAAGCATAAGAAAAAGCCTTTCAGGTAATGGAAGCAAGCTGTAATACCAGTATGAACTCCATGGTATCCACAGTTCAGGACACCTTATCTTATCAAGGTAACACTAACAGCTTGATAATGACCTGGGGATTGAATTAGTACTGTTCTAACACTATGGTGAACTGAATGGGGGAATTTGATACCAAGTGAAATATTTGCTCTCACAGTCTCTTGTGGTGAGAAACAACAGAAACTGGGAAAGAACCATGGCCATTTCCAGATCAATGGATCACTTCTATCATTACCTCTATTGAAAATGTTTATCTGAACAAACCATATTTATAAAACGATTCTTAAAATTTCAAACTAGGAAAACTGCACAGTGGTTAAACACACAGAAAACATGTTTCTTTTGATTCAGAATCATTACAGATAAGAGTACTTCATCACACTTTTCAGGATAACTGGCTTTAGACGCTGCATTGAGAAATGAAAATGTCATATGGGATGATATCGGTGACAATTGTAGGAATACTCTTGTCTACCTGACCAAAATACCGAACCAAGCAATGACTAATTATTTTCTGGGTTTTATTGTTTTTTATTGTTTTCTGAAAAACAATGCAAAGTCATACTAGAGAAGAAGCCTCATACACAAATCACTGCCTAACTGAGGAGTTCTTTTTAGCTGAAATACAACCAGTCTTCCAATTCTCAGTTTTCATTCAAAAAGGGAAATCCAATCTATAGCTCTTACAGTTGTAAGAACTTTGAAAATATAAATAGATTTTAATTCATAATAATCAGTTGCTCAATCTGTAAATATCTAGGGATATTTAACTATAAAGTTCCGTATATTTCTGTGGGCCTGTAACTGAATTCTGTTTGACATCTAAATATCAGAATGAAGTGATCACTTTTAGTAGAAACATGTTAATACAATTGCTGGATCTATCAGCATATAGTAAGTTCAGAAGTTCATTTTACTCAATTAAGGACTTAAATGTTGGAGTGAAACATAGAGAAGTATTAAACTTTTGGGCCCAAACCTAGAAATTACTGCTAGGAATTTCTGCTTTGGTCCAAATACATCACCTTTGAAACACACAAACTGAGAAGCAAATCCACGCTTCCTGTTCAAAAAATGTAGAGAGAGAGTGGTAATATCTTTCCTCCATTCAGATTCTTCAAGATTTCCCCTAAATTGCAATTATCATTATATGAAAGTCCTGCAACAAAGGTTAGAAAACTTGGCAAAGGCATGAAATAAATTCAATTATAAATTTCAAAACCACAAAACTACATACAAATGAAAAATATTAAGGTGGCACAAAGATTTGAATATATGCATTAGAATACACGATATATAAAATATAGATCTGGTGTGATAGATAACAATTTCTGAATGACAACAGGAAAGATTAAATAATATGTTTTGTGGTTAGTATCAATGTATAAATGGGCCTTGCTAGAACAAATAAAAAATAAAGGACTTTTCATCCAGAATCACAGTTGAAATACAGTGGAGCTCAATTTAATGTATCAACACCTTTTTCTAATATTATAAACATTATCAAGATTATAATATTGTCTTTTCATTGTTATTTTTGGAAAAGAGTCTACTACAAATTGTGAATATATTGTGTAAGAAATACAATTTTATTTGCTAGAATGCAAGCTCATCCTAAATTGATGTCTTGCATTATAAAAGTCTAGCAGTTTTTTGGGGGGGAGCATTAGGTAGCCACTTATTAACAACAAAGTCTGTTTTCATTTTTTAAAAAATAAGACCATTTAGAGAAATGTCAGAAAGGAAGATAAACATTTCTGTATAAGATAGACACGTGTTAACCTGTGAAAGATAGTTTGAGTAGTCAGCAAATCCCTACTGGCACAAACATGAGGAGACACTGGCCAGAAAAATCTGTCTGGTTTTCAGAACGTGTAACACTTCTCTTATCAAGGAAATAAAAATGTCTCTCACTAAAATCTTAGCTGTCACATTAGCATTAAATCAGTGCCTGCAAGCAAGCACGGGAAAAGACTTTTAAAGGTTTTCATTGTGAATACCATTTTTCTGGGTGCTTACATAACACTATAGAAAGGGGCCCTGAGCCAAAACATGGTGTATTATGTATTTTTTAGACAGCATGCATTTAGGTATTTATTTCTTTGAATTCCTATACTGAGATAGGTCCTAATCATCACCTTTAAAAGCAAAGCCTCGGTGAAAGCAATGGAACAGAATCCCTAAGAGTGCTTGGCGCAGGGCACACAACACCTAACTTGCAATCTGAGCCTCCTTGCTTGGATTCCCAGTCAGAAAGAAAAAAATCTCCTGGTTCCTTTAAATTCCTTTTAATTAAATTGATTCAAGACAAGCACAGTTTAAAGACAATTTATATTTGGATTAATATCTGGTTTCATGTATTTCCATGAGAAAACATGAATATTCCCACATAGTCATTGCTCCATCTTTCCTTTATGCTATTGTAAAAGAACTAGATACACCACTGAGAGACTGATGAAACTGAAATATTTGCATTTCCAAAGAATAGCTCCACAACAGCTATCATACAGGTACTTAAAAAGGTAGACATTGGGACTGGTCAGGGAAGGAAAAACTGTGAGTCAGAAAAAAGGCCTTAAAAAGTGACAAACAAGTTGAAAGAAAAAGGAAACAAAAGAACAAATGCTAATAGAGTCAGATACAAAATGAAGATGTATGGAAACAAGATGGAAGAATGTGGAGTATCTTTTTAAAAGAAAAGAGTCAGTATAATTGGCTGGAAACTATAGATTAATGTATCAGATTAAAAAGGAAGAATAACCTACTATCTATCCAAACCAGGCCAAACCAGATAGGTAGGAGTGAGCCTAATCCACACTTTCATTAGGGCCACCAAATAAGCATGAGTAAAAATCACATCAAGTAAAAATCAAGTGTGTCTCCAAAGCATGCATGAAAAACAATAAATTAAATTGTTCCTACATATTGGCATTTTTTCAACAAAAAATTCAAATGTCACTAATTTTGTCATTGAACTTCTTAAATATTTTTGTCACCTCTGAAGACAGAAAGAAACAGTTTATCCTTCTCAAGTAAGAACAAAATAGTATTTCACAGAAATAGCAAATCATATATTTAATAAAACTTAAAACTAGAATAAAAGATAGACAGTTTTTAGAAAACATTAAGCAGCTCTGTGTGTTAGCAATCTTATTCCTACAGGTACTTTGAATCAACATCTCCTTTGCATTTCAGCCATAGGTGTTAAGAGTTCAGTACCTCTGCAAACAGGTGTGAGTCACTAATGGTAACTGGAGCTAAATGCATCCTAATGATTAAAATCTTAATGATTTTTTAAATCGTTATTTATTAAAAAAAAAAAAAAAAAGAAAAATCCAATAGCACGATACGTAACAACATTAAGGTAGACAGGACTGTACTTAACTATCACTAGACTATAAGAAAGAATTAGTAGAAGACTCCCATAGAGTCTAAGATCAGATCTGAACAGAAAAGCGCTGGATGACACTGAAAGCTGGACGGCATACCGCAATTGGAACAGCAGTACTGAGAACATGCTTGTCTGATTTACTTTACAAAACCAAGCTTTCAACACACACATTCAAACATTACATATTGAACGTAACTAGATTTGATTTGGTTCTATTTGAAGTTTAATGCTGCAGTCTCCTATATATAGAAGCAGTAAGCTAGCTACTGGATGAATTAATTTTGCCTGAGAAAGGGAGAAGGATACTTCAACACTGGAAAGACAGAGAAGATTCTAATACAAGAGGAGGATAAAAATTTCATCAACACTTCACATGTGGCAGCTGCGGAGTTCAATAAGAAGCAATACTTGCAGCAAGTGCGCTGGTCTATCTACTTTACTCCACTATATCAACAAGTATTTTCAATATTTCTGAGTAATTAAGACAGGATACATCTTGATTTTCTATGTATACGTCTATACGACATAAAACCACAATAAAGATTTAGGAGGAGAATTAATACCTTAATGCATCACTCCAAAACAGGACATTTATAAATGTAAGTAGGGAAATTCAGCATGTAGTGTAAAAAACCATTTGTTTTCATCTTTTATTTTTCTGAAGTAATCAAAGAACTTTCTTTTTTTTTTTTTTTAATTCTAGGCCAGTTCCAGTTAGTTTCTGATTCTCTCTTTCATAGAGGTATCTATTTCATAACTGTTAAAATTTATTCTATTTTACCCACTATTATATTCCAAATTTTAATTAATTTTAGTGTGAAAAATAAATAAGAATACTTAGACAACGTAATCTGTAAAGCTCAACAGTTTTAAAGGGAACCCTAATTCTCTTATTTCCATTTTAGGAAGGGAAACAATAAAGAAGTGCAGAGGTTAAGTGATTTGCCCAAGGTCATATATATCAGTAGAACAGAAGTCAGAAGTTCATAGATCAACTGACTTCTTATTAATTAACATTGCATTGACATATTTAGTAAAACTACAGGTAAAGATTGCTTGCTGTGTAATAATGTATGTAGCCTAATAACTCTCAGTGGGAATATCCACTTGAAGGAGAAGGGAAGCAATGAGAAAATTAATAGTAACAAATCACTAGGTAAGATAGTATTCACTCAAGATTTATTAGAGAATTTACAAGTGAAACAGCTTATTGACTATTGATGATGCATTCTCTCTCACCTAAAATTGCGAAGGTACTGAGAGCTAGAAAATGTAAAATGCAGTGAAAATAAATTTGATTAAAAAGTTAAATAGCAGTTGTAAACAAAGACAGTCTGTGTGACTAAGTCCGTATTAGGCAAGTTAGTAGAAACTGTAATAGAAAACTGGAGTGGACCTTGGATAAATATGCTATACTTTGGAAGAGTTAAGATGGCTTTTGGAAAGGAAATTCCTACTTTGCAGACCTAATGAAGTACTTTGTGTTGCTGAACAGACACATGAATACTAATGATTTGGTTGCCTGGAGCTGCTTAGTTGGAGTCTACCCTGGATTTACAAAAGGCTTTTGCTTAGGTTTCTCAACAAAACCATTAAAAAAAGGTCTACTAAAAAAAGTAACTGGATAAGAAGGAAGGCATGTATAAGATACTTTAAAGGCCAAGTAGTAGCAAGTTAAGAGTAAATATCTAGTACCTGCAAATTGAGAGACATTGCCTTCGGACTTTTTGCAAAGACCTTTTCTACGGCTTGTGCTGTACAACATTCATAAATGATCTAGGAAACAGCATGAGAGTTGGCGAAGAATGTTCCTGATCAGAATTATATGGGATAGTCAGGAAAAAGACAGACAATGTAGAATTCCAGAAATTACTTACAAGACTGAGTGACAAGGCAGTACCACGGCAGATTAAATGCCCTGTAAATAAATGTAAAGTGATGCACAAGGGAAGGGCGGGGGAGGGAGAGAGATGGAGGTGGGGAACTTAACATTGCATATAACATAGTGGGCTGGGAGCTGACAATTTGTGGAGGAATGAGCCAATAGTTGCATAACTGTTCAATGTCAGTATTCAGTAAGAAACTGAGAAGAAAATCTGTGGGAATAATTTTGAAACAGTATAAACCTAGGAACCTTTCATACTTTGAAAACTGCAAAACCCAAAAAGGGGTATCAAAGATGATCAACAGCTTCTGTACAGTAGCAGAGTAGGATACTTGAAAATAAGATCTTCAAAGAAGGATGTAGATGAGACTCTCAATTGGTGGCAAAGAGGAAGTGGATAAGTGTTAACTGTTTACTGTTTTTCCAGCTCAATCAAATCCAATGCAATACAGACTCAAATGAAGCTAAAAGAAGTCACAATAAAAATAAATAAAAGATTAGTTCTTAATGCATAAAATGAACAGGGTAGCAGACCCATGCAGAATCATTGTTAACGCGCACTATTCTAGGGTTTAAATAGGTTTATGGGACTAGATTAAGGGAAGAGAAAGCCAACAAAATCTTAATCTTTGGAAACCATATACGTGTGACAAAATATCTTTGGCTAAAACTGTTGGTGGCTGGGGAATGTTTGGAAACTTATCATCTTATTCCTACCTTTCTGTGGGCATTTATAATCACTGTCCAGAGACAGGACACTAGACAGACAATTCTTATCCTAATCCAATATGGCTATTTTTCTTCTGCTATGTTTCCTCTACTCGTTATTTTTATGTAGCTCCCTGAAGCACGCATGGATGCCTTTGAGTCACCTAATTGTGTTGATGTGTGATATATGGAAAATACTTGGTTCTCAGTTTTGGATTAGTCTTGGAGGGTAGAATGGAAGAAAAATCATAAAACGTAGGTTCTGCAGTGCTTCACACAGGTCTTCTTTATCAGATAAGATCTGAAGCATCAGAAATTTTTCATGCTTTGGGATAGTTAGACTTTTTTTGCACCATCATGGCCACGAAGTATCTTGCCTCAAATGCTAAGTTATAAGTGGATCAGTAGACAAGTGCAAACGTGGAACCTCTCTGAAAAGTTAACAAGTCTTTCAATGCGAACTGCCCTTTGCCATTGCTGAATACCTCTTGGCAACAATCAGAATACCAATCAGATTAAACACAACTTGCTTTAAAGCTTTCCAAATGAAACAACATGGCTTTATAAAATCATTGAGTAGTAAGGCTCCATTTAATATGTACATTAATTATTGCTGAATTATAATGGTGTTCCTAAAAAGATGTATAATGTTCACACTAACACTAAATTAATTCATTATGATCAGTGTAATTACAATGAATACTAACTAAATTAATAGAAGTTAGACATGTTAGAAAAAGTGTCACCCATTTACTTGACATGTTCCAAGTGTAATATATTTGGGTACTGCATTTGTAAGAGTAGTGTGAATAGTTTTAATAGCAATGTGAAGCAGTGTGTTTAGCAGAGTTTTTTTTAGTATCATTGAAAAACTAATGATTTTTTTGTACGTTGTTTTCTTATAAATATACACAAAATACATGTATTACCTCAATTGCATAAAAATAACAAGGCTTCAAATCAGTCTGATGTTTCTGTTTGCATTTAGTTCCACTGTATATACATATGAAATATAAAATCCTAAACGTATAGTCAGAAAACTAAGTAGCTGGGAAATAGACTATATATGCTGCTGTGCCCCAGTTCTGCTCTCCAGTATTCATTCTGGTATGCACTCTACAGATCAACCATGTAAGAGACTTGGAATACAGTATTTCCAGGCAGAGCCTGATGTCAGGTGGTATGTTTAGCATGCTTCTGCATTTATATTTCTTGACCTGTTGGCCTAAGCCTTACATAAACTATTCTTGCCTATGGCAAAAGAAATCTGTCTTGGGGATTGTACCTGTAGCCACATGCCAGATGTCTCATGGGCTCTTATAGAGTATTAATTGTGCACCAGTTTTCAAGAAATAACCTAGTTTTATCCATAAGATTTTAGCAGATTCGGAAGAATAAAATGTGAATCTTAATTCAATGGAAGAAACAAAGAGAGTTACTTACAATGCACATTTCAATCAATGGAATAAAATTTTACTGCCAGCTGTGAAAGCAAACAAAGCAAAATGAACATAATTTCACATAACCCACAGATTTATGGAAATTTTATGTACAACTTCACAGAGTATAATTAGACATTATTTTACTAATAGGCAACTAAAATATTATCATACTTTTTCTTCGACTACTTTGATTCAGAGGTAAGATCATCCACTAGATACCTTCTTGCCTCTTTTGCATTGACATATCAAATACAGCATAAACTGTAGCTAGAAATCATTCACTGCTTTGTCCAAAGAGAAAAATCAGTGAATTAGTAGGGCAAACGAGGATTGAAAATGCTACCAAACACTTGACAAAGCATTGAAACACAGCTTGATTCTTTGTTCACACAACAGAAGAGATGAAGAAAAAAAGTATCATCCTTTAACTTTTCTTGTGCTTTCTTGTATTGTATTTCAGAGAAAGATGAACTGTAGCCTCCCGGCAATCGCTAATGCAGTGTTTGTATTCTGTGTTGAGATTATCCACTTGGGTGCTGCACTGAAGCTGCCTGGGCTATTTTGACACTGCATCCAGATGCTCCAATTTTGCTTCGGTGACTCAGAGCAGAGGCAAAATGCCTTAAAGCAATGTTCAAAGGGTTAGATCTTGATGAACAATTAAAGTACTCAGAGGAAGTGTTTCGAAACACCTCTGGTGCTGAAGTGACTTAAGTGGCCTTGGTGTGACACCCAGGCGGGGGATATGTAGTAGAAAGATTCAGTTCTACTCTACATAGCTATGCTTCAGGAGATTGTGGATTTTTATAGGAAAAGTAAAAATAATTTAAAAAGAAAAGAAAAAAAAAAAACACCCATGATTTTAACTGCAGTATATCAATTCTACAAAGAGTGAACATTTGTCTGCCTTGTATAAACCAAATTAAAACATCATTAGAAATATTTTATTAAAAGTTGCACTTGTCATATATTTCCAGTTCCTTGTTTGGGACCTAAATAATTTACTGTTTGAGCAAGAACATAAACCCAGACTTTCTAATTATTTTTTGTGAATGAAGGGACATCCCATAGACTGTAAGCATAATTTCACACAAAATAAATATGTACTTCAGTAGTCCATATCTGAAACCTTAAGCACTGAGCATTATTATTCCAATTGGTAAATATTTACGGATTTTGAAAATCATTTTGCAAAGCATCGTTCATGTAATTGGCGATTAACTATATCTACTAAATAACATAAAGACAGGCAGAAAAATAACTAAGGCTTCAGTACAGGCTTGACTCAAGAAGACAGAGGCCCTGAAGCAGAAAGCTCGAGGCATCTGGTCATCTAATACAAACCAAGTCAACCACCACATTTTTAAAAGCTTTCTTACTAATGAAGAACATAAAGAACTGCAATTTCATATGTGCTAACATAAATGCATTGTGAAGAAAGCAGGCTTTATGTTAATTAGGTTAATTTAAATAAAATATTTCTTAGTTTACATTCTTAAATTTTGCTTGTTTTTGAGGAAAATAAGCCAGGACAGGGTCACATGTTTGCAAGTTTCAGTTTTGGGTTTTTTGGGTGGTTGTGGGATTATTTTTTTTTTTTTTTCTTTCTTTCTCAGATTTTTCCAAATATTAATTTTAGTCTTCTGATACCAGCTAAAATAAAGAAAAAAATTTCAGGGGGCAAGCGTTGTTGAAGATTTTATCTCAATGATAGCACAGTATTTAAGTTGGGGGAAGCAGATTTGATACAGAATACATACTGTGTACCAGGAGGGAGTTAACCATGGGAAATCCTGAAAGAGACATGCTGAGATAACTGAGGGATATCCTGAAAGACATTTTCTAAATAAAAAAAAAAAATCACTGCAACAATTCACTTTTTGATCCTTCCAGCACCTTCTCCTGCTCTGTTCCTGTTAACTTTGCGTCTGGTTGCTGCTGCCAGTTAGCTCCCCAGCTGTGCTGGATAGGCACTACAGAAGAAACACACCCCTGTTCGCGTGCCCTGCTGGTTTCAGACATGTTACAGGTTTCTTCAAACCCTGAAGTCTGTTCAGAAGTTGCCCATGTACCAACGCTTCATATTTGGATTTAGTTTATAAGAATGGATATTCACCTTAGAGATTTATATCTTGGGTGCTTATTTTGTATACTGCTAACTACGTTTTGTTTGTTTTTTTTTTTTCTCATTTTGTGAAATCTATAAAGGTAAGATTCTTACATAAGAAACAACATACAGAACATGTCTAAGAATTATTATTACTCGGGTTTATTACCATTTTTCTTATATGCTGTTCAATTCTAAGGGGGTGGGAGTTGGAGGAAAGAAATAAAGATTGATTATTTGCATTTTATGATTGTTTTCACCCCTGTAGTTCAGAAAACATTTTCATATAAATAGCGTTTAATAAAAAAAAGCACCAGCAACACAACAGATCTGTTAGATACTTCATAAAAATCTTGCAATTTAAAGTGAAAGCATCAGAGCTGCCTAAATGCCTGCTATGGTATACCTGCCCTCCACAGCAGATCTGGGTATCTAGGACGCTAAATGTGCAAAGACTGTTCCCTTCCCCCATGAAATGCATAGCGGATCTCTGTGAATACATGTAACCAGAAAAGAACTTCTTCATTTTCCCAGGTAAAATTCTGAAACTGAGAGCTGAAAAAACAAATTTATGAAGTTTTAGTAAGCTCTTTGGATTATGTCTTGATCTTTCACTTGTTTATCTCCTGGAGATGAAAATACGTTACGTTCTTGACCATCTGTTCACTGATTTAAAGCAAAAGATAGGTTGGGAAATAAAGATTAAAACCAAGCTCTCTTTATAGTTAGGGGATGGCACACTACTATTCTTATTCCTTTACTACAGCCCTAAAGGAAGGGATGACCATTCACTGAATTAAGACTCAGGAACTCTGGGTTTCACAACTGGTATCAGCAAATCTGCTGTGTGACTCTGGGCAGGTTTGCAATATTTAACAACTTGTTCTGTATCTACACACTACTGAGACATTTTCCTGCAAGTGATCAATAGGTGACCTTTGCCCGAAATACTTTGCTGGCTTTTTTTCCCCTTCCTTATCAAAATTTTAATCTATACTTTATTTTGGCTTTTCCTCACATTCTTTGGCGGTGTAAGTGGTAGAGAAATACGACTCACTATTCATAAACAGGCACCGTTGGTTTTGTATCGGTCTTTGTCTCTGAATTTAAATGAGCACTCTCGTGGCTAGCAAGTTCTACTAGACCTTCTTAATGAAAGCATGCTAGTTCAGCGCAGGTTCTTGAATTAAGAAGTGTTAGGAAACACAGAAGCATATGCAGCAGGGTTTTGTGTATTAATAATTTTTCAAGTTTGATTTTAAAGGGGTATTATAAGTCAGTCGTCTTCCTCCTCTGCCACTCCCACACCCCAATTTAACTAAAAATTTGCATTTACAACCAAAGAAAACCATACTCTGATTTCATTTCTACTGACAGAAATATTCAGGAAATATTTAGGAAAAAAAACTGGAGAAGAAATACCCTTCACTACTCCTAAAATTAGTGCCGTTGTCCAATCATTAATACACTTGCCAGAGACATAGGCAACCCTGCAGAAGCTATTTAAACACACACATAAGTAACTGGAAATGAAAGATTAGGTTTACACACTCTTTGTAAATCATTCATGGAAATAGACACACACACACACACACTCACCCTTCATGTATTCAATAGCTCTGCGGTTAGGGCCTCATCTGATACACAATGTGGGACAATCAGGTTCAAGACCCTCTTTGTCTGCATGTTCTTGAACCCACATTTTCACTTTCCCAGAAGAATTCTTAAACCAGTGAGAAATCTATAATTGGCTTCTCTTGATCCCCATGGAAAAAAGCTGTTCTGCATGGATTATTTAAATACTGAGTCAAAGAGAGAGAATGACTCTTTGGTCTGGTGGTTAAAGTGTTCACTTGGGAGGCACACAGCTAGGTCAAAGAAGCAGTTCAGATAGCTCAGGTGAGGGCACAGCGCTGCAGCATAGCTGGTGGTTAGGTGATTTCCCTAGAAGGTAGAAAATAAGGGTTTAAATCCCAGTCAGGGGGAAGGAGTTGAAACCTAGTCTTATATATATAGCGGTTACGGCGTAAAAAACGTATTGTGAGTTCCTCAGCTTTGTGCGGGTAGAAGTGAGTGGGTTGGAGAGGGGAAGACAATGAGGAGAAACTGTTGGCATCCCCTCACTGCTAGCTTTGTGAATCTATTCCCTCTTACAAAAAGAAAAACTAAAGTCATTCTAATTCAGTTTGAATTTTGAAAAAAATTAGATTGACAATTTCTTTAAGTTTTAATTATCAATTTCTTTACCAGAAATATATTCAGATATTTCATGTGAAAGCACATGGTCTTCCATGTAGGTTCAGATTAGACTGGCAATTAAAAATTGGATTAAATTCTTTTGCATATATTAAGCTGCTTCCTCATCTCCCCTCCCTTTTTTTTTTTTTTTTTTTTTTTGGCTCATGAATTTGAACTTTCTGTTAATATATGTTTGTAATATACACTACTAACCCTTGTGGAGCTAGGATTGACTGCCATTTAAGAACTATTTTACAGATTACGTTCTCAGAACTCATGGGGCAAAAGGGAGATATTACAGTAGCTCTATCAACTTAACATTTCAAATTGTGCAGAGTATATTCATCATACTTTTTAGTAAACGAGAAAGGAATGGTCACACTTTCTTTCATTTTTGGAGATCGTCTTTGGACATAAAGAAGTCAGTATAGTTCATCTGGCAATATTAGCTTGGATTTCTATGATCTTATCGTTGTAAGCCTCCTATTTTAATGCAGTACTTTATATTTCATTTATTATGCACTGCCTCCAAACACACCAAGTCTGTTTTATGAAAAAAATATCACTGTACTGAATAACAGAAAAGTGTACCTGAGTTCCCTACTACTTGCCCAGCACTGACCTGTGAATTCATTTGATTTCCTGAAGATTAAATACAGATTATTTTTTGTTGCTGTCTAAATTTAAACAAAAAAAAAAATCACGGTATTTAAATGTGGGTTTTTTTTTTTCTTTCATTGTCACTATTTCACTCCTAAAACATTCAAGTCTTTTTTTTCTGACAGCATTCAGAAGCTCCAGGGATATCAATGACAAGTTAACTGGATGTAAATCTTTCAAACAGAAAGTGGGTTTAAACAGCAAAAGGCTGGTAAATCTGAAATGTTAAGCCAGAAATACGGCATGACTTTGGATAAAGGAGTGTTTTCAGCTTAATAATGTTACTTCAATAATTTCTGATTTGCTTATTATATAAACGTTAAGTAATCATTCTTAGGCCACTGTTATATAGTATTATTGCCTGCTGGTCTCTGCCTCTATATAGCACACACAGTCACTATTCAGTTCTTCAAAAGAATGTAAGAACATGCTGCTGCTTTCATATAGTGCTTGGTTTTCCTTATTTTTTCAAAATATGAGTGCATGCAAAACCAGTACAATCTTCCATTTTGCCTGCTAATAACAAGGGTAAATTACTTTTTCCAGTCTAGCTTTTTGCAAATGAACATGCTTATTTGCATATATATATATATTTTTATCATGGGAAATCTAATATTTTATGCTTTCCATGTTCTGTTCTCCCACCAACATTCCCAAAAAAGTTAAACTTCTTTTCCAGTTAAGGAAGTTCATGCATTTTTCAATTCAAATTTCTCAGGGGAGGAAGAAGAATGTTTTAGTGCAGGAAATTCCTAATTTTCAATTGACTCCAATAAAAACACAGTCACCTTAATACTATTCTGCTTTGACATGAATATTTAAGATCTGTAATGGAAAATGAAGAATTATTGCTAAATGGTGTATACTAATAAAATTTATGTTGTTTCTATCTCAGATACATTCATGGGATAAATATTCAATGAAAACCAGTTGGAACTATGGGGAAGTTCATCCTCATATGACAAACAGAGGGAGCAAGTGTCAGTATCAATAACAGTGGAGTCTGTTATTTAGGTTTTAAAGGTTATTGTAACAGGTCACTGACTACTTATAAACACACAGTGATCTAGAGGTGCTTTCACATAAACAATAACCTGATACATTTGTAGAATTTTGCCTGTGAACTATATGACAAATATTTCAGAAAAGAAAAATATGGCCTAATGGGCTGAAACTATTTTTTTGTTATGGATTAAAGCATAGAAAAAAAATCCTAAAAAACCATTTCTTATGATGTTATTCAGAAATACTCATAAAATGATAATATGTTAGTGCATTCAATAGATAGGCAAAATGGAAAAAGATTCAAGCCTCACTTACTACTTTCATGAAAAAAAAACATTTGGATTTGTATTAGTTAAATTTAGAAATGTAATTTTCCAAAAGCACCATATGATTTTCCTGCCTGCTCACTACTGAATGCTAATTCACCTTAAAGTGCTTTAATTTCACCATCACAGAGAAGGAAGCACTAATGGAAAACTAAATGCAGGCCAATGCAGCTTCCATCATAGAAGAGGAATTTTATCATTAAATCCTCTACGATCAGGATTGGGCGCATGAGTTTATCAGAAACAACAACAACAACAAAAAAAAACAACTGAAAAAACCCACACACAACAGAAATCACATCTACAACACTGATGCAGACTAGTTTCATCACTTCACACAATAAAATACTCTACTGCTTTTGTCGGCTTTGAATTTTGAAATAGGAAAGGACAACACAAAAGTTTACGGCTCAGTATGACAATATGCAACCTTTTCTTGGTAGAAATTACTTCAGAAACAATACAGTGAATTTTAGTGACTAAAAAATAATTAGAGAAAAATAATTAAGAAGTGAAAGTTTATATAATAAGTAGCTTGGTCCTACATTGCACCATACTTTTGTCCAAAATTGTTCACTACTTTATATAACAACAGAAAAGTAACTAAATTGTTTCTGGGTTATTGGTCTTTTAATCTTGTATATTAATTCAGGTAATGTACCACTACAACTAGCTTCCATTTAATTATTTTTATTTATGTATCATTAAACTCAATTTTCATTACTTTTGTTGCTAAGAAAAAAAAAAAGGAATGATCCACTGTATTTCTGTTGTCATCTCATTTACAGTCCTCACAAGACCCCTTTTTTTACTGAGGAGAGAATCTTTCACAATCTTTAACGTCGGTTTTTATTTCTTTAATTAGGAATTTCTATCGGGACCTTTTCAGTGAACTCTTCACATTTTAATATACTTCTGCTTCACTAGTCTAGCTGATTGTTTCAGGGTTTGTGCAGAACATTCCTGATCTGCAAGAAAGCTGCTTTCAAGGTCATTCATATTCTGCCATAATCCCCTGGTAATTACAAAGGCTCTCTTTGCAACAATAAGCAAGTCTGAGAGGAGTTCTATGGCTCCACATCACACATTAAATTGTACTTGGACATTTCAGCTAAATTTGCTTCCCTTGAGCCTCAAACTTGCATACAAAATCTCTGTGATGCCAAAACACAAGAACTGAAAAGTTATGATGACAGTAACTGTGTCTATACAAAGCATTGATTAAATGAAATACAAAACACAGCTTGGATAAAGGCTTTACTTTAGGAGCAGTTAAGTCCTCATTAGAAAAGCAAAGTTGACAGAGCTTAAAAACACTTATTTTTATGGCTGATAACCATTAATCATCTTTACAGAATTTCTTTCTCCCCTAGGATTTAACAGTGCTTTTGACTGTTCCTCTGTAATTACTCATATTTTCAAATTTATTTTATTTTATTTTTAAGGGTAAAATGTGTCATTTCTGTCAATGTGAAAGATCTTGCCAGATCTGTGACTTAGCTGCAGGTCTTCAGGTATATATATATATATATATATCAATATCATGACCATGAACTATCAGAAGCTACCTTTCCGATTTACGTACATATATAAAAGAAAAAGGTATAATACCTATAGTCACAAATACAAAATCCTCTTTGTTCTGTTTTCTTTTTCCATCTTTGAGTTTCCTCTATCTGTTGTTTGTTGATTAAGAATATACTTGTTGTATGTGGGTTTTTTTTCCAAATCTTCAAAGGGCTACACTGGGTTCCATTTATAACTTAAACCAAAAATTGCAAGGGTCCAGAATACAGTCAACCACTCCCATATTCCTCATCTTGCCTTGGTCTAAAAAGCTTTAAAAAACCAAAATTGCTGTACGTTTTCTGCCAGTATAACTGGTCTAAACAATATTAAATAATGTAGCATGAGACTAGAGTAAAAAATGGTCTGATAATGATCCCTGCTTTAGAGAGGACATCCATTATGTTAAGATAAATGATGTTTAAAAGGTTGCGATACTCATTTCTAATGCTGCAGCAGGATATAAGGTGCCTTCTGTTACCTGTTACCTGAAGTTTTCCAGCTTAATATATTCTGTGTTTTTTACTGTGTACAGAAATACTCCCTACAAAGAACAGGGGAAGCAAATATCTTATTGGCAAAAAAGAAATGAGATTAGGGAACTGTGCAAATGAGTTTCTACATATTTCATCAGTGAGCTATGGCTCAAAGAAAATCAAATGAACTTTTCTTCCCCCCCCCCCCAATTTCTTTCATTGACATGGTAAACTTCAACATAGATACCATTCACAGGAACAAGGGAAAAAAGATACCACTAATGTGTCCCTCGCTTTTTGATTAATAACAAAGTTCTTCAAACACGCACCAATTATATGGAGATCTCACCTTTACATTTCAGCTCCACCTGAATGTTATTTAATCTCTATTTCCCAGAAACTCTCTCAACTATAATACTATAGGGAGTTTGTTGATAAGTACGTTTCTGTCTCTTCTGATGAAACTTTTTACTACTTTTAATAAATATTCATATACTCAATGAACCAGCGACAGTAAAAATGATTCTATTCCATCTTCGTTGAAGCAATTTACATGGGAAACCCAAGTTCTAATTACTATGCTAATGAATATGTATATATTGCACATACACTGGAAATATATCAATAAAGAAAATGTCTGAAGGTGTTATGATCAAGGTACTTGCAGGAAAGGAGAGAAGATGCAGGTTCAAGTGAGATTTGCCCTCCCTTTTGACACGTGAGCTGATTATTTTAATAGCTTTTTCATTGAATGAAATAGGCCTGATTCATTTTTATGAATTCAGTTCATAAAATAATTGTGGATTTAATGATTCTGTTATTTTCATCTAAATTTACTGGTTTTAAAGTAACTGCAATCACATATTTATGTCTAGTACATTCAACTAGAATCACCTTTCAAACTGCTAGCAAGTGCAGATTAGAGTTTTAAAGAATGTGTTTCTGGAAACAGTTATATGTAAAAGGTATTAAGAGATGTGCACATTTTATCTGTTAACATTATTCTAGCACCTTTAGTTTCTTTCGCCACTCACAGTGACTATAAATTATTTTAAACAACGAAAGGTCTCAACAGCCAAATACTACGTTACTTAATGCTTTTTGTTGATCACAGGCAACCTCCCATTCTCTAGCACCCCGTAAGCCAGTGCATACTAAAGTACAATGGGACAAGGCACTTTGTAAAATGCTACTTAATAAATAAAACTAACAGAACACGATAATGTATGGCTGTTTCATTATAGCCTTTGCAGAATGCATTATAATACTTCAGTAAGAATACAACATGATCAATCAGGAATGACAATAATTAGGCTTATATCACAAAAAAGGCAACTTCCACTTGCTCATAAAGCATGAATGGAAAACAGGAAGAGTTAGGGAGTACTCCAAATAGCTAGGAATGAGGAATGAATATGACTCCCATATGAATAATTAAATTACTGCCCACAGGCTGTATAGATCTGATATTGAAGGTGCAGGCATTTGCTTCCTTTAGTAAAGCAAATATTAGAACATAGTTTATTTGGGTTTTTTTTAGTTTTCTTCTAATTCACGTGCTGATAAAGTAATATTTAAAGCCTTGATAAAATTCCTATTAGTGCTTGCAAACATACATTCTACACGTGCATTTTATGTCTACATGTTTTGATAGTGTTTTCCTCTGGATTCTCCTTCATCAGCGTCACTCAGAATTTGAAGACACCAGAAGATTTAAAACAAACAAAAACCCAACACACTCCCAAGTAAAGAAGACCTGATTGGTATCAAACGACAGAAACTCAGTGTTCAGAGAAGCCTTTACCAGTACATAAGCACTTTCTTTTAAACTTTGTATTAAAAAAGGGAGTGGAAAACAGCCTTGCAAAGTGCAATAAAATGGTATAACTAAATTATAGCACAGAAAGAATCCACAGAACAGATTCCTGTAACCAATGAAAAGTGACACTTAAATGCTGGGATTAAAAACTAAAAAATAAAAAAGCCCCAAAGGAACTTAAACACTTCATAAAGATTTTGTAGTAAAATATTCCAGCTTGCTTTATTACAGTGTTACCCTGTGTTGTTTCTCTTGTGCAAAGGCAAGGAACCAACAATCTCTACAAGTGACTCGTTGAGAAAAAAAAAATGTGGGAATTTGGGAGATAAAAGGCTGGGATTTGTACAATAGTTCCCAAAAATATACAAAATTGTGCCTGTTTGCTACACATACATTGTTTAACCGACCAAAGTTGATACCACATCCAGTGTTAAAAGTACTGTAGTAAAGATTACCATATTAAAACCACAAGTATTTTTAAATAAAACGTCTGGGGTAGACTAACTATAACTGTTTCACATTACTTTAAAGTATGCCATGCAGCTGGGTCTTTAGCAGTAGCAATAACCTGTAGTAACAGCAATAGCCTAGAATAGAAATGCAGCTTTTCCCACTGCAAGCCATAATTCTAGAAAGCTGATCCTACTTGTGAAAGTTTAATCAAATGTATTCTTTTCGGGAAAACCAAAAATACTAGATTATGTTATATCAGGTTTTGTTTATTTCTTATTTGTAAATGAGCCTTAGAGTATACTAGAGAGAAGTACTGAAATATTGCACAGTGATCTTCATGTGGATTGGATTCATACAGCCAAAAGGCATGTTAACAAAAGTTAGATATTACTTCATATTTAATTTTTAAATTAGAGATCATGATTATTAGGCAGGGTTTTGAAGCATGGCAGTCTAAGGGAGATGAAAAAAGATAAACCGAAGAAGAGACTCCCTGTACAAAATCCCCTTTTTAGCACTGGAAATAAGCAGTCTTTTAAACCTCAGTTACATGGAAATCACACTATTAGGATGGGGAAAGTATCAAATATTTCCCTAAATGGCTCTTCTTAAACCACACTGGAGCCCAGCATACTTTAACTGAAATAAATTGCATGAAGGATTTAGTACAGGGATTTTGTATATACTTTAAAAGCTTGATCTGTTTCAAATTGTATGTATATTTATCACAGCTAATTATAGCAGCTAACTTTTCAGCTTAATATTTCTTTATGATAAAAAAAATACCTGGCATAATTCCTTGCAATGGTATTTGTACACATGCTTTAAATTTTCTCTGGTTTTAAACAGATACAATTTTTAAAGAACTTTTTTATAAAAACAAAAAATAAAAAGGAAATTATGGGACAAAACTATACGAATAAACACTGTAGAACATTGTAGCAGCTCTTCATCTGCAATATGAACATAAAATTCTCTGTCATCCACAGATTTCAGACTGGATACGAAGCCAGATAGGATCATTAGATATTCCTTGAATACCCACTTTATATTTCACAGAAATAACCCCTCTACCCATTAAAAACAATACTGAAGCTTTCTCTAACTTCAATTTCATCAGGATTTCAGACATAGCTTATTAGTAAGAATGGAAATTAATAATTCTATTTAAAATATTTGATTAATGAATTATATATTTTTCTATGGTGCATATAATCATCTTTGTATTAGTGAAAAGTCAGAAAAAGCAGTTGATGCTATATGGGATGGGATAAACTTACACATGTTTCTTCTACTTGAATTTGTACTGATACGAGAACATGGTGGTTTTTTGTTGTTTTTTTTTTTTTTTATTATTATTATTTCCTAAGTTATTTTCCCCATCCCTTCCCTTGATTTACTCTTTTTCCTACAAGTTAATTTGTATTATTCTAAACCGGTTAAATGGTTTTATGTTCTCTATATTTATTTTCTGTATGTTCACATATACCAGAAATCTGTACTACCTGTCACACTAGGAAGGTAAAATCAATGACAAACTGAAAATTTTTGTTCATTTTTGTCCTATTAAAATTCAGCATATTATCTTTCACCAAATGATTAATGATTTTTATTCTTTCAACCTAACCCTTAAAAAAAACCCCAAAACCAAAAAAACTTCTAAAATTTTAAGATATTCATTTCATCTTCAAATGGTGTACTAAGTGGTGTCTCTTGTGGTCTAGTTATTGGTAAGACAGAAAAAGGTCAGGTTCTTGCAATGTAAACAGTAATGTGTAAAATGAAATAACTGTGTTTATAAACACAAATATAAATCTAATCCCTACTTAAGTTATATTCACATTATACCTATACATAGAGACAGACTCCTACATTCATATGGAAAGCTCTGTCTGGGAGAGTTTACAAATTGCTGCTTTATTTATTTCTATCCCGGTGTCTGTGATGTTATTTCTAATTTTCTTTGCTCCTGTGAAGCAGCATACTGAACTCTTAGGGGAAAAGAAAACATACAAATGCTATTACAGTACACATTTCTAAGCAGCAGCAAGTCTGTAGTAAGTGTCAGAGATTGATCAGGATTTTATTGCACATATAAACAGCTACTATCGGATGTACTGTGCCAAAGGGTCATGTGTGTATCATCCATGCTGTATGTTTAACCACCTCAGATTTTCAGAGAGGTAACAGTGAGCTTTAATTACATAAAACTAACTAAAATTATTGTAATCTTTTCAATAAGCGTAATCTTTAAAACTAGAATAAAACCAGAAATCATACTTCTTTCCAAAGGGAATGGAAAGGAAAGCTGAATATGTGAAAATATATGTGAATTCTTAAAACTAAGTGCATTTATCCAAACATTAAAAATACATACGTGTATCCCTACACAGATGCATAAAAGAAATGCATGTGTGCCATTGATTTCAGACATGCACCATAGAGTTCAAGGGCATGTTTTTAACCATTAAAATGTACGAGCAGGTTGCTAGCAACGGTTCTGTAAAAGTGTTCCATTTACAGAGTGCCAAAATTGCATGAAAACTCCTGGAAAATTTCAGAATTTACACTGCAATTGTTGTATATTTCTTCATTATTCTGTATTTAGCACAGAGATTAATTGATTGATAACCACTTTAACTATGGAAACACTGAATTCATAAGAATGATGAACACTTCTAAATTATAATAATAAACTATTTAGAGTATCGTCATTTCTGAGATCAGCTAGGGATACTGAACTAAAAAAATGTCCACTGCATGGTGTCAGACTTGTACGAAGTTACTTCTTTGTACAGAGGAGCTCACTGCAGAAGATACAGTATTAAAAGTAATTATAGAATCCTATTAAGATACTGTGAATTGACAAGATATAGATATAACAATTCCACTACATTTTCAATAAAATAAAGTCCTTTGAGTCAGTTTTCTTTTCCCTCAACTCATTTAAACACGTAACTGCATTTGAAAGCAGTATCACACATGCATTGGCTGTTACCAAGACACCCTTTTGAGACTGTGTCACAAATCACTCGAGAATTTGTCTTTCTGCTAGTGTGTTTGTCACTGACAATTACCTTGGTGCTTATCCAACATTCAGAATACCAACAAAATATCAACACTCATACCCTAAACTATACAATTTAAGGAATGAACCTAAACCACAAATCATATGATTCCAGATGTCTTTCAACTACATGTAAAACCTAAAGATTTGTTGAATTTGATCTCAATTAGACAGGAAAGCAATAAGAAACAAACATGCACGGTCTGTTGTTCAGCAACACAGCAAATGGCTCAGCACTTAATAAAACTAACAAGTTTTATTTCAAATAAACTATGGACACCAGTCATAATGATCTTTTGGCTAAACAGCTTTTTAAACAGAAGAACTATTTTGAAGACTGTGACTTTAGATATTAGGCTTGCATTATGAACATGATTAGACAATGTAGAGAAGACACATATTTTTGCCAACCTCTGTAACTGTTTCTTTTCAAGATATAAGCAACCTCAACTTCTGACTGAAGTCTCAAATTGCGTCAGTCTTTTTTCAGTCCTTATTCACAGCTGACTAGGTATGGGTTTGTATTTTTTTTCCTTAATAACTCTCCTTTATACAAAAAAAAAAAAAAAAAAAAAGAAATATTCTTGAAATATTCTTAATTTGGTGTCAATATCTCTTAAAGGTACTGGGGATCAGCATACTTGGTTTAGATTTGCATAAACTTTGCTCGTTCTTTTTGGAGAAAAGAACTCGTCTGACTAGGAGGAAGAAAAAAAACAAGCAAAAAGTGTCAGATAGTGGAGTTCTGCTGTAGAAAAGATTTTAATTATAAAAATGCCATATAGTTATCTTTTTCTCAAATATTCTCAAGGCTCTGAAATCTTTCTCAAAACATGCACTAATAAATTCAGAAACAAGGATATTCATAAAAGACTTAAACTCAAAAGAAGGATTACCTTCCAGGAACTATTTTTCCCTACTGTAGTAAACAGACAACATAAATTTAACCAAACCAAATATTCAATAGACAGGTTTTAAAAATGATAGTCTTCTCTGCTTGAAGCATGTTCATAACCCCATTAATATGAATGAAAGTTAACCATGCACAGGAGGAGAATAACACATTTGCTGTATGTATACTTCCTCCTTGGAATCTTTGAATATTTCATTTTAATAAATATATTTTAGGAGAATGTCTAATTTATCAGAACAAAGGCTTTGGTTTCTGTTTTAAAATTACTGAGGCGCAAGATAAGACCAGAAAAGTTCACCCGGCCATGTATATTTTACTGCAAACATGTCATTTTAGACATCTTTCAAAGATGTATCTGGATCTGAAAAGCAATCCTACTGAGGTATTGTTTGCCACTGCTCATTGACATATTCATGTAATGTAAAAATCAATCAAAACCGAAGAGCACTTAAATATAAACCCTAAACTGAACAAAAAATAGCTACCTACTTGATATGAAAATACAAGGTGTCAGTTTGTTTTTCTAGAACTTCCATGTTGAGAAATTTGAGTAATCAAACATGGTATAATTATGTAAAGCTTTAAACTACTACAGTGGTATCAGTTTGTAGATTTAACTCCATTAACTTCATTTGGGAACCCTTCTATTTGGGTAGAGGCGTAAGTGAAGCTTATTAAGAAAGAGTAGATATGGGTAGCAGCAAAGACGTACCGTGAACTTGAGAATTAAAGGCAAACTTCCTGAAGGGTGACATGGAAGAGGTTTACTCTTTCACAAAAGGGGTAACTTTCTAGTTTCTAAATATCTCTCATAACCTAAGGATTAAAAAAGGCTCTAATTATTTTCAAAAACATACTCCTACTTGATAACCTTTTAAAATGTTATATCAATTACATAAACAACTGCTTTATCAAAATGTAAATGACCGAATCATGGAATACTGGAGGTTGGAAGGAAAAAGGGAATTCTGGAGCTCATCTTGTCCAGCCTACCCACACAAAGCAGAGACAACTTGGGTCGGGTTGCTCAGGACACCTTGTGGGTAACCACTCAACTGGGTTCTGAGCATCTGTCTCCAAGGATAAAAGTTTAACAGCCTCTCCGGACAGCCTGCTGCAATGCTTGACCATCCTCCCTGTGACATTGTTTTCCCTGGTATTTAGTAGGAATTTGCCCTCCTGAAAGCTGTGGTCACTGCTTCTCATCCTTTCATGATTCAGAAGATACTCTGGGAACAGCCTGGATCTCGCTTGTCTATACGTGCTTATTAGGTAGATGGAAAGTGCAGTAAGAATCCCGGCTTAGCGTGATCATGCTATGTAAATGAAAAGTGTGAGTAAAGACAAAACTGTCATTTTATTATACACGCCAATTTGGTATGTCTAAATTAAGCATTCAGATATTTTTACATCCAAGTCTTTACTATAGTTGTGAAATATTTTGAAGACAAAGCCACCCACATCAGCATTTAAAATAACATGCAGAATTTGTAAAATACATATACAGTTGCAATTTTTATGTTACACAAGGAGGATGATATTTAAAGCAAATATTAGAATTAGAAAAAATACATACAAAAGTGCCAATCAAAGCAGTAAATGATTCAGAATATTTACAGTGGGGGAGCACCTGAAACTTTGTAGCTGTCATATCAAAGTTGTATATAAATTTTTATTTTGTTACTTTCTTTTAAACATTGCTAGCAGATCAAATCCAACAATATTTCAGCAGCCTAAAATTACACTCTTCTGACCTTGACATTAGTATTCAACAGCACTGATGAAAGAATGACAGCTTCTCCATCCTACTGGGTGATCTTGCAAGCTTTTACCTTCATGACTATGGAGTTTCTGTCAAATATGCTTCCAGCTGAGTGATCACATTCTTCTGAATTATGAAGTGGCTGAAAACTGTGCTAATTGGGTCCATATTGATGTCACTCAAAGATTAAGTATCCTTAACACTCTTCAAAGTTATATAAAAGCTTGTAATTTTAATGCATGTTAGCTGCAGCATATATTTGGCTTGAATGAATCATTTGCAATACTTAGAGAACACAAGTAAAGCATTACTTGAAAATTTTTAGTAGTTTTGTTGTATTAAAATTAGAAGAATATAATTTCTAAAAGTAAAGAAAAAAAACCCAATTAAGTACAAATAAAAAAAAAAAAAAAACAAACCAAACAAACGGTGATTATAAAAAAACATCCGTAAGGTCTCATGTATAGTGTTATGTGATTAAGTAGAATTAGAAGTCAGAAAGAGAGATGGAAATAATGAGCTGCAAAGCAGTATTCACTTATAGAGAATCTGGGTTCTGCACAAGAAATACACTGTTCTCCAGTACACTGAAGAATTACCCTACGATAGTCTCATTTAAGCCATTACTCCTAAACGAGTTGCTTTACCCGCTCTTAGAATTAAGAACAATAAAGATTAATAGAGGAGCATCCAGTTGTTCTGTTGATATCTTTAGTCTTTCAGAGCTCAGCAATCTGCTTCAGCTCCTCAGAACCTGAATTATAAGTACTGCCACATCCATAGGAACAATAATATAATTAATTTTCTGCCACATCCATGGATAACATAACCTTTGATAATGAAACAAAATTTCAAAAGGATAAAGTGACCAAATGCATATTTTTTTTTTAAAAAAATTGTACTTAGCTGCAAGAATTAGCAGCTCAGGCAGTCTCTAGTTTGCCCCTGTGATTTACCAACTTTTGACATAAACTATAAAATTCTTAAGGAAAAAACTTTCCTGCTTCAGTTGCTTAGATGTTTGCCATTTTCAACACCTTTTTCCTTTTATACCTTAAATGGAATTCCCTATTTCTCCTACCTCTGCTTTGTGTACAGTCCTGAGCTAGGAATGGGAATATCCCATGATACGGATGATATCTGTGTCATTTCCTTTTCTCTCTATCCTTAAAGCTACATATGACTTCTCCTACAAAGCTTAACATGGTTCTGATTTTAGATATTTTATTTTTTTTTAATGACATGACATACATATCTTGGGATATAACAGAAAGTATGACATATACATGATTTATTTTTCCATACTATCTGAAAAGTTTACCTCTACGGTTCATAGAGACTGAAGATCCCTGCAGTGCTCATTAAAGTGTATGAATTCGTAGACTGAATACACACAAGCAGTTTTAGTCAATTCTGCTCAAGTGACTTAGTCATACCAAATATCTTACTCCAAAACAGTCAAGTTAAAATTGCCCTTCTCTTCTACTTTTGTAATCTTATGTTCCTTTCTGACTTTTGCTTTATATGGTACCAAATTTTTGATTTTTTTGATCATTTTTCTTTGCGTGTAGTAAATTATAAGGACCCACCCTCGTCCTATGCCCATTTTAAATCACTCGTTAGGTATTCAGAAAAGAATCTCAAGTATCTGAATGTTACGTCATACCTCTTTACAAGGTAAGTAGCATAAGTAACTTTTAAACTTTTTTTTCAGATTTTTTGCAATGATTTTAGATAACTTGTTAAATAATTTTCTATAGCTTTGTTGTTTATACCCTCAAATTTGGAAAAAAAAGTGCATTTTCTTATATAAAAATGTGCAGCCTGTTTTGGTTTAATATAATATTGCTTTGTCTGTTAATTCATTAGTGGCATAACCAATCTGCTGACCAAAAAGTTTAGGGGCGAAAACTTGTCATATTTCTCAAAGAGAAGGGAGCAAACTAGTTAGAAAGATCAAATACTAAATAGTACCATGCAGGGGGATTCTCCTGTATTTAAATAGTTATCAGTATCTCAAGGGGAGGATATGACTGGAAGTTTTGTTTGTGTTTTTTGAAAAATGAAAAAAATAGTGGGAGAGAAGGCAGAAATTAATGAGCTGAAAAGTCAGCTTGGCTCTTCTAGCTCATCTGTAGGATAGAAAATACAATGGTGATTCCATTTGTTCAGTTTCTTAACAAAAGCCCCACCTGTTAATAATTACATCAGGAAACAGATCTAATGGTACAATTTGGGGTGCAGTAACATAAGACATCCTTAGTCTTGTAGACACCTGACTAGAGATATAACCCAAAATTTTAGCAAAGTACCTCTGTTCATTTGCAAGCTGGTAAACCAGACACTTTTGTACAGAATACAAGAGAACAACATGCAGAATGAGCACTGAAAGAGCCATTTGAAGAAGAGTCTCCAAGAACTAGCCCAGAGGGTAGTTCTGGGGAAAGCAGCTATCCACAACTGGTTTTGAACAGTTATTCAGCATTTTAGGGAGACATAGTCAACCGCTTGGGTTCTAAACTCTCCAATGTTTCCATACCTGCACTCTCATCTTTTAAAGAAATGAACAGGGCTTTTTTTCCTCATTTACAATGCGGGTACTTGTAGTTGAGGTGCTGACCTTTAGAATAGCAGCTGGAGCATTATTCAAAGTGGAAGAGAAAGTTCAGATCGTTGCTGTAACTGAAAGGTTTAAATCCAGAGATTCTATTTCCTTGGAGGGCATCTTATCCAGGTTTTCAGATAGTTAGGGACAGATTTACGGATAATTGAGAAACAGAAGAGGAAAAAACTACTAAGATCCCAGCTGAAACATGCCGCTGAGTGACTCTCCTCCCCCAGGACAACTAGCTTTCCCAAGTCCCTCAAGAGTCACTATACTGGCACGAATGTAAAACTAAGACATCTCATGCTCCATCGGCCGTGCAGAATCCAAGGATCAAGTCTGTCTGAGCCCTGTTTCATGTAGCACAGACAGGCAGCCCACAGCTCACAACCTACAGCTTTCCACAGAAGGTACCTCCTGACTCTGTGCCAGAGAAGCTTGTAAATAATAATGACGGGCAATAGCAATCTAGGGATTTTCATCACATAAATGGCAGATTTAGGCTCCCCTTGTCCAACTAAACTCTTTAGTTTTAGGTAACAAAATAGGATCACTATGATTTGCTTTTAAAATACATCAGCAGATGTAACACCTGACTCCCAGCTTTAAAGGTTAACTCTGTGTGGCTCACTTCAATTAATAACATGTTCTTCCTATCACAGACACATCGCTTTTCCTGTACAATCAGCAGCTTTCAGCTTTTCCTATATTATCTCCGAGACAGCTTGATAACCTGATAATTTGTTAATGACATAATTGCTTCTTATAAAACCTATCAAGTCTACTACCCTCTAATTGTTACGCTCTGCAGCTGATTTTGAAACTGAACTCCAGAGATGATATTGATTATGGGAAACGAGCCAGATGTTGTTCCTATTGAAACTGTGCATGGAAAAAGACATTGATGAAAACCTAATTCAACTAATAAAATGTGCCAATAGCTTATTCTATAGTCTTTTCTAACAATAAAACTAAAAGAAAAATTTCATTTGAATGTAAACAATTAAGCATTATAAAATATTTGCAGATGTGTCATAAGCCTGAGGTTAGTTTTGTGGCTTTATTGTGATTTTTTTTTTTAAAGCTAAACATATAATTAAGAGGAAAACAGCAAAATAGCCACTAAAATGGTACAAATCACTTGAAACTGGTTTCACATGACAAAATAAATTTTGGTGTTAAGTTGCCTGTGCTTTTACAAAGGAAACGGGTTGCTTATTCTAGTAGCAGCTAGTTTATATTTCTCATTTTGCTGATAAGATATAGTATCTAAGTGCCTTGCTCCAGTTAACGCATCACATACTATTCTGCTATATTTAGCTAATGTCCAGCCACGATAGGATTTGACATTATGAACTATGTTTTTCATCTCTACAGCTAATAATGAGCTCCCTTACAATCCTTTCTCCTTGTAAGTAGTATAAAGGATAAGATTGTTAGTTCAAAATCTTATTATTGGTAGCTGTTAGAATAAAATCACATAGTAATTCCTGCTGCATTCAAAGGCTTGTTTTTTCCTAATCCTTTTTTAATAATAAAAGAGTGAGAGAGAAACAAAATCACCCCCAAAAGTGCTGGACTTCTATGGAATAGCAGAAATTGCATTTTAAAGTAAAATAACAGATGCTGCCAAAGTTTCATAGTACAAAGCTGAATCATGATATTCCTTCAATAATTTTATAGTAAGTCTGCTAGAGTGGATACAGCCAGGATTTGTGTAACCATACCCAAATGCTACAGAATGTTTCCTTTTAAAGCATTTGAACTCAAACTGGTGTAGTTCAAAATAAACTGTATTCTTAAAATAAAGAGAGCCTATACATCTTGTTCATAATGTAGTTTGGTCTCAGTATAATGTATTTGTAAAATATGCAAAATTATATAAAGGAATATGATTCTGAGCAGTATGTTGGCTACTGAAATAATACTGAGATATCAAGAGCCTGCAGGTAGATTGACTCAGGGTTTTTTTAGGCAAATTATAGCTTGCTATTAACACTCAGTAACATTGGATGCACCACTGTAGAACAAAACCTAACACAGTCCAGAAAGAACTTAATACTCCTGATAATCCTTAGTATCTTGTTAGGTTTCCAAAGGAGAAAAAAATAATTTGAAATGCATTGTTAATTTATTGGAATTTTATTGGAATTAATTTATTGGCTCTTTACTCAACCTGGAGATTTTTCATCCTTTTAATTTCTAATTATCCATTATAGAACCAATCTAGACTCTTAATCCAGCAATTTGATAGGTAGTACCAGATGCATAACATCAGCTATCTCGGCACCTACTTATATATTTATTAGATGTGGCCTGAAGTGCTTTTAAAAAAGTAAATCGTTTATGCATACATATTGCAAAGCTTTAAAAGTTTGAACTACGAAAACACCCATAGCTTGAAACAGATTACATTTATGGAAAGGCAAAAAAACCCCCAAAATCTAATACCAAAACCAAACTAGATGAGATTCAGACAATAGAAAAAATAGGGGGTTCCCTGCAGTGGTGTAAGGAAACAAGGTTCGTATTTCTCACGTTACTTGAGCTGCTCCTCATTTCAGTCATTCCTTCCTGATTAACAGCTACATTTAGAGTGTCTGAGACTCTCCTTAAGCTAATGATCACTGTAAGTTTAGCTGTTCTTTGCAAAGCAGCTACCTTTTAACTCCATCCCAGCAAAAGCGCTAGAAAAATCAACTATGTTTTTCCCAACTATTAGTTTGTTTTCTGGTTTTAAATACTTGGAATCTCTTGGTTCCACTCCAGTTTTATCAGTGGTACAAGGTCTTCATAAGAAAAAGTTGTTATTGATATAAAATAAGGTGAGTAGTGATTAAAGCTAAGTGGATCTGCTAATTCAGTAACACTTAGAAAATCTGAACATGAATAAAATGGTAAATTGCAATTACACATTCCTAAGAGAGTACATATGAAATCCATATTAATATCATATTAGTTCATCATGACTAACATTATTATAGCTAATAGTAAATGATAAAGTAATGACTACCTACTTATAGAATTACCATTCTAATCTTCCTCTTAGAAGGAATATAATTATGCTTTGCTAGAAAGAACGCAAAGTTTTTCCTTTTAAAGCGATTATTTAGGCACAAGAGATGGTTTTCAGCTGACTCCACATGCATAGCCTCGTGTATGATTTTCAGAGGTAAAGAGCATAGTTACATGAGCAGGAGATTTACTTATTGACATTTTGAGGAAATACATGTGGTTTAGTTTTAACTTAGAAAGAGGTACTTATATGCCATTCTAACATTTACGAAGTAAAAATGAACATGAGCAAAAATTATTCCATAGATATGATTCATCTTTTAAGTAGAAAAGATATACTGTTTTTCATGATCTTTGTTTCTCCCATGTATAATACAGTACAGAACGCTAATGTTTACACTATTTCAGTGGCTTAAAGTTCTAACAAACCTCAAACAAAGAAACTGATGAAGAGTTAAGACAGCAATTAAACACATGAACAACAAAGACTAACAGACTGCATCTGGGGACACTGGCCTTCCACATATTTAAAATTTTGGGTTTGGTTTCAAAATTACATCTGCAGAAGGACGAAAGCGAACACGGGACTTTTTGAGCCCGAAGGATTGTGCCTGAATCATTGAACTGGCTTTCTGCAATGTTTACACATTTTACATCATAGAGTCTCCTGTGAATGATGGCTTTAGCAAAGAGATTTTTATATTACTAACTCATGACCAAAATGAAGCTCTGTGTAAAAGGGAAGGGGAAACATAGAAAAGCTACCTGACTTTCCGTCAGCGGGGTGCTGCAGTAAAGCTCTGGGTGCTTTTGAAAGGCTTGACTCAGAGGTGGCTGTCACAGAAGCATTTAGGAGACTATAATTTTGTGTCATTTCTGAGGATTAGTAGAATGATTAAGAAGAAGAGAGAAAACATGAAAGTAAAAGGTAAATTTAAAACAAGGTACAACTTTTGTCTAAGAAAATTGTTAACGTACGGATTAAAAATGACAACAGTAACGATCAATCTGTCAATATGACAACCGGCAGTTTCAGCTAGTTTATTTTTCATACTAAAGTAGAGACGTCTTTGAATTGTTAAAAGGAAAAATTATTCGAGCCTCGCACACCACTTAATGATTGTGATTCGCTATGTCTTTATATGATATATTTGTTATCATGACATATTTGGGTCAGGAACATTGAAGAAAACAGGCTTCTGTTTGGTAAACAATTCAAACTAATCCGGTCTTAAAAAGTTCCACTGGGCTCAAAAGATTTAGAGAGAGGAATTAACAGCATGGTTGACCCATTCTTGAACCTGCAAGCCCTTTCAGTCAACTGTCTGTGTACAAATAAGAGATATGGAGCTCCTGTTACCAGCCTGTACGATGGGTGCAGTGTCAGTGGGTGAATTGTTCCCTCTCCACCTGAAGCCAAGGAAGCTTCAAACTCCCGAGACAAGAGGCTTGTTTCTTATAAGGGCCTCACATTTGATCTGCAAAACCTTTTTTTTAATTTATTTTGAACACTTTAAAACAAAGCAGTGTTAAAAGCTTTCCGCTAAACCTGCCGGGAAGAAGCCTACTGTAGAAGACTAAAATGCAATTGCTTACATTCAAATTCGCATAGCTTTTACACATATCTATACATCTACATATGCATTTGAAAATATGGTAGGATATGATCAGTAGTCAAAGCTAGTTCCTGTTAAAACAGTATAGGGAATCAAAAGATGCTAAACCACAGAAACAAGTATTTTAATAAATAATTTTTGTAATTCTTCTTGCAAAAAACGTAAAGCAGTAGACAAAAGGACTAACAGTGAGAAGACACTGATACTTGCACAAGGAGATGCTCTCAAGGCAACGTGTCATTTAAAGCTCTTGACACGTTTTCACTCTTGTCAACAGTGGAAAACTATCAGGTGGAGAAAACACGGGAAACTTTTCCTCAGGCTGCCTTGACTCTGCTAGTTTTCCTGAATTGCTACCTAATTAAAGACTTCAGCAACTGCTTTTGCAGTAAGTAAACAATACCAATGGCTGTCAACAATTTCAGGACATATACCAGGAACTGGAATGAACCTTCCCACCCACACACCCATAATAAATTCACATTCACTTGTTCATTAAAAGGTAAAAACAGAAAGGTGTCCCTCTGTTTCCTTTAGAAGAATTAATATCAGCTCACTAGGAGGTGAATACCTTGAATGAGTAACCCACTCCTCTGCCATGCTGGGCACTCAAAGCTCTGTGTAAGCCTTACTGGCCCTATTAGTTATCCTTTAGTGCATCCCGGCTTTCAGGAGCTGTGGTGTTAATGACACTGATTTTATCCAGGCTCTTCTGAGAAAGTCAAATTGCATCCAAAAATATTGCACTCTCACATCAGTGATAAATACTCAAAGCATGTACTTCATTTATGTCAGCATTCACTTCACAAATTTTCCAATTACCTGTTACAAAGATGTATCCTCTCATGGATCTCTACTATATCAACTCTTTTCTTATTCTTTTTTGATAACCGAAAAAAAAGAGCTAAATGTAATGAAAATAAGTACAACTTTTCATTAGTTGAAATACAAGTACTAAAGTGATTTTAGAAAACAAAAGGACAGATCTAAATGTTTATATTGAGAATTTTTTTCTATTCCACCTGCTTTCAAAATTCACCTCTTGTGAATCAAAAAGAATTACAGACCACAGTGTAAAATTTCTAAAATTAGGAAGTTTCTGCACTCATTTTTCTTTGGCTATTTTCTCCCATCTTAAGAATAAATCACTGATTATTTTTTTTTTTATATATATATTTTTATTTAATGCCCTTTAACCTTTTCTCGCTTGCAATTAAGCCACAACTTTAAACTGATTCTGAGCTGGCTGTTCACTTACTCAGTGCAATAGTTCAGTGCTCAGTCAGAACTATTGGCCTTCTACCACAGTTATTTGAGATTTTTGAAGGAGGGGCTCAAGTTCTTGCTCGGTTGTGTTCAAAACCTATATACACATACAGCCTTTGTGAACTCCCAGGGGACAGTGGCCAAGTCAACTTTGCATATACTTCAACTAGGCATTTTAATTAGTTTTCATTTGGCATGATAGTGAAGGCAGATGCCCACAAGAACTGGAAAAGGATGAAAGAAATACAAATACACAAACTTAAAATGGTCAAACCCAAATGTGTAGGCAGTTAATGCAGAGCATAAGATAATAAGTGAATGAAACCATTTTTTGAGCTGTTAAAACACTGAAAGATACAAAGGAGCCTGTAATGAAGCAATTTAACAGTACCAGTGGGAAAATTGTAATTCTACCTTTGTACAGTGACTGTGGAATTAGAAGACAGAACAAGCAAGTACTAAAGAGATGAGTCCTGATGAAATTAATTTACTCACAGACAGTCCATATTGTTCTTTCATCCACAAGAGTGCACATTTACAGCATTGTCAAAGATTAACAAAAATGGTCATGAAAAAAATGTAAAGACAAGAGACCCTCAAATTTAATTAATTATAATCAAAGTGCATTTATAAAACCTTTTTCTTTACCTACCATTTCTCAAAGACAAAAGGAATCACAGAGCTTCGGAATGACAAATATTAATCAGACTCCCAAACGGGACTCAACAAGAAAGAACAAGTTCTAGGTATTCCCAAATGTTATGGACAAGCCAGGTAGCATTATACTTATAATGGATGTTTATACTATATTCACAATGGATTACAAAGATATTAAGGTATAATTTTTGCTCTGTTCCTTTTTGCATTTATTGATCAGTAGCTAAACAATTAATCAATGTTGTCTGTCAGGAGTTACTCGCTGAAAATATAAGTTAGAAAATAATGAAAAGAAAGCAAGATAAATATTTAAGTTTAGGCACTACCAGAAGTGACTTTTCCAGACAAAACGAGTTACTGAATGTACCTGTACAAAGATCCAGTGAATGAACAGACATAATTTGGTAATAAAGGTAAAACCTACATATGGGATGCAAATTGATCCCAGCAATGAAATTGCTCAACATCTGAATGAGATGGAAGTCTTGCAAATGATTGTATTCCTTCTAGTTGGCTGAACCAAATATCTGTAAAACGGACCATCAATGAACTTGGACTCAGATCATCAAACACATGTGGGTAGGAGTTTGGTGACTAAATACCTTGCAGGAGCAGGCGGCCTCCGTGTGCAGTATCTAAATAAAAGTAGAAGGGGAAGGTTGATTTGTTTTTCATGGATCTGTCATCACTTTACTCCCAACTGGCTGCATAACGAAGTGTTATGAGTCTTCCTTATTCACAGACCCTTCAAGTTTTTTTTCAAATAGGATGATTACTGCTCTATCAGCTGTCAAAGTAAAATAACTAGGAGAGACCTGTTTGCTCTTTAAAAATAGTTTTCTATTAGAAAGCATTAGAAGCAATCAACAAAAAGGAAAGTAGACTGTATTCTAAATATGTTCCTATTGTTACAAAGAAAAAATCTACTAGAATTGTGGCTATTCCATTAAGATGGGCATACCAGCTGGCCAAGACCAATGTTTGCTGTACAGGTAAGGCCATTTGTGCTGATCAGTTAAGTTAAAAGACAACAACAAAGGCCACAAGTTAAAAGAAAAAAGCAAGCAACAAACCAACCAGCCAAAAGAAGAGAAACAAAAGTGGAAGGCAGAAACAAGCTTTCACTGCAGATAGGGTTCTTGCCATATCAACGGTTAAGAATGAAACAACAGCAAAGCCTGCAACGTTAATTGCAACTCTTCTTCAGAGGTAGTCACAGTGAACTTTAAATTATAAATGGTCTGTATAAATTGAAGAAGGAGATGAATAAGGGGTTTGCAGAGGATGTTAAAACCTAAATGTAGCACTTTAGCAAGCAAAACAACTACGGATGCTCTATTTGATCAAAGTGGGAAAAACACTTACGCCAAACTGTCTGCTTTGTTTATAGTCATTGCCATTCTCTCACATCATCTGCCTCCTTGCATTATTGTACTGTCTACATTCTTTATTTACTACTGAATGATCAGTGAATCGGCATCCAGTGTATTTTTCTATGACAGATTTATTTAAATATATTGAACTCTTAACATATTGCTTAGAGCACCTGCTATAACCTCTTTATGAATGCTAGTTCCTTTACTTATAACCAGAAGTGGACAGCATATAAAGAATAACAAAACTATGAGCTATGAAAAGGATTAGGAGAATTCCATGTCAAAATGGACACAAACGCCTAGTGTTATGCCATTAAAAAAAAATAAATAAAAAAGAAATCACATTGTTTCTGTCTTTTGGGCAAGAAGTAACAACTTTTCCAGCCCATAAATCAATTAGCCTTCCCGACCTCATCATTCCCTCCTTAAGTTAGATGTAGCATCAAAGAGAACATCTGTTTGACAGCCATATTTTCAAAATCAGCTTGTTAAGTCCTAGTTATTACATTGTCAGTTTGAAATTTATTGCTTGAGCACCACCTCGTGGAAATTGCTGTAATTGCGAAATCGTCTCGAAATTTAACCGTCTGCATATATACATTTATATACACATCCGAAAAAGGCAAGTGATACGTAAGCAAAAAGCAACTTGTTATATTGATTTTAAATAACAATGAGATAACAAGAATATAAACATCTAGTTACAAACAGCACTGCTTTTCTCAACATATCTATTTTTTAAAATACACAATTATATATTTGACGTCACTCTTTCATGAGAAATTTTGTGCTCTAAATAGCTAGGGTATATATTACTCAGTTTTCAAGGTAATCCTAATGACTATAACCAAATAGGTTTTACAGGGTTATTTAATGTTGACGTGTTGCTTGTGCACATTAATACGCCTTCTATTTTTATTACAGATAACTAGTCATCTTCCTCTCTAGTTAATTTGACAACAGCCCCTGCACATTTAAAATAAAGATGATGGACAAAGTATAATGTATCCCAGATTTTTTTGAGCTTTTATGTGTTTCTTTATTAATTGTTTTAAAATATTTGGACCTCAAATAGTCCAGAACTTACTATTGAAATACCCATGTCACCCATTTGTGACACACTAAGAAAACTGCACATCTGAGCTAAAGCAGTTTTTAAAGCTCAGGATAAAACAAACTAGAGTCAAAAATAAAACACTTGGAACAAGAGGGCTATACTGATACAGAGTGTGACCTCCTTCACAAAAATTGAACAAAATAATCCTATTTGAACAAATACTAAATAACCATTTTATATTCAAAGGAAGTCAATTGTAATCAAAGAATTAAAAGAAACCAGCTCCATGCCTTATTATATACTGACTTGGCAATGCAGTGATATGTGTTTCTTAGAAGCTACTAACATCAGTGCTAATGCATGTTCTAAGAAACCCCCAAACAATTTGTCTTCTAAATAAGAAAGGCAGCTAATAGATTCAAGTTTAAGCTTTCTAAATTTACCTTCAACCACTGTTTGTAACTCACTTAAAACCAGAACCTGATTAATTGAGGTTGAGCCTTAGGAGCATCGCAGTCAGTCCTTCCAAAAGGACTTGGTCATAGACAGCACAAACACCTCACTTGTTGGTAGGGTTTGTTTTTTGATCGCAGGCTTTAAGGCAGCTTTTGATAGACACTTGTACTGGTTTTGGCTGGGACAGAGTTAAATTTATTTACATTAGCTAGTATGGGGCTCTGGGTTAGGTTTGTGCTGGAAACAGAGCTGGTAACACAGGGATGTTCCTTATCGCTGATCAGCGCTTACCCCGAGCCGAGGCCGTTTCTGCCCCTCACCCCCCACCAGCGAGCGGGGGGGGGCACAAGGAGCTGGGGGGGCACAGCTGGACACAGCTGGCCCAAGGGGCAGCCCACGCCGCATGCTCAGCAGATAAACCCGGGGGAAGTTGGCCAGGGAGCCACGGCCTGCGGACTGGCTGGGCATCGGTGGGTGGTGAGCGGTTATTCTTTTGCATCACTTGTCTGTTCCTGGGTTTTATTTTCCTCTCCATTATTTCCCCTCCCCCCCCTCCCCTTTTCCTTAGAATTTATTATTATTACTATTGTGTCTTTTTATTAATTAAACTGTTTTTATCTCAACCCACGATTTTTCTCACTTTTCTGATTCTCTCTCCCATTCCACTGGGATGGGGGAGCGAGCAAGTGGCTGTGTGGGGCTGAGTTGCTGGCTGGGGTAAAACCATGACAATACCTCTAAGATGCTCCCTGGATTTGTAACAAGTTAACCACTAAAATAATTAAGAAATTTATGCACATTAAATATGTATTGCTCAATAACACATGTAGAGCACTAAGTGTTTGTAATAGAACAGGTTTTCTTTGTTAATTGTCAATAATTAGTGCAGTTAGGCCTATGCAAAACCAGCTGCTTTTGTCCACAGGTATAGTACTGAAAACACATAAGAAATGCATCAGTCTTTCTATCAACACAAAGCAACATAAATATCCATTTTTTTAATACAAATCCATGGCACTTTGCAATGTAATTAAATTACACAATTGTAAGCTAGCCCATTCAAATTATTTTAAATTGTTATATTCATTTTTACAAAAGAAAATCAGTAAGACAAATAGCCCAACTAAATATGCAAGACAAATAATCAAATACCTCAATTGGTCCAGGTTTTATAAGTTCTGCTGCCTGCTGTCCCACCATGTTCTAGCTGTCTTTCTGTGAAAGACACAGCTGGGGATCTGACCACCCTCACCTGCCTTATCAACACTTGATTATCTACTAATAATCATCCTAGCCCCCTTTGAAATCAACTAAATACCAAATCTAGAAACACATCTAGCTGAACATTTCAAAAAACTTCGGTATCAGAGGATGTGTCAACACAGATGCAAACAACTGTTTAACGCTGCTTTCAGATAAGTCATCACTTCTCCACACTTAATATTTTTCCCCAGCATCATTCTGACACTAAGTATATCAGTATGTAAAAAATGGTGGTTACATATATATATAGATGTACATCTATAACTCAAAGGACTCAGTTTGTAAATATGCATTGGTGATGAAAAATCAACACCGCCTTTGTTCAGTTTTAGAAGCTCTGAAGTCCGCAAAAAAGCTGTATTGGTAACTGCTTAATTAGCAGGTCCACATTTAAAAATATACACAAAACTGTGAAAAACAAAAGGTTACAAAGCACTCCAAAATATCCTCCCTTGCCTAGATGTGTATAGGTTTCTGTGTCTGAGGGCAAGATGACAAAGGCAGGAAGTAATTTGGAATCAATTTATAAAATGAGGAATCAACAGGACACAGAAATATAATTTTACAGCACTGCTGATGAAGTCGCTACATGAAGACAGAGAGTAGCACTGTTACTGGCTTTGCAAGTATTCCACATGCTGATCAAAGTCATATGTCAGACAGACATTCTAACAACTAGATCAAAGACTTTATTAATAAAGGGTTTTGACTAAAGCACTTTTAAAATATCATCCAACTTCCAGAAAGTGTCATTACAGGCAATAAACAGTACATAGCCACAGTTAAATTAGTTCAGTAAGCAATAGCTTAAGTGCAAAGTCATGAGAATATATTTTGTGTTTTAGGTTTATGCCACCTAATTTTCCAGGCTTTATTCCATGTGGATGGATTATATCTTCTGTAAAACATTTCCTTAAGCCATTTAGGCTTTAAAACAAATCAGGTCGTAAAACTGCTGGTCAGCAATTTCCTTCCAAGTTAGTTTCAAATACTTTTAAAGCATAAACTGTGTTTGGGGAAAAGAGGAAAAACTATTAGAAACCAATTTGTCCGTGTCCCCAACCACACAGTATTGTCATATATTAAAACAAATTTGAAGCTTCTTCCAATTTTGCTTCTTTTCTTTCTCAACAATAGACAAAAAAACTGACTCTCCTTAAAGGCTAGACAGTACCCATTAAAGGGTACTGGATGAAGCGCAAAGCCACCTAGAAACACTGGTATCTGTGACCTTCCTTGAACATGTGGCAATTGTTTGGGTTTTTTCCTTTGTTTTGAAGGACAAACACACTTCCAGGCACTCGCTGCAGACTTTCGGTGCTTCTGGGTGCGTGGCCACATCTTTGGATTCCACACCGCACCTCCTGTGAGCAGATTGCCCCTGCACAGTAACAGGTAGGCTCAGAGTCACGTTCAGGATTGCGAGATTTCACTTCATCGCTTTTTCCTGAGTTCACACAGATGGTGACTGCCTTTTGATCCACCGCTCAGTGGCCATTGGAGTTGGATATTCAAAGCTGGCTCCGTGCGAAACCTGTCATAGCACTTGGTTTGATAACACTGGCTAGGGAAATTGTTTCTGATCCACCTAACTGTTCTATGGCTTCGCAGGTCATATATACTCAGGATAAGGCTACACTACTTGAATTTTGTGAAGTTTTAAAGCACAGATGCCACTTCATGCTCTTTTACCCGCCAACAACTTTTACTTATTTGTATTTTTAAGCTGAGAGAAAAAAGTGGATTTTGAGTCTTGGCACCTTCAACAAGCAATGGATTCTAGCATGCAGGAATACACTGCTACATTATGGGCTACACTGCATAGGCATCACACAATGCTAAAATGTATTTTATCCATTACCATCTAATCAGCATCCGCAATAAACGTGCTATGCACCGCCTGTTTATCAGAACACACACACACTGTTGTAACTGCTAAATAGAGATAACTAATTTATTTACCATGGTTTCTAAAGATATTTGTCACAGATTCTGTTTTCTAGCGGAGAAGAAACGGTTTTCTGGATTAGTAGGCGTTATTATGTTGCAATGAAGTATGGTCAGCTATAAATAATATAATTGAGGACTAATATCATTTTGTTTTCCTCTCTTTACCTCATATATGGATTTGGAGCTATATCCCTAAGCAAGTGCCAGTTCTGAGTGTCCACCTAGCTGCAGTGACCCTTAGTTCTGCTTCTGTAGCAAATACTGGAAACTGAGTGATGCTTATTGTTATTAAGGACAAGTCTTTATATATGAAGAAAGGGTTGTTTCTAGCACTGGCTCCTGACAGACTGAACAATCATGAAATGTTTTATCGTCCATGCTGATTTGAATTCATCGAGAGTAAAGTATGTGGATCCACATCAGTGCTACAGAGATTGTTAGCAAACCTGTAATTAAGTGCGGCTTCTGTTGCTAACTCGAAGTTATCAGGAGTTAAATAGGCATGTAAATTTTATTATTTCCAATCAGATGGTGTTTGGATTGCACAAGAAAGTCATAAAGTCCCAATATTATGCCATCTATCTGACCTTTAGTTAAAGGTTGTTTTTTCCAGTTTTACAAGGAATGAATTCATTCAAACAGCTATGTAAAATAAGATCTACATATTTTTAGTCTTTTAAACCTCAGCTGAGAAAAATATGTGATAGCAGTGTCAAATTTTTTTTACAAAATCCAAACAGTTCAAATTGAAGAGAAGGCTGCAGATTCTTATTTCAATGCCTGATAAATTAAAACAAAACAAAACAACTAAAAGCCAACAAAACAAAACCCAAACCTAGTTGCAATAGTTTCATCACATTAATGTCTTCAAGACTTCTATTTCCAATCTAATAGTGGTTACATGCCTTTAGCTTCTTATTGTTGCAGATATTTTAATAGGCTTGCCCACTTTCTTTTTTCTTGGTCCAATACAAGTTTCCCCAATGTAATGATTAGATGTGTATTTCCCATCATGCTAAAAAATCGTTTAGCCCACAGTGTCAGACATTAAGTTGTACTGCTGTAATGTCCTCGTGCAGCTCATATCCTCCCGCTCACATTGGAATGAGCTTGCAAGTTTAACCATCTGGGAATGCCACTACAAATAAACTATATATTACTTAGACCTTCTTCATTCTGTGATTATCCCTATGTATTTGAGAAAGAGCCAAGGTTTCACATCTCTTATAAAAGGAAGGTGAAAGACTGGGTAGGTGTAGTTGTGTCCACTGCCCTAGTTTTGTCTTCATGCTTTGTTCTCGATTGTCTGAGAACATTTCTAATTAGACTTTGATGGTAAATAGGTTGCTCATCTTGATGCCTGCAAATTGCTAAATAGCAGTATTTTGAATCTAATCTCCATGTCATGTCTAACATTAATCCTTTGCTAGAAATAGTAAAGAAACTGTATTATCCTTACCAGTTTTATGGTTAGAAAACTTCAAAATTGTGATGTAAAAAATGTATTATACCCTATTTTGACAGGGCTAACAAATGGCAAGAGGTAATCACCCACTTTCACAGTGGCACTATTTTGTACTTTTTTCCTTGGCGCCATGACATATGAACTACTCTATAACTTAGAAAAGGAACAGTATGTGTTAAAGGCTCCCTGACACGTTGCGCTCTCTTTAACAAGAGGAAGCCTTTTTATGCACAAGTACTAATTCAGTAAGCTGAAACATAAAGTGAGCTCTTTTTGAGTACAACTGTCATCCATTCTAAACTTTCTAGGATCATCTTATTGTAAACAAGTGTATTCTAGCTGAAAACAATTATGATTTATCCAAAACTGTATTGAACTGACGCAACCTGACATGTTCACAATCTGTCGATGAGTGCCCTAATGTCAGGATTTAGACAGATGAGCAAGAAAGATCAGTCACCTTATTAACACACAGAGAGTTCTATGTTTCACTATATAAGACAAATATTTGCAACCTTATAATGTTAATAAGAAAACTTATGTCTTATTAACGATTTAAAAAAGGGGACAATACTAAGACAAGGAAAAACTGCTTTCCAGCTTAGCTAAAAATAAATAAAAGAAGCTAGGGTACAAGTGTTAATGTGAACCAAAATCACGTTTCACTGTATGTGCAAACAGCTTGCATTTTTCAAAAGACAACACAGATTTAAAGAGAAGATGCTTTTTCCCAGTGATTCATTTACTAGAGCTAGATTAGTATAAACTGTACCAATGTGAGCATCCAAATGAAGTCTGTGTACATTCACAATAAAGTGCTGGAGGTAAGCTGAGCAGAATCACATATTTTATAAAATGATGTACCTGAGTTTTGCTTATAAGATACATATATACATCACCAAGCAGTAACTTTACAATTAAAATTCAGTCCTTCCTATTTAAAAAAAAGTGTTGCCTTTTAAGATTATCCATCTTAGTATGAATAATAATTGAATTTCATTGCTCTTGGCTAGAAGCTACCTGCATTTTAAGTTTGCAGCTGCCTGACAGTTCTGCTTGAGGAATGCATACTCCATATAATGACAAAATATGCAAAATATTTAGACACAATAGGGTGACAAAAGTCACAAAAGACAATTCCTAGAGCATGTTTCAAGAGTGCTCCATCAATGCATAAGAAATTAATCAGCAGTGTGCCAGCAAATAGTGCTTATGAGTACGTATATATTCCGTATTTATTGTAGCAATATTACGTATCACCAAGGGAAATTACACAGTGATGAACACCTGTTCTACATAGGGAGCCACTAAGATCGGCATTTATTTATCCCAAGTTTCTTCTCTGAAAAAAAACAAAAACCTGTTTGAAAAGATAATACCTTAACCCCTTTTAGTAAACTCCACATAAAAGAGTTCTTTAAGTATTTCTGGAAGACACACAGAAGTTCCATGGAAGTTACACCCACAGAAAGAAGCCAAAGAACTGAACTAGAGGACCTTACTGATACTCTGATTTATTCACTAGCAGTAAGTTTGGAAGCAAATAAACTTTAATATGAGGGTGTGGGTAGTGTATTGTGGGCAGCGATGGTATTTTACTTCAGCAGCTTAATTTTTAATAACTTTTGATCCAAAAAGATACACTTTTGTGATTTTATAAGTTTTCAATATCATTATAAATGAACTGTACCTTTGAAAATAATTCAGTTGTGAAATAACAAAATATTAAAGGGTTTTTATGCAAAGATTTCAAAGAAAGGTCATAACAAGCTAAGGCACAACTGGACTCTTTCTCTATTACGTATTTAATTATCTATAAAGTATCCAAGAGTATACACTTCCCTCCTCTCCCCAGTAGCTGCTCTATTCCTGACTAGACAGCAGGTTTTGTTAGAAATCACCCCATCAAACAACATACAAGCACATGCTGAATTTATGCTCTAAAAACTAATAATGAATAAAATCTATTTCTTTTCCCAGCCACTCTGACAAACTATATTCCTTTGCCAAGTATTGATGTTAGCACTATTAGCAGGGGTTTGGGAGTTGGGTTTTTTGGCTTTTTTTTTTTTTTTCTTCCCCCCAGTCTTTCTTCCTGTTCACTGGTTTATAAAATTGCAATGAAGGGCTATATAATGTTTTCTTCCAGATGTCAAAGTGCGAAAATTGCACTGTCTCTTGCACTATTACTTTTCCTCTTAGATAAATACTTAGAAATTCTCTAGGTTTTACATCTTACTTACATTTAGAAGCTGCAGGGCTGCCAGAATTTTATCAGCTGATAAATCACATATGTGTATATTGTCAGTACATTCCTAATTTGTTAGTTCTTCCATGGAGCACATTACGAAGAGAGAAAGAAACCAATTCCAAAGTGTGGACATTTCCCAGAAGCACGGGCTTAAAGCAAAGTCACGTAAGATCAAGGAGCCAGGGCGTTTCAACTAAGCTGAAATCAGCACAGCATCCGTTACCTGCCCTGTACTCCTCAGAGGATACGGTCAGGTTGATTGGCATTCCAAATACAATTTTGCCCTCAGCTCCTCTAATCATTAAAAATGTTACTGCCAGTTTTCATGTATTACAACTATGATACATTTTGGCGGTGTTTCTTCACATTGCAACTCCGCCAATCACTGCAATCTATACACAAATCCCATTAAAAGGCTGGGCATACTTCTAGACTGACAAAGAAACCAGAAGTATCAGGAAAACGTCCATATGTTGAGATAATTCTGCCTCTGGTAGCCAACCAAATCTGGAATGGAGATTCATGGAGAAAACAAAATCAGCCTGGCACATTTGAAAGCTGGAGCATAATGGCCTTTTAAATAAATGTAGTACTATTTTAAAATGGTCTAGCCAATTAACATGGATATAGAGGGGTTTTATAACAAGAAAGTAAGAACTGGACTACAGAAGATTTTTGTATAATTTTAAATATGTCTATATTCATTAAATCATGGGGTTTTGTTTTTTTTTTTTTGTTTTGTTTTTTTTTTTTTTAAGTGCTTACAGAATAGTCATGGTAATGTTAACTCTGTATTACTAATTATTATGTTACCAAAATATGAAGTCAATGAAGACTTAAGGGAAGGATGACAGGAGGTGATACAGACTGCCTAGCACTATGGAAATTAAAGAAACACCAAAAAAGCAGGGGGAGGGGGTGTGTGGTGTGTGTGTGTGTGTGAAGAAATGAAAGTGAATTAATGCATTCTGGTGTGTGTTTGAAGCAATCACATATACAAAAAAACCCACCCAGATACAAATGGAGTTGCACTTATAAAACAAAGGGAAAAAGGTTTAGAAAAGAATCAGTAGAAGTTTGCTACAACAATAAACATGTAATGTTTTATTTCCATTTGAACTAAAGCCCTTTTAAGGCATGTATGTCAAATTAATGAAATCATTTTGAAACTTGGTTAAATCATAACTTTTTCTTTTTGTAGATATGATAAGGACAGATACAATTCAAGTTTTGCAGTTTTCCTGTAAATTTTTATATTTGCTAGTGCAGATATTAAAATCCCAGTTGAAGGGCTCATAGCATTATTCTTAAAGTTAAAGAAAACACAAATCTTTGACATATTTTCATGACTTCTATTTGCTATATGTAGTTTAGAAACTGTCCAGTCAAACTAACTGTACATAGGAACTGGGTGGATTAGCTGCAATATGCAACTAATTTATTAAAAAAAATGGCCATGACTGTCTGGGCACCTGGTGCATTTACATACAACATAGTATTTAAGGAAATGGCAATACTATCTTTTAGTGAAGGGAGATGGTTGGTTATGAAAAAAGTAGGGAACAGTACGGCTTCTCATGATCTTAGTGTGCTTATATTCTTGAAACTTAAACAAGTATTTCCATAGACTACCAAAAAAGTTCAAACTACAGAAGCAGACAAGTATTAATGCCCCCTCCACCACCACACGTTAGAAGACACCAAGTCCTTCCTTTCAATGTTTCATAAAGACATTCAAACCCTGTCTTTTTCTTTTTCTTTTTTTTACCTGTAACACTTAGTATTTTAACAGTGTCTCTGTTTTCTAAGCCCTGACAGAGGTTTCTGGTTCCTTTCTTGGTCGAAGCATTCCATAACTGCATCTTCTAAATGAGAGTGATCTCTGTAGGAATAGCAGCTGGAGTTAAGGCAGTTTTTCAATAGCAGTAATGCCTCCTACATATTGAAACAGTAATACCAAATATTAATCACTGTTAACATATAAGCTAGCAGGCTCATAATTTTCCCAGCAATACCCCATGCTGTTAGCAGGTGCTTATCCTGCTGAGAAGAGGTTAAGTGGATACTGCTGATTCACTGAGGCAGGTGGATCGTCACTTCTGCTGCATGAAAGGGAGTAGGAGTGGCTCCCTAGGGAACAACAGGATTTTAGGATTAGAAACAACCATTCCTACCCAAGAAGCATAGGTACAGCCTTGCCTGGAGAAATTCTTCAGATGCATTTTGTTGATAATCTATTAATAGTGACTAATCTCTAGCAACAGATTTTACACTACACACTTTGCTGGGTTTGCTTTTAAGTCTGCTCACACAGACAATTAGGTAATAGCCACTGGAAAAATACATACCTCTTACTAAAAAAATAATTACAAAAATCTGGTTGCAGGAGCAAAAAATAACATCTAAACATTAGGGCTTCACAGTTTAATATATTTTCAGCCATTCTGTACTTGAAAAATAACTAGACCCATGAACACTATGACTGATGTAATTACTTATAGTCCCTGAGCTGTAATGACGTAGTATGCACCATGGAAAACAAAAGATGGACAGTTGTGAACAAAAATCAGAGGAAAACTCTCAAGCTGTGTCGCTACAAGAGTTAGTAGGTATGACTGCACGTAGGTAGGCATAAAAACTGGCCTTTTGCTAGTTAGCTTGGTAGCAAAGACTGAGAAAAAGCAGCAGCACATGATATGGCACACTTCTAGCAAGGATGCTCAGTATTGAACGACAGCTGAAACCCTGTGCTGTAGCCTTCGTGGCATGAATTAACTACCATATGGTTAGCTTGATTGTGCCCACTCACGCTACCACAGCATACTCACTTTACAGAGACTTATCTTGAGTTGCAAACCTATCAAGAAAGCGTAGGAGAGAATAAGACAGCAAGTCTCATAACATCCACTAAAACCCTGAGAAAAGACAAATACTATATACGCATCATACTTGGTCAACTACTGCAAATATATCTCTCGCACACAAATAATAAATACCACACAAAGTGTGCAAGAATTAAAATAGCCTTCTTAAAATGGTGTATATTTACAGATAGCAATGCTTTCAATAAAGGTATTATAACCATCATATATATATATATATATATATAAAAAAAATATTTGTTGATTCAGAAAGGCCAGTGTATATGTTTAGGAAAAGACAACCAGCTTATGAATGGGCTAACTCAAAAGGCCAGTAAATTATATGCTTTATAAAACGTGCATACATTAAGTTAATAATTTATCCTACATTTAATTAGTTCAGTGGTACAGCAATAATGTAATTAGTTTTCCAGTCTTTGCCTACACAAGGCAGCTGTTTGTTTGTTTTTTAATTATTATTATTCAAGCCCTCACCTCTGCTTAGTTTCTTTTAAACTTTGCACAGTGTTACTTTTTTGCCATTCACCTGTTTTGCATAAACAGTATACGAGAGAACACTGTACAATAAATACACAATAGCTCCTGGCCCTGAACAGCTTATTCACCTAATTGTGCATCCCTTGTGGATTCTTCATAATACTTTACAGATCTAATTTAAATACTTTTACAGATTCATCAAATACATTCTCTGAGGCACATTTATTCAGCTTACTTAAAAAACTTCTAATGAATTCTCTCAATATGTAATTCTATATTCAGCATCATGATTTCAATTAAATATTATTGAACAAGGTGTTCATTATTGAATATGAATTATAATTAGAGCAATATTAACCTTTACTATGATCATGGTTTTATTCCCCTTTCTTGGAATTTTTATTTCCTATTTGTGTAAAGACTTTCATCTGAAAATCTGCCTTAGATATAAGGGAGAAATTAAGCTTTATCAGTCCCAACTATACAGAGGCTGGAACTAAACAATTAGATCTTTCCTTGAAAAGCTAAACATACCCTCCCGCTATTATGCCACCAGTCACCAGCACAAAGGTGGCTAATTTACTACAAGCAATATAATATATACTAATACTATGATGGGACGCAGATTTTCAAGGTACTACATATTAATTTTGAGAACGACTGGTCTACTGAAGTGTTTATCATCAGCTTTGAACAAAGCAATTAGTCCCTGGAAAGATTATGAAGCACATTTTATTGGAATCCATTTCTAAAGGCGTGAAGGACAAGAAGAAAATTGGGAACAGCCAACACATACTTAACCAAAGGAACGTCACACATCACCAACCTGACTGCCTTCTGGGGTGAAATGATCGGCCATAGGGATGGTAGGAGAGCCACATAAGTAATATGCCTCAAGTTTAGCAAAACTTTTGATGATATGACAACAGCATTCTCATTTGGTAGTTGAGTAAATATGAACTGGAGGAGGAGACAAAGCTAAGCTCTTCATAACAGCAACAGAAAACAAAGGACAACAGCCCCAGCAGCTTGGAGATTCATAAAGGAAATTAGGAAAGTTTTCTTCTATGACATGACTTTTCGCTAGGAAGGTGTCATAGTGCTGGAGGTTGTGGAATCTCCAACCTGTAAAGGTTTTATAGACTTGATTAGACAAAAGCATAGCTAGTCTGCCATAGTGCTGGCAATAGTCCCACTCCCAGTATGAGGCTGGACAGAACGACCTGCATTCTGAGATCCCTGGCAACCAATGTTTCTAAGATGCTTTGAAATAATCGGGAAAAAAAAAATCTCAAACTAAAAAAATCACATAGTCTCTCCTTCCAAAACTTAGAATTCCAGAAATATAGAGCGCAACAGTACAAAAGCAATATGTATTAATACATGGGATTTTCATCATTTTCGATAGGTTGACAACTCAAATACTATAAGAAGTATGTCATAGATCATAATCAGCAGAACATCTCTGCATACGGTAATCTCTAGCCGTATGCACATGTGTGCTGTCCACCTAGAATGGTACACAAGTAGAAGTAAATTTTATTCAGCACTCATACTAGATACCTCTCATTTGCACTACAGTATGAAAATGGAATAGCAGATACAGGGAGTGCACTTAAACAAAAAAAAAAAAAGTAAGTGATTTTAAACTGCACACGACCTTATTCATGCTGATGTCCAACTTACAGGTTATGGTGCTTCTGCTGTTTCTTGCAGGCAATCAAAGGTATTTTTTATACGTCCAACCTACAATATCCTACAGAAAACCCCTTGTATAATTACTGTATTGCCACTTGTTTGATTTCTATTCAGTTACTCAAATGAGGTTAATGACCTCAAACGCTTCTATGTCGTCTGACTAATGCAAACCTTAACTGACAAACTATACACAGTTTGCAGCAAGCTGCAAGTGTTCAGTGCTGTTCCAAACAGTCACGTCAGGAAAGAAAGATAAAATAGAAGGCTATTTATAAATTATTGTTATTATAACTTCTGTTATAAAACATGATTAGTAAATCCTCTGAGTTTTCAGTTTGGAATAAACTACCTGTAACTTTTTTATGGCAAATCAGTAGCATTAGGAATAATAATCATATGAATAATAAGGTAATCATTACATTTTCATTCTATACTTATAAAATTGAATTCACAGGCAGAATTAGAGTGATAGCTCTAGAAGACCCTTTTCTCATCTTAAGCAATAGTGTTGTATCATGTTGATACCATAATGTTCTGGATTCACAGTTTGATTTTCCCTGTCTATGTCCAACTGTACAAACCTAACCTTTACAGAAACACAGTTTCTTCATAAAGCAAATGAATAAACAACTTTTAATCTGTTGAAGAAATGAGAAATTATCCTATCAGTGGTCTGTATAATTATGTCCTTCAGGTGAAAATTACTAATGAAAAATAATCTCTTTATAATCATTCTGATTCTTCCTTTGTATTTGACAGCTGAGTATTCCTCATTTACTCTCCTCTGCACCATAAGCCCTGCACAGTTTAAATGCTATAATAGAGAAATACTATGCAAAAATATCAACCGCTGTTGCTCATAACTGAGTCACAGTAACATGAGCTGCAATATTCAGTTTTAAATTAACACACTTTGCTCTTAAGGTCAAAAGAATAATAAACTTCACTTTAAACTCTGACTATGCAACATTACACAGGGAATTTCTTCCTAAAGTGAAATTCTTTCTTAAACAGAGCTCCATGGCGAACACTACTTCGAGAGAAACTAAAATGTTCTGTGTTTTTAATGTTCTTAAAATGTGTTCTTAAACATCTACTAACCTTCTAACAAGCCCAACCAAAAGCTTGTAGTCAGGCACTACAGTTCACAAACACTCATTTACTTCAGCTATTTCCCACTAATAACTAAGTTTGAAAATGACTCAAACAGAAATGGAAAGCTGAACAATTAAGATTCTCCCCATAAGCCCATCTCTATCATTTTATTAAAGGCAACTGGGAAAACCATACTGAATAACTAATTCAAAATTATATTTGTAGAAAACAAATTAATGTAATAATTTTCTTTCTGAAATTAATTTAACTCTCTGTGGATGCTCCAGCAAATTTACTCTTTCCTATGCATACAAGAAGTTATGAAAAGCCTTGCTACACTGCTTTAGGCACAGATTCATTGCCTCATTGTTGACTGTAATGGCTATTCCCATCCAGCGGGCTTGCTTTAAAGCAAATACATTTTTGGTCCTACGCTTATATCAGAAATTCTGAATATTGCTCTGCTGTCTCACTAGACTATAAAATGAGATAATTTCTGAGCCTCACTAACGAGGATGAGTAAATCATATATGAAGTTCCAGTTTTGTCTTTTACAATCTTTTTTCAATTTTCCTCCAATCAAATGGCTGGCTCCTTACACTTTCTATTTTATCCTATGTTTTTCAGGACAAAATTTTGTCAACTGTTACTTCTAAGATATAAAAGAAGATCTATTAATTTCAGCAATAAATAAACCAAGCTGAGAAAGATATTCTCCAATACAGAATCTAAATACAGCATATATTCTATAGGATAAATATTTAATCATAAAGTATTCTTCAGCTCAATTTTATATCTACTTCTGCCATACTTGAAGGTACTGGTCGGGATGCTGTTTTCTGCTTACGCGCATTCCCTAGCTACCAATAGGCTTTTCTTTTTTCTTTTTTCAAACAAACTTCTAATTTAACATTTGTTGGCACAAGAACTAATGTTCTACATACCTCTAGGCACAAACCTATTTCTCATTTATGTTTTTTCCAAAATTTCTTATTGAAAGGTCTCTGTATCATTATGTAAATTGAAATAACATGAAACATTTTCCATTAGCAAAAAGATATTAACTAAGATTTTTTTTTAGATAAATTCACTTGCAGCAATTCTACCTCTGAAGCAAAATATAGAATTTAAAAAGCATTTTCTTACCATACTTAAGCAAGAAGAGGAAATACATTTTTCTTTTCTAGTTACACTTCTGAGTTCTGCAAGGCTGATTATAATGGAACCTGAGAGTACTTAGTGCTTTACAAGAACAAACATTACTGTATAGATATTATTCTATATGCAGTCATATAACACTAATACATATTCAAATTATTTTATCAAGGTAACCCTGACAGCAGTTTTAACTGCTAACTTGACGTTTACTGAAAATGTAATCTAGTGTGTCTTGAACCTGTATCTCTAGATCCTACCAAACCAACTTCCTAAGCAAAAACTCACTCTTCAACATATCCTACTGCATGTTGTACGTCTTTCAAAGGCTGTCAGCTACCTGTCGAAGGGAACGAGTTATTAAAACCAACCCTTTTAGAGATAAAAAAATATGCAGCTGACACAAAACCAAAAATCATCCACTGTTACAGATGATGAAAAAGTATATACTTCAAGAGACCAATGTTATGGAAAAAATCATAAATTCATTTTCTGACAACATTCAAAGTCATGTCAGTAAATACTGTTTATTAGTGTAAACACAAGCATTCATAAATTCCTCTTGAATTATGAGGTAATGTACTATAACCATCTGAAGAGAAACAGGCACCTTCATTCACAAGACTGAGGGCTGATCTTGAGTACTGAAAAAGAACTTTCCAAACAAGTAGCATATTAAAATTTCCACAATGTAATTATGCATTAATCATATTAATACACAATTATATTGAATTTTAAATGCAATGTATTAATGTATTTAAATAATACAACGATATTGAATTATTATGCATTATATGTAATATATATAACACATATTATTATATATATATAGATAATAATATTAAATAATACAATAAATAAAAACCAGCTAGTATCAATGACAAATGTTGATTACCTGTCATTAAACTGAATCTTCTAAACGGATCAGATTTACTAAACTACTGTCTCAAATTATAGGCTGAATAGGAATAGAACACAATTCTGCTAGCGTTTCAGTTAATACATAAAGTTTGTTTCAAGTTAGCTTAAAGGTGATAAAGTCAGATTCTTTTGTTAATTTTAACAGTAGCTGTTTTTTAAATTACTCAAACCAAGCCTACATGCTGATCTTCATTCAGATAGAATGACTGATAATATGAAAATAGAAGGCTCAAAAAAGAAATAATCACCCTTTGAAGGTGGAGAGCCGTCTCTTTGAGGTGCACAAGGCTTAGTTCAGCTTGTAAGCATTAGAATGTTGATAAAGGTGAAACACAATAATGAGACCCAAACTGTCCCCTCTGAGATACTTCTATTCATTAGACTCCTGTAGGTATATAAGAAGAAATAATATTTCTGATAGTAATCACTTTTTAAGTTACTGCTAAATATGAAATACACCAGTTCACAATCTGCTTTTAGCTACTAGGTGCTTATTAACATCAGATAAAAAGCATATGAATAAAGGACAGAATAGTTTAACTTTACAAATTTGCATATGAAGCCATATTGCAACCTATTTTTATCCAGGTCTATATCTATTTGTCTAAAAGCTTCTTGTTTGTGGGTGTTTTTTTTATACTTTCCCAGTGGAAAATACTATGCTTACCTTATGAATCAGAATTCACCATATTAATTTCTACTATCATTAAACTGATTACCTTGTGCTACTTTACTAGGCAGTAATTCAGAAAACTATTCCATCCCCTCTTCTCCCCCTTCGGCTTCAATAAACATAAAAATTTTAACTCAAATATCCTCAGTTTTCTTGGATAGGCAATCATTAGTACAATTGTGTGGATTAATCTACACAGAAAATAAAAATGGAAAGAAATTAAAAGACTAAAATAGTAGAAGTATATAAGTATTAAAAAAAAACTCTTTTGCTAACACTGTTTTTCCCTCAAGATTGATTTAGGCTGAGGAAGAATCAAGAGTGTACATACTTCAGTGTACCTGTGCTGACTCATGACTTGCAGAATCTCTGCATTTGATAAATGTCATGAATGATATGGGTTCAGTGTTAAGTAACAATATACTGAGTAACTATAAATTTTCCCCATTATAGCTCTTGTACGTGAAGCTGGTACTGTGTGTACTCTCCTTGTGTACTGCTCTGTACGCTCCTTTCCTTGCCGCGTATCTCAGATACCCTGCAAATGATGTGACAAATAGATGATGAGAATGACCTTTTAACTACGAGTAAGACAAACTGCTTTGCATAACTTTAGAATGGACTTTATTTAAACAGTCTATTACAATCTGAAGTCTGAAAAATTGATTAATCCTGTGCATAAAAATTGATTAATTTTTGAGATGATTAATACACAGGATTTAGGCAATTTGTATGAGACTTTCCCCAAGATAATTGTAATTCACATCCATTCAGATTTCTGAGGTTTTACAGAAAATGCATTCAGGCATTCAACAGGTAATTCTATTTGCCCCAGTGTGCAACATGAAAAGGTTCTTATTGAGTTTACCTACAAAAAGATTATCTATTTTTCTGCTTTCTACTGTCAGTAGCCTCTGGTTTTCTGCTTGCCCTCTGTACATTCCATCCAGCAGAAAACCACCACGATGATTAGATGGCTGGAGCACAACGTACTAGGAGAAGCTGAGAGAACTGGGTTTCTTTAGTCTTAGGGAAAGAAATCAAGGGGGGGGGTTGGATTTTGTCTTGAACTACGCAACAGGAGAATGTAAAAAAAGACAAAACCCACAGTGAAGTGCACTGTGAAAAGGGCATGTAGCCCTCAGGTACAGAATCTATATTTTTTCCCCAGGGTACAGCTGTAAGATACTCATTTTAACGTGGTATTGAGTAGTTTGCACTGTGATCAGGTTTTCTGTCTGTAAAGGTACGCTTCTAATTCCTTAGTAAGAGTAATAGACCTCAAAGAAAAGGCATGTGCAGTGCCCTCATCTCTTAATTTTCTCTATTAATGAGAGGGTGAAGGGTGAAGAACAGAGAACTTTATTTCTTTTCTACCTTAATGGCAAGTAATGGTAAATAAAAAAATAATATGCATTAGCTTTGTAACCAGATAAAGGAGCTACCCAGCTACTTCTATTGTAACAGCTGTTATTCTAAGGCATTTCTTTGTTACGTCTTTTCACATATTTCTACATACTTCCTCAAACGACTGGATTTACATAGTGCTAGCACACACAGACTTCATGATATGAAATAAATTCCATAAGCAATAGCAGAACAATAAAGATTTTTGGTTTAGAGATCTTAAAGCCTAAAGAGAGGACAGCAAAGAAAATCGCCTTTACTTTTCTATCACTAATCCCATTTATTCTGGGAACAGAATCCACTGCACTGTAAGGTCAACTCCTAAGCAGACAACTATGGTTAGTAGGAACAGAGAGAAATACACCTTATTTACCTCTTTCCCTGCATGCACCAGGGAGGGCGAAATCCTGATACCCTGCCCCAGAAACGAAAAGGCTTCAATATGGCTGTCAATGCATAAGGCTGATATTATGAAGTTGTATGTATGAGCTTCATTTTTGCACATGACAATCGACAGTAAGGTCAAAAGAACTTCCCTAAATGGCAAATCGATTCTCTGCCTGCACAGCTGGATATCACATCCTTCTCCTCCCTTTTGTATTCTTCACCAGCTGTAAGACCCATTATACTGAAATTTCTTGAAAACGCCACAGCAGAAAGCAAAAGCAGCTATGTCATATCAGAAAAAAAAAATAAATATAATAATATTGCCTTCTGAAATCTGTCCCAGTAAGATCAGGTTCACTCACATTCACTCATCATCCAGATTTACTGTTACCTTTCAGACTTCAGGCTTTAGTAGGGAAACAAGTGATTAACTGGGTTTCAGAGGTTTAATGCTACAGGAACTACCAGCAAACTAAACCTTTGCTGCTTAGCCATAACAACAAGTTTAGTGGACACTGGAAATAGATAGAAATGAAAGCAAGCATATTGATTATGTTGATAAAATCCCTCAGTAAGAATGCAATGTTCTTCATGTTAGGTTTGGCAATATATATATTTATTTTTGCAGAATGGTTTTCCACTCAGATCATCATTTTCATAATAGCAGAACAGACAGTCTTAATTATTTATCTAAAATGCAACAATGCATTCAGAATATCTTATCAGAGGAAGGATATTTTTTCAATATTACATTTAGCATAACAAATCCTTCAGGACTGAAGCTCTGTCTTGTGTGTTACATATGAACAGAGTACAACAAATTTTTAACCTTCAAGGATTAGATGCTCCAAAAAAATGTTCTCTTGGCTTTACAGTGCCCTTCACAGGGAAAAATGACAGCCAGACATTTAACCCATTGGAATTTCTGATTCAGCAGAACACAGTTTCAGTTCGTATGAAATCTCATTTTGCATTTTTGCACGACAGTTTTACAAGTTTCCTGGATTGATGCCTGAAGCCCTCTTTCATGAACAGCAACCTCTATTACGTATACATGAACAGAGGAACCCATCTGAATACGTACTGCTTATGAGACCTGCATACAGCAAACTTCTTCATTTCACACAAACACCCCTGTAGACCTATTACTGACAGCCTAAATACCTCACAAAAGCTTGGTAAATTTTTCGTCAAGGTAAATGAACAGACTTACTATAACAGTTCATGTTAGCATGTCAGAATTCTGCACTTAAGCAGTTTGACTTATACAATTTCTGCATGTTTAGCCCGCCCTACAAAGCAGTGTCTCAGTATCTAACTTGATTGATTCACTATTGGAAGATGAAAAAACTTGCTGCATAACAATTGTGACAACAAAATTAAAATACTACTCAAAGTACAAAGTTCAGAATATCTTAAAATACAGGAGTCTAAGATTATTACATGCTAAAACATTAATAGAGCCTACTGTCAAGAATTAAAACACCATTTTCAACCAGAAAAGCTTTCCTGCTGAGAAAGATGTGAGATTGTTTTATGATTCTGGACCCCTGCATGGATTGTATGTAAAAATTCATGGACGACTACTCCTCTCAAAGTAACCAGCACTACTCTGTAATGATACAAATTAAATATATTTCACTTACGAGACATATGAAGGTGATGTTTAGAGTATCGACCTAAGATGAGGTAAGTCCTACCGAAATACTTTGAGAGATTACACAGACTTCAGGACATATATTTTTTGCTCTGACATCCAATTAACTGTAGGAAGTGTTTCTTTCAAGCAAAATAAGTAGCAATAACAACAGACAAATAATAGTACTTACAAAGTTGGGTTGATTATGCATATTTATTATAGAATGGTCAAATATGGATTTAGAGATGTTTTAATTTGAACAGCTTTTAGGATGGAATTTCACACTGCCACAGGACATAAAGGACCTTCTGATATTTTTTCTCACAGATTTAGTCATGGCCTTTTAGTTTGAAAAGCCAACACTGAAATTTTGTTTACTGCTGACACAGAGTTAGCAACAAAGGGATATTTTCCATGACTGAAAGTTTCAAGATTAATTCTCATTCTTGATTTAGAGGTATAAAATAGTAGCAGTCACTAAATAAATAAATTGTACAAGTCAAGTCATTAGTTATTTTTTAGATGTTGGAAAAACACATAGTACTACATTAAAATGCGTCCTAAATATTTTATTCTGTGTGAGAATCACATTATTGGTTTCAGGGTCTCCATCTCTGGAACAGAAAATTATCATTATAAAAAAGTTTAACTATTTTGAGGGGAATTGGGACCCATTGAAAAGGGCTATAAGAATTCTTTGTACATAACTTAGGAACCAAAGAGGGAGAAATGTAAAGACATTGATAAGGAAAGCAGCAATTACTAAGGATAAAAGCCTACAGCTTACCCTGTAGCGGCCATAAATGAAGTCTAAATGGAATCCCTAATTACACATCCTTTTAGAAAGTTTGTAGGACTTCAGTTTCGGAGTGCAAACTGCAAATCATCAAACAGCTGATGATGGTATGCAGCAGTTCCACCCGCTCGTGTAAAGGAAGAGATATTCAACTATAACTGGACAAATTAATTTGAAATAAAATAGGTCTGGAAAACAATCCCATGTCTGGCACTTGCTCTATTGAAATCCTGAAAATAAACTCCAAGCCTAGTGAAAAGTGCATTTCAGCCGTGAGGGAAAGCTTGAACACTTTTTGCGTGAGGAAGGTTCAGAAGGGTCACTAAATGGAATCCTGGGCCTCCGGTGTTTGGAACAGACAATCAAAAATCTAATATTCCCTTCTTACTCTCAGCAGCTGAACCGCTTTGTGAAGAAGTCTGAAACTTAGCATGGGGAAAATTAAATACTGGTGCTCATCTAGATTTCTTTTTAATGTTTCCTGGATAAGAGAGGAGAGTGAGTCAGGAGCCAGAAGGTGCAACATGCTAGCCCTGACATTATGAAGTTTTGAGAGCAAATAATTGCTTTTCCATTGTTTCCCACCCCACCTCCTCATATAGTTTACTGGTTTAGACCCTTATTTCATAGCCAGGACTACAGTCTAAAAGACTATTGACATATCCAGGCAAGCAATTCAATATTTATAATATATGCCCTGCTTTAAAAACTATGATATTTAGAAAAAAAACTATGAAGGATGTAATACCATTTTTAAAACAAGTACTGAATAATGAAAGACCTAAATTAACAATGTCCTCAATTAAAATCCAGCACTGTGCAATGCATGCCTCTTCTTGCCCTACTGCAATACAAAAAATAATGCCTTATGAAGAATTCCTGTAAATTCTTCAGAAAATTTAACATGATTTGTGAATTTCCATTAGATTTGATAAGTCTCATTACAGAATGACACATTACAATACAAGAGAATATATAGAAGAAACAAAAAATAATCTAGCTGTAAAGGTAAACTAAAGTTGCTTTCTCTAATACTGAAATACACCGTGTTTGGGAATGTACATATACAGAAAGAATACTAATTATCAAATACTAAGGAAATGAAAGAATAAAGAGAAAATGACAGGCCATAGCTAAATATCTTACAACTTCCACACTGTCAAACATGTCTGGAGGGTAAAGGTGTCAAACAGTTAATCACACAATTAATTACCAAAAATATTAACTGTATCAGAAGCTGAGGAAAAAAGACACTAAGTTTAAACTTACTTAAATAATGTTTATTTAGGAAACTGTATGTATAGATTTAAGACAGTCTACCAAGTTTATCTATTGCCTTTTATATTGAGATTTATTTATCATTGGCAAAATGGAAAATAGTATTTTCTGTTAGCTTTTTTTGTTTGTGTTTCTCCTTGAATTTAGTGATGTTTGACCTATCTTTCTACAGCATTAGCCTTACAGAGAAAAAACTTAAACTGCAATAACAGCCAGAGAACCTAATTACAGCACAGGTAGAAGATGAAAAGAAGTTACAATTTGATTAACTATGATTAGATTTACCCTTAGAACTGCAAACAAAAATGTAACTTCCCATTCTCTTGAGCTGCCAGAGAATACTGGAATATCTTTAGTCATTTAAATATGTCTTTACCGGTGTATGTGTGTGTATTAGAAATGTCATCAACAAATGACAGGACCATACGCAAATGGAAAATTGGACCAAAAGGGATTATAAGAAGTCAATCTGGTAGCCTATGTCCCTTCTTAAGTCAGATACTATCTAACTAGAAGGCAGGTACTATCTAACCTTTCTGAAAACACCTTGTTTGCTGAAAGGTTTTGCACCTACCTTACCAGGGGGTTATCTAAACTATCATCTCCCAGCTTGCTTATAGGAATCTCATCTGAGACAGTATCAACAACTTCAATAAATTTAAGCTATGTGACATCCAGCGGTACGTTTCAATCCACAAAGCTCATTATTCTGTAACAAATTCAACATCAATTGGTTGAGTATGAATTATTTTTGATAAAGCTATTCCAGCTGTTATTCATGTCTCCGTTTTCTAACAATGTACAACAGTTGAGGTTTTTTCCCAATTATTTATTTCATTAAAACTGACTGATTTGTAATTGCATTTTTCTCACTTTTAAAACCTTTCTCACTTTTAATACCATTCTGTTACTTTCAGGAATGCTAACCATCGTCTCTAAATTATAGACAACTAACACTTCCCTCACATACATTATTTTTTAATTTGAGAGGCTTCTTTTCACACAAGACCTTTTTTTCAACTTATCTATTCATCATGAATTTGGAAAGAAAAAATTGGGCTCAGTAAGAATAAATCTTTGGGTCTTTTACATTGTTTGCGAGCTGGACCAAAAATCCATTATTTGCACAGCTTGAGTCATGCATCTTTGTATATATTTTCATACGTGTGTGTGTATACAAAATGCAGCAAATGAAAATATTGCTGTGACTTTTATTACAGAGTGAGAAAGAATTATAATTGGTGGCATTTTTCTCAGAAAAGTGTTTGAATTTGTAATTTCCTTTCAGACAGTCTCTCTCTAAGTGTTTTTAAAATAATATGAGCAGTAGAGAGGGGTGCAGCTATTACAGACCTGATTTCTAGAGTGCTAAACACGCATAGGTCCAGTCAAAGTCCATAGGAGCTTTAGATAATAAACAGTTCTGAAAAAACATGGGACCATTTTTGCATTATTTAGTACAAAGCCTTGACTAGTAAAATCAACTTTATTTGGGGAAAAAAGTATGACTGATAAAATGGGATGAGAATAAAACTTATTTCCTTCTAGAATATCTGGTGTGCAATTTATTCTCCTCTGCTTCCTTCACTTAGTAATGCAAATAAAGAATTCATGCCACTTAACCACAATTTTCCATAGATTAGCTTTTATTTTAAAGATGGTTAGTTTACCTACTGTGGTCCTTAATGCTGAAAGTAAAGGGTGATTCTGATGAAATGCTATGGCTGTCTTTCATACTGAGATCTCTTCTGCAGTTGTTTTTACACCCTTTCTGTTTACTCCAGCTTAGCAGGGAATCGAGTATTTGCAACGTACATTAGATCATTCATAAGATTTCTTGTACTCTCAAGAATTCTTTTGCTGTGATATCTAATAGCACTCAAGGTTACTGTTTAAACTGCACAACCCTATGTACCATTTACTTGGAATGAAACAAAATTCTTTGCATACTTTGTAATTCACAGAAGAAAATTCAGCTTCTTTCTGGGCATGTCAGTGTTACAGTGCTTAGTGACAATGGCAAAACATATTTTCTTTTTCAGGGCAGCAGAGATGAAGAATTCATGGGTGTTAAGCGTTGTAAACGTAAACCTAGAGCATTGTCAATTCAAGTCACTTTCCAGTAAAAGAAGTGGGCTCTTTAAAAAAAGTGCTGGAAAATGAACTGCGGTGAAGCCTGAGCTTTTCCCTTGTGTGTGTCCACTGCAGCCAGCACCGTGGCTATGCTGTAAGCACACCCAGCACTGTTAAAACAATCTAGAGTACAATTCATATAACAGCTATGCTGGTACGCATGCAAGCTGTTATTCTAAAGTCAATCTCAGTAGATTTATTTTTTTTTTCCCATGTTTCCCTCCTCTGCACCAGCACCGGTTTCTTTCCTGAAGTAGTCCCACTTCAGGAATCTAAAGCAATAAAAAAATATTCCCCTGTTCTGTCTTTTTCCCTTTATCTATTGTCAATTTCTTTCTTTTTTGTGTTGATTTTTTTGGCTTGATTTTACTTTCTGATTTGGCTAACATGGATGCAGCCTGAGTCAGTGCAAGAAAAGCATTAAGCTGCAGGCAGGAGTGGAATGGCAGCGTAACATGTTTTAGCAGCTGTTAGCAACTTAATCAGCTTAGGGGTATGTCAGTTCTGCCTCTGCTCTTTCAAGTTCAAGTCAGCAATGTAATTAAACATAGACTTGAGATGGGTTAACTATCCAAATATGTACTGTTTCTTAGCTGGATTTTGCAACTTAGGATGAATTCTGTAATTCTGTAGCTGGGCAAATGACTGTAAATAATTTTTAATTAACTACATTGTCATTTCAATCATAACTTTACTGTGGTTATAGCAATGTGCAGACACTTTTAGCTCCACATACTGCAACTCGCAAAGTACAGGGGAAATTTTTTGTTGTTTTGGCTTTTGATGACTTTTATTTCGGATATTTTAGAATATCTTTATTTTATTATTGGATTGTTCAGGTTAAAAAAAAATAAAATATACAAAACCATGCTCCAGGTACTAAGGTCTACATTTTGGTCAGTGGTGAAGATAAAATATTTACCTACTGCCTCTATCATTCAATTGGCATTAAAACAAATGCATGACTCCAAATTACTGTTATTTCCTCAATTGCAAATGCCTTTACTGATTTATGTACATGCTCAGCCCTTGAAACACTAAGGTCAAGATCAATCCTCTAATCACTGAAAAAACCTTCAGATCTGCCACAACATGCAGTACCATTGCTCCTCCTAGGTTGATGCCTAGCACAGCACTGTTTCCTTCAAAGCTGGCCCTGAAGGGGAATGATGGAAAAGCGAACAGGGTGTTTGCCCAGGGCACCGAAGTTTGGGAAATTTGAACAGTGTTTGTTTCATTCAGCCAGGTACAGCTTTTTGCTGTGCTCCAGGATGCCTCAAGACTTCCACTTTGAAGCCGTGTCATGGTGCCAGGAGAGGGGCGGGAAGCAGGATGCCTCAGGGTAGCCTTGAAGCAGAGCAAAGGCATTTGTGGATAAATGAACATCACCGCCACAAACCAACAGCAAGTGAGCGGTGGGCTGAAGAGAGCAAGGTGATTCTTAATGGAATCAGAGATAATACTTGTGTGGATAGAGCGCAATTTGGACTTGCCTGCAGAAATGTCTAATCTGAGGCCATCCTGATCCTGACTGCTGTAACATTTCACTTCTGAAGTACAGAGATTAAATCAATTTATCCTTCAACCTGCTACTGAATGCTGAATTTTTCCATTCAACCTTAAGGCACCTTTATCTGCAACAGACTGCCCTTAAAATTGAGGTTGTGTTTGAAGTTGTTTTGTTCAATTCATTAAATGCAGCTAGTAAAAACCTAGACAGTTCTTGACTGGACTGTTCAAAGCAGCCTCCTGCAAGCAGCACTCCCAGGACCAGCTGCCTTTCTCTTGAGAGCCAAACCACCCGTGTCCAGCAGTTGCACCACCTCTTCACATACTTGCATAGTTTTGGACTCAGAAATCCCTCTCCCTGTAGAGATAGGGTCAGTCCTACCTAAACCTCTGTCGCTTAGCTCTCTACGCAAAACCTGCTGATATTTCTGGCAACACTATAGAATTGTAATGTCAACATGTCTAAAGACCTTGCACCAATCGGAGAAACCATAATCACTGAAATTAACTGACTTAAAGACAGTACTACAAGATGGCAGTATTGAAAAGAGAGAGAGTTAATGAATTGTGCTGCTCCAGGGTTTAATACAGTATATCAAACCGTTGGCTGGTAAGCTTTCTTGCTGCAGCATTGATCTTGGTCAGCTGCTTTCCTTAATTAAGACACTGTAAAAAGTCACAAATTTAAAAGTGGAAAATTTCTTTCATAAATAGTGAAAAAAAAAAAAAAAAAAGGAAGAAAAAAGAAAGTGATGAGATCACAATAATTACTTTGTCCAGATTAAGAGGGGAAAAAACCCAAACAACAATAAAAAGCCTTTGGAAACACTAATGTAAAACTACTCTCATCCAGGGAGGCAAAGCAGCGGCTAAAGCAGCTATGCATGGTAGGAAGAAAGACCAAAGGACATTTCTTAAATGACAGAAGAGTCCCAAGGTACCGTCATATAGCTGATATTTATTGCCTGTTCTGTGAGTCTGTATGGTTCATGGAGCATCTTTGTCTCCAATGTAGCAACTAGCTTTAATTCTGACACACCAATTTGATTGGGAAGCAAAGCCTCCCCCTGAAGAAACCCTCCGGTACATTAGAGATACTAGAAGCTGTGGCTGATGGGATACACTAAATGCAGTATTTTGTGATTTGAGATGCAATTCGTACAGTTATTGCCGTGTACTGATTTCCTGGGAGAAAGGCAGCCTGTCAGATTTCTCTTGTAGAGATTTTGCGCAGGGTACAGCGGAGCGCAGGAGACAGGCAGTGCCCATATCCCCAGATTTTCAGGTAGCTCAGGATGAGACCAGAGGGTATGCAGTTCTCTAGACAGGTGTTGTGACGTGTAGGTCACTGGTGGAGGCTTTGCCAAGTTATAGTAACTCTGAGTAACAACTACAACTTGTCACAAGCACATGGAACTAAAGAAGTCTGTTGCCATTGAGGCTCCAGCCCCATAGATTATATGGGTGGGGATATAAACTGTAAAAACTCAAAGGCATAAGAAAGAGTTGATTCTTGTTACTGCAAGAAGACTTCAAAGAATAGAGGAAATGAAACAGAGGAGAAAACTAAACATATGGGGACAAAATGATGTAAAGATAATGTTTCAGAGTTAATAGTTTTTTAATTGGGTCCTACCATTTTATATACATGGCTGTATTAATTTAGAAATTGGGAAGACTGCATGGAGAATTCATTCTGAAGGTGCACAACTCATTTAGCATGGAATGAAGGAGATAAATGAGTCAGAGCTGCAAGGGCAGGGGGGAGAGGGGGAAGGGAAAGAATTGTGGTGGCTTGAAGTAAGGCTGAAACAAAGGCCACAACTCTAATGGAACTGTCCAAATAAGAATCTTTCAAAATCTTTATCCACTAATTGGAATAACTGAATTTAAGGTTTAAAACATTTGTACAGAAAGCATGGAACCATAAATGGCAAACTCAAGCTTGCAAATCAAACTTCCAAGACAGTTGCTGCTTAACTTTGTGTATGACACTTCATCACATGATGACTATGAATGGCACTGTATACACTGGAAAACTAAATATAGCACATGCAAGCATACGCATGACTAAATGCAAAGATCTAGAGGGTAGGGTAAAAGGCTGAAAGGCAAAACTATTTAAAAATAAAAGCATGTTGACTGCATGTGAAAATGCATTTGAAGGAAACATATATATATACACATGTGCCCCTTTTGCATGTCACAAGAACTGTCACATTCAAGATAGTTGTTTCTACTTCTACACTTATTCATATAATATTCCTTGGGACAAACTCTGCTCCAGCCACAAACACGATTATAAATACAATAATGAAAACTCTTGTTACTAGTCAATACGTACAAGTAGTTAGGCCAAAATTAAAATTTTTACAAGATTATGAAAAGAATGCCAAGGTTTTTATACATATAGAGTTGCACACGTTTTAGACCCATGCTGATGCACCTATTTATAAATATGTCTTTTCTTTTTCTTTTTTTTTTTTGGTATACAGATCATACCCATTTTGTATTTTGTTAGCTGTAAGTTCTTCTAGGCAGGGGCTTTGCATTCCCAGTTGTTTGCCAAGAGCAATGTATACTGTTTGTATATTGTTAATTACTAATATTAATTAGTAATTGAGCTTGCTGTTTCAGTCATTTACATCTTGAGATGAAACACAACAGGTTTTGGCCGAGAATATATACAGATAATGATAGAAAGTCTGCTGTACCAGCTGGATATAAACATTGTAGTTATCAGAAATCAATAAGCACTGATTATGGACTATCAATTCACTTTTTTTTTTTTAAAGAAAAAACAGTGCTGTGATCAGCCTCACCAAAAAGTGGCAAAACAAAATTAGTATTCACACTTTCTAGCTAATAATATTCAAATAAGTAAGGATCTGCTCAGAACACAGGTGTTTTTTTTTTTTAAAAAAAACCTAGTATGTAACAAGATTTTTCTCAGTTTACATTACATATATATATATATAAAAATATATTTTTAAAAAGGTAATTTGGGGGGGTTTGTGTTGCTGTCCACAAGGAACAGAATAGATACCAAATGCTAAAGCTCACAAATGGAAGAGCTAGAAAAGAAACTTCAAGGTACTGTAGTATCTAGAGGTTTCATCCCAAATCTGCAGAAATTAACAGGGTACTCTCTATACAGTTCCATGTTTTTGGCACATGCAAAGAACATCCTATACAGAACATCAAGTGTATTTACAACGCTAAATGTAGTGAAGTAAAAGTATATTTCCACCACTAAATACAGCAAAACACAACTGCTCAGACGAAATCAAGACATATGTAGTAGTACATGGTAACTCAGCAACTGAATTTACTACTTGCTGAGAGTTTCATCTTGTTTTTTGCCTGCAGGGATTTGACCCCAAATATCTATTAGAACACAGCATTATTCACAGCAGCAAAATAAGCACAAAACAATCAACAGAAAAACACATTCATCTGTTGGGAACTTCTAAAGCCTATCCAAATCTCCCATGGTGGAAAACCCACAAATTTATTTTCTTCTTTCAAACCTATTCTAGATTTAAGTGCTGTCATGGTGTTAAGGGGGCTTATTAGCTACTATAGAGGTGAAAGCAATCTATTCCACATATTTGTTATGATTATACTTTAAATGAAACTGCCCCCTAAGACTGTAGTAACTATATGCCTATATGAAGGAATTCGTTATTCAAAGACCAGTTTGGGTTTTTTTTTTTTTCCCTCTGAATTTGACATCTCTCACTGATTACTTACTGTTTCATTGTCAATAAGGAAAGGAAGGTAAAGAGGTAACAGATAGGAAACTTGAGATTTCTTGTGAATTAACGAAGATGTTATAATAAGGTTTCCAAGAACAATATAATCATTTTCAAAGTAACAGTCTTGGAAACCCAAAGCTTTTATAAATATTTAGTTCCATTTTCTCCCATCAGCTTTTAAAAACAATGCAACACACAGAATTCCCTGATACAGCTTTTCCTCTAGGAAGGATTAAACCTCATAATAAGAAAACTACCAAATATATATGCATATATGTACACATTTTAACTGAATTAATCTAACAGGTTGTTACACGGTGGGCCTCCTGGTTCAACCTATGCTCTCAGGCCCTTTACTTACTACAATACTACATGATTTATTAATGATTTCTGCATGCCAAAACTTACTCTAGTGAATCAATTCAGTCTTCCATTTACTCTCTGGTATCAAGATAAGCTTAAAAAAAGACAGACCTAACAAATAAAGACAGACTTCTCCAAATACAGGGGGGGCAACAAACATATTCTATATAAAACACAATGTTTCAAATTACACGCTCAACAACCAACGAAAAACAGAATCCAAAAAAGATGCTGAACACATCTAAAAATACAAATTTCAGACTGAAATCTATCCCATGCACTGATCAGAAAGCTTGCCAGAAAATGCACTTGTCAAACCTACGTGAACAATTTGTCTATATTACTTGGGTTAGGAGCCACAAATTCGGACACAAGTGGAAAGCAGTGTCAGAAATATTTCATATACAAGACGTATTTAGCTAAATACAGCAGTTTTACATTTTAAATTCGGGGTACTTCAGTGAACAGGTTAAAAGTAATTTCTTTTTACATTTGAAACTGTATATGACTGCTTTCTTAAGGGAGTCCAGTGGCGTCCTGATTTTTTAACCCAACACCCAAGCATCATCAGCTAACAATACAGCTCACACAGCCTCTCAACAAACCCTCTTAAAAGACTATCTCATGTACGCTATAATTACAAAATACAGTACTTCCCTACAGTCAATATTTTTCCAGTTTTGCTAAACCTTTATTAGATCTGGTGACAATTTGTAATTTACTAATACAAACCCAAGGCACTTCCACTCACAGGTTGCTGCTTTAGTCTCTCTCATGGATTTCTAAAGCAGCTATAAAATCCTGGTGACCTCTTGTAACAACAGCCAAAGTTTTAAGATGCTGGACACGATTACATAGGAGGGATGCTTGTTTCATAACACAAAGGAAATCTCAGACAAGACTTTGCAAGGATTTCTAAAATCATTTCAAAATAACAAAACCAGCTGGTGTTTAATAGCATGTGCATATTGAAAGACAAAACCTGCTTGCTGCTTATATTATGCATACGGGAGTTGTGTTTGTTCTCTAGCATCCAAATACATCTTGCATATTCCTTTCACTTTTGAACTCACCATAAAGGGAAGGATCATTAATAAGCTGGCTTGGTCAGTGTGTTAGCAGGAAGGAAAAAACACAACACCCCTCAGAAGAAACCTTCAGAACTCTTGCTCACCATTTGATACAAGCAATCACAAAAACATTCACAGCACTGGTGATGCCTCTTTCAGCAAGGATCAGCTCCACCATGGCACTACAGAAAACAGGGCAATGATGAGCTTTTTCACTACCTCTGATTGCATCTCTAGTGCTCCCCCACCCCTGCTTCCTTCCTGCCTGCTTTTCCTTTTAAGACCAGCATCAGGTTACCTGTTGAGCTGTTCTGTCTTCACGTACCGACTAGTCAGACTACAGAAATGATTCTAGCTAAGAGGCAATGAACTTATTACATTGGGTAAGGATTACTTCCTCCGGGCACACAAGACACATCCAAGCTGCCCCCAGTTTTCCCAACATGCTTATAAATGAGCATTCTAGACTGTTGTAGAAGTGAGAGAAATGATTTAAAAAAAAAAATAAAAAATGCCCTGCAGAAGCTGACTTTATTTATACCCAGTCTTCTAATTTTTTCTGTCTAAAGATGTTTCATAAAAACACAAACATTTTTTTAAAAGAGAAACAAATAAAAAGTAATAAAAAACTTCATTTTGTATACAGGATTAAGTGCAAAGTCCACAAGAAGTAGGAAAGAAGGTTGCAAAACAAATAATGAAAGAAAACTAAAAAGAACTAGAATTTAAAAATAAGCATTATTCTAAATATGTACATAATCTTATTATGATTAAAGATAACCTTTCTTTACAGAAGGATGATGGTGCAGTTGAGACAAGAAAGTATAAAGCAAGTACTGTGCCTTAATGAAAAACCAAACAGAAGACAAAACTAAATTTCTCAAGCTCTAAATTTCAGATAAAGTTTACATTTGCAATTTCTTCACAAACATTACAGACTAATTTTTGGAACATAAAAGAAAGGTTTTTATGGATAAAATATTATAAAATAAATCTGATGTTCTTGGTCATTTCTGAAATAGTTAATGATCAGTTTTCCTAGGAATTCTGAATTCCTTTATGTGTTTTTTTTTCCTGCATTGTAATATGGTACTTTCCTTCCAATAACACTTCTTAGAATTTTTCTGACACTATTTAAATTTTCAGTCACACATGTTGCCATATCATGATACTCCTTTTTGATAAAGAACAGGTTTCTATTTAGTTAAGTAGACTGAAGGTATTTTAGGAAATTGCTGCAAAGAAAAACTATTCATCCATAAAAGAAATGACCTGCTGTATTTGTATATTTTTAATATAAGATATAGCATAAATAATAAAAAGAAATATTATTACAACTAACTGGTAGGTGGCTTCTTACAAAAGAATAAATTTTATAGCAAAAGAATTTCATAGCTTTGTGGTAGTTGAGTTGGAAATGTTTAAGAGGGAAGTTAGAAATTTTGAAAGGGTAAGAGGTAAGATTTAACATTAGCAGCCTTAGGCAAATCTTCCTGATTAAAAAAAAAAAAAAAAAAAAGACATGTCTGTAATTTTTTTCAGATGAGAAAGCTTGTTCAAGTAACAAGACAAACCTGATAAATCATGGTTGAACTCTATCATTCAAAGTAGTAAATTATGCTTTGAAATAGTTGCACAGAATTTGACAGCATGTGAGTTTGATAAGAACAATGCATCAAATGTCTTTATGCTTGTAGAAGTGCCTAAAGCATAGCTCATTTTAAAATAATAGAAACCCAGTTATTTTTATTAGTTACTTTCAAGAAAGAAAATAACTGTAAAGTCTCCAACTGGGCAGAGTTTGACTCCAGATATTGAGTTTCTTTACTTAGGGTTTTTGAATGCGTATTTGTCCCTTAATGCCATATTTCTGCCAGCTTTTACCTTGATTTTTTTTCTGTATATTATAAGACCTTTCTATAGAAAGTACAGCTGTGCTGTATATCAACTGTCTAATCCAACCTTTTCCAGTCTAAAGCTAAAGACACCGATCCACAAATCTGATGCCTGGGATCCTAACCTTTCCCATTATAAAATGGCCCTTTTTGGTTACTACTTCTAATGAGTAGATAAGCTACCCATGAAATTCCTATGAAACATTAAAAAACATAGGATAAGCTTAATGCTGCTTCTAACAAGATAACTGATGGCCTAACAGATGACCTTTTTAGTGGCAAAATATTACTTTAGCTGAATCTTAAGATAGAAGGGTATAAAGACAAAGTTTACATAAGAAATTGCTAGGAAAAAATGGTGGAGATATTTTGCTTTTTCCCTTTTAAAGAACCAAGCTTTGACTACAATATATAACATTTGTATTATTCTGCATAACTCTCAACTATGATATGAATTTTTTCTTAGTCTTATTTTTCACAATCTCTACAAAAAACATGTTTTCGAAAATAAATTTTAGCAGGAGTTACACTGGAGCATCCCTCGAGATAGGAGAAAACGTCTTCTTTAAAAGTAATCTCAGGAATGAGGATTAAAAAGATAACTTAAAGCTTCATTTCTTTTATCTTATCATATCTTTGCTCCCTCATAGGAAACGGAGCGATAACTACTGTAGAAAAGAAAAACAAGCTGCAGACAGATTTCAAGGCTGCACCCTTTTAGATCAGTCGATGGAGATCCAGAAAAGAGGAACCATGTTTTCCTTATTTTTTAACTCCCGTGTTTCCCCCAGTAAAAATGTCTGTAAGGCTACAGGATTAGAATGTAGAAAACTTACTCAGAATCCTATAGAGAGAGGCACTGAATGTTGGTAAGAGGTATGTACAGAACACATAAGTTATCAGAAGGTGGGGATGAAATTGGAGAAACAAGGACCAATCACTGTTTTTTTGACTAGTGCTCAAAGAACTTGTGAAAAATTATACAGTACATGTCAGCAGTGGGGTTAACTGACTGACCCAGACCCGTGCCATTCTAGCCGTATGTCGGAGAAGGTGGTCCTGGGATATATTTAAGTCACACAGTGTGGGGTGAAGTTCCCTTTATTAAATATTGTTATCTTTAATGTTTGGTGAATATTTATAAAGAATAAATTAATAATATTCCTACACAGCTCATTTAATTACAGCCACATTACACTGAGGATTGAAGTAGCTACCTATCATAACATATTTGTAATTTTCTTGTCTGTCAAGAATTTTATCACTGAGATACCTGTTAACATCCGTTTCAATGGTTCCAAAAGCACTGGAAGTTTGGGGGTCATGCCTTGTTAGTCTCTTCACATTGAATAGCAGATTAGTAGAATGTAATTATCTGTGAAGTGTTTATCAATATGAGCAAGAGTTCCACAAGCTGATTTACAGAAAGCAATCTGCTCAATTTTTATTGTAGCTGTATCTACTCTTTGTGCTCTGGGAACTATTCTAACACAATAATAAACACCATTTCTGATATCTTGCAAAATAAAGACCGTACTGCATTTAATATTCTTTGAAAATAATTTATATGAAAAACAACCTAAATTTTGTATCATGCCTGACACAATAACCTAGGAAGTATTTCAGTACAGAAGCAGAATAATTGAAAAGGCAAAACATAACAGCAAAGTTACAAATACCAAAAAATACAACCAGACAGTTCTTAACTAACTACCAATTTCATTAATAATTTTTTTTTTTCTTTTTAAAGAAAAATTACAGTTAAGTAAGTCCCATCAATGGTTTAGAAAAAAATATCTAGGAAATTTAAGTCCACTTAAATTTTAAAGTTGTAGATACATACTAGGGGGTTCCTGGTGGACAGACTGACCACAAGCCAGCTATGTGCCCTTGCCTCAAAGGCAGCAGATGATGTCCCAGGCTGCCGTGGGCTAGATACTGCCAGGAGGTTGAGAGAGGTGATCCTTCCACTCAGCACTGCAGAAGTGAAGTCTCAAGTGCTGGGTCCAGTTCTGGGCTCCCCAGCACAAGAGGGATATGGAACTACCGCAAGGTGTCCAGCAAAGGGCCACTAAAACGATTAAAGGACTCTCATAGACTCCCAAGTTGATTAATGGTACTTCTCCTACAAGGAAAGGTTGAGAGAGCTGGGACTTCAGCCTTGAGAAGTGAAGGCTGGGGGGGATCAGATCAGCGTGTATAAATAACTTGAAGGGAGGGTGTCAAGAGGACAGGGCCAGGCTCTTTTCAGTGGTGCCCAGTGACAGGACAAGAGGCAATGGGCACAGACTGCAGCACAGAGGAGGTCCTTCAGGAAACACTTTTTAACTGTGAGCGTGACTTAGTACTGGAACAAATTGCTCAGCATAAGGGTTGTGGAGTCTCCATCACGGGAGATATTCTAAAGCTGTCTGGACATGAGCCTGAGCAATCTGCTCCAGGTGGCTCTGCTTGAGCTGGGGCATAGAACCAGATGACTTCCAGAGGTCTCTGCCGACACTGACCTTCTGTGATTCTGTAATACTATCTTTACAAATGAAAACGGTGAGTTTGTTCATCTAAGAACCAAAAAAAAATCATTTACTTAATTAGTAGTGGGTTTGTGAAACCTGTCATGAGGAAATTTATCTACCATGGAAATCAGAGTTTACTCATTACCAGCAGAGATTGATAATTATTTCATGGGGGAAAAATAATCTTTTGCCATTTCCTCTAAAAAAATAATTATAATTTTACCTTTATTTATGGTATCTGTTTTACCCTTTTCATGTGTACCTAGTCATATTTCACAAGAAAAATCTGTAGAACTGGCTTAAGCATGAATTTACACTAGCTGGGTCTCTGTAGTTGTCATTGAGTAATCAAAAGAAACAAAAAGCAACTAGGAATAGTAACATAAAAACAAATAGTAAAACCCAACAGTACAATTCTTGCAGCTTCAAAGATTTGTTTAGAATTTATACAGATTTGCAGAATTTGTTTTCATAGATATTTTATTAATAAGCTCCTATAAGAAACAGACAGATTTCCGGTCCTGAAAAGAATTATATATTTGCTTAATTTGAAGCATAGGAATAATCTTCCTAAAATCAAAGTAATCAAACCAGGAATATATGTATGCATACATACAGGTATTAGGCCTACTAGAGAGATATGGATACGTGTTAAGCAACTGATAACATTTTTCAGAACTTGGACCTAAGTTTTGCAGTGCAACTGCTACAAATCAGTAAACTCATCTCATACCTCTCACTTCTACTTGCACTCTGTAATAGCGGTGCTCTTCACACACATGCACATTGTACTTGAAGAACGGTCAGTGGAAAGAGCGACACTGTTTCCTTTGAAGCTAAAATTTACATATATCCTCTAAAGTATCTATCTGAAACTGTACCTCAGATTATCAATTCTTTCAAGTATTACATATACAATTTACGTATACAAACCCCCTTATAATCCCTTTGTAATAGAGTAGAAATTTAAGAAGCCATTTTAATCTTTAGTACTTTGTCATTAGAAGTAGAGTCAGTGTGTAAAGTATTTATAATTTGATAATTATTTTTTTCTTAAGCTTTCAAAATGAAATCTTTTGTAAATGGCTTTGCCTCTTATAAAGAAACAAACAAAACAACAGACAAAAAACCAGAAACCCAAACTAGGACAACTCTTGTCTGATAGGCAGGACTTTCCAATCTCAAACTGCTTTAAATTTGGAATACATCTATTTTTCTTAAAAAAATGAAACAAGAACACCCTCCCCAACAAAAAAGCACATTTACAGAGATTAATATACAGATTGGGAAAACAAATTAAGGATGTGCAATAGAGCGAGAAAATATAATCGGATTAAATTCTTCTGTCTGTAAAATGACATTTTGTCTCTAAATATTAAGTACTATACCAAAAATTCTAAATTATATCAAAGGGAAAAATATCAAACACACAGAGTGCTTATTTTTTTGTCTTCTTTTAGGCATATGATTATTTACCACCCAACAGGTAATTATCCACTTTTCCTTTATTCTAAGCATCTATTCACTCCTCTAGAGAATGTGATTTGCATAAAGACGATCTCCTGGGAGTTCTGGCTCTATCTTAAAAATCACGATCAATTTCTGTGTAATCCAGCTGGATATGAAGCAAGATATGGCACATAGACGAATGGAAATGCAAGAAGCACCAAAGCGTGAAAGAAAGTCACCTTGAAGGGCTGATTCTGCAGCATATTTTGCCTATGGTTTTGTAGCTACATTACACATGCATCTTCAAAATACATACTGCCTAAGCAAAAACTATACAAAATATATATGCGTATCTATCTATATATAATCTCACCTAATAGAGCAGCTAAACCTTACCAGAACGTACCTCTGAGCAAAGTTAGGTGCTAAGTAAATTATATCTTATTGATAATTTGTTTCTTCTTCAATTAAGTTGACAAACTCCTGCAGATGGTTTAGATAAATCTGGATAAAAACTGGTTCTTTTCAGCAAAAGGCATCTGTATCTCATTTGCCATACAAAGCTACAGTGTATGGATTAACTTCCCGATCCAAGAAGAAAAGGTACAAGGTTATCACTTTTGATTAATAGCTTTAAACCTCAAAATGATATTTTCCTAGAATGTTAATTTGTCCTCCCATTTTGGGCATAAATGCTATTCCAGCACTTTGCTGGTTCTCACCTGCCCCCCCCCCCCCCAAGCCTTGGTCTGGTAAGTCAACCCATTCTGAGAATAACACTAGGTTATTTGTTTAAAATATGTTTTTCTCAGGAAAAAAATCAATACAGAAATCCCCACCTAAACCGTCTCAGATCAGATTTTTATTTCACCTAGGAGAATGAAAGTAACTCCAATGAACTGAGCTCCACACGTTCCCTTTGGACTTATGCAGCTGCAAAATGCCTTTACATGCTTGCAAGCAGCACATTCCAGAAACTTACTCAAGTCTTCAGGGAACTAATACCAAGTATTTAAAAGGATTTCTTCATTGCCAGCAGGGAGGAAGAAGAGAAGGCTGAAACCTTTTTATTGAGACAGTAACCCATACCTAATAATGAGAAAAGCCCCCAACATCTAATAAAACCCCCTAATCTTTCTAACACTTAACCATGGTACAAGATGCTTTAATAAAAATTTAATGGCTCTAACAGGTTTTTATATTTGTTATGAAGGCATACTGATGACATAAAAAATACAGATATGTATAACCGCATCAAATAATAAAAATAGCAAAGTTTAATTATATAATATCTTTAGTCATATGAATGTTCAGTAAGAAACATGTTAGGATATTATGAGGTTAATTGCTTTGTAAATAATACATATATAGAATGGTATATAAAAATGTGCCCAAAATCTTACAGTTTGATAAAAAGAATTATTCATTCTCAGCAGAAGCTAGAAGCAGCTGTTCAGAAAACTTTCCAAGCACTAAGTGTCATTTACTTAATACAATATAATTCTAATAATTCTCAGACTTAACACAGAAATGAGGGAATTATTTTTTCTAAGACACATTGATTATAAACTACACCAAAATAGGCAGAATACAAGAGAGATGTACAAGTGGGTATGTGCTTTTTTCATAAATGCATAAAATATTACAGAAGGTATCGACACATAATTATACAAGATCAAAGGGTGGTATTTGTGCTTTTCAGTGCTATAAACATTCCCACACATTAAATTATAACTTAATTTAATCTATTTTTTTCCAGATGCACGTAAACACTTAGAACACTGTATATGTGTCATAAAATCAGTATTTATTTTAGAATTGGAAAGTACAAACAGTCAGTTTAATGGTCATTATTGTCTTACCATGACCTGAAGGAAGAACCTAGCCTGTTGCCTCAGCTGTGCACCACCCACCCACACCCACACATTTCCAGATTCATTCCAGAGCAATGCAGACTTCCCAGGTAAAGTATGCATAGGTTAAAAAAAAATAATTAAAAAATCAATCAAAAAATTCAAACTTTAGTGCAGGAAAGTTAGCTTTTCAACATAGCCCCGTACCTAAAGAAGTAGACTTTTTGTTCTCTCCTTCCCTCACAGGCAAATTGTCTTAAGGAGTTAAGTGTATGTGAAAAGTATTCAAGAATATTGTGCTAAAAATGCCACAAAATCAAGAACAAGAGCATGTTGGACTACAGCTTTCTTCAGCATTGAACATCAACCCAAATGAGAAATCATATGTTGCTAGCAATTTAGTCAGTGGTATTAGCAGAATAAAGGAACAGAATTTGAAAGATTACTGTTGAATGAGATAAAATGTGAAATTTAAAAGCCCTTTTAATAATGAGTTTCTTGCTGATAAAATTTGCTACAGCTAGATAGCAAAACAATTATATTGTGACAGATTGTGGGGAAAATGGCAACTTTATTTAAAGGGTAGACAAATTTAATACAGTTATTTCTTTCTTTATTTTCTCCTTTGTATTGTGACGCTTTCTGAGTGAGTGGCTGTCAGGGACTTCTATGGACGATAACAATACGGTAACAAGGGACTACAAAACACGCTGGTTTTATAAGTGAACTACCAGTGGACATGCACAATGGTTCTGCTTCTTCTATAAAATTCCTGTTAAGAGTTGGTCAGGAAATAACATTTTTCCTTTTGAAAAGAAATAAAATCACCGATGATTCTGCTGCTCTTGTAAGCCACTGTTCAGGGCGCACCAGCCTTTTCCCTTTCTTCTTAACTCTGCAACAGTAGCTAGGGATTTGCATTTTCTCAGAAATACTACTCAATGTTTTATGAAATTCTTGTCTAACTGAAAAAAAAGTTAGGTGAAGAAGTGTGATAGGTTTATTATTATTTAATGGTTAATAATAACTAATTCTTGGAATACCTTATTTGCCGAAATATCTTGCAACAGTATTCTGTCTAAATTTTCTTTCCTGCTGAAACCCCAGGGATTTCTAGCACGTTTGCTGCACAACACCAAAGGTTTGCAGTATTTTGAAGTGGTCCAGCCTAATTATCGCAGTAATTAGTTTCTTGTGTGTGCGTGTGTCTATTCGCTGGAAACCTCAGATGAGACTCCTGTCAGAATGAGTTGATGTTTCTATTCTATAGGTGTTCTTCCTAAAACCAGCATGAGGATATGTTACAGCTGTCACTCCTAAAAATATTTTTAAATTGTATTTAAGGAAGGGATGAAGAAGCTCTAGAAGGGGAAAGCAGAAGGACAAATCTTGCTCTAGAAACAGTACAGGGCAAAAGGAACTTCTCGTTACAGTGAGGAGCCAAACTGGGCCGTGAAGTGGCATTTGGCTGAGTGGCTCTGGAGGGTTTTACCAGGCCCAGGGACGTGACCTTGCACTGACCTGAAAGCTGTTCCTTTCCCTTTCTTATGATTACAAAGTAGATGTCTCAGCTGCACACAAACAGCCATCTATTATAGAAAGGGGAACTATTCAGCTATAAAATTATGGGTAAAAAATTATTTTAGTGCCTGCTTTACTGTATTTACTTCCTGGAAATACAGTTACAGTAGAAATAGAGATACTTGAAGTCAGGCTACATCAGGGCCCTGCTGATCACACAAAACAGCATGTGGTCTTGCACATCAGTGATGTATGAATTGCAGAAAAGTAAAACTGATGATTAGCAACAAAGAATTATATAAATATAAATATTTCTGTATGTCAGGAGAGCAACATCAATACAAAAAGAACAAGCCAGTTAGAAATTCATAAGCAAAACAAGACTTGAAGGGTCTGAGGTACTTTCAGGAGTTGCACATCTGTGTCCAGAATGATTTTAAGAACTTTGTATGAATGCTGAAAAACTGGGAATGCATCATGGTAACCTAGTAGCTGGAACTGCTTTGGAAGAGCTGATCAAGACCAGATGTAGTAGACATAGTAAAGGAAACCATGCTTTTGTTACTGTTACACAGTTATTTTACTCCTTGCTGTACAACAAGTTAATTTCAGGAGTGTTTAGTTAAATTATAAGTTGACAAATTGTAATGAACTAAAAAAAAAAAAAAAAAAGTGGACTGTTCATTACTGTTTTAAACTTCTAAATATATTGTTTTAGAATACTTTCTGGCGCAACCTTTGCATATTTTAACTGGTACAAATGATGACAACTCATACAGTAAAAGCGATGTTTACTTCAATTGATAGAAACAAAATTTGCATATTCCTTTTGATCTATTGTGGCATAACATTTGTCTAGAAGTCCCCATAATAAATGCAATTGAATTATCTTTTACTGTGGTTGGCTAAATGTGGTAATTGTGGGGCTTGTTTTTTTTTTCTTTTGTTCTGAAAGTAAATAAATGATACATTTAAATATGAAACCAAAATCCAAAACAGAAAACACTTATTCATGCTCATAGTGGTGATTCAAGGATCTGCAGGGCATAAGATAATATTTCTTATCCAAACTATTGCTCAGACATTTTTCTTTGAAATATAACTTCAAAAAAACTCTTCAAAACAATTAAAAGATATATTGTAACAAAACAGCAATCTTTACATATGGGGCATTTAGCAGCCAGCGTCTCCAAGGGGAAATTTTATTATTTTTAATCTCCTGCAGCCACTGCAGTGGGGTAACACGCAATCTCAAAAAACCTAACAGACTACACTGAAGAATTTTTCAGATGGTACCTACAAGACACATGGGACCTACTACCTGCTTCTTGGGCTTTTATGGTCCACGGGATGCAGCATTAAGAGAGACCATACCTTTAGTGAATTCCTTTGATCAAGTTCTGTTAAGCCCTTAGCACTATAAAATAATATTAAATACAAATGTCCCTTCAAAATTTAAGAGAAGCAAAAATAACCCTATGTATTTACCTTGATTTATACTTTGACATCAACCCTTACAACCCTTGGCATATATTGGATTAAAAGAAAGCATATAATTTTACAGTTCATTTGCTTCTATTCTTTGAGACTACACAAATAAAAGAACACTTAGATATAGCAGTTTCACACTATTTTGAAGAAATGAAGTTTCTTCTTGATGCTTATTACTCCATGTTTTGAGTGTCTGGTATCTTTCATACTTGGTTTTGGGGTTTTTGTTTTTAACTCTTTGTAAGTGGTCTCTGTTGGTTGCTCTGAAGGCCCCTATAATCACTTCTTACAGGCTCATTTTTTTTTTTCTGTTCTGCTTTTCACTGATGTTTCTTAGACCATCTAGGACTAAGAAAGTTTTCCTGTACATAGCTTTACACAATGGTCTAGGCTATTCTACAGAATTGCCTCTAAACTTCAATAAGACAAAGTAAATCAGATGTGCAGAATTTCTCCCTGTCACACTGTAAGAACTGACTGAATTTAGAAATACTTATGTTTTATAAAAACAGCCAATAAGTTGATAAGGTTATGTAAGCACTGTTCGTAAATAAATTCAAAACAAGCCCATTTTTGGCTCAAAAACTTTATGGTATAATGTTAGGAGATCATTAATAAAACATTATAAAGATTAGTACCGACCCTGGAGAACACATCATAATACCTTTAGCATCCCATTCGGGGAGGTGTTTTGCTTTGACTTCCAGTACAGTCAATAGGAAAAAGATACACTTCCTCCAAAGAAGGATGAATGTAGCTCTTCTCAAATTATTCTTCGGAGTAGCCTTTCTGTCCAAAACTCCAATCCCATGAAGCAACTAGACACTTTAAGTACTCTGTATCTGCTGTCATTTAGGATGTTTAGCTCTTGGGTCAGAAAAATGAGCAGGAAATCCAGACCAAGAGCTAGAGGTATGAGTAACCTCTAGCCACTTCCCACTGAGAGCATTTCACTTATAATGTTGGACGGGTTTTAGCAGACACACAGCTAACAGCTATCATGTTTCTTTAAGCATCCCAGAAACAACTTTTTAAGGAGGGATTTAAAGAAGAAAAATGAATCTGCTAAGGATGTTTATATGTTTACATAAAACTCTTCCCAAGGGGACAGGTTGCATGAGAAAATGCCTTAAAGGACTTGTCAAAAAAAAACCCCAAAAGTAACGATCATTTGTGCATGTTGGTTTCATAATGTGAATGATCATGAAAGGGGGATTAGCTCCAAGTAGAAGCCAGTTAAACAGCTGGCTAGAAGAATACAGCATTTTGAAGGGCTATATGCAGGGCTAAAATCATGTTTGCCATACCCATGATCATCTAGCTTCCCAGACGTTAAAGCTTCCATTCCCTATGGGCAATTCAACTACATAGATAGAAAGGACATAGTATTCAGAAAAAAAAAATAATTGGGGACTAGGATGTATTCTGGATGGAGGAACTCAAAGCAGTCCCAATGAACTGGCCCAGGAACAGACTAGATAGTGATAGTTTAAGTAGTATTGAGAAGAAATTAAGAAAACAGAAAACAACACAGGCATACTGAAGGAAGTCCAAGCCAAAGCTACCAAGCTGGCCAGGGGCACAACGTACAAGAAGCGGAGAAATAAATTTGTTCAGACTTAAAGTTAAGAGGAAAACTTGTTAATGTTTGCAACTACATAGAGAAGATTAAGCCAAGCACTTCTGAGAGATGAAAGAGCACAAGCTAAAACAGACAAGTTAGAACGTGGGAAATTTTAACTCTAAATAAAGGAAAACAGCTTATTCACACAGTGAGGGCAGTTAGTCCTGGAACAGGAGCTAAAAGAAGATTGTGTGACAGTCACCCTTGGAGTTATCTGAAAATCCAGTTCTGCAGATCCGTGAGCAACCTGCCACAACTGGCCCTCCATCAGCAGAAGGTCAGACTACGTGACGACCATAGGTCCCTTCCAACCTATATGATTTTATGATTCTATGGTTCTAACTGGGCTCACTGAAAACGTTGCCACACAACTAACTGGGCATATCAAAACTTTTGCTGTCCATTGGGAGAATTCAAGTTGTAAGCCTTATATAGGAAGATTTTCAAGAAAGCAGTAACAAGAAATTTAGTATATGTTAAAATCCTAAATACGTATCAGCTCAATGAAGGTTTCGCTGCTGTTTGTTATGTTTTACTTTTTTAAAGGCTAAGATGCCTTCTTCAAATTTCCTGAAAACCTTGAAAACTATTAAGCACAGAGCTGATAAGGTTAGTAGAGCACAAAAAAGAAATACAGTTCTTTTCCTCCTTTCCAGGAAAATGTTTATACATAAATCATCCAAGTAAACAGAAGAGTATTTTTTCAAAGAAATCATTAGTAAACCAAAGACTTTTCAACATACGGTTTTTAAGTAGTAAAGTATTTGAGTTATTTTTAATTTTATTAAACCTTCTCTATAGTTTATATAGTAAAGATAAGGAAACACATCACAATATGAAATAATCTGACTTCAGAAGCTGATGCAAATTAAATTTAAAGCTTTTTACAGCTTCGTTTACTATTCATACATCAAGGCAAAAGTTCAGCAAGCAATCAACACATGAAATATAAAGTGAAAGTACTAGAAGTAAATCATTTAAAGACTACTTAAGACAGCAAAAGCACCTTAGGAAGAAACCGGGAGTACCTCTGAAAAAATCTCAAAAATTACATCTTAAAAGCTAGAAAATTACCATATGATAAGGTCAAGAGTGGTAAAGTAGATAACACGTGTTTCATGAGAAGCGTGGTTAATGTGCAGCTGGATTTTTAACAATTCTTTAAAGTATAACATATGGGGTAAGAATTCTTCTGTCATTGGGGTGTTTAGATCCTTTCAAAACATGACATAGTAATTGATATGAGTTGATTTGAGAGTTGATACAGTCCTTAAACTATTTACTAGAATTAATCCCTGAGTAAAAAAAGCTTGCGTATAACAATTTTATGATTTTTTTTTTGCTGAAGAACTGCAAATGACAGAACTTCTTTTAAAGTCTGCATTATTTTATTTATATTATAGGCATCTAATCTTTCTTCATCTCCACTTAATATCTTCCTCATATTCACATCTCTTCAAATAATGTTTTGATTTCTACATAGACATTTATCTTAGATGGTTCACAGCACTCCAACTGTCCAAAAAAAAAAAAAAAAAAAAAAAAAAGTATTTGAAAAAGAGCTTATTTCTGTATTTGTTTCTCCAATGGTTTGCAACATGCATGTATTCACAAGTAACACACAGGATTTCTTATCAAAACAAGTGACATGAAATATCAGGCTCTGGCCATCTACTTTTATTCAACAGGAGTTTGGCCAGCTGCTGACTCTTGATACAAGCCTGGAAATGCTCTGCAGGTAATTACTTCAGAAGAAAGGAAACAAATTTTAAATACTATTTAGAATTTATGGTTTCTTTATTGTATTTCATCCCAGGTAAGTAGAACATAGAGTTCTTCTTATTGGGGGAAAATGAAGTGCATGGAGGAATGATTGCTGAGGACAAAGGAGACACAAAGCAGCGGAAGAAAAGTAACACATTACCAGGAGTGTTAATCTGTGGTGGGAATAAATAGTTTAGCAATAGTACAGCCTGTCTGGGTAGCACATGTACGTGACCTCCTCTTCATCATGCTGCATGAACTCTCATCTTCAATTCTGGGGAACTCCTTTCCTTCTGGAAAACGTTGGCAATTGGATGTCTGTAGACTGTCACCCTCCAAAAGCCAATACCTAAGGTAGCTTGAGTGAGACCAAAAATCAGACCCATCCAAACTACATAACACAAAAATCACTGCTAATTCTTAGTATATGCCACCTGTTGCCTTCTATCACTCTAGACTGCCACTATTTGAAAAACAGGAGACAAAAGTCTGTAAACACATGCATTGTCCGTCTTGAATTGGCCAGCAGGCAAGCCACAACCTCTACAAGAATCATACCTGCTCATTTGTAAGCAATGCACTTACAGCAAAAAAAGCATGTAACAACTATAGCAAAATGTAATGAAACTCAGTATCAGGAAAGAAATAGAATTTTTCATGTATTAATTTATGCCAATCATAAATTGTATAAATTGCCGATGTTTTATACTACCTAGGATAATAAATCTTATAATTCCATTTATAATTTTATCTGGACAAAACCCAAACCAAACCGTAATGATATATACGTTCACGTTCCTGCCAATAAACCTCAGGCATCACTCGACTTTAGCCTCTATGTTCACATTTCTCAATGTATTAAAATCACTCTCTTGCCACTGAACAAAACACTCACATGTAATACCATTGATCATATAAAAATGTGGAGTGGCAAGAAGAGGAAATGCTTTACCTCTTTTTCTCTTATTTGATTAATTGCCAGTAATCCCATACTAAGTTTGGAGAGTGGGACCACAGCTGGGAAGAGTTTCTGCTCAAGGTTTACAATGTGATGGCAGTAAAAAGATACACTAGAAAGCTGATATTCCTATTAAATCATCCAGCGTATTGAATGAGACAAGGGAAAATGCTACTGAATGGTGCAATTAACTGTTGTATCAACAGCACATGCTGTTTTGCCAACAACGTCCCAAACTCCACTGCTTCTAGTTAGTTACTTCTCGAGCTGCTTCTGGCCAAAAAAAAAAAAAGAGAGAGAGAGAAAATAAAGACACAATTCCGAAGAAATTAAGTACCTCCTTTCCTAAATGGAATTGATACTTTTCAATATGTAACATTCGGGAGCTACACATAAGGCAGGAGTGTCACTTATTGGCAAAAAGACTTTAAAAGCACTGCTCACTTTTCAGGTGCTGCCCCCACGCAAAGGAGTGGTGACAGAGCACTACGAAAATGAATCCCCAGGTGGACCGGTCCTCTGTATTTTTACCATCCGAAGCCTCCCTTAGTCTGGGACAGAATAGCGATGGTGTTTTTTCCGCACAATTTCTTAATGGGTCTGTGGCAAGCATCATGGGAATGAGTTCACTGTCCCTATTGCTTTTAACTATTCCGTTCACGAACCCATACACCCCTCTCATCTTTCACCCAGGTTGCCTATGTGTCCTTTGTTGTCACAGATGTCACAAAACCAGCACGCGTTTGACAGTGATTTGCATTTCACAAGACTACTTCCGTATGGCCAGCTGCAAAAGAAAAATGCACTGCAGTTTACACAATTTGCTAACATTTAGAAATAAAAATAGTTTTATAACCTGACTTAAAAGATGCTGCGATGAAGACCGTGTGTATGTGACTTTCAGCTACAGCACTGCATTTCAGCACCACCTGCTGACACACACAAAGATAGCAGAGCAAGCCAGCGCCAGGAATTCACTTTATGCTTGCCATATCTTATTCTCTTGTTGAAACATGGACGAATAGCTTACATTTTTATTTTTTCTGTTTCCCTCCCAGGGCAGTTGTTTAAAATGTTTAATTTACAAGAAAAGCATATGAAACGGGCTGGTGTTATTTCTAGCACAGCACTTTTCTACTTAAGGAAACTATGTCTCATGCCTCGTTGGAATCGCTTTGCTTCTGGACACAGAACGGTGGTGGGAGTCTCGAACAGCAGACAAATTCCCAAACTCAAAATTAAAGTAAAAGGGATAAGGCCAGATAAGATGTAGAAGATAACTATTTGAATCAGGGTTAAAACTAAGACTAACACAATCCCTTTCTTACAGCTACAGCTTATGTGGATGTTTAAGCACTTCGTAATTCTGAACGGCATCAGATAAAATACATACTTTATTTCACTGAATAACAGCATTAGTATCACAATACCTAATAGCAAACTAAAGGGGAGCACTGGTCATCATATTAAAGCATATCCTGTAAAATAGGATTGTTCCTTGATAATTGTACATCAAGTTTTATCCTTTTGGGGTCTACCCCTCATTAACATTTCTCAGTAACAGGAAAGGAGAAAAATGTATAAGATGCATAAAATCCAAAGCACGTGGTCATATAGCACCTTAACATGATGAATTTGTGAATTATCGTAATAACTTCAGATGATGTATTTATTCGCAAACCTTAGCCAGCTAATCATCCAACCACTAACATGTATTTGTCACCACCCCCACCCCCCTCCAATTTTAGATTTGAAGACAAAGTGAAACTAAAAAAACACACTTCAAAGTTTTAATGAATTTACTATAAGCATCATATACATTAGTATTGCTTACTTTGATGCACCACTGTATAAACATTATATATCTGGGGATTTGTTCGTGTGTAGTTTTTGATGTGGGTTTTTGTTTGTTGGATTTGTTGGGTTTGGTCGTTTGTTTTTTTGTTTTTTTTTTTTGGGGGGGGGGTTGTTTGGTTTTTTTTGTGTTTTTTTCTTTTTAAGTAGTGTAGAATTTTTCAGTCTTTCCTGTAGCTATTCTTATCCTCCATAAACTTTGTTACTTAGGGCAGTTTAAAACTAAAAAGGGCTTTTAGAAAAATCAGTCTGCTTGACATGTACAAACCCCATAATTTTTTAAACTATAAAAAAGCACTAAATGTAACTCACATCTACACTGAAAGTATAATGCTTGCCTGATATTCTTACACCTAGGGGTTCATCAAGTCAGAAGCTGTTATGTAATATTTAAGAAAATCTTTAAGGAAGAACATTTCTAAGACTACTAACTGCCAGCAGTAATACAACATGGCTTAATATCTGCAACCAGTCTGCATTATTGAGCTAGCTTTTTCTTTATTGGTATGAATCATCAAGTATTGTATTTATATGGATTAAAAGGTTTATACATTGAAACACAAACACATAATTTTTCAGGTGCTATTGCTCACAAAATATAGGCATATTCTTGCTTTGTTAATATTCTAAAAAATGCACAAGTAGGCTTTCAACAAATTAATATTTCAATATTTCAGCAATAATCCACCTATTTCTGAAAGGTGCAGGGTCTTCCCCTCTCCCCTCCTAAGGCAATTTTCAAGTTGTATATTGCATTTTGAAAAGAAGAGACATCAGTTCTTAATGTTATGAATATGTCCACAGAAAGCTGTGACACAGATGAGATCACTCTTTGAGTAAGTATTTACAACACTTTGAATAATTCCCAAAAAGAAAAACAAGTCAGCTACAGTAATAAGCAGGAAGAGTGCTTGCAGACTGTACTTGTGGTGTGTCTGTGCTCCGCCAAACAAACAAACAACTGAAGTTCAAAACAGAAAATAAATCTAAGCGGTTACAGAGCACATATGTAAGCATTTACTGTTTAAAGAAAAGGAGTTTGATTTTAAGAGCTTATTACTATGCCTTAATGAACATGAAGGTCTAGACATTATTCTTCAGATTTAAGAATTAATTTCAAAGGATGGAGGATTAGCTAGCAACTAGAAGTATTCATCCCAAGTCAATTAAGAAAGGCTTGATTATTTTTTAATCTGAAACTCTCTGAAAAACTTTGCGTGCTCAGATACGTAAAACAGTTCTCAGAGTAACAGTATGCACATTCTTTTTTCTATAAATTGATCAGAGATACCAGTTTTTATCTGGGCAATTCTCAGATTAATTTCTCATTTTCTGAGGATGAGACAATAACTTTGTTTACCAGATCAACTACTTCAACACATTTCAGACTTAAAATTAACTGGGTTTTATTACTAGGCTTTATTTACTATTTGTCAACTTGTCACATGCCATATTGAGTTTAAAAGCTTCCATTTTAATTTAGATTCCTTTTATGCATGGAAAATTGTGTTGGTGTGTACATTGACTTACACTTCAATAATCTTGCCATGTTGTAACCATGCAAAAGCAGAAACATGAGCACAGCAAGTAATACATAGCCATATATTTTCTGTTATTTTTAAAGCCCTTAAAATAATCATTGGGTTTTTTTGCTTTGAGGGGAAAAAAAAAAAAAAAGGAGAGAAAATCTGAGAAGGGCAGTAATAAAAAGCATTTTTAAAATGCAGAACTGCACAGACAACACTAGAAAAACATGGCCACTTCATCTAGCTTCTAAGATTAAGTTTCAGCTAATTATATTAGACATTAAATCTCAGTATATTCTTTTGTAAACAGTTTGATATAGAATACTAATATACTAATATATTAAAAAATAATACCTTCACCCATTATACACAGTACACTACACTAACAATGAAAAAAGTCAAGGACAAAGGAAGGACAGACAAATGCCTCAAGTCATGCAGATAGCTAGATAAGCAAACACCCCCACCCCTGTTCTGTACAAAGCTGGGCAGTGGGCTGGGTGATCCTAGGACCTTTGGCCTGTAGCCTGAGAACATCAATGCATTTTCCCACAGCGCTATGTTATAAAGCTTTCCTGCACCTAGGAAAAGTCATATAGACCAAATGGTTTGGAGAGACTGGATACTCTTTACCAGTGGGTTTGCATATTGTAATATAGTAACACCTTACTTCTCCACACTTGACAAGAACATTAGTTGGGGATCTACATCTCTTGCAACACCTGAAGGTTTCAGACTACTCTATAGAGACTGTATTACAGTATGACCGATAGATTCAGCAAGGATTTTTACTCAGGCAACATTCTATGATCTGATATTATTAATGCTGCATTTCCCAAGCTGCTTTTCTCTGCATTCTCTTCCCATATCACTTCTGAAAGCATATCTCTATTTGTAATTAGTGTAGGCATAGGCCTGTGCTGACACAGCTATTTGGTTTTGGTTCTGGGAGACAGTTAATAACTTAAGAAATACTTCTCATGCTGTCTCTATCCCTTAACCACACACTCACAGTCTGTAAAATACTGATTTAGTGTTAACTTGTTTCATATAAATTGTGCTTGCACAGGACATTCTACTCCATGCTATTACATAAATCAGAAGGTAACTTCTGTTTGGTTGCTGTTAAGAGTTTAAACTGAAGGGGTGTTGTAAAAAAAGGGATTTTTCCTTCAGAAGTTCCCACCATACAGAAGATCTAAGAAAAAGAGAGAATGCTTCCCTGTAGTAAGTTACATCTTTTTTAACTCCAAAGTTATTATGAAAGGAAAAAGAGCTGTTTTCTTTTCATATTTTACCCCTAGGAAATAAAAGATCATGCAGGTTTAAATAAATTCTACCAGAGCTCCTCCTAGAGCAACTGAGACATAAATATAGATTACGGTTACTAATTTGATGCCACACAGTATTAGTGAGGCTTTTAGCCTGGATACTAATAGTCTAGTTTTGGTCCAGAGACCTAGGAGCTCTGCAGTGCAGGCTACAGAGCACTCTCCAGGTTTCCCCAAGCTATTGTGGACACACGCTGTCCACTGTGAACAGTATTGTTGCATCAAAAACATGAATTAAAAACACCCCGCCAAGGCAGAATTCTCTTTGGTTGTATGAAAACAAACAATTGAGAATGTAAAAAAGGACCTAGAGACTGACAGTGGAAAATAATGAAGTTGTATAAAGTTTCATGTGCTAAAAAAAAAAATAAAAAATAAACAAACTGAATTTTTGTTATAGATTTGATGGCATTTTTCAAGATGATTTATAATTCTCAATGTATATGCTGTCACCAAGTCTGTAGACTTTCAGGAACTAGCATGTAACTCATATGTTCCTTTAAAACCCCTATAATACCTCTCCATTTCATCTGTATCAAAAAATAATATTTTTGCCACCACAGCAGCACTTTTTATGTCAATAATACAGTAACCCAAATAGGAATACACAATATAGCAATCAAAGTGAGTGCAAATAATTAGAACCACCTCCATCATGTGGAAAATAATCTTCTTGGTACCACTGAGCATTTGGAGTTCATTCTCATTCAAATATGCTCTTCTGAGAGACTAATCTCTTAATCAGGCAAATCACCACTGCTGTGAAATACCGTTAGTGGAAAAGAAGCTAACAAATCTTTTATGTTTTTTTTTAACTGATATTCTACTTGGGTAATTTAAAATAGCATGCAAAATACGATTATTAAGGAAAAGATCTGTTATGATATAAAGGATTTAGCTCCATCTTTAAACAATATTTCAAAAATTTAGTAAAAGCAAACTATCAAATAACTTCTTAAAGTTAAAAGTTTAGAAAAGAAAGATACTGACTTGCTTGGTTACAAGAAAAAAAAAAACAAAAAAAACCACCCAGGACATACAAAAGTACTAATGTGCTGAAGGAGCCAACTCTGCCATTTGGCAAGCATTTATACATTTATTAAGGTTACCAGGAAAAAGGTGCTACTTTGGGGTGTCCATCCTCAGGATGAAAATTTTCCCTACATAGTTTTTTTCACTACCTAAGAAAACAGAACATGGGCTTGAATGTAGTGTCTAATTCACTACCTGTATTAAATGCTTATTAAAATATACCTGTATAATTCTCTTCCTCCACATCTAGATAACTAAAAAACAAACCCAAAGTTTCAGTTTATCCCTATGAGTGAACTAATTTAATGTTGAATAACGCTGTGTTTTGATATAATGATGTTTTGCTTGCTGAATTCAGCAACAATGTGCCCTTCATTTTATATTCTCCCACCATAACCACATTACTCCCATGAGCTCTGTGTGTCGTGAGGAGTTTTCTGCTGGTTGCAGAGGACTGACAAACACAGCTTCCTCCACAGGGTATTCTCATTGTCCTGAGCCAAATAAAAATGAGAATTGATTGAGACCAATGTGGTTTAATTGCCAATTTAAGTAAATCAAGTTTTGCTTCTGTTCCCTAATTATAACAAAATTGTCCCTTTTCTGCTAAGATCCAGTAAAGAGCTTTTTAAAAAAAAAATATATATATATATTTAGAAGTACCTATTTATGTCCTAATCATTACCAGAAAGGGTTAGCAAATAAAAAATACTGGAGGAGTGAAGAGTGTCAGGAAAGGAAGGGAAGAAAATAAAAATAAAATAAAAAAAATATTTAGGAAAACATATGATTACATACAGTTAAACTTGGGCATTTTAATATACAATAATTACTGTTCAACCCACTGTTTAAATTAAATCTGTATTTTTAAAGTGTGGTGAATGTCAGGCTAACATTGTATGCTGATGCTCGTGATGTATTTAAAATAGGTCTCTCCCACCAGCAATATTTTCTCCATTTATCCTATTCAAATAAAGCTGGACAGTATATTAAGTGTTATCTGTGAATATTGTTATGATATCCATGAAATTTTAAAATCCTTCTCCATTAAATGAAGCCCTTAAGGACTTAGAAATATTCTAAATGTAGCATTTAGAACCTATAGTTCCAGGTAAATGTCAAGAAATTAGATAAAAATTAAGAAAACTATTCTGCTTTTCAAAACGTGCTTGCTTGAGGGAATGGACAGGAGAGGAAATTTAAGATATTTCCCCCCCACACACACTTATTATTGGTGATTTGCAGTTAAAAAAATATATGCTTGAGAATACTGTTTGTTTGTTTGGTTTTTTTTTTTTTTAATGCTCTTAAAAATATGGAGTATCTAAAATTTTCATAGGGTTTGAGATTTATTGCTTTTGGGTTGTTTTGGGGGTGTTTTTTCTTAACATTTCAAAGATGCAAGGAGTTGCAGAGTAGTTGCTAAGGAATGTAATAGAAGGAGCCAATCTAGAAAGTACAGGAGATTGTCTTGTATAGTCATTACTCTTTCAAGTACTATATAGAAGTGTGAATTTCAACCTGTCTATGTACAATAGTGTTGAAGTTTTTTATATGTAAGTGGTACATGTCCAACGTTTAATGAAAACATGTTCTGGTCCAATTACTGGTTTTCCATAATGAGTAAATTATCAAAATTATCTTAAAACATATTTTAATAAGTGTGAATAGTAGTAGATGATTGTTGCTGGAGGTGTTAAGGCTCTGCACACTTTTTGAGAATTTAAGTACGCTTACTTGCATTACCTCTCACTTTAGGACATTTCTAAAAATAAAGTGTTTAAAGTACCACAACAAATGCACAGCTGAAAAAAACTCATGAAGCATCAGGTGCTGGATTTCAATAGAATGGGTAAAAACTGCATGCAAAATCTGACCTGGGTTGTCAGCCTAACTCAGTATCTCCTGAAATTTGATTCTGTGTCAGTTCTGAACAATGTACAAAGTTCAAAGAAACCAGCCTTTGCAGGATCAAACAACAGCTATTGCACTTTTGCAATCATATTTACAAAGAAGATGCTGAGACAGAAATCGACTGTACCTTCTCCTAATTCAGGATAAACACATTCCCAACAATTCTCTTTTCTTATGCGTGACAATAACCTTCAGAACAGTAACATTTTTGAGCTTTCTGGGTTTTTTTTGTTTTTTTTTTTTTTTTCCTTGTTGCAACCAAATTAGAACCACTAACTGCTTCTTAATATTCAATAAGTCAGCATGCCACTAACTCTTGTTTTTCTTCTATATTTCAGTGTCTCAAAAACCTGATGTGAGAGACTTTACCCATTGCACCTCACTACAATTCAGTGATTATGCTTCTGCGTAAAACACTTCACACTGCTTTCATCTTCGGGAATCTACATTTTCTATACTAACATCTTGTAAGTGGATATTAACTTTTTCTGTAGTTTTATGCAACTTATTTAAAATATTATGGAGTATATAGAGTGATTCCCTCCCCTTCCTTTTTGCTCTGAAATTAATCTCTTGCTATCCTTTAGAAATGGATTATGAAATAAGATTTTCTGTCTTTCAGCAATCATCTCTGCTCAAATAATTGACTTGCAATGACCAAGCTCAAATAGAAAGGCTGTTCAGCACAGTGTATCTATTTAGTCTATTTATTAGGCTTATATAGGTTTATTTTATTTAGGTTTAGTTTGTCCAGCTATTTAGGAGGACAGAAAAATATCACAATTGAAATTGGGTATTCTGCTTTTCTTTTAGCATGTATAAATCAGTAAAATACAACTAAATTGTTGAGGCTTTTTCAATTTTTCTATCATTCCCAGGTGCTATTAAAAAAAAATCTCAGAGAAGCACTAGACTAAAAATTTTCCAATTTGCAGTTCCAGGCTCTAATATTTTTTTGCTTATTGCATTTGCGCAGAAGCAATTTGTATCTGCAGTTTTAAATTGTCTGTAGTTAAATCTCCTTGAAATTTGTGCTTAGTCAGTAACTATAGAAAATTAGTTTTAAAGTAAGTTGCACCTAACTGTAATAGTGTGTGTGTAACTTGGCCCCTTGTGGCTGTTTATAAACAGAGAAATCTGTGTGTCTTATCTCAGCAACGAAGCTCATTTAAGTCATGTGTAGATGAGCCCTTGACAGTCTGAGTTCAAGCACTACAACCACGGAGAGAGGGTACACGCGTATTTAAATTGTATTTATCTCCCTGTGTGGGTATCTGTGTATGTGGACACGGTATTCTTTTCTATAATAACATTTTTCTCTTTTAAACCTCTATTCTTACTATTTCATAGAACAAGTTAAAAGGAGCACTAGAAAAACATGTAAGTTCAGGTACTCGTACTGGGAATACCAAGTGTAAGGGGCAATTAGGTCACAATTTATCCACCTCTCCCCAGTATTTATTTTTTGAAAAACAAGACAATTACAGAAACAGAGTTTCTTGGTGATTATTTTGCAGACTATACTACAGCCTTGTCATTCAATTGTTCCCATGTGCCAAACGCTGAACAACAAATCATGACTTGAAAATGACCCAATTCCCATATTTTCCCACACTTGTTGCAGTGTAATTTGACAACTCATTCTAACCTTTGCAATGAATCCTTCTCCTGGATTAACCACCAAAACAGTCCATTCCAGTTTAACATACTTCCCAATGCATTTTCCCTTAACTCTTGCATGAAACAATTCAAGTTCTTTATTTTGACAAGAGCTAAAAAAGCTACGAGATCTTGAGAGAGACAATCTCAGGTATTACTTCTGCTTCTTGAACATGCTGCCCAGCATAAAAACCCTTAACAAACACAATGTGGATTTGCCTTTTTTCAGGGAAAAAGCCGGTGTTTGAGGTTAGCACATAGTCTGGCTGACCACACGCTATGATAGAATGGAAGAGCACGTGGAAAAACTATTCAGCAGTAGGATTTACAAGTACTTTCAGTTACCAGCAGTTTTCAGTCCCATCACTGTCCCACCAGCATGCCAACAGAGCACGTTCAAACTATGATTTTGTTTCCCAAGGCTTATAGCAACAAAATGGCAAGACACGCAGCCTGGCACAAATCCCAGCACTGTGCTCACTTTTAAGTACGTACTAAATCTCAGTGACCACAGTCACAAAGTGCCATCAGATTTTTTTAAACATACAAAATCAGTAGTCGTCTTCAGCTACACTCTCAGAAATAACTAAGCTATTCCTCTCTGTTAACACAAACAAGATGAAAATCAACCTGAGCCTGTGCCATCAAGCACAGCAAGTGTTCTGTCCAACCACCTATACTTAAATAAGCTTTTAGATCTAGGAGGTTACCCAAGAAAAGTTTAAAAGTCTTACAGATGCAGCTACTTTAATGTTAATAGAAAGAAATGTTTAATCTTGAGTATCTTATCAGACATCAAGTATTCTAACTATATTAAAGTCCAAAGAAGGTACACAAGGTCCAACGAAACTTGTAATTTAAAGTAACATTCTTTGTTATGTGGCAACAAAGAGGTTTTTTGAGGTTTAACAGAAATAAGTTTTATCCCATTTTATGAAGTGATATATCAGAGGACTTATCAATGTGAACTTTTCTTTATTTTACCAGTTTCAGAAACAAGTTGAAAAGATTGTATCAAAAGATTATCTTACTCAAGGTAAGGAAAAAAATCATGCCATGTTTCATACGTTTTATGTAAAGAAGCTTTTTAATCATGGCACAGGAATGCTGAATAGGATTCTAGTACAGAATCAACATGGCTATAGAACGTAATGACCAGAGATATAGAATTTTTACACACAAAACAGTATAATTAGCATTAATAAAAATTGTAAGTGAACTAAAACAATTATATCTACAATTCTTTAATAAATTATACCCAAGGAGGAGATTTTTGCCTTCTAAATGGAAAAAAAAAAAATCTTTCCTTTTTAAAAAGAACCACCTCATTGTGTACTTTGTTCTATCTTTTTTATTCTATTGAAAAGACTCTAGTTACTCTGACAAAAAGGAATTTTGTATACACTTATGTAAGGGTGTCCTGGTTTTGGCAGGGATAGAGTTAATTTGCTTTTCAGTAGCTGGTCCAATGCTGTGTTCTGGATTTAGTATGAGAATAATATTGATAGCAACAACTAAGGAAAAAAGAAGTTAAGTAATATTTATACTAAGCAAAGGACTTCTCAGTTTCTCAGGCTATGCCAGTGAGAGAAGGCTGGAGGGGCACAAGAAATTGGGAGGACACAGCCAGGACAGCTGACCTGGACTAGCCAAAGGGATATTCCATACCATAGAATGTCATGCCCAGTATATAAACTGGGGTGGGGGCTGGCTGGGGCTGGCTGATCATTGCTTGGGGACCAGCTGAGCATCTGTCAAGCAGACAATAAGCAACTGTATTTTACATCACTTTTTTTTTTCCTTTTGTGTTTTGCTGCTCTCCTCCATCCTTCTCCATTAAAATTGTTGTTATTATTATATTTTATTTCAACTACTAAACTTCTCTCAGCCCACAAGTTTTACCTTTTTCTAGATTCTTCTCCCCATCCCACTGGGGCAGGGAAGTGAGCAAATGATACTTAGTTGCCAGCTGGGGTTAAACCACAACAAAGGATTGTCAAGCTAGATTCTTTTTTTTTTAAAAAAAACCCACAAACCAAAAACAACAAAAAAACCTGAAAAATATATTAACCAGTCTTGAAAACACATTTTAGAAAGCAAAGTTAATTTTTTTCCTCTATGTGAACTACTGCTGTGTGTACGGAAACAAACTACAAGTTTCAGGAAGATAAGGAAAAAATAAATTTTGTTATTAAAACATGTTAAATTTAGACTGGTTGTTTATATACTACACTTATATATTCCTGAAAAATTGCTCTGCTAATGTACATTCCTTTGCTAATGCACATTCCTTGAATCCAGCACTGTGTTTTGGGCTTGGTATAGAGGAATAAAATTATGTTCTGCACTTTCCCTGCTGAGGGCAATATGACTCCACTTGTCTTCAATGAATAACCAGAAACTATATAAAAGTGGAAAAACTCAAAGCATTTTAAAATACTAGACTAAGTCCCTGAAGTAGAACGGGGGTGTTGGGACCAAAAATGTCTTAATGAAGCTTACAAGGAACAGTAAATATAAAAAGTCACTTGAAGTGCCTGAAGAAGGCTAGGTAGATACTTTCATGGTTTTTTATTGTTACTTGCATTGCAAAACAAAAGGAATAAAACCAAAAAAATCAGCACTTTAATCAGTTAAATATTCAAGGTTGTGCATATCAGCTATGATTTATATAAACCAGTATCACAATCTCACAGAAACAACAACAACAATGCATGTCCTTCAGACCCTTTACAAAATTGATGGTTTTGTGAACGAATTCTGAAGCCATACTGAAAAAAATATTAAAGTGAGACAGGAGTAGATAAATAAGAACTCATGTTTACAGACACGTCAGATCAAAAATAGGAATTGGAAAACTTTCAAGCCACCTTAGTCATTGCCAGACATAGTTTACTAGTATTTTTTGCTTAAATATTTTGTTGCCAAGTCTAGGTTTACTTATTAAAATACATTCAAATAAGTGTTTTTTACTTAGTAAAGAAGTTACAATTTATAATGCCACCTACTGAAAGATACAACTAATTTCCTAACTAAATAGATTTCACTAGACAATTTAGAACTACTTTTTAATTCAGCCCTCTTATTTTCTGGTTTGCTATGAATTACGGTTTTGTGCATACATGTAACTCCTAGAAGATTGTGTTACTATTTCATTTATTGCCCACTTTCTGCTTCAAAAGCAGACAAATTTGGGGTTTGCCTCCTCCCTCCCTGCCCCCCACCCCCCCCAAGTACTTATAAAACTTTGTGAAATTTTAATCTTTCATCTTGAAGTTTTGTATGCTACTATCTGCCTTCACACACTTCTGAAGAAAATAAAAAAAGTCTAGGCCATTTGCAGAAATATTTAGCTGTGGGGAGGAAAGCAATGGTTTATTACTTAAATACAGTGATTAAACAATCTCTTAAAAGAACAGTGGGGTGACTACTTGCTTTGTGATTAGACAGGTTTGCTTGAACTTCATACAAAACTGAAAGAAAAAAAATTAAATGCAGTCCATCTTCCTTTGACCGCCCTGAAAAAACTTCAGATTCCACATACAGAAGTATAAGGGTTAACAATTTCTCCAAACACTTTGTATTAAGCTTGTTGCTACTCAGTCATAAACGCTATATAAAACTGTTCTTAGTTTTTCCATGTCCCAAATACTTGGTGAATTGAGAGGGAAGATGAAGACCAATATATGCAGGATATGGAACTGAACTATTTTTAAAGTCTACTTACTTTTAATCTTACATCTTAATAAAAAGAGTACATTTAATCCTCCTTTCATCAAACACAACAGACTATCCTTACTTTCATTGTCTCTGCAGGGCTGAGGGAATGGCATGACACGTTTGCATTGCAACTTCATATTTCATTGGTACAAGGGACACAAAAACCTTGAAGGTGGCAGCATTAGGACTGTAGCCTTAAAGAAAACAGTGACCATGTCCTCAAAGACATAGTCAGGGTGAGTTAAATCACTGCTCTTTAGTAAGCTAGTTCTTTAAGGGAAAATTGAGAGAATTGCAGAAATGAACTCTGCAAGAGGAAGCAGATACTGTCCTTTACAAATACAGACTTCAAGTTGCATTTGACTTTTTGGAGGGATTGTTTTTGATTAATCTACTCTAGGTCATGTGCATAGTGTCTGCTATCTACTCCATGAAGTTTTGAATAATTTTGATATAAGTGCTAACACTGAAAAATTTTAAGGCAAATCTATGCTATACTCTTCTTGATGGAGAAAGCAAGAATATGGTGCTTCTGACAGCAGCCCAACCATACTGAAAGGGTAGCACCTCAGTTACTTCCTCTCATCTCTTCTTTGGGCCACACAAGTCTGCCTTATGATAGCCCCACTGAAACCTTCCTTGAACTGATTTCAGGTCCCTGAAACCTTAGTACATATGTAACAAACATGCAATTTAATATTGTGAAAAGAAGCAGTTTTCATCCCTCTTTCCTCCTCCCACTCCTATACTGCTATTCTTTTCTTCCTTCTTTGCCGTATCTAACCTTGTTCCATTCTTCGTGCTTTTTCTAGCACTAACTGATCTCTTCCATGAGTTGATTTCACTTGGTAGAGTGGCTCAAAGAATTCCCCTAATTACAAGCAGTTGTATGCAGTACTGGTGAGTTATTTTACTGATTTTCTGAAGGTAGCCCAACGTGGAAATTGTAAGAGTACAGCCTCAAACAAAGATGGTAAAGAAGAGAGAGGAATTCTTTTTTGCTAGAATGTATATTTTTGAAAGCATGTTTCAACTCAAATGAAAACAGAAAGGTAAAACCTCTCAACCAATTATTTCAGCTCAGATGTGAGAAGACAACTTAAGGACCAACAATAGTGTAGAGAGAACTCTGTCATCTTCTTTCCTCCTCCATGGACCAACATTTCTAGTTAACATTGTTGCTTAAGGCTCTAAAGTGAACAGGAATGTCTTCTCTATAATGTTAACAGCTCAGGGTACCTTGATATACATTCCAATGGCTCTCCATGAGAAAACCTACATATTTGGGGTTGATTCCCTTCCATTTCCTTGACAGAGAGATAGCAACATAAAAACAGGTGTGTGCATGAAGACACACAGAAATTAGGTAACTACCAGCTGAGACCTTGAGGATTTCAGTCTTTGGAATACTCTAACAGGTTATAAACATTAAAAAATAATAAGGTCCACTATAGAGTTAAATTAACTTCTAACATAACTCAGTCATTTATTTCTATGCAACCAGACTGTTGTCTTCTCCCCTATCTCCCCCCAAAATACCTGGACCCTTCAAAGCTTACTGTTAAAACATTAAGACTTATTACATGTTTCCATTTTAATGAAATTAATATTATGCATAGTTTTGTTTAGAGGGTTAGGGTGGTTTGGGTTGCTTTTTTTGGTGGTGTGGAGGTTTGGGGTTTTTTGGGTGGCTTTTGTTGTTGTTGTTGCCCATTTAACAAAAGAATGCAGATATTTTTGTATTAAAAAAAAGAAAAGAAAAAGAAAAAAAAAAAAAAAAAAAAGACTAACCGGTCAAGCAAGAGCCTACTAGAAAACTGAAAGGAAGGAGTATATGCAAATGCCCCTTAAAAGGCAAGAGGAATCCTTACAGCTGTTTTATGTATGATGTGAACAAATAGCTCTAAGGAAGAAAAATGGCTAGACTTAGTATGTTGCAAGGAAAGAAACCACCCTAAAAACCCTCTAGAAACAAACTGGAAATGTAGACAGCGGTATATAAAACTGAGACAGAAAGATGACTTGGGTATCAGGGCTCAGTATGGTAAGAAAAAAAAAAAGAATTGAAAGATCCAAAATGTCTCTACTACTGAAATACAGAGGTCTTTTTCTGCCTTCTTGCTCATCTACCCTCGCCACTATCCATACAGTTCAGTCAATTCCCTGATATTTATGTAATTAAATTCTCAAAGTTATCTTCTTCCTGAATATAACACATGGAGAAAAAAAAAAAAAAAAAAAAAATCAGTTCACTGTGGGGATACCCACACGGTTTGGATAATAGCAGCTGATATGGCAGGGGTGCAAGTGTGAAAAGTGTGTGAAAGGAACGTCCAGAACTGTCTGAGAGTGCAGTTGACCAAAAATTATAGCGCTAGAGAAGACTACAACCCTTGGTCAGATTAAAAACTAACCAGGAGTCTACAAAGAGGTTTTAAAGTCATCTCCAAAAAAACCAAAAGGAATAATAAATATTTGTAATGGTAGGGACAACGAAGAAAAACAAGTAGAGGGCAAAGCCTGGTTCGAATCCTGTCAGAGCACAAAGCACCGACCTTGCCATGTCCACTTCGGTGCACCTTCCCTGCCAGGCACTGGGAGAGCCTCCGGCAGCTGGAGTGACACACACGGTGCAATATGTAGGGACACACACACACACACCACCACGGTCTGTACATGTGGAGGTTTGGGTGTTTTCTCATCAGCACATGGATTTCAGGGACAGCACAGGCACACAAAAAATACTTTTCTCCAACATGAGGTGTGTATAAATAAAAGAAACATCAAATCAGAAAGGGTGGTGTGTTTGTGAGCCACACATCTCACAAGGAAAGAAGGTGCACACCACTGGGGGGGGGGGTGGGCTGGTTGTCATGGGAAGTTGCACTTTTGTGGCATTACAAACTTCAGTACCCACTTGATGGAAACCATGTGAATTGAGAAGTTTTAGAGTTTTTGGGGAGGGTTAGGGGTGGGAGGACATTGCAGTTGCATTTACGGGTTTTTTTCTCTCTACAACACTCCACCTGATAGACACACACATCCATAAATGACTTTGGCACCTAAAACTTAGACTTAGGTTTTAGTTCCACTGCAGCCTGACAGAAATCTGGTAGGTGCCAGTGTCCCATGCTCTCCGTTGAGGCATTCCAACTTAGAGCTGGTGCCAGTTTCCAGTGACCCAGCAAACCATTTCCTGAGCAACATCAGTGGCAGACATTAAAACAACCCATCTCAGAATGTTCAGGTACTTTGAGGGGGCCTGAATATGCAGACAAAACTGAGGTGACCCAGATCCTTGTTCACTTCAATTTATACAGTCTTCAAGGACTTAGATGACCGGTCTGCTCAGCTGCTATCAGTTTGCTTTAAAACCACTCCCAATAAATTGTTGTTTCCTTCTTTTAATAGTTATCAGATTTGACAATCAATTTTCCTACAGTGCTTCTGGTGCAGTTCCCTACTACTGTGGAGGTTTGAGTTCCTTTCTCTAATCCTAACTGTGCTTGAGGCTAATTTTAGGAAAGGCAATCGCTGTAGATCACAATTCTCTCTTCAAAGTTGTGCCATGGTGATGTAAAGCCGATAAGTGCTAGGTAAGGAAGAAAAAATAATATCTACCTGTGATCCATTCCCTTGCACATGGACTTATTCATGAGTTTTGTATTAAGCAGCCAATGAAACAGCAACCAAACTCATAGAAGAGACTTGTGCCACCTGATCCAGCTACTGATTTAAATGAATCCCATTTAAAGATCTGTGTTCCTGGGCAACACTGCTGTCTGCTTCCCCCAATAACTGATCCTGCTCTACAACCCACCTAAAGACAAGCCAAAGGAGAATATGCTAAATGAAGTTAGTAATGGTTCTGTTGCCAACTTTCTACCAGTGGCCACTGACAGCAGTACAGTAAGATACTGCAAAACATTTCAATGACATACACGTGTTTAAATCCAGATTCTTAAAAAAAAAAAATAAAAAAAAAAATCAATTTTCTCCATAGCTGCAGGTGCTTTTAAGAGATAATATTCAGAAACACTTGTTTTAACTAAGAGGCTAGCCTTCCTAGGAGATGTCTGTAACTGAGGGAGGGAAAACTCCTCCTCTCTCTATACCTAGCAGGACACCAGGTCAATGCAGTCACAGCTGGTGCTGAAGAAACCCTGCCTTCACTGTGTGCATTTCACAAGGGTTTACCCCAGACCATCCGAGCCTGGTTCTGTGTGTGAATGCCCAGCAGAGGCTGGAGTACATTTCCTCTGCCCCTGGAAGGCACCTTCTGGCTCACTTTCATTTGCAAGGTCTCCAAGACTGTTCCAGGATACAGACTGATGTGTCTTAAGCGAGGAGATTCACAAGCACACATCCCACCTGAATGAAAATGCTGATGTAGATAGGCCCATAGACCTAGCCTTAGATCCCCACATTTAGAAGTTTCAGTTTATGTCTCCATAAATAGTTATTATCAGATTCTATAAATGATGATAAAGATAATCATGTGAAGTAATCTTACGACACAAACTAGCATAGCTAATCAAGCTAAATGATGCTATGATATGCAGAAACCAAGAAAAATTCCATTAGAAAAAAAATTATTACATTAAAAAAATCAAAATATATAAAACAAGCTAATAAAATGAAAAAAAGCACCACACAACAAGGTCTGAAAACCCACCCCAAACCGTACAAAAAAACACAAACAAAATTTGCCTAGAAAGCAAAACTAAGGACATAAAGCAAACATATGAAAAAATCCTCTTGTAATATTCAGATCAACTGAAGGTGTAAAAAAAAAATATTAAACAGGCAGCTTAGTAATGAAATTATCAGAACTCTTATGTTCTCAGTTTTTACCAACTCTTTTACATAAAGTTCATGTTTGCTATATCATGACTGTCTCCTCTACATTGATCTTGAACTGAGTACTACTGTCCTACTTAAAAGGAACTTAGATACAAATGTTCTGTTCTCCGCACTAAAACAAAATTTGCATTCATATAGTTAAAGGATAATAAAGTTACTTTGAATGTTGCATTTAAATTACAAAATATCTAAAGGTATAAGTGTAAAAATGGCTATGAATTAGTGAAATCTTTCCCACAGTACGTCTCTTTATCCATTAGCAACCACTTAAAACAGGATCATTGCTATTAAAAAATCTTTCAGTTCTCTAAATACCTAGCTATTTCATGGTTTGTGTTAATAAATTTTCAAGTCAAAATCAAAATTTTTTTAGGACAGCTTTGTATAAGTATTATTGCTAAAATCTAACAAAACATGACGTAAGCGTATTCTTGGTAACCCTAAGTTACTTTAAACCACTGAAAATCCCTTGGGCAGATCTTACTAAGCATAAATTTCTAGCAACCTTTAAGCACAACCTATTAGAAATGCTGTATCCATATAATAGACTAGTACTGACTAGTCTAGAAATGCTGTTATCCATATTTATCATGCAAATTACCCTGCCTGTCCTCTGCTCCACAAAGATAAGCAGGTAGCTAAGAAACACAACCAAACTAAAAGAATAGCGTAAACTAAGAATTAGTGTGAAAACTTTAAAAAAGTGCTTTCCAGGTTGATTTGTCTAATTTCTGCAACATTTGAAAGATTTGCATAGCCAGGATTTAGAAAAAAAAATATAGGTATCATTAGTAGCAATACATTAAGTCTAGAAAGCACTGATACTTAAGAATTTACTCAGCTAACCCACTGTGTGTGCTTCTTCATTTTACAACTTAGAAATGAATTTTTCCTATTTTCCCCTAAAATGCCTGAATTTGCCTACAGACCTTTAGACAACAAACTGGATTTCATACTAGGAGTTCTGGTGAGACTCTGAAATAGCCCCAAAATAGGATATTCACTACAGCAGGCCAGAGATTCCAGTCTATTAATGGTTTTCATGGTCCTTCCTCAAAGTGAAAACTTACATGTGTTTTAGAGACAACTTGGCAATACCAACAGAAGATAAATATGTATTTTAAAGTATATTTTAATGACCTTCTTAATTTTATAAAGAGGAACTAGCTGTACTTGAGTTGGGAAATACAGGCCTTGTTTTATACTGCTTGAAAGCTGGGATTTATATCCTGTGGAAGTAAGGCTTCTGCAATCATTTTATTTTAATCCCTCCACAACTGTTTGGAACCTTTTGCATATTTTTAATAATTACTGAATATTTATATCAAGTTTCTCACATCACCAGCTGAAGAGGCAGTCCCTATTGAGGAACAGCTTGAAAGTTAGCTCTGGTGCTTTGGTTGCTGGTTGGTCCATGAAGGGTCCCAAAGCAGCTTAAGAATACACTTTCCCCTCATCCATCTGGTCGTGAAGGCGTAAGCGAAGTAGCTAAACACACTGTCAGGAGTTTACAAAGTGCAGGGGTAGGACCCCGAAGGTACTGTGAAAGAGAGAAGTCTAAGGAGTTTGAGAGATGTAGAAAGGATCTGGGCTTATTGCAGCATATGCTTCTGCACGTAACCCAAAGAGAAAGAGTAGCCTTCAATAATATAGTACTTGAATCATGCCAAAACAGATGTTGAAGGTAAAATTTGTCCCTGAAGTCACTGGACAACCAAAACACATTAAAAGTAATTCCATATATTCCTAGTTCTGCTATCAAGGATTCCTGTCCCAAATCCAACTGAAATTACTATTCCCCCCACACACACACAAAGTTTCTCTAAAAAACAGACCCAGAACTGAAGGACAACAATCATGTAAAATCTTGTACCTTAGTGTTTGCAGTGCCGGCACTGCCTCTGGTCTAGTGGACACAAAGACAATGCTTTAGCTGTCTTTAACAATTTGCAAACACATTTTTAGTTTGAATTATTGGGTGAAGTGCGTATGTTGAAAGCAAGGACTGAAATCCATCTCCTCTAACACAAAGGAGTGCCTTCACAATTAGGTGACAAGTCACGCTCTTTCTAGGACTATGAATATCTTTATCTTTTTGTAAAACAGCCTGGCTTCTGAATAGTGTACGCTTAGAATATCCTTTACCATCAAAGGACAGACCCAACTTTTACAGCAGTCTTCTAGAGAGAGGATTTGAACTCTGAGAGAACATTTGTAGGGTCAAATATTGAGCAGGTTTTCAAAGCAATAAGTACCACAAAAAGCCTCGGTTCATTGAGAAGTGTGAAGTCTGTCATTCAAACTTCTTTGCCTTCCTTTTCAAAAGAAAGTCACTTTTTTCCACAATATTTTGGCTTCCAGATACTGTAAACCAGTCTTCAGAACCAGTTTATCATCATCTCAGATGCTACAACTATACACAAGTTTATTTTGCTATCCAGCTTACAACGTGCTCAAATTAAAAAGCTAACCAATCCACAAAACCCCCACAACACTGTATTTTGAACCAGATTACTGATTGATTTTAAAACATGGCTCTGTACAAGTGGTGTAGTTCTACGGCAGTCTAAGCCAGTGTAAATGTTCTGCCTTACTATCTTTCCCTCTTCCTCCTTTATATTAGGACTTACTAGTTCCTAAAGTACATGCTATGTCAGCACAGCTGTTACAGATAGAGGTAATAATTTAAAAACCTCCTTAGCATGGATTAAGATATCTGCCTTAAAGCAGCTGAGACCAAGGACAGGGGTAGAAAACCATTTATAGATGACACACAGCTCCCATTCATCTCCGGTAAGAAGACTGAAGGCAGACATACATCAGTCACATAGGCTGTCACGGAGCAGTCGTTACAAGGGAACTACAGATCTATTGCTAAAACAGCAGGACAGGCATATGTGGTTGAGGAAGAATAGGATGAAACATACGAGAGAATGATCCTTTAAGCTACCTTCACCAAAAAAAAAAAAAAAACCACAAAAACAAAACAAACAAACAAACAAACAAAAAAAAACCAAACAAAAAACACCACAAAAAAACACCCCAAAAACCCAGAACCAAAAAGAGTCTTTGGGTAGACCCATACTCTATGGTCAAAGATTAAAAACTGATAGCAAAGGAGAAATTATTTAAAGTTCTTAACTTCTGAAATGGCTGTAAAATAATGACAAAATAACTAGAAATTTTCTCATGCAGGTTTTTTAGAACTGAAGCCAAACTCTGTAAAAGCAGTTGAAAGATGTCAGAGAATACAGGTATTCAGTACCATTACAGTAATTCATTTTTGTGGTAAATACTTTTGAAGACAAGCTCACCTGTGGCGCTTAGCAACTGCTGGGGCTGAGCAAGCAGAAGGCTGGCATTAGAGGGAGAGGTGGAAGATCAGAAGGGATTTTGGGATTGAAGGATTTTAGGAATTGGGCTACCTAGGTTTGGTTCAGATCACGTGACTCATTTCAACTCAGGTCTTCTCATAAGCAGGTAAATGATATTCCACCACCACCACCACCACCCCCCAAGCTACTTTCCACTTTGTCCTGCATTTTTAAGTCATCACTCAACTAACTTCCAGCTTGAGGAATGGTTTGACTCTATAAGGATACAAATCTTTGAAATACTACTTCATATGAAAGAGACAAATTTTAAAATTTGTTAAAAATTGTTGCACAAGGTGCTGTACAACTCCTGCCATCTGTAAGATAGGTTTAGAGTCTTCCTGCAAACTATTTTCCAGTTGAATGGAATGCATGTGTGTTGTGAACTCCTGTTTATGAAGCAAGCAAACTTTAAAAAGTGTTAAAACAACTTCTGCAAAACAAAGTTACTGCAAACTGCTAAGGAAAAAAAGAATTCAGAGAAGTAGAAAATTCAATGCCTCATTTTATGTGTGGTTATAGACTTTAGGACAAGCTAAGCATTCAAACTCTTCTCTAAAAATAAGCTTCCTGCTTTTTATACGGGTTGCACTGACAGCTGGGGTAAAAACAGTTGTTTTAATTAAAACTCTACTCTAGGGAAGATCTCGTAGAACTAGCATCTGTAGCTGGTCTGATGAATCTCCAGTAAACAAATAGACAGGGTGTTTTAGTAAAAGCATCAGTGTTGTAGAGGATTACAAAAAGCAATTTTGATAACATTTCTGAATTTTGTGAATATAAAGCAGTACTGTTTTTAATAAAGCTAAGTCTAAAATGCAACTGTTTCAGGAAAAAATAAATACAACTGCAGTAAAATCTGTCTTACCCATACACTTTTAAAAAACGTTTTGAATTCTGTGGCTATATTTTATTAATTTCCAATATATTTTACACTCATCTGACTCACATCACATCAGGTTCAATACACACAATAACAGAAAAATAAATCTGAAGACATTTTTCTGAAGGTAAAACAATACTTCAGAAACACTAGCACTTTTTCTCAACTTGAAGTACTCCTATGTAAGAGCTGGCATTTAGTGAAAGAACCCTCCAGTTGAGATGACAGCGATAGCTGCATTATAAAAAAAGCTTCAAACATATATACATATCTATTTAAACACATCCTTAAATGGCATATTTGGAAGAAAACTTGGGAAACCAATGGGTTAAGAGTCACTTAGATTCTTCTACTACTACTAGTATCAGATATCTTCATATATGACAAATTTCATAATAGTAGTTATGTCATACCACCTTTCCTAATCAGTCTTGAGCTACTGATGTTCTCAGTCTTGAGCTACCAGTGTTCTTAAAATTTGCCATTGTCGATATGGTTCAGTTCATAAGTAGTTTGGCCATGTTACAACTTCTGTTTATTCAACAGCAACAATGAAACAACATAACACACTGTGCAGGGGAAGCATTTGATCAAAATGCTACCTATCTGTTCACTGTAGCTATTTATGCAGAAATCAGGAGGAACATAATTTCCAACAATAATGTTCCTATCAACATAGTCTCTATTAGTGTAAAGCTCATTAGATATAAGGCTCAGCGTAAGTGACACCCTGTGCTTAAAATTCCTCACAAAGGCTTTATAAAACATTACAGATGCTCAGGTTTTGAATTTACAGAAGGTATATATTTAAAAATATATACCTATATTATATATATATATATATTATATATATATTATATATATATATTATATATATATATAAAAAAATATATACCTATATATTATAGGCATATCTAAAAAACAAGAAAAGCTATAGATGAAAAATTTGAGTGCCTTGGAGACATCACATCTAAACATGGTTACCATTCAAAACTCAATTAAGAATGCTAGGATGCATCTACTGTACAAATAAATTGTGAAGTTACATGCAGAAGAAATTTTTATATTGGTCATATTAGAACTTATTTGAAACAGGTGTGATGTGGTTTGACTGTAAAGGTTGCTGATAGGTGGATGTAGACATGCTTGCAATATCAGAAAGCCTCAAGATTTTTCTCACTTATTGATGCTGTAAAACATTACGTTGAATACTGATACATGCTGTTTTATCATTTATTTCTCCCAATCCCTTTTTTCTTTTATTAAAAGCACAAGACATTAATGCATATGTTGGCTTGCTGTAGTTATATTACAGCAAAGAAATGGTCAGATTACACTTTTTATTATTTTCAAAGGTCCGTGTCCAGGATTTTTCCATGTATTTTTGTCTATCCCCATACTACTATAGATTGAGAAATCGTTCCTTAAAGAAATACAAATATTTATGAATGCATTACCTTTGATTCAGTGGAAGCCTTTTTCTTCTTTTGTTTAATAGTATTTTCCTCTTGTATCTAAATAAGAATGTTACCCACTTTGAAAAGCACTCACGATTACTTACTGAAGGATATAGTTACCTCACAATTTACTATAAATAAGTTTCTTAGTACTTGCCAAAATATGGTTTTTTTCTGCTGGCTTTGTAAGGGGGGCATTGCAATAGAAAAAAATCATCATGGAGTTCTATGAATATATCAAAACCCCAGCCACTGAAAGTATACCCTCACTCCATATGTTTGTGACCTCTGGCACAAATTGAAATATGTGACCCTGATATCTACTGTAAATCTTTCAACCAAAGAGCATGTTACAGATACTTAAGATGAAAACATTTTCACAGCAAGAGATAAAATGTTTCTGAAAACAAATCCCTATTTAATTCATAGTTTGCCAATTAAATAAAAAAAACAATCAGCTGCTCTTAACTAACCTTTGGGTTTTTTTCTTTAGTCTTTTATATCACGTTATGATGAAATGTATATCACAGCTTTTGGAAGCTCCCATACTTAGTCATGAAACCTTAACTGTGGCAATTTTAAAGACTACTCTTGTTTTGCAGACAAAGTACACTAGGGAAACTAGAAATACATATACTAGTCTTTTGCCTTTCAGTCAAAACACACAGTTTCTATTCCAAGTATACAGAATGGATGCTGATATGTTTCCAACTTTTAACCAACTGAAAATAGTTGTACCTGTCACATAAAACCATTATGAAATATTTTCCTCTGCCAAGACATGGCTATGCATAAAGTCTATTTTTTTTTCCAAAATTCATAGCTAGTAAACAAACAGTTGATTAGATATTATTATAAATAACAAAAAAAAACCCCTACGTCTTGATGGGATGAGAAAAACAAATCCAGTGATTTTATGATTTGCATGCTTACCAATGCTAAAACAAATAAATGATGATAACAATGGTTTTCCAGACATGGGAAGAAAATATATATATATATACACACGTGTGTGTGTATATATACATGCATGGGTTTATGCAAGTGTGGTTTTACACTTGCGTATCATTTTACAGTGTTTAAATTTGTTGTTCCTATTTCGGTCTAGAAAAATTCAAGGCAGGAGCACCAGGAGAACAGATTAGACTGCTACAATGCTGCAGTAGTCTGTAACTTCCACAGGCGATTCAGGAGGTGTCCTACCAGTTCAGTTCCCCATCATGCTGCCATTCTTCTTACATACCTGTCCCCCAAGGTAGAATAAAGCAAATCATGGAAAGAAAAAGATTAAACTGCAAGTAAGCCATGGTTATACTACAGAGGGAAGGAAGGGGAGAGAAGAGGTGGAAAAGTGACATCAGAAACCAGATTTCATTGAGGCCTTTTCTTGCAAGAAGAGAGGAGGCTGGGGGGGGGTGGGGTGGGGGGGGTGGGGGGGTGGAATTATTAAAGCTGAAATCATATCCGATGTCTCAAAATTTCTAGGGAGAGATGGAGAAAATAAAGCCCTTATTCATCCTTAAGATTGGGGCATCACTTCTTAGCATGTTGTACTCACAAGAAATTACGTATCTACATTTTAATAGAGCTTTCCATAAAATATTTACAAAAAATGCAACATTCATGGGCTTACCATCACATAATTTTTGCTTAGAGGAATCTTCTTTACAACCTTTACATACTTTCAGTTCAGTCATAGCTATTAGCTTCTTTGTGTACAGATTAAGAAGAAAATTCCACCATTCTGTAACTTACATTGCACTGTAAATCTCATTACTACCTGAGGAAAAATAGATTGTTCATGTTTGACTCAATTTGATACTTTAAAAGACTCAGCGTGACATGTTATACAGTTATGTATCATTTTGGACGGTAAACACAACATTGCATTATAGCTGTAGTGTCTGCAACACAAGCATAACTGAATGTAAACAGAAGGGAAAGCGTACTATCCTTTAGATCAAACATAACAAATTGCAACTAAAGGTAAGAATTTTCTATTTTACTGATCCCCACAGTATTATCTAAGTATTGTTATGCTGCATTGATATATATAAAACAATATCTCTTGCAACATAAAAGTTGCCTTTCCCCTCCCGGTACTTCTTTAGTAGTATAGGGAACCCAATGCTTTTAAAGTATTAATTTCTAAACTGTTGAGATGAATGAGCGTATTTTCAGTCTGAGTTTTACCTACCAAACATTATCTTTTTTGTGATTACACACGTATGCTACGTACGATGAACACACAAAAAAGCCCCCCAGGATTAAAGGCAGTGAATTACAATGAATGCCACGCTACTCATTCTATCCCCACTCAAATGTGCAGAATGTTATGTCATCCCCATGCTTTTGTATTATGTGCATATGTACATTCACACTGCACTGAAGGTATTTTGCAAGGACAGGTTCATCCTGCCTATACCTAGCCAGAACACAGTCAAAAAAAAAATTAAAATAAAAATGTTCTCAAGCTACAGTTCCATAACCATTAACACTGGATCTGTGCAAAGCAGAACAGATTTGATTTGTGTTAGACATGAGAACACAACTGCATTTTTCCCCTCAAATTAGATGGTGCAGACAATATAGTCTGTGATAGCTTTATTCTCTACACTGGTTACACGACAGCTATAGTAGAACAGATAATAGTCAATCTGGCATAAAGCCTGACAATCACATTAACTTGTCAAAATTCCCAGAAAACCGTCGAGTTAGCAGAATATGTTTGTACTGGATCAGTGCTTATCATCACGTAGCTGCAACATTCTTGATTAGAGTGGGAGCCCTAAAGCCAGACTCAGCCTGCTGTTGAACCTTGGCCTCGGCACAGCACACCACGCTTGCAGCACCGCGCTGAGCCACAGATTGCTCCTGTTGAGCCCATTTGCAGACACCCAGCTGTTCTGCCTGCCCTCCACGGAGGCTGAACTGCACAGAAAGGAAAGACTTGGAGTAGGAGCAATAACTTACTTCTTGTGGCTCTTAATTTGTGCTAATGTAAAGCACACTGCCAGTAATTTCACAGGTAAGGAGTGTATACAATTGTTTTATTGCTTGGCTTCCTTGAGCTACAGCAATATACCCAACCTACCCTGGAAGTTTAGCCTCAATTTCTGCAGAGCTAAGAAAACAGTAAACAAATTAACATTTATTACACCTCCCAAAATAACAGTTGCTTTTCACTACACAAACCCAAAACAAACTACTAGTGCGGCATGCTTACCTAAAAGGAAAAGACCCTTTCCTTTTTAAAGGAGGTTACAAAACTAACAAGGCTGGAGAATTCCTTCTTTACATTTCACAGGTTCACTTATAAAGCTGTGAATAAGATTGTCTTGCATATACTAGAAAGAAATGCCTGGTTTTTATACCACTTCATTTCAAAAGTACAAACCGCTTTTCCAAGGGTAGGAGTACATATCTCCTGAGGAATCTGATTGTATTTTAGAACTATACTTGAACTTTAAATCAGTGGAAAAATGCAGAGAAAACCAAGTCCAAGACTCAGTTATCCCAGGGCCCCTGTTCAGAGGTCTATGCTCCCATTCTTAAAATAAAACCCGATTAATTCATCTGAGAATCACAGATTAAGGGAATAATGAGTAATATCACAGTGAGAAAACAAATTTAGTCTTCTCTAGCTATAAAATGATACATTTTGTGGGTGTTAACTTTTCAATTAATATAGATAATACCACCCCAAATACAGTACTTCAATATTAAACTTAGAATAAGCACATTTTGCATACATCTTTGTGCATGCACATGAAGCAGGATCCCTGAAAAAAAGCATGTATAAAGTAAGAGCAGTTTAATAAGTGTCCCAGTAACCATTTTAAATAGAGTGATCTAAATTTGGATTCTGTCATTTTTTCCCCCAAAACACAGCTAAAAGGCTCCCATTAAACTTGTCTTGTTTCTGTTACTCGATTCCAGCACTCTATTCTGTTGGCCATAACAGCCCCCAAAGTCACAGTTGCTTTGTGAGCAATTACTAGTATCCCCTGTAAAACTAACATCAGGCAAGTTTCCCAAAATAATAGATTGCCCCTGCCCAGAAGTCTCTACTTCCCATGACCAGTGTATCCAAAAAGCATTTCCTTGCCTTGTCATGTTTTGAGAGCTGCAGGTTGAATTCAGGTGTTGCCATGCAGTGCTTTTGATAAAAGGGTCTTTTTAAAAATAAAAAATATTTAAAAAAAAAATTTAAAAAACTAAAAATTAAAAATAAAAGGGAGCTTTTGATGCTCCCAAGCATCCCTTACTCCCCTAAAAGGCCAGGCTGCATATAGCAGAGTAGGAAAAGGGTGGTTGCATTCTTAAGGGATGCATCCTGCTCCAGAAGAGTTTGAACCTTCAAAGAAAACCCTATACTAACAATTCGAAGCAAATGGATGTGGGTTTTTACACAGGCAAACAAACACAGAGCAGTAGGGGTTCGCCCAAAGCAAGACCAACAGCAAAACACAAGAATTTGATACAACACCATCAGTTTCACAGCATAACAAGAACTGGCTTAGTTGAAACTTAGCAGGGAGCAGACATTTCTGACTCTGTGTGTTCTGAAATGTCCCTTTCTGTCCATCAGAAACCTCTCTTAGGCACGTCCACAACACCTACCACAGTTGCCTAAGCCTCGCAGCTCATTAAGCTGTTATAGTTTGATCATGTGTCTGCATCCATAGTGATAAATATAGATCTATGTCTCTAAAAAGAGATTACTGTTACATATTAAAGGTGAATTAATATTTTCTTTGACTTGGGAAAGTGGAGAATTGAGGGAGGGGAAAAAAAAAAGAAAAGGTAATTACACAACTCTTTTTGAAGTACTGCATAAAATCCTTACTGTATTTGGGCTGGTGCGGGCAGGGGTTAGGTTGGTTTGAAAAACTTTAACAGTACACAAACAAAAACTTTTCACAAGTTCACACAAACCAGAATATTCAGTGCCAGTTATTTAGCTTGTTTTCAGTGAGGACCTGCTTTTATACCAAATCAATTTTCTTCAGACATGGAATACATGGCTCCTTGAAGGATTCTCCCTACCTCTTAAGTGAAAAACCTTACTAAGATAAAGCCTATCAGATAACACACAAAGCATGGACGTTGCCTTGAATAGAAAAAAAATATTGGGATTTTTTGGTTTAAAAGTATAGTTTTGTATCAGAGATCAATAAACTCATAAAACCTCAAATCCCTCACTTGCTAAAAGAAAATGGGATATGACAGCATACATTTGGGAACTGCATGGCAAACAACTGAAAGAAAATCAGAAACAGCAATTGTAAAAATGACAGTTTTAAGGAATATATTGTATGTCTAGATCAACTCCATTGTACATTACGCGATGCAAATACTCATTACCCACCGATGTTGAGTCAGACCTCAGTTTAGCATTACCTAGGATATTTTCAGTATTCTTATTTCATGAAAGTAAAACTTCTCCCCACCCTCCAAAGGATGATACATGTTACAGAAAAGTGTTACACGCTGTTACATCAAAAATAGTGACCCCTAACCTTTTATTAGCAGAATTCTGAAGCAATCTGTATGAATCGGTATGCAACACTAGCAACTCACAAGTATTAAAAAAATATAGAATATTTTTAAAGTCACCTCACTTGTCGTTTATTTTTATACTCAGTCTTCACATTGACAAAATCCTTAAAAAAATATAGAAGTTGCTCTGCAGAAAGTTTGGCACAATAGCTCTAAGATGAAGAGGTGCATTCAGCTCTATGAAGTATTCATGTACACTTAGACAGAACTTGTCAAAGTTATTAACTATTAACTTCCTCATCAAAAAAAGGTCAACAAGGTTCTTTTCTGGTCTACTTTGCAGAACCAATATTACAGCAGTATGTAAAACCATTAAGAATTATATCCATGTAGGTTAACAATGAGAAGAAATATGAAACCAAATATGAAAAGTATGAACATATTATTTAACATGTTTCTTTAGAACTTGCATTGTTAAAAAAAAGGGAACCACCTAACACTCCTTCTACACAGCTAGAGTTATTAAAAAATAGTTCTTATTGTTTCTTTGATTTTGAAGAGTAATAGAGTGCTAACTTGAGATCCTGATTTTTGCTAATTCAGAATCTGTGCCTTCTGTAACAATCTGCATGCGAATTGCTTCAAGAAACATATTCAGCTTCATTTAACCTGAAAACTCAATAATTTACATATTGGTTGTTCTCACTTTGAGTACCTGGAGTTTAGCAAGACCTCTGTGCTCCTACTTTTATATTCTTACTTCAACAAACTTAACACAAAACACATTAAAGTCATATTTAGTGGAATCAGTTTTCAAATCCAGGTTTTAAGAAAGTGATCTGAAAATCTGCACAATCTATTATTAAGCAAATTGTGTAAAGGGAGCATATGGTAATAAACAGAATTCCCAAGCTTACCTAGGCTTGTAAAGCATCACAAATTTGAAAATATAATATGGTCCTGCAAGCTTTTAATATATTTCCAAAAGTCATTCTAGCTTGTGTAATGACTAATCTCCAGTATGTTGCGTCTGCTTTGTTTTCAGAATTCAAAACCTCTGAAAATCTTCCTCACTGGATATGAAATACGGAGTGTTTTCATATTTCAGGTTTTCATGAGTGCAATTTCTACAATGGAAATGACTACCCTTCTGTAGGTCCCAGAAGTTCTTAAGCAGAGTTAGCCACATAGCTGAAAGACATAAGTGGAAGAGGAAACCTTGGGGCTGGGTTGAGGTATTCACCATAAGTCCTGGAGTAATCTACAGTCTGAAGCCACCAAAGAGTGAAAAGGGGGAGCTAGTGAAGCCAAAGACTTCAGTGAATTCTGAACAGTGGTGGACAGAAGACCAGTGGCAGAACTGCTACCCAATAAAAGACACTGAGTAAATCTGTATCCTGATTTCTCGTCCTTTTCAAACTAACCAGGTTGCAACACTGCCATACTCATCTCTAGCCATTAGACAGCTGTGGCCAAAGAACGTAATTGATTTCTTAGAGGAGAAAGCCAGACTTTGCTTTAATGCTATGATTCTTTACATAGATCCACGTCAAACTGCTGATAAAATGCTTTTCCAGATCATAGGGTTGTTGCCAGTTCCTCTTGTATTTCTTAGAGCCATCAGAAAGAAGCTGTAGGATTTTAAAATTATTACTTCCTCCCCCCTGCTAATTCACCTATAGATTACATTTTTATGGAGTTCACCACATATCAAAGAGAGAATAAAAGCAAAGAAGAGAAAACTAAGATACCATACAAAGCATTAATTCACAAAAGTTGTCTTTGTGTCATGCAAGTTTGGAATTTTTCAAGATGATTAAAAAAAAGTTAAAATCGTGGATGCAAAACAAGCCAGTAATAGAGAACAGGAGTTTAATTTGTCTATACTTACAAGTTTTTCCTTAGGAAGGACCACTTCCATATTAAAACTATGAAAAGCAATACGAGTCCTTGGGGAATTCTTGTGAAATAATTTAAAACTAGGACAGCAATTATTTATGAGTATGTGCCTCATTGTTCCTCGAATCATTTCGACTAGTACATAGTTACTCTAAGATTCCCAGAACACTTCAGCTGATAAATAAAAAAAATAAAAAGAAAAATCTCCAGCCATGAAAAAAAACCACTACACTATATTATACCTCTTAGTTTTCTCATCTGAATGTAGTTTTGAATTGTCCTGGAAAACATTTCTTCTAATGCCTGTTGGAATATGCTACATTACAAGACATGCTTTTAAGTGTAGTATAGTGAATTGATTGTTGGAAATTCTTGAATGTGTCAAGTAAAGAGTTACAAAAGAATGCACTTAAGGTTGTGTAAGAAACATGAACACAGGAGTACCCAAGCATGGAATGCAGATGATTTTTAAAGATTAAGTCTCAAGAAAGAAAAAAGTGGTTTCCTGGTTTTAGAAGAAAAGACCTCAAGATTGCAGTTCAGACAATGGATTAGTATAATCTAGGAGGTGTCTTTTTAATAAAACACCTGGTAGAGATCTATGTTGCATTTATACTAAGCTTTATAATACTTGCCTTACAGTATTTTGAGTTTAGGAGAAAACATTTCTTTTTTGTGTTACAGGTGCAGGTACCTGATTTTGTAGCTTGGCTCGCACTAATTAATACCCATACATCCTATTATAGGTTTTTTACGTACTAGAACCCCAACAGCCTTGACATTTGAAATACTTTTAGAGAAAATTTAGATTTCAGTCACTGTTTTTCTTCCAACTTTGCTTTAAAGAAAGCCAACATCTAAACAGTAGAAGGAAATAACTTTTGTAGTTTCTCAGTTTTGAGTAAAACTATAAGTCTGTATACACTGAAGAAAAAACCCAAATTTGTTGTTTTGGGGAATTAATTTGTGTATATATTTTCTGCAAAAATCTAATTAAATAAAATCTATTTAAACTCTGACATTTCTTTCTCACAAATCTCAATTAATCCACAAGACTTGGTGTGAATCTGAATCTAGTCTTTCTGTAATGCCCAACACTTGAGATCAGGAAGCAGGGAAATGTACTCGGGAACATTTCAACAGGGGTTCAAATCACAGCTGAAGCAATTCAAGGACTATTTTGCTGCTCGAGCTCCACAACTGTGTGAGTTGGTGCAATAAGTAGTACTGGACAGTACCAGCTAAAAGAACAAATATGACAATGAGGACAAGTCCCCGTTAAATGGTTACAACCACTAACAGGAGTGGCTCCTCTTCAGTTGTTACTGTCACCTCAAGATGGTCTTTACCTCTATGCGTACAGTGCCTAGCCAAACCATAATGCCACCTTGTTTGCCATAAGGAAAGAGAAATGGATTGCTCTATACACTTGCAAGCCTAGACATGTCCACTTAAATTGTGGTAAAAAAACCCTTTACAATAGTTACTTGACAACTTTGAGAAGAGGCTTATATTTGTTGTATTGTAAACGCTGGTCTCCTCATAAATAGGTTTTAAATTAGAGATTTACAAATGATAATTTTTCCTATTCAGCACACCAACTGACCAGTGAGATATACAAAACAAAGATAACTCCAGTGGATGTGTAATGGAACTTGTAATAGTCAAAATGAAATACCCACAACATTACTTTTTGCTTTATTTGAAACTAATTTAATTCTACAGTTAAGTGGGGTTTGTTTGGTTTGGTTTTTATTCCAGCAAGCCTTTAAATCTTTTAAACTGGATGATAAATCCCAAGTGAACATTTCATTTAGCATAAAATCAGAAGACTGTCAAAATGATGCATTTTCTCAATAACTATTTGCAAATGAAAAGCTAGGCAGTTTGTCGATCTTTTCCCTTCCCTGTAAACTGTACCAGCTCATAGGATGAAATCACCCTGTGACAGGGACCTCATATTTCAGTAGACTTCATATTTAGCTTAGTTCTTCTTCCAAAGAACCTATAATATTTCCTTTGTGTGGTTTTTTTTTTTAATTCCAGAGGAGCTTCTTAAAACTGGGACATACATTAATCCTCCATAGAATTCCATAGACTTGAGGTGAAAATTCTGCCCTTAGCAATGTATTTGTCTCCTAAGACCTTTTCCCCTCTACCTGACAATTAGTTTTTCCTTCTGTGGAGCTGAAGCAGCTTCTTGTTCTTGGTAACTGCTGTTGTTATGTATTGAAATACTTTGGGAGTTTGTTAGTAGTTTTCCTATACAGGTAACATTTTTAAGTTATTTGGTATACATGGATCTTCAATGTACAAAACATTGAAAACTCACGGATATAAAGCTGTCTGCTTTATATCCGTGAGTTACATTATATATATAATACATTATATATAAATATGCTTTTATATAATATATAAAAAATAACAAATGCATAAAAACATGTATTAGGCATTGCATTGCTGATACTTCATTTCCGCCAAGACTGTGAAATATGGGTAGGAAGTGGGCTAACATAAATCCACTTGCACGAAGAGAAAGAAAAGTGGGAAGTTTTGTCTATTTAATCCATTCTACAAGGTTTAATTTTCAAAATCCAATACCAGAGGCCACATCAGTTTTGGTTTAGACAATTATCTTAAACAATGTACTTTAAACAAAAAGTCCAATTGTTCTTTAGAAGATTAATGTATTCAAAACTGAGTCAATATACAAACAGCGATCAGAAGTTAAAAAAAAAAAAAAATCACAAAAAAACCCAACAAACACCAGACCAAAACCCAACAAAACCTGAAACCAAAAGAAAAACAAACAAACAAACAAACAAAAAACCCTATCCTGAGACAAAGTTGAATTTTAATGAACGGTCAACAGATAAGTTGATTGATAATTCTGAAACTGTAAGGGTTAACACAATCATTACATCACTTTGTATCCTGGGTAAATAAATGTTGGTGCAGCAATTATGTAGTCGCAAAGCAAACGTTTGTGTCCCAAGACTGCTTAAAGACAACCTGGCACATTCTGAGTAGACCACTTCACAGTGAGTTCCACCTAGCTTACCATGGTTACAATACAAGTAAATGGCAAAAAATACTGGAAAGAGAAAATACAACTCAATGCCCAACAAAAAATAGTGTTCCTTTACCTGTATTTTAGAAGGCTGCCAGCATTCTGTAGGCTACTTTTAAACAAGTCGCTTAAGACAAATGTTAGCATTTCCCTAACTCTAAAAACAAAATGCAAACTAAGAAGCAAAAAAGCATTTGTAGATTATGTGTATTAATAATCTATTTTAAAGATAAACAAGATCTAGTGTTACCTCCATAGAAATTTTCAGGCATGGTAAGTTATAAACCATTATTAACCTAAACACATAGTAGTGAATTGTAACCTGAATTCTGCTATTAACTGTTAGAGAAGGCACACTGCCCAATTTAAAGCACCGCTAACATAAAAATCTTGTTAACATAGTAATAATTAAAGAATATGCTGAAAACAAAAATAAGGATAAGAAAAAAATACTTCATTAATAGCTCAGTTAAACTGTAAATCTTTTGGAAAATATAAGCGATACTTGGTTATTTATATTCACAAGTAGGTATTCACACTAACTTTCATTGATATCTGTATGCATACGCTGTTGATAAGCAGCGTCTTACAGAAAAACTGCATTACCTGCGGACAAAGATCCAGTACGACTCACCAGCTCAGTAATGTAAGGTCATTCTAATTACCTTCTCCACACTTTATTCTCCCCTCTGTGGCCCTAGTAATCATGAGGAGTCTTTGAAATGCTGATGCAGCGTTATACTGATTCATTTTAAAATATACTGTATGTAATACTAATCATTGGAACTGCATATTGGATATTTGCTGAGGTTATCTTTAAAATTATTAGGCTACATACTATGAACAAGGCAAACCCACACATTTGAATGCCACATAAGCAGTATTTCCTGTTACTAACAGGAGAGAAAGGTATAATAGTTTCTAAAATGTCCAGCTGTTGGACTAATTTGTTGAAGAAATAAATACATCTGTCTCTAGTGACTGCAGGGGATTTATTCATGCTTCCTGGTGAAGTTCAGGACCTTGGTACAGGAGAGATGCTAGGAGCTCTCCAGGCAAAGCCACTGCTTTGTACTTCCCATCTCATACTTTATACTACAGTGTCAAGTAACTAGCTTTTATGATCCCTTGATTTGATAGGATTCTCTATCCATTTGACACCAAAAAAACCCTTCTGCACTAAACAGGAAAGTGCACTCCACCAGAATACGGTTGTAAAAATATTCCCCACTTCGAAAAAAGAGAAAAATTGTAGACTGTTCTGCATATTCTGCAATAGTGAACCTATTTGATGTTTGAGGAAAAGCAGTGTCAGATGATCTGAAAAATATCAAAATCTCATAATTTAACTTGACATTGTAGCTAATGGCTAAGCATTAAAAGTGACAACTAACACACACTGTAGCATGATTCCCATAATTGCCACTCTGTAACAAAAGGCTTGCAGAAGGGAGGCAGCAATTAAAATGTATTTTTACTACAGCAATCTGAAATAATGCTTTTTTAATTTTTTTTCTGCGGTGATATTCATATGCAGCAAATCAAAGGCCTGCCTTGCCCAGCAAATTATCCTCTCCCCCATCCAAAGAAAAAAAAAAAAAGAAAAATTGGCCCAAAGTAGATGCCTGGAAAGTGCATAACAAAATATATATCATCCTTGCTTTACTGCTTTGCCACCAGCCATCTTCATTTAGAGCCTTTCCCAAGATGGAAATGTTTTTTGTTTTGGTTTTTTGTGTTAATTACCTCACAGTTCTTAAGGCAAAGTTTATTTTATGCTAATCTGTACATGTTAATGGAAGCAGAAATTGATGTTAATTTTAAATTGTATAGGTAATATTTTGAGTAATACATTTGTGTCCCATTCAGTTTTGCAGCCAGCAGCGGCTTTTATGGTACAACAAGCAGTGCTCCCGACAACGTCTTTTGAAAGTTTTCACTGATATATATGTTCCAGTCTACATTTCGATGACAAGAGGAAAATATTTTGTGCTAAACAAGAATGACTTTATTTGTAATAGCAAAAATGTACTTTTACATGTATAAACTATGAGCAAGAACATTCAATATACGAGTTTATTACTATTTACATATATGGTTTTTGGACCAGCGCTTTTCCCTACTATCTCTCTCCTAAAAATCTGGGGACCACCCAAGGTGGGGGTTTGTTTGTGTGGGTGCTTTTTTCTAATTGCTATGTAGAAGCTCTGTGGTAGCTTAATGCCATCTTAATTCAAGATAGAAAGATAAATTAATTATATTTCATTTCAGTCTTTTTGACACAGATTTCCCTGTAATGGAGCAGCTCATTGCCCCCTAATTAGGAAAAAGTTCCCTTGCTAGAAGAGTGACCGTCTGCCCAGCTTTAGTCAGGACATAGGCTACAGTCTCACAGAGGCATTTTACAATCTCAAGCCTGACCCCTCAACTCCTGTGTGACCAGAATCGCAGCTGTAATTATCAAAGCTTAGGCCAACCCTCTTACACAAGACATTTGTGCTTAATGTAGAGGCTGGCACCTAGCCCAAGTCACATGCAGAAAGCCAGTTGCACGAGTAGTAAGTTCCTCAGAATGTCAAAAGATACAAAGTGCTTACACATTGGACTATCTTGTTTATAGCGTGGACCTATTTTCAGCCAAATGAATAAGTGAAAAAGCCCTATGAAAGAAAAAAAACACAGCAAGAACAGTTACTTTGGTCTCTCATTCACTATCTATTTGAAAGAATTTCAGTTGAAAAAACAGAAAAAGAAAAGGAGAGAGGTAAAGAATGGTCTGTGGGTTGACAGATTCAATTTTATCTTCAGACCATAGGTGGTCCTTATTAGTCTAGAAGCACCTACACCTGAAACCTTTTAAATTACTGATTGTACAGAAATGCATTTTGTGACTGATCTGAACAAATGCACTATTAGTAAACAGCCAGATATTACCTCACTTTCTACATCTATCATGTGCTAAAGTCCCTGTGCGTATAGTTACATATATACAGAGAAGTACATTTTATATGTGCTAGATACACTCCTCGATGTTTGGTTTACCTTTGCTAGAGTTAATTGAACAAAGTAAAAGAGAATCAGCCAAAAATTTTATTCCCGTTAGAACATGAACTTAATTAATTCTCCTAAGACTGATAACACTTTGTTCTCAAACAAGAATGCAAGTATCTTCTCATAAGTTTGAATGCTCACTATCCCATTAAATTCCAGGCAGCAAACAGGCAACGTTTTGAAGGAAACTATACCAGTGGCTAAAATAATCAAGGTATACATGAAAGTGGTAAACCAGAAGAGAATAAGACAGAAAAGATATTACTACAATTCTGGTATTAAGGCCAACTGATCTTCTAAGAGTATCTTTTATGTTTTCATTTTCTTTGATCTGCCAACACCAGCTTTTTGTTTGTTCTTCCAGTTTAATGTGTTCTGTGCTAGTTGAAGAGCCTTTTAGTTATGACCCTCATTTGTGAAAGTAACCCCTGAAAGCATGTCTTCCAGACTATCACCATAATTTTGATTCCATGCTAACAATGCTTCTTTTATGCAAAAAAGCTAATTCCCCCCCCCCCCCCCCCCCATCCACACGCATCATGCACTTATCTCAAAGCTCATCTGGTTCGATAGTATCACAGGATCTTTTTATCAGTTATTGCTCTACAAAAGTCTCACCTATGTGAATTGTAATACACTATTTTACATTTTTAAGTAAAATAAAAGCAATGTCCCCAAAATGACTGACATTACTATATTTAAATAATAAACTTTCTAAATTATTGTAGTGTTCCTTTTAAGGGGCCTGTGCTTCCGTACACTGGGCTTACGTGTAACAACAGGGTTTTGAACTGTGCAAGCAGCAGAAATAGATGGGTTACTTGGGCAGACAGAAGCAAAATGCATTCTGTAGAAACAAAATGGATTACCCAGTTTCCTCACATTTTAGAGATGCAAAAATCAAGGGAGAAGCACTTTCATGTCCACACTGTGACTCTTCAACCTTGAGATAACAATCTTTGTAGTTTTTTTATTGGTAGCTAAATCTGTACTATTAAAAAAAGGAACAAAAGTCTCACATGAATTATTCCCACTCCCACCCCTTCCCCTGGCTCTGATTCAGGGTGAGCTGAGAACTACGGAGAATTCTTTACACATTTTACCAAAGATAATATAGCAAATTACTGGAGAGGAAAAATACCTGAAACACCACACAAATAGAACTGAGAGATGCACATACCAAAAATAAATAATAAAAAAACCAACAAAACCAAACCCAAAAAACCGAAATAACAACCCACAAACAAACACAAAAACAAAAACCAAAAAACCCACCAAAACCAGGCATTAGAAAGATCAGAATTTATAGAACTTTAAAACATGGAAGATACAAAAACTGAAAAAAGTTTGAGTAATTTTACTAGCATAATGCAGTAATGGTGGATGGTATCCTTTTCTGACATTTCTACCAAAATTTCATGTTTCCTTTTCCAGGGGATACAGGGAATTTGCCCATTCAAGTATTTAAAATTGTTTTTTCAATTATACTCCCACTGAGAAAACTTCCAAGGGGGCATCCAAACCCACTGATTTTTTGAGGTTTTGATTACAGTATAATCTGTTGCTTTCTCTTTATTTCTGAATATAAGGCTACTGATTCAATGAAAGCCAACTATCTACAGTATTGTGTAACATACTGAAAATGCAATATCCCTTCTAGTATTCAACTTTCTCTAGTTAAACAATGAGTATGCGTAAGAATAGTAATCTAAAGAGACAGCTAGATAATGGGTTCCCTGCTGTTCATCTCCTTCAAATCACAGGGTATTTCTACACAGGCAAAAAATATAACTGAATGCAGAAAACAAATAAAAGTTAACCTTAGTTACTGGAGCAATCTTCAAAGGGTCTCTTTAAACAAAATGGATTAGAATTGCTGAGTTTTCAGGATAAACTATACCTGGGCCTCTAGATGTTTTAAGAATTGGGGAAAGAAGGGGACAGAATTGCTTCGCTATCTTTTTTTTTTTTTTTTTTTTTGTCTATGCATTAGACATTGGAATATATTCCTGAAAAGCCACCTAAAATATTTATGCATAATAGGATTTTTTCCACAAAACAAGATTTCTTTACTGGTAGTGAAGCAAGAATATTTCAGTATCATGTTGTAGGAAAGCAATAGAGTCCTCCCTTTTTATCCAAAAATATTCAAGGGATAGACCTGTAAGCCATTAAGCAGAATATGGATCTTCATACCCAAGAACAGGAGTTGCTTAACAGACAATATTTATGAGCCCTGAAAATGCATTTGTCCCCATGTTGGAACAAAATATCACCTCTACATCTAGCAGATGTTTTCATCTTTAGTATTTCTTCACTGCTTACAGACAAGTGGTATGCCTTGGCTCAATCATGCCATAACATTTGGTGACAAACATATTTCTCCGTTAAAAATAAAAGCTAGTATCAAGGAAGAAAAAGAAAAAAAAAAGGTACCACAAAGCTCTAAAATGAAAACCTAATTCTTCCTATCGATTTCTCCGCAAGACAAGTCCCAGGTTTTCTTTGGAAGAAACTCAACTACTTCAATAAACACTGTCACGGTAGGGTTATGTGCTCCCACCCGCTCATTCCCAATCTCATTTCAATTACACAAATTAGAAAACAAAGCCTGAACACACTCGGCATATTTACAGAAAATAATAGTATCACGTCATGCAGAAAGACCATTTCTCGCCGCACAGACCACACTGCCATCAGAAAGCCAGTTTAAACAAGTTTGCGATGATCAGGAGAGATGCAGTTTGCATTTTATGTAAATATTTGTAGAGATCCTTCAGAAGGTCTCTGCTGCTTTCAAGTACAAGAGACCATCAGCAACAAATAATAAATCTTCAAAAAAACCCACCACCCTATAAGAAGAAATTGATGTGGGAAAGGTTATGAAGCCTTTCCTAAAACGCTGCATCTTACATCAGTCCAAGATTTTCATGTTGCAGATTAGTCTGATTTCTGATCCCTCCATGCACTGTCCCCCACTCCCAATACCACTGACTCTTCCGTTAAAAAAATAGCGAACCATTGATTCTACATCAATTTATATATACACCAAAATTGCTGGAGATAATTTTATTAAATAAAGAGATATACTAAGCATCCTTAAGAAGTTTAATTAGATTTTTATCTCAACTCATCGTACCACAACTTATGGAGGTGGAAGATTAGTATAATTGGTTTTGATACCTCACAGGTAGAGATTTAGTATTAAGTTAAACCCCCCCCCCAAAAAAAAAAAAACAACAACAAAAAACCAAGACCCACCACCAAAAATAGACTGAATAGTACAGTTCTGTAATGACACTGATTGTTACAGACCCCTCCAAATACTACAGGGCTTACTTTTATGATCTTGTCCAGACATTGCCCCAGGCTGTGATGTCCTTAGGCCAGAAACACCAACTAGCAACATCCCATTCTGCTTCTCAGTGCAAGACTGCCTGTTTCCCTCCAACAATACTTATTTGATGTCTAATAAAATCTGAAGCCAAAATGGAAGCTAATAAAAGATAAACTTCCCAAATCAATCCCTTGGTGATAAACACAGCAACCGGAACACATTTACTTTTATGTTCAATAGTACAACAGGTATGTGTTTAAAATTCATCTACAAAGGATATAAAGTCTTAACATACACAGTAACTTCACTGTGCATTGTTTTGAATGGAGACTGTTAACAGCTCTTAAAAAGAATAGTGTTTTCAGGAAAGAGAATGAAGACTTAAAAATGATAGTTGATGACATGTGTCCAACGTTATTTTTAACCCTGGCTGCAAAAAACAAATGCAATAACCAGGAAATCACTTATCACGAACCAGTTCTGTACCTTTGTTTAGTCTTTCAGAACACTGACACTACGAACATAACATCTTTCTTCTTTCCAGGTTTCCTGTTACCCATTAAAACATAGTAAAACTTCTTGTAAAGATATAATGACTATTCCACTATTTTCTAATAACTTAAAAAATATTTTATAAAAAATACAATTATGGTATTCAGTGAAAGCACTAAGAATCACAGCCAAGTGAAATAGAAGACTTGACTACAATTTGGTTTTCCTTTTCCTGAAAGATAAATGAATATTCTGAAGAAGAATCATCTGAAACAGACACCCTACTTGTAGAATTTCAGTACTGCCTGTAGCCGGTATTCATAATAGTTTTCCAGGACACACTTAGAGTAAGCATCAAAGACTTCTAAAAACCGTATTTATTAAAAAAAAACAACAACCACACACACAAGAAAAAAAAAAAAAGAGAAGTTATAACATGTAAACACTTACCGTTACTTCCTTGCTGTAGAATCTATGTTCTCAATGAAAGCATGAAGTTGGAATTCAAATTATTGCCTGTTGAGAAGTCAAAACAACATGAATATGTTAATTTAATATAGAATAAACTTTGAATTGCAATAGCTAATAAGAATCTTTTTGTACCATAAATAAGAAATATACCCACAATAAGGTCTATGTTTCCTTTTATTTTTTTCTCCCCTCATGAATTAAGAATCACAGATGCAGGACAAGTGGAAATTATGTCTTAATAGAGACACTGTCACAGAATGAGCTAAGAAATGCTGCCTTGGGACCATAGGAAAAAAAATAACAGTATTTCAGAGTGTGAACAAATAAAACCCCAATAAATGAAAAACAAGCTCTAACTCATTCTAGTACTCCAGTAGTAGACACAAATTATTACAGTAAGGACACATTCTTTTATTCCTGGTAAAGTAAAATTCAAAGATTAGGACCAGATAATAAAGATATGCATTGGACATAATTCTGGTGACGTTTAAAAACATTGAAATCAAGGTCACAGTACCACCAGTTCATCACTTATTCCGTTAGACTTATCAAACATATCGTATCTGAGAAAAATATAAATCTGATCAGATTGCCAATAACAGTTCTTCCATGTAAAGCTAGTGATCAAATACTGCAAAAATGGGTTCTCTTCCATTGTTATATTCCAGTTTTGATGTAAAAAGGGTATCGCTAAAGCAAAAAGAAAATAAACAGAGAAGCAAATGAAAAAGCATTTCGTATCATTTATTGTACAGGTAATCCTGCTTGTATTTTCCCTTCTTTATATGGAAATATCAGTTTCTAGTAACTGAAATAGCAAACATTATTTTTTACACATTGACCAAGTCGGGCCTTGAAGATCCCTGAAAGCCGTTAAGCCCACAGATAACTGTTGTAATGCATAAAGTGCCTCTGAATTCTTAAAGTGACTCCTTACATGCTCCAACAGAATGAAAAATCCATGGCCATGTGCCCTCAGCTATTAAGACCCCTAAATTATACAACCAATAAAAAGGTAAGTTGTAATTCTAGACTAAAACTATCTTTTTCTTTTTTAGACCTAAAACAATAAGTATGTATTTACAGCTATTAAGATATCTTAGCTCAATTGTTACTCCATTTTCCTGCCTCCACATGAGAGTTCTAGGATTATTTAGAGAGAATAGTGTTTTGCTTTAAACTTCACCAGCATGTTACATACCACTTAAGCTGAGATTGAATACAAAAGGTGAGATACAGTTATCCTGCAAAAGAAACACTTTATTGGAAGGTTTATCAAGAATATAACTGAGATGAAAGAAAACATGAAGTTCTATCTGGCCTCCAGATCAAAATGGAGAAAACAGTAAATTATACTAGGAGAGGCTTGGATAAAAGACCGCAACCAAGTATAGACCAGCAGAACTTTGGGCGAGTGTCAGGATAAGTGCATAATAAGAAGTAATAAATGAAAGTCATAACATGCTCAGCAATGAAATTAAAATCTTCTCTCTCTTTTTTTTTTTTTCTTTAAACATTTTCCACTATGAGAAAACCTAGAAACAGCTTGCAAAATGAAAGCCCATTTTAAATGCTAGGAGTATTGAGGGATTAGGCTTCTAAAACATAAAAGTGAAGTCATCTTTTATTTTCTTGTACATGTTGAAAAAACATATAATATGTAATAACTCACATCATACGCAGTGCTTTTTTCAAATATTACTCAGTGTTATTCATTCAGATCACGCAATTCAGCCAATTAATAGATCACTGTTTCCAGATTTGCTAGGTCATTATAACAAGAGATGTTGTGGTATGGGTTAAGATGCCTGAATGAAAAACAAACAACCTCTGTCTCTCAAATCTTAGTGTATATATACTATATAGTGTTTATACCTTAGAGTATAGGGGGAAATCACTGTGGGGACTTCATTCTGCTCCTTGTCCCTGTCTTCCAGCTCAGGGACATGAGTACCCTGAAGGAGCTGGTCTTGCTGTTAAAGACTGAGGTAAATAAATAATTAAGTACCTCAGCCTTTTCCTCATCCTTTGACACTACATATCCCCACACATCCAATAAAGGATGGAGATTATTCTTGGCCCTCTTTTTTTTTTTTCGAATGTATTTGAAAAAACATTTTTTGTTATCTTTTATAGCACTGGCCAATCCATTTTATAGCTGGGCTTTTTTCTTTCTAATTTTCTCCCTACATAACCTCGCAACATCCTTATAGTCGTGCTGAGCTGCCTGCCCCTTCTTCCAAATGTGGTAACTCTCTTCCCTGAGTTCCAGCCAAAGCTCTCTGTTCCGCCAGGCCAGTCTTCTTCCTCACTGGCTCATCTTTCTACACATGGGAACAGCCTGCTGCTGTGCATTTAAGATTTCCTTCTTGAAGAATGCCCAGCCTTCCCGGACCCCTTGGCCGTTCAGGACTGCCTCCCATGGGACTCTGCCAACCAGGCTTCTGAACAGGATGAAGTCTGCTATTCAAAAGTCCAGGGTAGCAGTTCTGCTGACCACCCTCCTTACTTCTCCAAGATTCAAAATTAACAAGTCCTTACTAAGAAAATGAGAACAATACAGCCTAGAAGCTGGACCTGACCCACCGGCAAAATAATGTTTTCAGTTTTCAATTAAGTTTGTTATTCTATTTAAACCTTGATTTCCAAATAAAAGCTTTCTGCTTGAATAGGAGCAGCATGACATCAAAACTGTGCTAAGCAGATGTTAAAAATCACGCTTGGAAATCAAAACACTTTGCAGTAACTGCTAAACATCAGTTTATTGCCTTGAATAGGAATATTAATAAGCTACCTTTCAAAGATGTTTATCCCAGAAGACATGCTCAACATTAACCTCAGAAATCAACTTGTTCAAACCTGATAACTTTGAACATTTCTCGTGCTAACCCAGTGGCTGGAACAACGGATCTCTGCTTACGCTCCTGCACTGACAAGCTTCAGACCTGCAGCAGGTGTCAGAGCAAAGCAACCATATGACTGGTATTTGCAAATATCTTCTACTCTATTGATTCAAGAAAGCCACTGCTAAAGCTTTCCTTGTTTACTTGTCTTAGTGAAATTCTGGACCTGTGCATATAGTTACTTTGCTTTTTGGACTGCATTATAGACTTGGACTATAACATACAGATAGCTGCCTTATTACAGCAGAATAATAATAAAAAATAGCTCACAGCCAAGAATTCCATAAGCTATATAAGTGACAAACAATATACAAATGCAACATACTTTAAAAGCATCAAAGCTGTATCTACCTGGGACTGACTCCATGTGGTGTAAGGGCCTGATTACAAGATACAGCCAGCTGAAGTAGAATTAGAGAAGTATAATGTGTGCCATGTTACATTTACCCCTTCACACCATAATAATAAAAAAAAGTAAAAAAAAATCTTAAAAGTAACACTTAATTGTACACAAGGACTAGAAGACACACTATGCATTAATAGAAGCTCAATCTATTTTGCCTATCAATAAGACTATGAGAAAAATAATAGCAACATAAGAAAAGATGACTAATATTGTTGATATGATTAAAGCATTAATGTCTAGAAAGAGAAGTTAAATAAAGTTTAAAACCTGGATCCAACAGAATAGGATAATAACGACCGGAGTGATTGATCAAGATGTTGAGAAGGTACTCCATCCATCTGGAACTTACATCAATATGAGATCTTTTCTCATAGTTAAGCTTCAACTCAGTGCTAGAACTTCACGTGGGAGTTACTCAGGGTACTCCTCTGATAATCACATGGGCCGTTTTGTCATTACTTAACACACCTCTGCCAAATAAAGACATGTTACCACATCAGAGTTCTATGTAGAGCTGTAAAAATAAATCCTCAAACCTCACAGCTCTCCAGCTGCAATTCATGAGTATCTAAACTATGTAAAACTGATAGTACTGGCACATTTCTAATTTTTCTTCCTTCATCTCCCAAACCCTTTGCAACTGCATTTCAACTCTTCCACTTTAGTTTCTGTAAGACATGGAAGTTCTGTTTTTTTGCTCTTTGTGGCTGTCAAGGGTCATTTCAGTGCACCTCTGAACAGAAGTATGCACACAAGCATGTAAGTAAAAAAGAGCCATCAATTGCTTTGAGACCATGTCTGGACTCTTATTCCAAACATATATTTGATCACTAACTCATTAACCACCATATAAAGTAAAAAATAAAAAAAAACACTTCACACTCAGTTTTTTTGAAAAGACACATACACTGTAAATAAGTTCTCAACTAAAAAAAAGCCGAAACAGAAAATTAGAGGCTGAACTGTAAGAACTTACTTCCAATTTTACAATACATATCCTCCAAAATAATTGCTTTTCACAACTAATCTGTGCAACAGAAAAACATGTTAATATTGAAGGTCTGCTTTGAAGAAACCAGCTGGCGATCAGGTATTCCGAAGTAATTAATTATCACAATATCTAGTTAGCAATGAGTTACCCTTTTCGAACCTTTGTATGACAAATTGCTCACGTACACCTTGAAGTGGAATGCAAAGCACAACGTAAGACTTGCAATTTGCTGGTAGAGATGCAGCAAGGCACTATTTACTGACAGGCCAAGTAGAGCTGATAGCACTGCTCTAGTAGAGAGATACACACATTTGTAAGACTGAAACAATGGTTACTTTAACTAAATGGCCAGACTATTGCCAGGACAAAAACCAATATAAAAAGAGAACTTAAACTGAAAGACTGAACCTGCCTGTGAGGTTTGAGCAGACCGAAGAGGAAAATTGGGTCAAATCCCTCATTGCCCCTTGCCCAAAAGGGAAAGCAGGACCCCTTGAGATGAGGCTTTCAACAGAACTTCAGCCTGACTCCATCAAAACCATTTATTAATTTCTACATTTTCTAAGCTTTGTAACTAACTTGTCTATTTTGAATCCAACGTAAAAGTACTCTTGTACAACCACATGAACACCAAGACTTTCCTCACCTAGGGCAGCTGTAAGTCTGCAGATTACAGCAAGTTTTTTTGTATTAAGACATAACATAAGAATATTAATACGTATTAAGATACCAAGGTGCACACAGCATGCTGTTCGCACAGGCTTGAAACACAATAAAAATGTGCTTTAAAAGAAGGAGTTAACCACAGAAAAATCAATTTCTTCCCTCATGTCTGCTGCTGGCAGGACTTTGCAGCAGGCAGATTGCTAGGTTGCTGGTCAAAAGGTATCAAGTTAATACGTATCCAATCTTGAACTTGTGGATATGAAAACATACACACAAAATCATGCAGAATAAGAATTAGTTCATATCCATGCAAAGTTGCTAATTATTATAATATTAAACATTACTAATTTATCACTTGATAAAAACTTAACAGATATTTAATACTTTTGGGAGATCCCTTCCATGACAACTGTACAAACACACGAAGAACAAAGGCAAAAAAATACTGGTTTAAGGGACAATGAACTAAATCTAAAAAGCAGTAATAAAAGCCTGCAAGGGTCAGCAAAAAACTTCTATAGAAATCAGTTTTATATGGTAAATCATAAAGAAGTGAAACTTTTATTATGCATAGGCAGTTTTTATCACATTTGTCCGAACAAAGGTATGTCCTTACGTGATAGGACACTGAAAGGAAAACTTCACTCTATTTCAATACAGGTCCCACTTGTGCTTCAGTCATATTTTACATCTACTCATTTAATACGGTGCCTCAGTCACAGTTAAATTCATTTACAAAAGCTCAAACACAAGGGTAGTGAGAAGCTGAACTGACTGGGTAGAAATTTCTTGGGTATTTTTGAAAATACGCACATTGGTAAATGGAAGCAACTAAATATGGATAAACAAAACCAAGTAGATATGACAGAGAAACAATTTTTTAAGCCAAACTATCCAGAAAAGGGCTTGGAACCGCAAGCACATCTTCAGTACAACGTAGAGTACTGAACAGAAATGCATCTCCTGGACGTTACCAAATCCAAAGATATATATTAGCATAGAAATCTCAGTATAGATCTGCACCTGATCTAACAAATCCTACATTTCAGGGGCAAGGTTTGTATTACTACATATCCATCACATCAGTAAGGCGGGTGTTTTATCAGCATGCAATATAATCATACCGTACCGCACAGGATCATCAAGGTGCAGGAACTCAGGACAGTAAAGGCTCACGTGCCCATCTACCTTCCACTGAATGGTGTCAACATATCTTTGCCTTGTGGTGGGGTGGTTAGTGGGTTTTCTCTCTCTCTTTTTTTTTTTTTTTTTAAGTGGGTATAAGTAACACCTTGTGGCCCCAGTTTTTTCTTTTCTCCCTCTCCCCTAAATCACATCTGCAGCTTATTCATTTGCTATTGAAACCACATTACCTACCATCAAGACCAAGCTTATTGCTTATTTTCCCAGGTTTTCACATTTCCACCAGTGCTCCTTTCCCAAAGGGAGAAAGAAAAAGAGTCCTCAGAGGACAGCAACACTTCAAGGATCGTAAATGAAAAGAATCTCTTCAGTCCTGAAGTAGGCAGCCATCAAAGCGCATGTGGTGGGTTGACCCTGGCTGGATGCCCAGTGCCCACCAAAGCCGCTCTGTGACCCCCCTCCTAAGCTGGGTAGGGGAGAAAATACAACAAAAAGCTCATGGGTTGAGAGACAAGGAGATATCGCTCGCCTGACTCTACTTGGGAAACAATTAATTTCTTACCAAACAAATCGGAGTACGATAATAAGAAAATAAACCCAAATCTTAAAACACCTTCCCCCAACTCCTCCCTTCTTACCAGGCCTAACTTCCAGGCTGGGGTCAGTCCCTCACATGCTGTCTCTGCCGCTCCTGCCCCCTCACGGGAGGGCTCCTCACACTATGCCCCTGCTCCACCGTGGGTCTCCCACCGGGTCACAAGCCCTGCCAGCAAACATGCTGCAGCATGGGCTTCCCAGGGGGTCACAGCCTCCTTTGGGCATCCATCTGCTCTGGTGTGGGGTCCTCCCCACGGGCTGCAGGGGCACAGCCTGCCTCACCATTGGCTTCACTATGGGCTGTAGGGGAATTTCTGCAGGGAAACCTCCTCCCCCTCCTTCTGCATTGACCTCAGCATCTGCAGAGTTGTTGCTGTCACATAGTCTCACTCCTTTCTTCTGCTGAAATATGTTTCACCATTCCCCCACCACCACCACCCCCCACCCTTAAATACGCTAGCCCATAGGTGCTACCACCATCACTGATTAACTCAGCCTTGGCCAGTGGTGGGTCCATCTCAGAGCCGGCTGGCATTGGCTCATGTGACATGGAGGAAGCTTCTAGCAGCTTCTCACAGAAGCCACCCCTGTAGCCCCCTGCTACCAAAAACTTGTCACACAAGCCAAATACAGTGCAATAATGGTGTTAAAGAAAACAACCCACCACTAATTTAGAAAACTTGGAAGGATTGATTACATAAATAATACTTTAAATTTTTTTTTTTCTATTGTATAGGTTAGAGATCCATAGTGTGTCATTTGAAATAGGGTTACAAGGAGCGGAGTTATGGTTAGCAATAATCAGGAAGAAATGGGAAGTGAGAAGAGGAAAGCTCATTTTTTAAAAACATCAAAAAAGAATACATAAAGAAATTTCTCTTTCACTTCTCATGTATCTGACATTTCCAACAGTGTCTCTACCTTTAGAATGTTGATTATTTTTTTATTAAAGAGAGACTGAAACAAGTTTTCTTATAAGGAAGGACTAATTGAAGTAACCAAGCTTTCCATGGTTGCCAGTTGGTTTTAATAACTTTTAAAATCATAGACATAACAGTGAATTGATATTTACTCTAATTTTATCACTGAAGTTGCCTTTTAAGAAAAAAACCCCACACTATTTACAGGTAACTTCCTAATTCACACTCTTTCAGGTGTTTCACATATTTCAGCTTGCTTCCCACCAGGCAAATATTTGTTGGCCAAGTGGCTGTCATCAGACTAAGGAATCGGCTTATTCTGCAGTTTCCATATGGACAGCTGCAATTAGAAATTGTGCCCACCAAAAATCACTTAATGTTAAAAATACTGGCTTCTTGCAAGCTTTCACACAGATGTCTTCACTTAGGCCTGAGTATGTTGTAAACCAGCTCATCATTAACATTTCATACATAAATGAAGTACAAGCGAATTGCAGGAGAAAACATGGTTTGGTAATTTATTTTAGCAAGTACAACTGGTTTGCTAGCAATAAGAGGAAAGACCTTTAGAAGAGAATGGGAAAAGTATTTAGTTATTTTTCTTCTTACCTTAGGAAACTTGATATATATATATAAATAATAAGAAAAGAATGAGATAAGAGAACAAGATGAGATGTGGGAAAATGGGAGTAGAAAGAAAATGACACAAAGAAGGAATTGGGAGGTGAGGTGGAAGTAAAAGTGAATGGTGATGAGAATGTGCTCAAGGAGGAAAGCATCAAAAAAGTACATAAATTAAAAAATATAGGGGAAATAACGAGTTAAGGAACAGGATGGAAAAGGGACTAGATTAGACTTTGGCTGGAAAGAATGTCAAGTGTTACAAGGCACGGCGCAAATACAGTGCAAGAATAAAAGAGGGCATGCTAGGAATAGTACCTGAAGCAGCAAGCAATATGCTTTATGTACTTGTTAAGGCTCCGAGGTCACTACACCAGAGGAAGCGAAATGTTCCACAGAGTACCGTAGCCTGGGAAGGACTCCTGCAACATCACTCCTTCACAACTATGTTTATTAATTTAAGAACACTGCACAGAGTGGCTCAGCCCAAGTTGAAGAAACATGGCCTTTAACCTTCATCTCCTGTAACTAACCCAGAAGTCAGAACTACCTCTGATAGGTCCTGTTTACAGTTGCCTTGCTATTCCCAAAACATTTGTTAGTTTACCAGAATGGTCTTGCAAACAGTTACTAGAGTATAGAGGAAAGCAGGACAACTTAACACACCTTACCTTCATCCCCACACGGACTTCCCTTCTTTGCTATACCCAGCATTTCAGTGCCGATCACCATCACCTGCTTCACGCTGAGCACAACTAAGACACTATTAAAACTGCTCCTGTCCCGAATCGTTTGTATTTGGTGTGCTTCATTTGCCAGCATACTCATCTTTCTGTCAAGATCTTTTGCAGTTTGGATAGGCAATGTCTTCCCCTCTGACAGGACTAGTCAGGGGCACAGGGTAAAACGAGGATGCAAAAATTTCCTCCAGAATTCTTCAGGATTTATATACTAAGTTTTACAAAACAAAAGATAGGACCACTTCAGTCAAGTCATCACAGCATCAGCTCCTTTTTTCATGCAAGGTATAAGACTGTTTTTAAGCAGTTGGATTTATCATCCAGGTCCCTACCTACCTAGTTCCAAATCCATCAGGCTCTTTTTGTTTTGCTCCACAAGTTGCAAGTACTCTGCTGCTGACATACCATCTTCTGCTCAGTCACAAGTTACACAGCCCTGGTGCTTTTTGATGACTTTACAGGAGGAGCACATAGGCTTATCAAGCTTTTTCCCTCAATCACAGATACCCACTCTTACAGTTTTTTTCATTACTATGGTGCAATCTACATCTTCCTTTCAAATGATTCTTCTTCCAAATTTCTCTTTTTTCTTCTCTGCTAGTTCAGCTTCTTCCCCGTTTTGCAGCCATCTCTACAAATCATGGACAGCCTGTAACCATGTCATCTGCCTGTTCTCCTAAAGAAGGTCAGCACTTTGCTTCGTTTGCTTTCAGAATATAGCAGACCTCATTTAAAAACAAAACTCTCCAAAGTAACTCAAACAGCCTTATTCCTCTAACTAATAAAAGCAACAAACCCCAGACCTGTGCCTCCCTCAGAACAAGTCCTCAGTGGTCTCCCAAGGTGTATTGGGAAGTGGTCATCACAGGTGTGCTCAATCAGCCTTAACTAGTATCCCCTGCTTACTCTCCCTCTCTCTTGGTCTTGCATTTGCTCCTCCTTCCCTGCTCCAAACTTTCCAGCTTGACCTCTAATGCAACACACCTGCCTGACCCAGCCTTCTCTTTGCTGAAATGCCACACCACTGCTCAAGTGCAATGGTTATAAGACTTTGTGCAGAAAAAAAAAAAAAAAATGGACCCCACAGATAAAGTGAAGTAAGGCTTCATGCTAGATTTGCTTTGCAAGGGCTTAATATAGAAAAAATGTTGTCACTGTTATAATAAATATTTTAATATGGTGAGCATGTTTCCTGTAGCAGAATAATAATTTTCCTAATCTACTAGGAAAGGTACTCTTAGGGGCATCAGCTGGGGGGTGTAGCCAGCAGAAGCAGCTGTGGAGATTGCTTGTGCATTACCAGGATGGTCTTAGACACTGTTTTTTGCTCAGATGTACCACTGACTGTAAACCTTGAACAATGCTCCAGAACATCCTTTCTACCCAGGCTTCCAATCTTTTCTCCTTTTTTACTTCTTACATCTATTTCTTACATCTTTTTGTTACTTTCTCTTCTCACCATGCTTTTCCTAGTTTGGTGTTTTTTTCTATGTATTGCTTAAACTATTTATAAAATAAAATAAAAGGAATAAAAATTACGGTATATTTAAGTCAGCACTCCATGACTTTCGGTTTTAGCAACCCTTTTTTCACCTGGGTATTCACACTGTTAAGTCCTTGCATCTTGTTATATAGCAAACTGGAGCCCTGATCTTCTTCACTGAAGTGCAACAGCAGCAGAATTATAATAATAAATAGGTTTGTACTATCTCTTTTTCTGCAGTTATTTAACACAGTTATTACCAGAGTAACACCATTACATATCTATCTCCAGATGCTTTCCTGAGAAAATGCAAACAATAATGTGAAGCATGGCTTACCATTAAACAAAGTGAAAATATATTGTTGGGAAAGAATTACAGTAATGACAGGAAAAGTTGCAGCATAGCTCATCACATTATTAAAAAGATGATTTATTTTACTTTGGATGTGGGAAGGTTTCAGACAGTTGCTGGAGTTCTTAATAGTGGAATTAGGAGAACCTTGATGTACAGACAACACTAAGGAAGTGCGTTCAGTACTGTGGAAAGCTGCTTATGATGTAAGGTTTGAGTTGTTATAGGCTATTCATGTATATAAACTCCCTCCAAGACCACATATTTGTTCATGTAAACATACTACACTCCTGTAAATTAAAAGAAACTGACTGACTTCTATTCACACTTTCTCCAAACAAAATTCTAGTTTCAAAACAATTCAAATCTATAAAGTTTTAACTACTTATTTTAATTGTTATAAAAAGAAAAAAAAAAAAAAAGTGCTGAGGCTTTGCTTCCCTGACAATGTCACATATGCAGCTGTGTGCACCTTTCCTTTTTCTGTAGTATTTATAGAAAGTGGATTCCTAGTTTTTCCTCTCTCAGAGCTCAAAAGTCAAATGAAAAAATAGTTTCTAGAAATTGCTTGGGTTCAGAATTTATTCAAGCTTTAATCTTGATGAAAAGAACTCTAATTGTAAATGTCAGTATGATACAAAAAATCAGTTCAAATGGTTTTACATTTTGTAGAATAGTTGTCGTAATGCTCAAGCAGTTCTGACTGTTCACGGGAAGCTTTTTATCTTTGCAGGTAACAGTGATAGCAATGATAGAAGTTTATAAAATATATGCCAAAAATACTTAGGCTGAACATGGACATGTATTTGAACAGGAAAAAATGAGGAAAAGGCAGTTCTAAGTATCTCTAGATTCATGACGCTTGCACATGTAACTGCTACTGGTTCTGCTTTTCCCTCATTTTGTGACCTCAGGTTTTGTATCCGCACACTGGCATTGACACACTACTAGAAAGAGGTTTAAATTGGTTATCATAATCTATGCTTATTCCTTTGTTCATATCCAGCTCTGTTTACTTGACTACATTATGTATTTCCTAGAAAATTAATCTTACCTAACTTTATAATATCCCATTAGAACCAGAAAATTCAACATAGGTTGCTCTTCCAAATAGATTTAATGAAAAAAAAAATCTCTGTATGTTTTCTGAAGTAGTTTATGCGAACGTTTCTTAATATCAGTGCCAGTAAATGTTCACTTTTTGTTATGTAAGGTACAATATTTCATCTTACATACTCTGACCGTCTGTGATGTAGAAGGGTCAGGTCTATAACTTTTATCTTTTTGCAGTTCTGTAGTGTTTTCTAGGTTTTTCCTAGTTTCTACATACTACTTCCCATGGACCAATTTCAAAACCTTTATGATTGTACAAAATGCGAGAATTTACCTTTGAAAATTAAACACCACTAGTACAATGGTTCAAACATGTTTACATTCATGGAATACAGGATGCTTAAGATTATTTTTTAATGCTTGAGATAAGATTAGTAATTTCAACTACAGTAACATCACTTCCTACATCTATCACAAAATTATTTCTTTACAGTGAATGTGACAATGAATAGAAGTTACACTGAATAAATATTACTACTAAGCTGTTAAAATGTATTCAGAGATGTGCTACTTTTAGTATTTTCTGAGACTGAAAAGAGTTTTAAATATGGCTTAATTGTCTATCATAGCTGCTGATACCCACTATGCAATCGTATGATCAGAAATTAAATACTAGTTGAGGAGGGCTTTGTTTATAGAGAAACGTGAAAAATCAATTCTAGGGACATTGTTGTTATTATATGGAAATACCCTCTATTTCCATTCTTACCAGCGTCTCTTCTGTATCATAAAAATAATAATTTTGATTTTAAAAACCAGTATGTAGTTTCTGTATTAGAGAGAGACTGAAAAGAAAGAAAACGGAAAAAATACTTGAGTAAGCAAGTGAAAAATACATGAAGTGACCATTTTAATGAGAAAATTTCAAGGCACAGTGCAGAGTTTTAATAAAAAATATGCCAAAAATTTTATTTCTAACACCTGGACTTTAGGAAAGTACTTGGTAACTTTAGCCTATTTAACAGGATTTTGAAATTATATTGTATGCTTTGGAGGTAGTTATTGAAGTAATGAAAAGGTGATTTTCCTAAATGCTGTAGTTGCATTTATTCAAAACATAAATAATAATTTTTAAATTCTGCAAATTAAAATTGCCTTTGACAATGTTATATAAGCTTTGCTGCAAAAATGTATTTTTTTTAAACTCAGAAGAATAATTTTTAAATTAAACTAACAATCCCTTTTGCTTTCTCAGTCTTTTCCCCTCATATTTGTCCTTCTGTAATTTCTAAATAAATAGTACCAAATATTAGGAGAAAAGAATGAATGAAGATTGCTGATGTCTTTTACGAGAAAAAAAAATCTGGTTTCTTAATTTTGAAAAGTATGCTTATTTTTTAAAAATTATTTAAACAATACTTAATGTAGTCTCTATCTTTTGGTGTAAATGGTTCTGAGTAACGCTGGCTGAGCATTCCCTTGCATGAATTCCTCCTCTAAACCAGATGGCACTATTTTACTTCACACCTATAACCTTTTGAATTAAGCAGCTCTGTTCAAGGCACTCTATTTATCATACTCAGAAGGTATGAAAAGCTAGATCAAATGCATTCTACTACTTTATTTTTAAATGGCTTAATTATTAACTTGAAAGGAACTTCTGTGTTCAAAGTCTGAGAGTTTGTCAGGAGCTTTTCTAGTGAACACCACCTTAAAAACAGCGGTCATGTCTAGAGAGTCGTTTAATTTACGTATCTAATCCTGGATGTAGACACAACACATCAACTAACTGCTTCCACATCAGTAGCTTAGTACATACCTGAACCATTAGTATTGCCAAGGAACAGAAAGAATTCTGGTAAACCAACAAAATTAGTTCCTTTTCTCATCATGCGGACTGAAATGCCCCATGCTCAGAAGCATGAATTTATACCAAGGTGTAGCAGCAGTGGATTAATCTGGTGAAAGGCAGGTTAAGACTCTGTTCCTTACCGTAGCCTACCTGAAACATATTGACCAGTGTTTTCAGTTATTCTCTTTGACCTTCACACTGAAATGGATGTATGCACTCACTGTCAGTTATAACCCAAAGAGTGCCCTTACCAGATGTCAGACATATGAATGGTTATTTAATCTCGGGGCTTGTGTACAGCTACACCTCTTCAGGACACTTAGTCGGTGAATCCTTATCACAGATTAGACAATCTGACATATGGATGCTGTGCAAGCGCGGTCACTAGTACAGGATTAAAACTATACTGAGAAGGATTGTGTTTATGTTCATTGAGTTTCTTCTTTAGGAGATACCAAAATATTCTGCAATTTCCAGGAAAACCTCCAAAATTTCCAAATCTTCCCAATTAATCATTGTAAGAGGACTCAACATAAGTTCTTTCATTTGAATGTGAAAGATCTATTTAGGATAGGTACCAAGAAGACAGCTGTATGATCAGGAGCTTTGAGCAACCTGACCTAATGAAAGATGATCTTTAAAAGGTCCCTTCCAACCCAAACTATTCTATGATTCTATGATAGCAAAAAAAAACCCCAGTTCTTCTCCTAACATCCTGAGTGTGAGAATGGGGGATACATGCTTCCCGTATCCTACTGTTGCACTTGTTAAAAAAATACTACTATACTAAAACAAAAATTACTATCCCTCATTGGCCAAACTGGAATGGAAGGGGTCCTTTTTAAAAAAAGAATAACAAAACCCAGAGTCAGGGTGTGTCCATCTGCTTGGTAATAAGTGTAGTGTCCTCTTAAGTCTGCTTCCTCTATGAAGATTTCATCATAAGTAGCACATCTTAGAAACATTGATATTCATTGCTTTTATGAAAGCAAACCAACATCAGTCACCTTGTATGCTGTTTTACTCCTTCTTAGTGCATGATAAAGCAATTGAAAAGGCAACGAGTCTGATGAAATGACTCAACAAACAGAAAGTTAATTTTGATTTAGTACAAATAAACAAAAACTTTTACTGTCCAGAAGTGTTTATCCATACCCATGAAAGTTCAGTTATTGTCATGTTTGTTTCCAAAAGAGTAATACATTTCAGCTGCCTCCTGGCGCTTCTTCAGAACATTCCTATGCTGACAGTAGGATTCAAAGTCTTGCTTAGGACTGAGAGACCTGGTAAATACAGGCTGTGTCCGCACTGATCAATGCATTTGCTCCAGTAGAGTGATGCAGTTTGGCTCACGTCCATATTGCTAAAGGTTAGTTCTCTAAGGCAGCCTGGTACATCCATGCAATAAAATGCTTGATCAAGCTGCTGTGGTGGTGTGGCCCTGCATCTACCCTGTGGTGTGCTATGGACCTAAGACATAATTATCCTGTTGTGTTCACTTCTTCAGTTCCGTATGCCTGAAAAGTGTAAAGGCAGCACTGCAAACTACTTTAGTGTTCTTTCTGTAACAGAAAACGGCTGAACAGAGCAATGGGCTCTGTGGTGGCTTCCTTGCAACACACACCATTAAACCTATCCCAGAATGGGTAAGTCGTGAGGCTGAATCCCATCTCTTGTGTAGATTTATGTGGTACTCAAGCTTCTTTCATTTCACTGTGAGGATGTTTCCCAGGCAGGGAATGTTTTCTGTAACCAGGCAAACTCTGACCAGGGTTCAGGCCTCTTGTGGGCTACAGGTTACAGTCTTCTGTGTACAAACACAAGAACTTGTGAATGCGTGGTCCTGTTCTTTATCCTGTTGGGTTTTGTTGGCTTTTTTTTTTTTTTTTAAATCATTCTGACAGTGCCTATCTTTTCATCCCAAATACAGAAGCAACTAAGGGAAACAAGCCACTGATCCTAGGCATGTAAGTTGTCATCCACAGGTTCAGTGAAAATATTCCTGTCAATCTCTATGATTATTCGGCCTTTTCCTTTCAGTTTGGTGGTTGTTCATTCTGTCAAAGCTAGCTTACTTAGAACTGGACTGAGATAGAACATTTCAGTTCAAATAGGTCAATCACTCTAAAGGATGATGTAAAAAATCTATCAGCAAAATAAACCCAAAGAAAACAAAATGACCACAATTCCCCTCACAAAAGAAACCAAGGGAGAAATTGCTATTTAGCTAACTCATACATTGCTACACTACTACATTTTCTAAACAAAGGGTGTGGATATTCTCCTTTGGATTCTGAGTACAAACTTTGCTCTGTGGTAATGATCACTCTGGGAAAAAAAAACAGAAAAATCATATTTTCCCTGATGTACCAGCAAACTCCCAGATTTAAAATTCTTGCTAGGAAGGGCTCAGAATGCACAACTATTTCCTTTACCTTTCTTAAAAAATAACTGTTGGGAAGTTACAGATTTGTATGGCCATAAATTTACCAATACATTTATTTCTCATCCTCTGACTACTTGAAGAAGTTGAGGCAATTCTTCCCCTTTTCAAAAGCAATATACAAATATTGGTACATGTGTTTACACATTCATTTAAAAAACCATATGACACACACAGACACCTTTGAATGTTTCTATTTCCTTAAATTTCCAAGGACATTGGGACACACAGAAATGAAAAACCACCTTTTCACCTTATAATTATGTCTGTGATGTTACAGGTTGTGCTTCTCTCTTTCTTATATGAGGTACTACATGAAAGAAAATAGGAAATACATGCAAAAGTGGAAGGGAAAAATATAAAAGAGAGTAAGGAGAAGCAAAAAAATAAAACAGCTAGGATGGTAAGGAAGAGAACAAATCTAGGAAGGAGAGAGAGGAAGAAACAAATAAAAGTAGAGATACATAAAATAGGAAATGAAGTAAAAGTCAAGTAAGAATCAAGTGCAAAAATTGAGAACGGATTAAATAATACAAAGTGTGAGAATAAAATACAAAGCTATAAACCAGGAATACTTAGTGGCAGGAATTATCCTAAAAGAAATTTGTAGAAACAAAAATGAAAAGAGAACATGTCTGTATTTTTAAAGTAAGATTAAAAGAAGTAAAATCAGGACAAGTTGACTGCAGCCGATCTTGGAAATAATTGCCAGAAATCTTTTGGTGCTTCCATCCCTAACATTCAGTTATTCTCCTTTGATAGTTTTCCACAAATTGAACAGATGATACAGTATTTCAAAAGCCAATAAAGTACTATATGGCCAGAAATAAGCTATCTTAACTAGTGCAGGAAATGCTGAAGCAATTACAGTAATGACTCATCATTAAAATTATTCTTCTTTTCTAAAATGGTCATAGCTGCAAACAGCTTATGATTATCCGAAAGTAGCCAGTCTTCAAAAGAAAGGGCAAAAGTATTTTTGTTTAAGAAGTCAATCGAATGCTCATTGTGCCTTTTACCATCACTCTTTTCCTGCCTCAGAAGGGTTATTTCCTCCTTTGTCACCTCATTTATATTCCACAGTATAAGGTTCATTGATTACAATCAGGAGAAAAACTTACAATGAAGTGAATTATAAGTTTTATTCACAGAGGCCTCTAGACTTGCAGTAAAAGTTGCAGATAATATCCCTAAGGCTTCTGAGTTACAGCATGGCAGAAAATTGTTTCATATTGCTTAATTTGGAAACATTAACATAATGGAAGACAATCAATAGGCTCTAATAATTACAGCAAAACCACACAATTCCCACAAGCAAACATGTGCTTTATGTGGTATACAAATTGCTATCCTGTAAAATGCATAATTACATTCTCTGTAAAGCAATTCATCAGAAAACACAACTATCTTGTTATGCTCTTGAGGGTATTTCCAAACTTCATTCCATAATACCAGCAGTATCAGTTAAAACGAGGTCTAAGAGCAAACAATAGCAAGCAGGAGACGTGATGGTTCCCTCTTCAGGTATCTGAAGACAATAAACAAACATCATAGGAACAGAATTCCTAAACCCTGTTCTATCTGTAACTAACAGAAAGAGAAAAAACAATTTTAGAGGGAACGGTTGGGCTTTGCAATGGGAGGAGTTCCCTCCACACTCAGCACTGATGACTTTGTGGAAACATCTCCTGAGTGAAGGGAAGATGGTTATTAGTGCTATTAAAAAACACAGAAAGATCTAGAAAAAACTTTCTGGGAACAAGCTTACAGTGTCAGAGATGAGTAATAAATGATAGAGGTTTTTTTTCTCAGTGTAAAATCTTTGCTTCTCTCCTATTATTCTCACAGGCACTAAGGACACTCTTAGTGGTTTTATGTACTATGAACTTTTACTTTATTACATAAATACTACTGGAACTGTCTAGAGACGATAAAAAGACTTACTCACTGCAATACCCCTAATTTTGATGAATTGCAGTTCATCAAAAGTTACAATGTTGCTAAAAATAGAGTGCTATGTTTTATCCTTAACATGTGAGCTGAACACAGAAGCACTTCTGTCCTTAAATGTACAAGCCTGACTAGATTCAGGGCATATTATGAGAAGAGAGACAGGAAAAGAATTAGGAATTTGGCTTGCTGTAGAAATGTTTCATCCAGGCTGGGATGAAACCCTCTAAATACATGAGACTAGTCACAAGTTAAGTATTTTTGTATAACCCATATATCCAATCTGGAGACTTTCTCCCAGCTCATAATGTAGCTGCTAATAGCGTTGATCTGTGATTTAGTCAGTCATCTGCCTTATTGGCAGAAGTCCTGTGTGGTCTATACTCTGTCAGCTATCACAGCGTAATTAGTTTTACAGATGCTAAATAGTCCTTCTTTAAAGTACAGATAAGGTAAAAGTACAAACAAATATGTATTACCCCTGATTTAGGAGTGCAAAACTGAGGTTGAAAATGGCAACAGCTTCCCAATATTACAAATTATCACCGTTTTGCTTTGGTCGCTTTCCTGACACATTTTTCTACAGCTTACAGTTATCTGATCTGATAACAACATTTTTTTTCAGGATTACCCGACCTGCACTATCCTAAGAGCTGTCTTGGCCTCAGCTAATGTATATGCATATGGGCTACCTGAATCCTAGCAGCTTCCTAACCTTTACGTTCTCAGCTTTGTAGTTGTAAAATCACACAAAAATAAATAACACGCTCATTATTTAATAAGAAAAATAAGGAAATGGCCAAGCAATGTAACCTTTTGACTATACTTAACAATTACTGATCATAAAGAAGACTGGAACCTTTAGATTTGCATCGCTGCCTGCTGTTATCTGAACTAACATAGTAACATAAAACTGCAAAGAATTTTTTAATTATTATTTATTATTTTTTTTTAACATGAACCAATCATGACTGGCAGAGGAAACACAATTATGCCTGAAATTATGAAACTAGCGGGGATCCTGAATTTGGTTCCTATACAGGCAATGGTCTTCATGAGTTACAGGCTACTTGTTTCTCAAAAACCCTGTCCATGGGCACTGCCCATTACCTATTTCTGCTCTACTCTGTGTTCATTACTTTTTGTTTTCCTTACTGACTTTTCCACTGTTTCCTGTCATTTCTTCAGGTGTTAAGGTCATGCCTACAAGTTTAAATTAACCTTCTCTTATTAAACTACAGTGCTTCTTAACCACTTCAGTAGCATTCCAATGTTTGATGGGCGTGGATGGAAAACTGTTAAATGTTACTGACTTAATTGTACTAATAGACATAAATCAGATCTCTGCAATTCTTAATTTTGAGATGTGAGAATCTGGTGGGATGGGGGCGGGGGGTGTCCTTTCGTTTGAGTTACCGTTACCATAGACAGATGGGAATGATTCCCATTGCACTGAGTAATAACAAAAGGAAGAATAGCATAAAAACAATAAAGAGCAATAAATAAGTATAAACATGTTAATAAATATTGTGAATAGATATGAAGGGATTTTCCTGCTCCAAAGCTTTTGGAGTCTCAGCATTACATTTCAGTACTATTTGAAAATCACACTCTTTCAATAATCTTTGCCCAAACAAATCTAAAACCTGAAAAGATGTCTTAGCCTATGAAGACAGGTTGAGAGTGTTGGGGTTGTTCAGCCTGGAGAAGGCTCTGGAGACACCTTATAGCGGCTTACTAGTATCTGAACTGAGCCTACAAGAAAGCTGGAGAAGGACTTTTTACAAGGGCATGTAGTGACAGGACAAGGGGTAATGGTTTAAAACTAAAAGAGTGTGGTAGATTTAGATTAGATGTTAGGAAAAAAAATCTTTCCTGTGTGTGTGGTGAGACACTGGCCCAGGTTGCCCAGAGCAGCTGTGGATGCCCCATCCCTGCAGGTATTGAAGGCCAGGCTGGATGGGGCTGGGAGCAACCTGGTGTAGTGGAAGGTGCCCGTGCCCTTTGTAGTGGGGTTGGAACTAGGTGATCTTTAAGGTCCCTTCCAGCCCAAACCATTCTATGATTGCATGTTTCTGTCTCTGTACCTACCCTCCATGCTTCTCCCTCCTGCTTTCATTGATCTTCTAGTATGCGAGTGGTGCTCTTCTGTCTCTTTCCTGCTCAAATTTTGTATTCTTTCCTGTCCCTCATGCCTGTTCCATTCTTCCTCTCTGCCTTTTACTATTTCCCCAGGTTTTTGTTTGGTTGTTTTTTTTTTTTTTTTTTTTTTTTTTTCCTTTTACTTCTTTCAGCTCTTGTTCTCTATGTGTTTTTCCTGAACTCCCTGCCTTTTGTCTCCAGTTCTCCTCCTTTACTTTCTGGGCTGACATCACAGTGTTGCTAGGAGAAACTGCAGGTCTTGCTAAGCCCATGTCACTCTAGAAACATGGCACACACAAGATACACTACTGAAGCTATGAAGAACACACTCAGGACACATTAATTTTGGCAATAATCAAACTGAAACAAAGATGCACTGTCCATACGTATATAATGATCTTTTCCCAAACTGGAACGAATTTGGAATTTTTTATGATGTTGCAACATTGTGAGGGCATTTCATGAGGAAACTTGTCCAAAATGAAGTCACTGCTTCAAAACACTCAGGAATGAACCTTACCAGGACATGGCTGTGTTGTTTAATAGAGAAACTGTGCATTTTTGTCTCACTGCAGAGCATCTTGATTAAAAGAAAAAAACCCAGATATTCCAGTTGGAATTGCAATTGGAAAATGTAATCTCAAACAGCTCAACTTTGACAAGCATTGACAGAATGGTTTTAAAAAGGAGAAAAAAATGTTATGCATCCATAAACACACTTAACATTTCAAAACATAATAAGCAAATGGAAACTTCCTTCTTAACAAACTTTATCTTAGTTGAAGTCCACATAAATGGTGCAGCACATTCAGGTACAAGTGTGATGACAAGAGAAGACAAGAACTAGCTAGTGGAAGACAGACAGCAGTTCTTACCTGGCAAATGGGTGAGGACATTTACCCACTGCTTAACCTGTTCTAGTACGGTGCACTCTGCTAAAGAATTCAGAGAGGTAGGACATGGACAGAGGTCTGCCTAATCTTACATTTGTGCATCTTTTAATAGGAAATTAACTGATAGATTGTAGGAATTTAACTAATTCTGATTGTAGCACCTCTTTTCCTCTTCTCACTGTCTTGCCTCACTACCCAATTTATCTTTTTAAAACTATAATAATAATAACAACAACAACCACTAATAATACTTAGCTTTTACACACCCTGCTGTTCTTACTGTGGTGAAATTCCATTTGAACTCAATGGGAGTTTTGTCTGAGCAAGCACTATGGGATTCTCTCCTTGATTTATAAAGAACAATTCACCACAGCATCTAGATGCTATTTTGAAAAATTAAAAATAGATTACACAAAGCTACACAATGAATGCTATTTAACAAGCTAATATTATCACTAAGAATATATTGGTAATCTTGGAGCTGGTAGCAGCAGGAGCATTTGATTTTTCTATTTCTATGATTAACTCCAGTAGAGAACACTTTGCCTTTTTTTCTGGGTATGTCTATTTTAGAGACTTCTCATAAGTTAACAAGACTGTTACTGAAGAGTGATCTCTATAGGTTTAGTCTTCAAAGCACAGTAAAACTTAATTTAATCACAGCTTCAAAATACCATACAATAAAACTAATTTAATTACACTTAGCAATGGCCACTAGTCTCATTAAAATGCTAATGAGGCTTATAATTATTAAATTGCTTAATGATTGTTAATATAAATAAATGAAAAAATAAAGCTTAAGCAGAAAGTCAGAATGCCCTCAGGTAATTTTTCTTAGTGGCAGTTTCACATGATATAGTTTCTTTGCAGTATTCAGAAAACCCAAGCAGATTAAAGTTTGAAGTAAGAGGATGTAAAAGAGAAGGACACAGCTGGAAGTGTAGCCAGTCTATCGCCTCCTCTTGAAATATTTAAATATAGCTGATATAAAATGTCCTTGTCTGGAATCATTTAGAATAGTTGTTTTCATATCATATAGCATGTATGGAAAAAATGAATGTATATCGAAAACTCACAAGGAAATCCAATTCACACAAAATATTTTTCCTGACACTACTGGTAGTGTCATAATATTAACATCTGTATGAAAACCACCATGAAAAAGAATAAAAATGGAAGCTGTAAGTACTCAGAGAGAGAGCTAAAGACTACTCTGTATTATTTTTTAAAAAATCTAATGGATACAGATACTGATTGTAAGATCCATTCCCGTGGACAGAAGGAAAAGGATTTCAGCCACTGAGTTAATGAGAATAGGAGAACTGTAATCTTTGTGTCTTCCTTATATCTAGTATATGTACAGGGAAATCACAAAGCGTGCCATTTTTCAAGGTAAAATATTAATGGAGATGAACTGACTTCGAAAAAATATATACTAGGGTATAAGGTGAGAAGGAGACTGCATGTTTCAGAAATGAGAAATATCTGACTCAAATGCAAAGCAGCATTCGCACACAAAATTTGCAGTGTATTCAAAGGATGCTGTTCATGTCCTAATATGAAAACACATTTCAAAACCTCCAGTAGCAGCTGTTGTCATTTGGCCAAATGTAAAGCAGCCTCCCCTGCCCCCACATTGTGGCACTTATTTTGTGGCTCCAGGACTGTCAGGCATAGAGCAATGTGAGCAGCTCCAGCTCAGAAACACACAGTGGCACTGAGCTCGACTGCAGTAGCTCACTGTGTTAGCTGTGAGGAATTCCCTGAGCTCTTATTAAGGAGAGTTTCAGAGCCAGAAAGTAGCCAGGGAACTTCTCCTAAAGGCTTATGAATAGTCACAAGGAAGGAAAAGTAAAGGACCAAAGCAAATAAAAGCCAAGGAACCTTGACTGCTTTTTGGGTCTTCTAAAGTCACTCCACTGACAAAAAAGCCCACAGAATGGCTTCTTATAATCCTCTGGCAGGATATATTTGGGTCCTCAAAACACAATTTTAATTTAGAGCATACTCCAAATGTGCACGTTATTCACAACTAAAAAAAGGTGGAAGGCACAGCCTTGCCAGACAGAAGCAACCACCAGCACCGGAATGGCTGGCCCTTGTTTTTTCCAGCAATCAGGCCCCGTTCAAGAGAAACAAAACCTTTCACAGCTTCAGAAAATAAGTCTCCCTCTTCTTCAAAACTATCTTTTATAAGACAGAGGTATATATCATTATTTCTTCACTCCAATAAAGCACTGCTTCTTGCTGAAGTACATCCAGTCACCCTTCTAATCAAGAGAACATTGTCACACATTAGCACCTCACAAAAGGGGAGAAAAAGTTCTAAAATCAAACTCTCCATACCAGTAGAAAACTAAGTTAAAGTAATATGCATTAAATTAGTATTCCAAAACAGCAGTTTTAAACCCCCCCCCCCCACACACACACACACCCCCACACACACACAGCCACCCCCACACACAATCTCACTTAGCAAGACCAATACACTTGGAATCCACAATTCTAAACTGTTCTACCCAGTTCTCAGATCTGTTATTTTTCCTTCATCAACCATAACACGTCCTAGGACAAAGTTCACTTGACATTAAAATATAACACTCAATGTCATTTTAATCTCAGAGGTGAACGTAGTCACTTTGCATACATCTTGGCATATCCCCTTCCCTTGTTATATTTTTGAAATACTGAAAAATAAATGTTTTGGGGTACATGCCTAGTCAGGCACTACCAGAATCCATTTTGATTATGCTAGAATCCAAACAGAATTTAAGTGATTCTCTTGGGGAAAAGTATTAGTTAATGAAGACTCTTCCAGGTTATCCTACTAGACTAGGAATAATTCACTCACTAACTTTATTCATTTATAGCAGCAACTGGAATTGCTGTGCTGTCCCTTTTGCAATTCATCTGCAGAGAAAATTCATAAACATACATTTATTCATTTGGCTAGAGGTTATCAGTAGCTTTCAGATACTTGGAGTTTTGCTCCTCAAGGCAATGCTAAGGAACAGTTTGGGGCAAATCCTGAATAGTACATTGCAGTAAAATTAAATAAACATGCTTTAGCTACTCATATTTAGGCAGTTGCCCAAATGAAAACTAAAGCTTTGACAAATAGTAGTATTTTTCTGGTTCAAAACAGAATGGAAGAATTAGACAAGATGAAGGGTTTTCCTTTTGCTAAATTGCTGAAGTTAATGTACTAGTTCATCTAGTTTCTGAAACTGGAAAAAAAAAGAAGAAAAAGTGATTTCTGAATTGGATGTAAAAAAAAAATGAAACATAGTATCACTGAAATAATATGGGAGGATTGGGAATGGATAATCTGGAAATGTATGGGGAAGAAGAAGGTCTCAGTGTGAAGACAGGACTATGGTAAACATTTTATTAGTGGCACAACAGAGGAATAGAAACGTTGATACCTAAGACGTCTTCACATGTGGAGAAACTAAGTTGGTCAAATGACAAATGCATGTGTTTATAGCAAAGAACATTTTGTTATTGTGGGAAAATATACTTACTGCTGGACAAAATCAAACAGAAACCTTTCTCATGACAAAGCAATTCAGATTTCTCTGCTCTTTTCTCCATACCCAGGAAAGTACGGCCCTCTATCTCCATCTTGGTGGTTTATTTCATCATACCTGGAGCCTTAGAAACCATTTCTGAGTATATTGGTCTAGCATTTAGTGCCAGATCAGAAATCAGGTTGGATTACTTGCTGTGTTAAATGAGCTTAGACTGTATATTTATGGATCAAAGAAGCCCTCCTGTTGTATTTCCAGTGGAAAGTTGTTTTTCTGTAATAGACCTACGTAGCAATGGTAAAATAATTTGCTGTCTGTAGCCCATTCTTTTTCCAGCTTTTCTGTCATATATATAAAGGATTGAAAGCACTTAATTTTTCAGGTACTTTTTCACTAAGATCTAGAAATATGGGGCAGGGGGCAAGGGGAATTGCTTTACACAAGTGCAGTGACACTGAGTTATTGCACCAGGCTGGCTGTCCACTTTAGATATTCTATATTGGTGGAAAAAGTTATCTTCAGTGCTGAGATTATAAAGTCAGTAGAAAAAAACCTGTTACAGCTGAGGCCTTGTATTAAAACTGCAATACAGTTTCTTTTCATAAATCAGAATATATATTTTTTTTTCCAGAAAATTTGTATTTCCATTATAATCATTACTGAAAGTGTCTTGGAATGTTTTCCTGAAGTACAGAAATATTTTGCTTCATATTGTCAATCCTTAGAATGACAAATACAAAAAAGTTGATGATGCCTTATTCTCTGGCTCCTTGTTTTAATTAAATCAATGTTGAGATTAAACTCGACAAGTTTCCCTGCAAATAACATATTTCATGGTAAGCCTGATGAGGTAAAGGCAATTTAAGGTCAGTTTCTGGAGTTATTTACACTGTTCTTTGTGCCTGAATTAATCAGATGCAGACAAGACCATAGCAACACAGGAAAGACAAAAACAAAAAGAGGACAAAAAAAAAAAAAAAAAAAAAAAAAAAAAAGGAAGATGCAAAGCACAAAGCAGTTAGGAGAACAAGATGAGAATTTTAGAGAAGGTGGTTTGGGAAATCCAGGTCATAGATACGTTATCGAATGCTCAGGAGCACCTCGGGAATCGAGAAATTTTTCCTAGCTAGCTCCTAAAGGGGAGCTAGACCCCTTAACCTTGATTAAAAACACACGAGAATAAGTAACATGCTAATTAGAGCACTGACCCCCAGCAGAAGTCCAGAAATAGAGTGATGGCTTCTGGCTCTGCAGATAAAAATCAGTCAGGGTGCTGCTGCCAGAAATGGAAAGGAAGGTCAGGCTCAGGAGGCCCAAAAACAACACGTGAAATAGCACAGGGAGAGAAATGGGGCAGTGAAGATGAAAAGGTGAAATCTTTTTAACATTTCATTAGCTCAAATAAAATAATTAGGAAGTTATGCTGGGTTTAGAAATTCTGAATGGGACTAGCTTATTTCTCTAGTACAAAAAAAAAGCTTGAGATGAGGGCAGGGATGGGCCACCTCATAGCCAAGGGCCTCGTGTACTTAAAAGTTGAAATAAGGTTCTGCCTGCTGCATCGTTCTGGCCTGTTGATTCCCAAGGAAGCTTCTATTAGAGACAATTAATATTAAATCCAGTGACATGACTTCTGGTAACCAAAACACCCTTTCTCAGGATCTCTCATAAAACGATTTGTGTATAAAATCACTTCAGTTACTCTAAATCCTGTCTTATGGGCAATTTATCTTACTTCAGAGGACTCCTCCAAGAGCCTTGGCTTTGGAAGTTCAGCAGCACAGACATCCCAGCACAGGTCCTCCGTGTGGTGAGAGGAGAAGCACACATAATGATTTAATTTTAAAAATAGACTCATCAAAACTGAGAGGTAATACACTGGCAAGTAATTACATTCTGAGTGAAAATATGCAGGTAAATCACATTCACTTCCGTGCAGAATGCTTGTATAGTAATTATGACTCATCTAAAAATCTATTTAAATCATTGGTTTTAAATCTTAGATGAGGCTTAAGTGATGCACCTTCTTTTGCACTCCCGAAGTGCAGTCCTTTGCAAAGGATCCAATTTTATTCGATTAGTTCACTTCTAAAGGAGTGAGCAAAAAATAAGCTGTTGCACGTTCTGTCAACAAGTAAAAAAGTTGTTCTGGGCATTTGCAGCAGGAAGAAAAACATAGATATATATTGAAGTTTTGAAATAAAGAAACTAAATACATTATGTATTTGACAGAGACCATACATAAAGGAGACTCCAAGATTATTGGAAGCTATTGAGTTTCCAAGATTTATGGCATCAAGTGTACACGATGAGTTTTTAAATATAAGTCTTTTTCTTCTACATGTAACTTAAATTAGTAAAATAAGATTAGATTTTAGAAAATGAAGAAGTCTAAAAAAAAATTCTGGAAGTATTGAAACTGAAAAATAGACACAGAAGGAAGAAACTACAAACATTTTAAGAGAGTGAACATTTTTTCCCCTCTGTCTAACACAGTCCTTAAATGACCAGCCTTTTTCTGTCCAGCTGCAAGGGAATTTATGCAAGAATGTTCAATTTACATTCTGCAGTTTGCAATATTCTGTAGCAAAGATTACAAAAGTGTTAAACTGAAGAGTAAATCCAGAAGAACCTCCAAAAGACATTTTATAACCTGCATATTTACGAATGCTTTTTACCCAGTAGCACACATTTTAATTGTAAAGTAATGGAACTAAAACCCATTTTGGCAAGCAGTAAACAAATATAGAGCAAAAAATACCTGGCTTGTACTGTTTTATTATTATTTTTATATGACAAGGCAAGGAAAAGTGTGAAGGAACACTCTAAAGTGTGAGGAAATATTTAGTATTCTTATAATATACATGATGTTAGTCAGTGCTTCCAAGACATTAGCAGCTGTCAAGTAAATAGTAGTGGGGATATTTATAGAAAGTTCTGTGCGAGAAAGCATGGAAGTGATGGTTTGAAAATGTAACAAGAAGATGATAGAAGCTGGAATCATAACATAGTATTTCTTTTTTTGTACTTTCATGAAAAGTGAATATGCCACTTGAGTGTGGCACGGATCCTTGAGTTCTCCCTGGCCCAGTTAGTGCAGCATGTCACCACACTGCTTCAGTCTGGAAGCAGCACGCCTGCAGTGTTGTATTTTAGCTTATAAATCCTCTTTCCTTACCGTGAACATGAACACGTGAACATGTCTTTTGATCTAAACATTGCTGCTTAAGAGCTGTGCCTATACACTCATGGTACTCCCCTCCCCACTGCTTCAAGCACCAACTTTCCAGTTCACCTGGAATTTTCTTGTAGCAGATATCCAAAAGGTCCTTTTGCTGCAATTGTATATCTGCCTCCCAGTCTCCCTGTAACTTGTACCCAAGCTGTAACTTACACTTTTTTGAACCTTTATCAGTCTATTCTTGACACACTGGTTCAGAATAACATTTAGTCAGTATTTGACTGAGAACCAGGGTTGATGGTGTCAGACACTGATAGCAGTCCTCTAACTGCAGCTAAGAAAACAAATTTGCAGCATGGAGTTACTGTTGAATAAGAGGGGGAAAAAAGAAAAGACTAGACAGCATCTCCTCGGGCAATCCTGATATCAAATTGTACCTTAGGTATAACTAGAATTTTTATTTCCCTGTCCTCTGCTGAAAAACGGGTTCAGACCTTCACATCTATTATAACTGAAAATTATATTCCGGACAAAGTGTTACAAAGCACACTGGTTATTTGTCCATTTGTCCACTTGTACAAGGAGTATGTTGTCTGCTGTTATTTTTTTCATTGCATTCATTCACTGACTACATTTAACATACACAACTTTCTCTTCTTTATTGTATCTGTTGAAAACCTATTTAACTGCAGAAACTCTTTTCAGTCCCTAGATACATGAAGGTTCACTCTATGCCATTGTGTACTCATATACACTAATCCAACTCCTCAGATCATTCAGTTCTCCCTGTACAACATTTTAATTCTGTTCCTTATCAGGGATGACTCTCAAACCTGGGCTATTACAAAACATTACTAGCTTGCTTCTATGTTTAGCGTCATCCTGCATGAAAATATTGACCAACCATCCAAGTCTTTAGAAACTCTGCTGGTTAACTTCTCTTCACTGCAAGAGAAAAATCTGGAGTGTTGTCTCACCCTTTCTTTTGCTCAAGACTTTATTGACATTACAGTTACTCTAACTTCTATGTTTGCTAATTTTCTATCAGCAGACACTTTCATCATATTCAGTAAGGCATCGCTACAGTAAGGCTTTGTTGAAGACCAGATTGATAAGATCTATCCTTTCTGCATGATCTAGAAATTGGTTCAAATAAATGTTGTGTATACAGATGTGTGCATAATTTCATGTTATTGCAGTTTAATGATGGGTCTCCAGGTCTAAACCCAGCTATAGCTGAAAGCATTATTCTTTTTCATTTTAAAACCGTATTTTGCATGTCTTACATTTCAGTGAGTTTATGGCAGTTCATAAACCAATACAACTGGTTAATATCACAGAACGCAGTAATGAAAAACATGCAAGTATAATTTCATGCATTTGTGTGTGTATATATATACACATACTTATTTTATGATTCATATTTTAAAATTCATATATCTTTTAGAATATTTAAAAAAGCAACACTTATTTTAAGAGTTGCTATAATACATATAAATTCCTGCCTATAGCACTAAATGCAGAAAACTGATCAGAGCAGAAAAGATGGGGTTTACTCATCTAGCTTAAAAAAAAAAATATTCTAACAAAAAATATCCATAGCAAAATCTGATTTAGAATTGTAAGCTTCTGTAAATTATCATGCAGATCACCATGCAAAAATCCCCTACTAACTGGGATTATGTCCAGGTTCACAACCATTTATGAAATGTAGGCTAGTTTTCACTCAGAACAAGAGTACATGAAAAAGCTTTGACTGGATGGCAAGTTTGAAGATATTACCTATTACCAAGGGACACGGTAATTTTCACCAGGGCATCTTGAAGATGCTACAGTCAAACAAGACTTTGAAAAAGATACAGATGAACTTTTTGATAACTTCAAGTGAAGCACTTCAAGTTCAGATCACTTCATATTACTTCTGTTTAAATACTTCACACAATATGCCAGCTTGGATTCATTCAGCTAATAAATTAAAATGTAATAGTTTGAAAAAACACAATAGCAATAAGCCATTTATTATATTTTTTTCTTGCTTCTATAGAGACTATAGAAAAGGTTTTTTTTATTTTCACACTCTTATCCTCCCTCTTCTCTAAATTTAAGCTCAGCTTTAGGGCACAGCAGAAATAAAAATAGTACTATGTTCCTCATTCATCAAAGTATTGAACACAGTTTTATGTGAGTAGTTTCATTCAAGTCCATGGGTTTACGCCAAAGTTTAAAAAGAAATATATGTGCGTGTTTCTGCATAAGTCAGCATCTTCTGCCAATTAAGTTGTGAAAACCTTTCTAAACATTGCAGCATTGCTCCTATAAAAAAAAAAAAGAACAATGGTTTGGGTTTGGTGTTTTGTTTTTTGGGGGGCAGGCAGAGAAACCCAGCTTTGCTGTGGAATAAGCACTAACTCACTAGCATGTGTGGTGCTATGAATATGATCATTTTCTTGATATCCCTGCACCAATTTCAGAACCAACTGAGCAGAATAAAATACTTTCTCCATAGGCCCTGAATAAGGGCCTATCAATTCATACTTCCAAAGGGATACTTTACTTTTCACTTTTTACTTCTTAGTTGTGGCTTGGCTTTTTTTTTTTTTTTTTTTTTTCTTTAGACATTTTTAAACACCCACAGTATGTAAGATGCTGCATACTGAAAACCTGATTTTTCTGGGATTTGGTGTTTATTTGCACATAACACATCTAATGTGAAACAAGACGTGAGCAGGAGAAAACCAATTCAGTATGAAGGATTATTCAGTACTATTCTTCAGCGGCAGGAATAGAAGTCATCAATTCTAGCCCATCCCACTAAAGACATAAAATTTCTAATAGTTGGTCAGAATTTCAAGTGAAAGATGATGATATCAGTTTAAGTTCCTAAAGTCTAGGAGCAAGCATAAGTAAATCTCTTCCTTATGAGTAGCCTTAGCGATTAGACAGGGAAGAATAAGGATGAAAACTAAACCACTAAGTCATTCTTTTAAGTGATCTTTGAAAAACTGGGACACAATACTAAGAGTACAGAAACTTGCACTGCCAATTCTTTTACTATATTTATAGACACTGATTTGACAGTGGGAGTCTATCAACAGACCTAATGACAGCTATGTCAGACTTTGAAGACAGATTATATATAAAGTATACTTTCATACGTCCTTTCTATCCTGACTGATTCACTAACATCATTTTTTTAAGAACCACAGACCAGATCTGAGACCACAGCTTATGACTTGCAGACAAAATAGGGTAGTTGTTAAAGAGTAGCCCAAAGGATATATTCACATAGGATGTGGGAAATTAATAATAATAACATGATGCTCTCCCTTTATCAAACTGACTTTTCTCATACCTGAAATATACTTTAGCAATCATCCTAGAGACAATTATGAGATAAGAGAGTTAAATAATCTTTTCCCTCCTACACTTTAATCTGTTTGGACTGAGAGCTTCTTTAGCAAACACTGATTACTATCCTTTGATTGTACAAGGTCTAGCGCCAGGGGGATGATCTTAATGTGAACCTTTTAGATTTTATTAAACAGCAATATTATAAATGATTTTTTTATAGCTTTGCATCATAATGCAGTGTAACTAATCAACTCTCCCCACTCATCTCTGCTCTGCCTAATCCTGAGTTTACTTTGAAAACAACTTCAGTATGACATTTGGTATGACTTTGTTACTTTTAACTGAGCAATATAAATCTAATCAAATTATAAACCCTTTACAAGTAGGTTTATACTTAAATATACGGATCTTTTATATGAAGTAGCAGAGAATAGTTTGCTATTTTAAGGTTAATATTTCTCTTAAAAATGTTTCATTTTCTCTATAAAGTGTTGAGAATAATCTGGATTTTCAAAGGATAAATTGTTAATGAAACATCTACCTTGAAAAAGTATCCAGTTTCTTGTTGCCTGCAAAATAAGTGATAATCATTGACACCAAGAAGTGATTCATGAAGACAGCTTTTGACTGTGATGGATGAGCAACTTAAAGGTATACTGGCCAAGATTATAAGAAAGCAGAGGGACAAAGTTATATTTTTGCAAATGAGTTACTGAACAGAAAATATAATCCTAGTAAAGAAAAACAGGGGTTTAGCTTGGTTTAGCATAAACCTAAATTCTAAGATGAGCTTCTTCAAATCTGAGGATCACAAAACAACAACAAAAAATGAAGCTTGTGGGTTTTCCCCATGGCAAACTTATTCTCTTCTCTAAGTTCTTAAGCATCACAAGAGAAATTATCCTCTCTCTTTCTCATCTGTGGTAGCTAAAATGATCATTTACTTTTACAGAACTAAGAACATGAATTTTTTTACAGGCCCCCTGTCCTCTCCATATTGCTGTGTTAACTAAAGAATCCAGTCTCATAAAAAGTTATGTTTGTTCTGCTCTCAATTACAACCAAGAATTAGGTGAAGCTCACCTAATGACTTCATTAAATTTATTATAAAGCATTACTCTGCTTATTTTTACTAGTGTTTCCTTTTCTACCCCCTCCAAAGTACTGTCTGTTTACAAGTTTAATTGTAACTGTTCTCCAAAAGGTTCCACTGCCTAGTCCAAAGTCTTTTTGATGCAGTCCAGCTGCAAAAGTTCAGCTCAGAGAAAATTGTTTAGTTATGAACAACTTTGCCAAAGTCCACAGGAAACAACTACAAATGGTAAGAAAGTTAATATTTCAAGCAGAGGTTAGACTGTTGAGATAGGAATAGCTGCCCAAAAATTCAAGAAGAAAAGTACTGCTAGAGAAAGGTATGAAAACCTGAAGTTAACTGAAAGAGTTACAAGGCAGCAGCATCAAAGATCAGTCTGAGTAAACACAGACATAAGGTCTTACATGTGGGTTGGCAAGCATATTGATGCTTATCCTGCAGGCTCATTAGTCCTAGCTAGACACTGTGTACATCCTGCTAGCAGTTTCTTTGCAAATGGGAAAAAAACACCTCTGAGTAACCAGCAACAAAAAAAAAAAAAAAAAAAAAAAAAAAAAAAAAAGCCCCAAACATCATTCCTAAGCATGCAATTAGAAAGAACAGAAAAGGAAAATCCTAAAATAGTAATGAATACTGAAGAGCATCTATAGACTTCATGCAGACACTTAATGGAACATGTCAATTATTTCATATTGCATACTTGTTGATGGCTTGACCATGAGCATACTATCTCAAAGCCCTTTGTTTAGAAGATGGCTCCCAGGTTGCGATTTCATATTATATTTTCAGGAAATAAGTATATCAGTGCAGTCATTCTTTCTTATGAAATTTCATTTAGGTGAGATGGTATATCAGAAACAAGGTATATCAGTTTATGTACTCTTGGTTCATAGAATCATCACAGAATCATAGAATGGTTTGGTTTGGAAGGGACCTTAAAGTCCATCTGGGTCCAACCCCCTTGCCATGGGGCACCTTCCACTAGACCAGGTTGCTCCAAGCCCCATCCAGCCTGGACGTCCAGGGATGGGGCACCCACAGCTTCCCTGGGTAGCCTGTGCCAGTGTGCCAGTGCCTCACCACCCTCACGGTGAAAGATTTCTTCCTTATATCTAGTCTAAATCTACCCTCTTTCAGTTTAAAACCATTACCCCTTGGCCTATCGCTACATGCCCTTGTAAAAAAATCCCTCTCCAGTTCTCTTGTAGGTTCTGTTTAGATACTGGAAGGCTGCTGCAAGGTCTCCCCAGAGCCTTCCCTTCTCCAGGCTCAACAACCCCAACTCTTTCAGCCTGTCTTCACAGGAGAGGTGCTCCAGCTGCCTGATCACCTTCACGGTCCTCCTCTGGATTCGTTCCCACAGGTCCATGTCATTCTTATGTTTTGGGGCTCCAGAGCTGAATGCAGTACTCTAGGTGGGGTCTCACAAGAGCAGAGCAGAGCAGAGGGGAAGAATCACCTCCTTCAACGTGCTGGTGACACCTTTTACACAGCCCAGGATTTGATTGGCTTTCTGGGCTGCAAGTGCACATTGTCAGGCCACGCTGAGGTTTTCATCCACCAGTGTCCCCAAGTTCTTTTCCTCAGGGCTGCTCTACACCCATTATCTACCTAGCCTGTATTGATATTGGGGTTTTCACCCACGCAGGTGCAGGGCCTTGCACTTGGCCTTGTCGAACTTCACCAGGTTCATACAGGCCCACTTCTCAAGCCTGTCAAGGTCCCTGTGGATGGCATCCCTTCCCTCTGGTGTCACCACACAGTTTGTTGTCATCAGCAAACTTAATGAGAGTGCACTCAATCCCACCGTCCATGTTGCCAACAAAGATGCTAAGCAGCACCCAGTCCCAGTACAGACCCTTAAGGAATGCCACTCGTCACTGGTCTCCACCTGGACATTGAGCCATGGACCGCAACTCTTTGAGTGTGACCATCCAGCCAATTCCTTATCCACCAAGTGGTCCACCATAAAATCCATCTCTCCAGTTTAGAGACAAGGCTGTCATGTGGGACAGCGTCAAAAGCTTTGCACAAGTCCAAGCAGATGATGTCACTCACTCTTCCCTCAAGTCTACACTCTGGTGACATGAAATAATTAGAGTTTAGAAGCTACTTCAGGTCTACTGCAGATACCACAGAAAAGGTGAATGGTCTTGGGCTTTTTATGTTTGTGTGAAAGAAAGGTTTGTTTATTTTGAAATATATGTATTTGTTTTAGAAGTGTAGTGGTATCTTTGCTACAATGTTGTTCTAAGACATAACAAATTTATGTTATCATAATGCAATACTTAGCCTGTGGTCTCAGGGTTTAGCCACTTAGAAATCAGAAGTAATTCATTCATGTAAACAGAGGTCAATTATGTTACTATTCTTGCATAAGGCATCTCACCCTCCCACCCCACCCCAATTCTGGAAGTTATAACTGAAATCTGATGATGAACAAAGGAAAATATGTGGATCACAGAATCAAAGAATCAAAGGTCAGGGTTGGAAGGGACCTCTGGAGGTCATCTAGTCTAAACCCCTGCTAAAGCAGGCTCACCTGACAGGTTGCAGGTTCATGTCCAGGCAGGTTTGGAATGTCTCCAGAGAAGGAGACTCCACAGCCTCTCTGGGCAGCCTGTCCCAGTGTTCTGCCACCCTCAAGGTAAAGAAGTTCTTCCTCATATTCAGATGGAACTGCCTGTGCTGCAGGTGGTGCCTGTTTCCCTTTGGTCCTGTTGCTGGGCACCACTGAAAATAGCCTGGCCCCATCCTCTTGATGCTTGCCCTTAAGATATTTATAGACGTCAATAAGATCCCTTCTCAGTCTTCTTTTCTCCAGGCTGAACAGGCCCAGCTCTCTCAGCTTTTCCTCATAAGGGAGATGCTCCAGTCCCCCAGTTATCTTGTAGCTGCACTGGACCATCTTCCTCTTGAACTGAAGAGCCCAGAGGTGAACACAGCACTCCAGATGTGACCTCACCAGGGCAGAGTAGAGGGACAGGATCACCTCCTTGGATCTGCTGACCATGCTCTTCCTCCTAATGCACCTCAGAATCCCCTTGGCCATCTTGGCCACCAAGGCACGCTGCTGGCTCATGGGCAACTTGCTGTCACCCAGAAGTCCCAGGTCCTCCGCAGAGCTGCCTTCTAGCAGGTCAGCCCCAGGCTGTACTAGTGTGTGGGGTTTTCCCTCCCTCGGTGCAGGACCTTACACTTGTCTTTGCTGAACTTCATGAGGTTCCTCCCTGCCCAGCTCTCCAGTCTGTCCAGGTTTCACTGAATGGCAGCACAGCCTTCTGGTGTGTCGGCTCCTACTAGTTTGGTATCATCAGCAAACTTGCTGAGGGGACACTCAGATCCTTGATTTACATTTCTGTCCTCCAGTTTTTGGCCTTTACTCAGTTTGAAATGTTTTAGGTACTATTTAGAAGATTCAGGACTTCCAAGTTATAGCAGCCTCTGTTCAGGATTTTGTTGGGCAGTCAGAATTTTTATAGCAGTATGTATTGCTTCAAGCTCTAAAAACATCTGATAAGTCTCTTACTAGGCTAGTAGAAAGTGGTAGCTTCACTGACAAAGACAAATTCAACACAGCCTCAGTGCTAGAAGTACTCTTGACAGGCTGTTTGTAGGCTGTAGTGATAGTGAATCAAAATACCTTCCAAAAGATTTCATCCCTCAGTTCTTCCAGAACTTGACCACGAGTGCATCATCATGGGTATGTGAAGGGGCAGAAATGCAATTTTATTATAAATTTCATATCTATAATAATATTTAAAATATTTTTAAAACCTAAAAATAAGGCACTGAGATATAAAATAACTTCCCAAAGTGTAAATTAGAATAGCTAACAATAGTTTGGGCCCCTAATTTCAAGGGGGACACAGAGGTGATGGAGTGTATCCAGAGAAGGGCAATGAGTCTGCTGAAGGGTCTGGAGGACAGGACTTATGAGGAGCAGCTGAGGGAACTGGAGGTGTTAAGTCTGGAGAAAAGGAGGCTCAGAGGGGACATTACCACCCTCTAGAACAACCTGCAAGGAGGCTGTAGGCAGGTGTGGGTGCATCTTTTCTCAGATAACAAGTGACAGGACAAATGTAAACGGCCTCAGGTTGTGCCATAGAAGACTTAGGTTGGATATTAGGGAAAATTTCTTCACTGAAAGGGTGGTCAAGTATTGGAACAGGCTGCACAGGGAGACAGTGGAATCACCATCCCTGGAAGTGTTTAAAAAACACATAGATGTGTGCTTAGGGACTGCAGTCCTGGCTGTTGTTGATCTTAAACATCTTGTTGATCTTAAAAAGACTTGTTGATCTTAAACATCTTTTTCAACCTACATGAATCTATGATTTTATGATTCTATAAATATTGCTGCTATTTATCTTGTGGTATTTTATATAATAATGATTTTTTATAGTACTATAAATTAAGTAGAAAAACATTGACTGACATGGATAACATACATCTTTTGTTGGTGACCACCTGCCTAGCCATATATTGAATAACAGTATTTTCAGAATTAAAAAAAAAAAAAAATATTGCCGTAAGGTATCTTAAATTTGAAGAACTGTTGATATAACACAGTATAAGTTTGAATTAATAGCAAAATATACATTAATTTAAAAGATATTGCTCGGTAATGTAGTGTTCTGAGTGAGTATGCAGAAAACACGAGAAAAGTTTCACTAAGAAACAGAACAGCTTTCAAAGTGTCTCTACTCATTTCAGTTTCCTGCAACCGCAAGCACTCCTTTCTCCAGAAACATTGATTCCTACAGATTGCTTGTTCCAGGCAAGTTCAGCAAATTTTATACAGCAAAGAAACACTTGTCAAAGATGTGGTCTGTAAAAAGTTTACTTTTAACCTCAAACACTGCATTGAATTCAGCGATGAGGAGCAGAATGAAGTCCCCACAGTCCAGGAGGAAACAGTCAGTGACCGGCTGCTCCACTTAGACACAAGTCTATGGGGCCGGATGGGATCCACCAGAAGGTACTGAGGGAGCTGGTGGAGGAGCTCGCCAAGCCACTCTCCATCATTTATCTGCAGTCCTGGCTAACTGGGGAGGTCCCAGAAGACTGGAGGTTGGCCAGTGTGACACATAACTACAACAAGGGCAGGAAGGAGGATCCAGGGAACTACAGGCCTGTCAGCCTGACCTCGGTGCCAGGGAAGGTTATGGAGCAGATCATCCTGAGTGCCCTCACATGGCACGTGCAGGACAACCAGGGGATCAGGCCCAGCCAGCAGGGGTTCATGAAGGGCAGGTCCTGCTTGACTAACCCGAGCTCCTTCTGTGCCAAGATGATCTGCCTGGCGGATGAGGAAAGGCTGTGGATGTTACTGCCTGGACCTCAGTAAAGCCTTTGACACCATCTCCCACAGCGTTGTCCTGGGGGAATGGGCTGCTCATGGCTTGGATGGGTGCATCTGTGCTGGGTAAAAAGCTGGCTGGGTGCCTGGGGCCAAGGAGCTGTAGTGACTGGAGTTAAATACACATGGTAGCTGGTCACAAGTGGTGTCACCCCAGGGCTCAGTATTGAGCCTTTATCAACCATCTGGACAAGGGGATCAAGTGCACCCTCAGAAAGTTTGCAGACAATATCAAGTTGGGTGGGATTGTTGATCTTCCTGAGGTCAGGAAGGCTCTGCAGAGGGGTCTGGACCGATGGGTCGAGGCCAGCTGTATGTGATTCAACAAGGCTCAGTGCCGGGTCCTGCCCGTGGGTGACACCAGCCCCCCGCAGCGCTACAGGCTGGGGGAGAGCGGCTGGGAAGGGCCTGGGGGAAAGGGCCTGGGGGGCTGGTCAGCAGCCGGCTGGGCTTGAGCCAGCTGTGTGCCCAGGTGGCCAAGAAGGCCAACAGCATCCTGGCTCGTGTCAGAAATACTGTGGCCAGCAGGACACGGGAAATGCTGTTCGCAGCACTGGTGAGGCCACACCTCAAACAGTCTTCAGTTTTGGGCCACTCACTTCAAGGGGGACACAGAGGTGCTGGAGCATATCCAGAGAAGGGCAATGAGGGTGCTGAAGGGTCTGGAGCACAAGTCTTCTGAGGAGCAGCTGAGGGAACTGGGGTTGTTCTGTCTGGAGAAAAGGAGGCTCAAGTGGGGGATGTTACTGCCCTCTAGAACTACCTGAAAGGAGGCTGTAGGCAGGTGGGGGTGGGTCTTTTCTCCCAGATAACAAGTGACAGGAGAAGAGGAAACGGCCTCAGGTTGTGCCATAGAAGGTTTAGGTTGGATATTAGGGAAAATTTCTTCACTGAAAGGGTGGTCAAGTATTGGAACAGGCTGCACAAGGAAACTGGAGAATCACCACCCTTGGAGGTGTTTAAAAACTGCCCAGATGTGGTGCTTAGGGTCATGGTCTAGGGATGGATTTGGCAGTCCTGGGTTAACAGTTGGACTTGTTGATCTTACACATCTTTCCCAAGTGAAATTATTCTATGAGTCTATGATTCTATTCTATAAATAAATGAAAACTTCAAATGGCGCTCTATCAACAATCTTGAAGAAAGAAGAAACAACATCTGGCAAAACATTTTAAAATGTGCTGTCCTTGGAAAATACAGTGGATTGTGGTGATCAGTTTAGACCTCTGGGTTGCTAAAACAACCTAATCCCTTCATTAACATTTTGAGAATTGTGATTATTTTTTTAAGTAAATAATTAAATGTCAATGTCATGTGTGAAGAAAAGTGAACCAACTGAATACTCAGTTGCAAGGTCAGCTGGTACGTTTCATCCTGATTACAACTAACTCTTCTATGACTATTTCATGTATAAGGTCACTCTAGAGTTAGTTCTAGTTAGGTAGTTCTCAATATCATAATGGATCACAAAGGTGTTTTATGAGAACTAAGCATTATCCTCAAGGATTGTAAGGAGCTTCAGTTTAGATGAATTAAAAACTGTTGCCCAAAATGTGGATATAAGAACCATTTAGGTATCTCCAAAGCTAGGTGAGACATAGGATTTCTGCGTTGATTTTTGTGTTATATGTTCAAATGTCAACTAATCTGCAAAACAGCTATAGGGGCTCTTCCCCAGAGTGGTCTTTTGGAATGTGCTTTGATGGTGCAGTACTCTGCTCTCCATCCATAAAACATTTCATCTTCAAAACTATATCAGAATCTAGTATTTAGGTTACAGTAAAACCCAAGCATGTCTATGAACATATCTACATACATATGACAGCATTTCAATGACACCATGTAAGAACAAGCATTTCTTTTTCAACAACATCAGTTTATCTGTTTTTACATTTATGTATCAGCTCAGAATTTTAAAAGTAAATGCTGAGGGACTCCTCATGGCCACAGTTCTCCTTCCCTCTTTGGAAATCTGTTTCCGAAATAACTCACATTCAATTTCACAGGTCACTTGTGATAGTGACTTTTCTTGGTGAGCCTGTCTTGGTGAGACTATTATGTCTAGAATTGCAGCCCTTCTAGTACTATTTTATGCAAGCACAGGAGAAATATTAAACAATGAGAGATGGTTTAAGATTACTTTTCTGTTTGTAATATTTGTCCCAGATTTGAAATCTTCACTATTCTCATGTCATTAAGGGTATCTAGGTTGAATTTGGGATATATTGTAACTAAATCCTTATATTGAGCGATGTTTTGGAGGACTCCACAGGCAACCTCTCCTCCTCCTCCCCAACATAAACCTTGATATTATTTGCAGAGCTACTTTGAAGTTACTAGTCTAATATTAGTTTGGGATTAGAAACAAGCACATGACAGAATGATAATGACAGACATTATACTTCCCTTATATATGTGTGTGCAAGAGATGAAAACTGGGTCATTTTTAGAACTTTCTCAGGTATTTCTCAGACAGTTTGCACACAATGAATTTTCTGGCCTCAGACGAGATGTCTTAAAAAAAACACAGAGCTCGTTTGACTACATCTTGAAGATGCTACAGTCTGGACTACATCTAAGAACATGTACCACACTATGTTAAATACCAGCATCTTTTGGGGCAAAAGAACAAAAGGAACACTTTCAGATAACTTTCCCCACTTTCCCTCTTTTGAATTGAAAGCTATTGTAAACCTATCATCTCAGCAGATTATCCAAACTCTAAATTATCTATCTTCCTTGATTATCTCAAAGATTTTTATTTAATATAAATACAAGTCAGAGGAAATAAGATGTCCTGTAATATTATATCAAATATGTAATTTGCAATAGCATTCCTTTATTAAATATGCCAATTATAATTTCACATAAAATTAAATTGAGGTCATTACCCTCCTGACAAGTTATTTCTAAATTCTTTCTTCTAATAAGATTTGTTATTTTAACATTTTCCACATCAATGCTTCTTTCACATCTATATACTTCATATCTATTTATAAAGATAATAGAAATTACCCATCATTTGGTTGTATCATTGTGCTATTAATAACAAAGCTATCTATTTAACTGCTTATCTGGGAGATGAGATTATCATTTATGTGTAAAATTGTAAATGCGATCTTCTTAAGCCCATAATTTATTACAGTGAAAATATATTTGTTGAAATATTAGTAAAGAAAAACAACACTAAAGGTAGGAGTGAATTTTTAAGATTGTTTTATTATCTAGTCTTGATTAAAATGTTTAGGAAATGTATAATTTAAAAAAATAAAATTAATTTCTACTATTGGTTTGCTGCATCATTCCTATGTACTTCACAAAGTTAAATATGGCTTGCCAATTAATTAGCAGGCAAACAAGGGAGTTCATTTTATTCACTAAGAGATCTCAACTAATTGTTCCTATTTTACCGAGAAATAATGTATTGGACAGGACAACTAAGATTATTACCTTGGATGTTTCCTAAGCCTCATGGGATGTTTTACTTCATGTAAATGCATGTGGTGGAGGATGCCTTGGCTGAAGGGCATAAAGGTTTCCTTTTTCATAATAAACTCACCTTAGATATGTTTGCCATTGACATGCAAATAGTCAGATATTCAAGACACAATTAATTCTGTTTTCGATCCTTCAGATATTTAATACATTTGGGAAGGTCATTTATGTTGAACTTCAGTATAAACCCGGCTCTGGACTGGAAAAAATAACAATTCTACCTTCAATCCAACTAATCTAAATATATTCATTCATATTGTATTGTTACATATTTAAACCTCAGGGAAATTTAAAAAAAGGAGTGGTTTTTTTTCCCTATATTACTAACAATAGGCATATAAAAATAGGCAACAAGTAAAAGTTGCTCTTAGTAAATAACATCCTGTCTTGTACAGTACCTGTGCTGTGAGCAAGTCACACCTTAGCGTACACACTAGTAGAAACTGTTGCTATAGAGTAAAAAGACATTAGAGACAACTGTTTGAGCAGTCATTCATGTTGCACATTTGAGTACTTCCACTTCCAACACTGAACAAAGCACTGCTACTGTTGTACCCTCCGTGGTAAAAGATGCAGTGGGTCTCCTCCAGTATTTGTGCATTGCCTCACACAAAACGAGGACGGTACAGTTGTTTCTATGACACAGGACAACCTAATTTTATCCTCATGATGGTGATAACTGAGTGAACAAAGTAATGGGATCTTAAGTGGACCAAGTGGAGCATATAATTGAAATTAACATCACTTTTGAAAGTGCTCTTACCTATAATTAAGATCTTAGTATGCAAATAGCAGCTTATGACCCAATATTCCCTATGTATCACTTTCCCAATTTCTATCACACACACACCCACACACACCCGCCCCGTTTCTTCTTCTAGAACAGACCAGACACTGAGAATTAACTACTTTGTCCTGACAGTTACAGGTCTCACAAAGCAGGATGTATGTACAGAAGGGTAGTTTGCTAAAGCTTGGCTAGGGCTGAATTCGTTTATTCCCTGGTGAGATATTACCCAAAACCCCAATGCCAATGTTAGGTACCAAGGAATCAGAAACATTTTTGTGAAGTAAAAAGTAAATGCACTGATTCATGATAAACAGAATGATTACATCAGGACCTGTCTTATTTGCATAATTTTCTCTCTTGAAGACTCTACTCTAAGCTCACTTCCTACATTTAAGATTCCTCCTCTATGCTCCAGTGACACCATTCCGCCTCTTTTGAGGATAGAAGTTCTAAGGGAAAAATAAGGAAAATAATAGGAAAGATGATGAGCATGTTTGTTTAAAACATACCTCATTGCCTTTAATTTATACGGTGTTAGTCAGAACAGGCAAAGACTCAAAACTTGGCTCTGAGGGCACCATACTTGCCAGATGTGAGAAGTGGATGTGCTAAGGATGTTTTGCTGCATGTGACTTGCTTTTTAATACCTCCCTGAATATTTGTCAGCTGAGCTCCTGTTTCCACTTGCTTTCCTTTTTCAGCCACTATCCCCAGCAAAAAGCAAAACGTGGCATTGGGGTTGTGTGAAACACTTCTGCAGAACTTTGAGCCCATCCATAGTTAACTGGAGAATGGAAGACAGCCCAGGAGGAAGAATATGGGTTATTCCATAAAACTGGGGAAGAAGCCTAAAGACCTAAGAAAGAAAGGGTTTGGTAAATAATCCTTTAGGAGCCTTTCTGAATAATGTTTAATTAAGCAGTGCTTCTATTAGCTTAGGAGAGATGAGAGACACTAAAGATTGATCCTGCTGAAATTCAGCAACTGTGAATCCACCTTTTGGACACTGTACTCTACTTCTGGTAGCAACGGAGTAGTAAGCATTGTATAAGTAGTGCAGGGCAAATTTACAGCTTCCCCTTCAAGATATCTATATTGCACATTGCTTTTAGAAGTCTTATCTTAGACTTTGCGTTCATGGTCACCACAGTATTTCTTTTAAAGTTCTTTTTTTAACATTTGTTTCTTCAAAGTGTATGTATTTGTATACTAACCTTTTGAAAAGACAATTTACTAATGTATAACTTAACATGTCCTAGTTGGAATAATATATATTTAAATAATGGATTTGTTTATTAAATGTTCTCACTTGTTCTGTACACTGACTTGCATACGTTTATTTTGCAGTTATTCCTGTTATTATGTTACAGTGAAATTTCTGGTTACATTCCAAGCACAAAGTCATTTTAATAAAGAAGGGGAAACATGCCACCCGTTCAGTTCTCAAATGATGATTCTTAGGTATTAGCAGGTACACCAGCCTTAGGAACAATGGTGCAGCTGGGCAGAGGAGGGGGGAACAACAGCGTAGATATAAAGCATAGTGACTCTTTGCAAATTTATTTCCTTCAGAATCAAAGGCAATATCTTACAGTCATTTCTCTGGTGTACTCAAACTGATCATGGGGATTCTACTATGCTTTTCATAGGAAAACTGAAATATGAGTTCAGAAATGCATAATGGAGAAAGACTGGAAGAAAAAAAAGACACATTCTGCTGCCTTAATGGCTTCATATGCTTATTGCTATCAGTAGCACACAGACTTTTAGAAAAGTAAAATAACTGTATTTTAAAACATACTGAGTCTCCCTGGGAAGCAGTTGTACACTAAATACACCTTTAAAAGAATAAGGATCAAAGAAATATTGTTACATTCTTTTTCACTGAAACTAACTTAACTGCAGCTGCCTACCTTTGGGTGTTTGCATGGAAAAGATTCAAGGAATTAAAGAATTATAGCTTTATGTTATTTTTTACCTCTGATTTAAAATGTTTATGTAAGATTTTATAGCTTTTTATTCCAAATGGGTTTTTAGTCTCTTCATTTCATATGTTTCTGCTAAAAATATTTGTTTGCCAAGAATAAAATATAGTTGGGATTTGCTTCATGGTTTAGTCCTTGTTAGAAAGTAAGCTTTCATCCTGAGTGAAAGAATACCTATAATCTGGAAAACCTGTTTTCAGCCACATTCACCACTTCTTTACATAATTATGCTAGTAGTAGTCCCACAAAGAGCACCTGCGTGGCATTGTTTCAAAACTGGTTATACATTATCTAGCAAGATTAAATTCTTAATTGCTAAAATCTTCAATTATAGTAGTATTAATTGTCCATATGTTAATTTTTTCCAGATAAATCATTATACCTTATTTATCATCTATTTAGCTACCTATATTTTATATACATCTAAAATATTTACATGATTACTGCACTTTTCAAAATTCTCTTACTTTTCCTCCATTCAGTGAGTATATTAATATCTAACAGGCAATTGAGTATCTTGTTAAATACTTTTGATAAAGGGACAGAAATTACAGAACAGAAGAAGAATGGGAGAGATTACTATTTTGTAAACTAATACTTTGGTTCACAAGGAAACACAGTACAGAAATTTATACAGTTAGAGTAAAAATGCCTTTGCCAAACACCACTTCAATTGCCATAATTTTTGTTGATATAAAGATTTTCTGGGAGGATAGAATTTCATTCCTATTAATAAATAAAAAATAATCATCGCTCTGTGAAAGGGGATGTACTGATCCATAGCAATCAGACAGGATCACATAGATATACACAGGAAACAGCTTCCCAGATGTGAGTGAAATTAAGGAAGCATAATTTTTGCTAGTATTTAACTTCAACTACCTTTGTTAACAATAATAAGTCTGTATTTTGAAACCGTGAACCAGTCTCCTTAATATTCTATCGACTCTCAGATGTATCACCCAGAGAAGAAAAAACACCCCATCATTTGTGAACTCTCTGAACTTGATCAAGCATATCCTAACTGATAATGACAGAAACTTGCATGATCTGTTAGGTATGGAACATAAAACCTATGTTCACTTCACCTACTCTGTGAAGCCTCATAAAATTTTGAGAGTTACACTAAGCTAATAATATATTGCAGTACCAATTGAGCCAAAAAATACCCATAAAAGTGTTCCTTTTACATGCTCTAAAGCTTCCTGAAGGGAGAGGAGGGAGAGATAAGTAGGAGAACCAGATTTTTCAGTGTAGCCTAAGTAATGAGGTAAGAACAGTTTTGTGCAAACACTAATACTTGCCTTCTGAGGAGACAGCTTACAAACTGTGAATAACAGAAATTAATAATGTTTGAGTGCAACAAAAAAGTGTTGTTAATAACTGACTTGAAAAAAAAAAGACACTTGAATATAAGAAATTTTCCTTACTCCATTATGTGATTTTATAAACATGCCTCTATTGTATTCAGTTTTGCTACTAGAGGGTTATAAGGAACAACTCAATGAGGAAGATGGTGATATATCTCCGCTAGACTGCCAAATAGACTGATTCCCAACTGCATTCATGCATGGAAGGTATCATTTTAATACAGACTATAACAAAGGAACGAAGTATATAATCTAGGTATCAAGACAGATGTTTTTCAACTAGCTGAATGTACAACTCTCTTTTGTTAAAAAGTACTTTCATGCTATTAAATCGGTATTTGTTTTTTATATTAATTTAATAACAGCAAATATATTTGAAACACTCTAAAATTTTACAAACTAAATTACTCAAATGATTTTATAAGATCCTACACATTCACTGAAGTTGTAGGGCTCACCCCCTAATTCTTCTCTCCAAGAAGCAAGTAAAAATATTCAAGCAAAATTACTTGCCTATAGGTACCTACTGCATGTCAGAGAACTCCTTCTGGTGAAGAACTCCTTATCCACACCTGACGTTCAAATCACTAAAATCTACTTCATTAACAAACTGTAAGTGAACAGTGTCCAGGTAGTTTTTGGCGTAATCATTGAACTTCATCCCAAAACACAGTGTTCAGAAGATAACGGGCTTACCTACCCTAAACTTTCTCAGCTTTGTATACTACCAAACAGTACTGCTAAAAGACTTTGTGAAGATAAAATCTTCATGACAGTGTGACTGACCCTATCCTGTTGTCTAGACCTCATATTTTCTAAAACCCACGTAAGTTGCAGACACAATGATCAAATTTGTACTCATCAGTTGTCTTCATTCTTTCTACCAGGAATCTGGGACATAATTTCTGACCTCCAGCCATGGCTACTCTTCCTCCACTTCTCATTTCCAGGAAACTGTGATTCAGTGAATTATGGCATCCCTAGCACACAGCTAAGCACTGGCCAGCTGCTGAAGCTTCTCCATTTCCCTCTTCTCCAACCTGGGACTCGTCTCCTGGACCTTTGCATCCAGTATGGTACAGCTGCCAGGACTGATGATAACAATGGAACAGGTTCTTGTGTGGCAAAATGTAGCAGGCTGATGATCATATCACAGCAATTCTGGCTTAAAACAGTCTGCTGGTCCCACAGCTGAGACACGCTAACAGCAAGTGGCTCCTCATGTTCGGTATCTTGCTGGCTTAAAATTTAAGCCAGGATATTATTCTGGACAGGTCAGATAAGCCTCAGGAATTACCCAGTGATTTTAGGCTGATCCTGTGCAAAGCAAACCGTGTGCTGCCTGTTGTCAGAGCCCAGCTTCAGGCTGAACCCCTCACATAAATACCTGCCAGCATCTCCAGGATCAGGTCCTTGTGCGTCTCCACCATGGGAGAGGTCAGCTGCTGGTGGGACCCTGCTGGTGGCTGCTCCCCAGTGAGGCAGCTGCTGTAAAAGATGTCTTAGCAAAGGGGCACCCCAGGGTAGGGCAGGGCTGGGTCCTGCCCCAGTCACACTTCTGAGTCTTTTGGACATCAGCGAAAATTGAAGCGTCAGACACAGCTTTCTGGTAAATTTTGCATTACGCTACCATTGAAGGAAACCAAACAGCTACACACAAACAAACAAGCCCTTCTAAACAGTGTACAGATATCTGTTCTCTTTCCAGCTGAGTTAGGTGAGGATCAGGTTCCAAACTGCTTGTACTTTCTCTGACCCATAAATTTGCTTTCCTGCCTCAGCTTCAGTGAAAGAACAGAAATGCTCATAACCAGAACACTCTTTGGTATTCCCCTGGAATTTGGAATCAGTCTGCTTTGGGCTATGAAGCATTCAGAGCTCGGGTCTCCATGCAAGGTTATTCTGCTCCAGCTGCTAGGTTATTATGAAAAATAAGTGAACGCAACTCCCGTCTCAGTCTCAGAGGATGTCTAAACTGAGAGAGGCAAGAGCTTGACATCTCCTGCTACCTCCATCTACTTCCAGTGGAAGAGGAAGACACTTTTTGGCAGTACCTTATTTCAGCATAAATTAGAGAATGAAAGGATATAAATGTGGGTGGACTCAGTTCCTCTGATAACTCTCAGGTTTTCGGGGTCTGTTCTTTCCTACATTAACCAGGTAAGGAGTTTAAGCAGATTGCAAGCCATGCAGCTACTTTGTATACTGCTCGTATCTGGTATATGATCCTGTTTCTGACATTCCAGCGAAGGGCTGCCCGAGTCAGAGGGGAAGTATTCATTGTGATGGTCTGAGTTATGTACAGGCCTTGGAATATCACTTACACTGACACTTTCACTGACTGTGATAAAAAGGTGACATTTAAAGAAAATTATACTCATGAGCTAAGAGTTGAGAACCGGGTTGGCTTTTACTCTTAACTTTCAACCAGACTCACTCTGAAGCATGAATGATGCTCTTTCATATTTTTACTATTTCCTTTATAATAGCGATGCAGAGAGAAGATGGGGAAAAGGCATATTTTGTATTAAACTCTGAGGCAACATGCTCTTTGAGTTGGATTTCTAGTTTGGCGAAGCAGTCTACTTTGGAGAAACCATGAATGGAGAAACAATCTTGTGTCTATACTATTACCTGGCAAAAGTGTTAAACAGCAGATGTCTGTGCCAGACAGACACTGGCTTTAAAACCGGCATCTTTCTTTAGGGAGAAGGGGGACAGCTGAGCTTAAAACCCAGCCAACAAAATGCAGAAAAAAATTACAGGAGCTTGTTTCTTTCCTGCTTCAAATGTTATGACAAGTAATTTCACCTCTCTTGTGCTCATCTCTAAATATGTGAATAATATTTCGCTACTTCAGAAACATGTTGAGAAGTTGAATTAATGTGGTCACTGAATTGGAGTGGCCTGCCATTGTCTAACACCATTATACTGCTTCAGAGCAAAAAAAGCAGAAAGACCAGCTACGGCATTAGCAATATTTACAGCACATATAATAGATGTGAAAGCACAAAAGCAAATAAACAAATTCTGGAAGTAATGTTTAAGGCTTAAGTGCCAATTTTACGTAGTTAATATGTTTTCTGCTTTGATGGGAATAGGAATCTCAGCTGTTCAGCTGTGGGTTTACCTGGGGTGGGTGACCATTTGATAAAGATTTGATAAACCATTTGATAAAGCAATTTGATAAAGAGAGAAATACAATCAGGCTGGATGAACTTTTGAGGAAACACAAGCAGAGTTGCAGGGGGAAGGCCAGAAAGCTGTCTGCCTGCTTTGAGTGAATCCCAGGTTTTAACAGCTGAGATGGAACCTGTATATAGCAGAAGTACTATCAAGGAGACAGATGCCTTCCCATTCAGCCAGTTCAGGCATCTGGGTGGTAGGGAAACCTGAAAGATCTACATCTGGGCATGAAACATTCATACAAGAGCATCCTCCTTACAATTTAGATCACTGCAACACAACAATATAACTGAATGGATGACTCCTAAACATTACTGTGCTGTCCTCCTAACAATCCAAAATTTTACTTGTCCTCGTAATTACGTTTTCGTTAATATTTTATTTGTAATTTAGTTTTAGTTAAGCCAAATCTGATATTAAAATAAAACCACTGATCTAAGAAATTCCTCCTCTACATATACATAAGCAAGTTTTTCCTATTAAAAATATTGTCTCAAAAATATTTTTGTATTCATATTAATAAATGAGAAAAAAACCTCCAATGAATAGGACAGTATCTGGAAGCTAAACTACATATTTTATAGGCTTATTAAAAGGCACATGTGCAGTAACTCAAATAGTTCTTCTACAGAACTATTCACCGTATTACTCTGGAGGTAGATACTAGTCAACAGTGAGGTAGAAAGAAGCATGACTGTTTCAAAAGTAGGTATAGCTCACTTTTTGATCCAAAACACTGGAAGAGGAAAATAAAACCAAAAATTTTCTTCCCTTTTCTAAAGATACTACTTACACTATTAATAAAAAAATGAAAAAGATAAAAAGATAAATATAGACATAGATACTAGTAGCACAGGCCTCTTTTTATTCCTCATGGGACTAAAGAAGAGAGAAAGGCTGCCAGTACATAAAAGTAAATATCAGATAAGAAAATCCTAGTCAATATATTTTTTCCTTCAGTCAATCTATTTTTAATACATACAGTCCTGTCTCTTTCTAGGAGACATATGTTATTGGAAAGATTACTTTTTCAGTACCTATTGCTTCTGCTAGCCTGCATCAAAGTAAATTTAGAGATGTGCTGACAGTCTAATACCTGCTATCAGGTTCTACCTGTAGGTAAAAGGTGAAAAAACATCTGTTGAAAGCCACTCTTAAAAAAAATACTGGTTGGTTGGATTCCATAAGTTTCAAATAACTCAGTCTGTTGAGCAATTTCTTCACAATACTCAAATGCTACTATGAGGTATATTAAAAAACAAAACAAAACAAAACAAAACATGATACACCTTCTGATTTTAAGGTACATAGTGATAATTTCTGAGGTTATCACCTATAAGTTTTCAAATGAATTAACTTGAAAAGCAATGTAAAATACAAATAACTGAGACATTGGCTAAAATTAATTAAATACATTTCCATAAAACTGATTTGGGAGATTCTCATCCTTAAAGATGGCTGGATGGAAAGCAGCAAACATTAGCTAGACAAGGATGAGTGTGTAAACCCCCCACCATCTCAGACGTGCTCAATTCTGACTTGTCAAAAGCAACGAAACAACACCTTCCCCCCCCTTTTCAGTTTCAAATCAAACTAAACTAGCCAAAAAATCCTGACGTGTCCCATTTCAATTCTTCAGAAAAAGCAGATGCCCTATTTTGCCTATTTCTCAAACCAGACCTTTAAAACACAGGCTTCAAAACACCCAGCTAAAATCCTCATGCAATACATGAATGAGTGTGCATAGCCACACACACAACTGCTCTTCTCCTTCCAGAAGATACCTTTCTTCAAAGGAAGGTGAAAGAATGACACCTAGGATATCGCATAGCTATACTCACATTCTTCCTCTGCATTTCTCAGTTTAGTTAAAATCTTTCACCAAGTATATAGGTTTTTGGAGTAGGAAGACAAGGACTGCCCAGTGAAGATGTAGATGCCCCATTCCTGGAATCATTCAAGGTCAGGTTGGATGGGGCTTTGAGCAACCTGATCTAGTAAAAGATGTGGCAGAGGGGTTGGATACAAAAAGTGCCTAAGACATTAAATATGGTATCTCATTCTCAGATGATCTCTCATACATGTAATCCAGTTTCAGGCAGAAGTACAGAAACAGCTTCACCAATTCACCAAAGTGTATCAGATGTTGTAGGGGATGCTTGATATTGAGACCAATAACAACTGAAGGAAAACCGGAGAAGAAGAGTTTTAAGGACTTCTTTGCACTCTGTGAGGAAGCAAAATACACAGTTTCAGCAATGACTCAAGTGTCTCAAGTCCAGCTGGAGCTAATTTTCAGCATTAGAAAAAGAAACCACCTTGAAGATGCTATCAAGAAATTAAGAAAATTGACTTTGTTTTGGTTTCTTTTCACGGAGGCTATAACTGATCAGAAACACCTAGTTTTGTATGAACTACCCTTCTTGAGATAGATGAAGGTCGAGGTAGTAAGAACTGTTTGCAAATGCTTCACATCCAGACAATTATACAACTTTGATGTGAACATTTGATTTTTATTAAACTTTAGTTCCTATACCAATATTTCTTTTTCTATTATTTACTGTCAGAATGATGTACAGCTTCTAAAAATAAAAACTTGATTTTTTCCAAAATTTTATTATTTTCATCATGACATTAAGCTATCCTCTTTTTTAATCAGTTTAACCTAAATCAGTGTAGTTCTTAAACCAATACAATATGTTCCTTAGCCTGCCAGTGGACTGACTTACATGAGCTGTAGTTCTTGAGGATTCAGGACATAAGACAGATCATGCAATATTGTCCTGTATTATCTTTTCCCAGCTGGTTCTTTTTCTCTGAAAAATAATTTTTCCTTCTGAAAAGCCAATTTAGCTCCTTTGACTAGGAATGTTCCTGCCTGTACCAGATCAGGTGTTACCGAAAACTCTGGACCCACTGAATATAAATGGAAAAGCACAGCGGTACTTAGAAAAGTGGAAAATCAGCTTCTAATATGCCTGGAACTCGTGCTGTTCAAGAAAGAGCCTATATCTATAAAGTTATTATGTTTATAACAATTTAAAACCCTCTAAGGCTCAGACTTGGCCAGAAATATTTCTGATAAGTAAATGAATCAGTAAAAAACAGAAGAAAAACAAATGTCTTCCTGGATCGTAAATAGAACACTCACATTCATTCTTAATTTTCCAGTGTATGAATTTGATCTTTCACAACTAGATTTAGCTCTCAGTTATTTCTCTCAGAAGTTATTTCTGTCTGATATACAGGTTACTTATCTATAGACACAATTACTAGAATGGATTGCGTTAACATAACACCTATGTGTGTTTTTTTACATACAGTTTTGTTTTTCCCTCATTCCTATGTGTGTTCTTGCCCTCAGAATTTATTTTATGATCAGTGTAAAACTGCTGCTAGTGTATTACATGAAGGGTGAAGGGTCCCAGAGTTATGATTTAGAGAAAAAAGATTAAGTAGAACACACCAAGATAAGAAGCAATATTTTGTAGTTTCAATCACGAATGTCAAATAATATCTGAAAAGTACAGGATAATATCTGAGAAGCAAATACTGCAAGAATACAGTTTGTAATAGGAAACAGTCTCATGTTTTATGAGGTTTGAAAAGCCAACCTCACCACCTTTACTTAAAAATTCAGAAAAGCAACTTGAAAGGGATGTCCAGAAATTCAGCCTCTGCAGCTCAAGACCAAAGGAAATTCTAACTATACATAAGAAAACAAGATACACCCCTAAGTGTCCTTAAGCATGGAATGAGCAGGGGGCCTGAGAGGCTCTGCCATCTCCACCCTTGGAGACAAATCCAACTTTTCTGGAAATGACTCTGAGTTACTTGACCGAACTTTTGCATGGGCTGGGCTCTGAGTAGTGTCCCAGACAAAATCCCCTTCTAGCCTAAACTATCCTGTATTTCTGTGATTCTACTGCAATGGAAGAGGTAGATTTAAGTGGTAAACTATGCTTATTAACATAAATACCCAGGAGGTGAGCTGCACACCTACCCACGATTTAAGTGGAAACTGGTAGGGGTACCAGAGGTCCCCCTGACTAGCATCCCTCTGAAGGAGAAACTGGAAGGTTCCCTCTCCTGTATTTTCTACTTCCCTAGGAAAGTTCTAAGCAATTAACATATGAGTAATCTTCAGAGCCTACTCAAGATCAGTACATCCATCAGAAACAGAGAGGAAATTTGAATCTTGCCATCCTCCTTTTTCCTGAGATATACAAATCATGAATCAAACAGAAGATGCACTATATATTTTCATCATGCAGCAAAAATAACTGATCTATTTACAGCATTCACACTGGTTCAGCATCACCCAGGGAGGTGACTCAAAGCAATTGTAACGGTTCAGAAAAAAAAAGCTTTGGAAATTCTGTTACAAGTCTTTCAGTATATTAGGATAGCTGTTAAGACAGAAAAGCTAGTTTTTTACTGACCATTTTCTTACTGGATATAGTCTTAAATACACAATTAATGATATATCAGTATCATAAATCATGACTTTGTATCGGTTATATTTGTGTGCTTACTCCTGCCAGAAATAGGGTACTCCTTAAAACATCTAGGTTTACAATGGACACTTTATCTACAAACTATTTACAGACACATAGAGGAAACATAAGGTTCCATATACTGCCCTAATAATCTGCTATAAGCTGTATTTTAAACAGTTGGGCTTCAGGACATTTAAAATTTTATCTCAGATTAATAAACTACAAAAATACCTCACATACACTAGATGGAGGTTCTTCTCAACAAGACAGAAAGGTTGGCCACTGACTCACTTGACAGAAATAAGAATATAATTATGTAACCATAATTTGGTTGCATTTGTCATTAGACAGTTAATACACTCAGTGAAAATCTTCATATACTAAAAGAAAATCTGTTGACTTTACAGGAAACAGCTACCCATAAAATACTTTTATATATGCAGCTCATAGATTTCATACTCTAGGCCTAAATCATGTTAAAAAATTATCATCCTTTAATGCTATGCATGAAGACACATTGCTTTGTAGATATGAACCTATTTATTCTGAAATGTAGAGAAGACCGATGAATCAACGTTTTTCCTATAATAATGGAAAGAGCATTCTTAACTTTCAAACGAGATTGAAATTAGGTTTGCTAAAGGGGAGTAAACAAACTGAGTTCATTAGACATGAAAGTTTTCTTTGTGGATAGTAATGCCTAGCTATGAATAAATTAAAATTATTGCAAATGTGTTATCATAATTATTATCACTATTCTACATCAGCAATGTGCAATGGTGGAATGGCCAAAAATATGCATACAAATAACAAAAAAAAAAAAAAAAATATTTTTCTCTTCTTGATAGAAACCAAAGTGACAAAATATTCACTGAAGGCTGGAATTACCTCACTCTGGAGGGAATTATACTTGTGAAAGTAGGATCTTGATCAGTACTAGGAATCAAAGATGAAAACTGGCAAATCCATTCTTACTATATAATGTAATGAGAAATACAATTGATCTGTGAAAACCTGTAATCTACCTACCCTGGATGAAAATTCTAGTAATATTGAGCATATACAGCTTTGAGGAAATATCTCCAAAAAGGTAGCAAAGGGTAGCAAATTAAAGCTATAAAATGTATCCCAAAGAAAATGCAGTTTTGGGACTGCAATGCAGCAAACTAACAGGAATCCATTTTTTTTTTTCTTTTTTTTTTTTTGTTCTTTCATATGAATTCTGAAGCATTTTCCTGTAAACTGTTATGTGATTTTTTTTTTTTTTTTGCTATTAATTCAGGAGTCAAAAATAATGCATGCACAAGTACATTATTTAATTGAGACACGCAGTTACAATGGCTGTCCTTGAAACTTTTTGGTACAAATAAACAGAAATGTAGGTGGCTTGACAGAACAAAATGCTCATCATAAACTGTCTCAATGCTTTATTTTTATTTCTTGTGAGTTCACAGATGGGTCTGAGTAAAATAAAAAGGGAGGGGATGGGTCTTATCTCTTTACATCAATTAGGCTACAGGTTTGTCATAATACATTTTTCTGAGCAAACCTCATTTAGATTAAAAGCAGGAATTACTTTCTGTTGTAAGTAATAATTCCCAAAATCTTTGAAAGCATTTTATAGTCCTACAGATTTTGGAATTACTTTTGTTTATCACCTGAAGGCAATTTGTTCTCATTTTCATCCAGATTTCAGAGTTCTAGACACACTCCACACCTCTGTGGCTGTCTCCCCTGTATCCTGTATTCTATAGTATACATATGTGTGTGCATGTGGGTAGGTGGGTATATAAAAAGCATGCACTTTGATTGTTGTTACTTACAGCAACAATATAAACTATATATAAAATGGGAAAACTAAAGAGGAATGTGAAAGCCAAAAAAAGAAAACCAGTAAATAAACATTTCACCTTCTTACTATGACAAAAGTAATAGTTTTAAAAAATAGTGCTGTTTAATCCTCTGCCTTGTAAGAATATAGATAGTCACCAACCAATATGAATGGGAGTGTAGTACTATATTATAAGCAGTATGCTATAGTCTTCCAGTCCTTACATTGGCTGATAGATGAATAAAATGTCTATTAGCTGCAAGATGAATAAGCTGTTTGGTCAAATGTTCTCTTTAGCAGAACTAGTGCATTTTTACTGAAATGGATGGCATTGCCATGATCTACACGAGCAGAAATATCTAGCCATTTCCTCATTTTTTATACTTACAGTGCAGGAAACAATATATTTTATATTCATTTTCTTTCAAGAGCTAGCAGATGGTTTAAAAAATAAAAAGAATAAAATATGGATTTATGAAAAGCTTAAGACTGTTCTGAAATGGTATAAAATTGGTGGCACTTGCATTTAATTTTCCTGTTCACCTAATGGAAACACACTTGGTAAAACTCAAAATACTCAGCTAGCCTACTTCTCTAATTATACAACTTACTGAGGTGAAAATGTAACTGTATGCTCTAAAACTAAAATTTCCATGGCTCCATCGAAAGAAGACTGGTATTATAATCTCATATAGTCCTACTTTCAAGATATGTATTTAAATTGTTTTTTCTTCTCTTTATCAGAAATTTTCTCCCTATTTACCATTCAAACTGTCCCCAGAGTGACCATTTCTATCTTAACTTTGATTAAACTGCTGCAGTCCAGCTTGCTGTTTAACGTAATCATCACAACAGGTTTAAGTTAATAGAGTAGACAGAAAACTGTAAAAAGTAAAGATGAAAATACACACTTTTAAAAATTCCTTTGGATAAGCTGTTCAAACTTTAGGATCAAATCTGCTTAAGTTAGAAAAAGCTTGAGTCCTGCTAACCTTAGCAAGATATTTTTCTTCAAAACTCTTGATGTAGCTCTAACTGGATAAAGGAGATTTACATGTACTCCTACATTCTGGCTTTTAGTAATATTACTGGCCTGCTAGAGCTTCAGTTACTCAGAAGATGTTAAGTATATCAAATAACAAAATGTTTGTAACAATATATTTGACTTCTTGTTTTCAAAATATAAGGCAATCTAAATGCCATATTTTTTTTCTTTTTTTTTTTCTTTTTTTTTTCTTTCTGCTAAATTACTCTGCATTGCAAGCACAGTGTACAGTATGTATGCTGAAAGGCATTCCCAGTTGAGCTGACCATAAATGACAGTATTAGGGTGTGGCAAGAACAGACTAGAGAGAATTTGCCCATTGCCTCAATGTTGTGCCAACGCTGTGTCAACAAGAAAGGATTTATTCTGTTGGACCTTTCAGCTCAGCTATGTACTTCCTGTTAATTAGATCAATACCAGTGTCTATTAGGAGCTGGCTTAACATTCTTAATGAAGGTTCATTTAAGGTTCATTCTGGTTACAAGGTAGCTCTTTTCTAGTCTTTTAGAGACCACTTTTTAGGCTTAGTTTTTACTTGTAAGTTGTACGTGATCTTTATTTAAAGTTTGTCTTTGAAATCAGAGGTAGTTGCACCAATCACCAGTGAACACAATGAATTTAACATACTAATAATGCTCAACCAAATTTTATTTTTCATTCGTCCCCTTAAGATGCATATGCACTTTCATTTCTTGCCGGCATAAACATAACTTCCTGCACTTGCACGGAAATAAATATCATTATGGCAAACCATTCTCTGTGAAAGCTTGTGCCTTTCTTTGGTTTGCAAAGGAACCTCTTTTCTGTTACACATCTGGAAAAGGAAGAAGTATTTTACAACCAGAAACCAGGACATTAAGACATTTAAAGACCTAACTATCAACAAAGAGGACTGCAGATATCACAGTCACCAACGCCTATGAAGTCAGCAAGATCTGTAGGCACTGGAAATTTTCAGCAATCAATTTTGTGTTACAAAGTGAATTATAGCCTTGGTTGTGACATATACAGTTAAAATGTGGGTATTCTGTATTTAGTACGCTTTGTAGTCAGACTGTTGTTCAAGTGATATATAGTTAGGTATCAGCAGTTAGGTCTTAGACATACAGCTGACATTATTTATCACAAATTAAAGCAGACTACTATAAAAATTGCATCCCCAAAGTAGCTTTTCTAGCAGAATAAAAATCTGAGTGCATGTTGGTTTTGTTGTCCTTATGGTTGTTTTGAAGCTGAATAAAATCCCTCAACCTCCTTCCTGTGAAGAGCTCAGTTAAACTGTCAGTTTAAGGGCTGGTCTTTGGATGACTGATCTCAATTCTATGAAGTTATCTTTGGTAAATATTCTAAACTGAGCAGATCCCATTTACTGTTTGATTAAGAGAAATAGCCTGGAGTTTCACAGTTCTAGTTGAATCATAAAATAACCCAACCAAAACAACAGGAAAAAAACCCCAAACAACAAACAAAAAACAAACACCCAACACATTGGAAGAAGATGCAGTAAATACATTATCTTTAAAATGTGTTTTGGAGGAAGCAAGCATTCACTCAACTTATGTCAACTGCTTAGTTTGGTGCTTTTTCTTTAGTGGGGGGAAGGCTTCAGAACAAAAACTAAGACATTTTTTGCATTCTATGGGATCCTCTGGTCCCTTTTGAGAAGGAACACATTGCTGTAGTGTAATTTTTGTAATATTTTCAGTGTGCATCTTCCTTACTTTGATAGGCTTTAGTTAAACTAGTCACAATCATTTGAACTAGTGATTTTTTTTCCTGTTGAGAGGGGTAGCTTCATGATTTCATATACTTTTCCAGATTTTTTGTTATTAAACGTGGATGTGTAAGTCCTTGACTTGAATTCACCTAATCTTAGTGTCTAACAGCCAAATTTTGGTCCCTCAAGGCACAATAACAAATACCTACTTATTAAAAAATGCAGATTTATATATATATATATATATAGGTATACCATGAGAGAAAACATTTCTGCAGAGGACTACTTAGGAAAGCACACATACATTTTGACTGTTATTTACACAAAATATGAAACTATTTCTCACAGACTTGAATGTATTCCTAACATGTATCAGTTAGCATGAGAAATATAATCCAGATTTGTCAGTCAATATAAAATATTTAGAGACCCAAAAGGGAAAAAAAATGTTTTACCTAATCTACCTAATTTTTCCAGTCTTTTCCTCTGTAATTCTTTCTTTGTTTAGAACAAGATCTGTGATTGTGTCTATGAACAATTCCCATGATATAAAAGTAAAGAGGTAAGTATAACATGTTTTACATAACAGAAAATATGGCTTAATGTATAATGAACATGAGACTTCTTGTCCTGTTATCATTTATCCAAAAAGCACATACAAGAAAATAGCAATTTAAACTCCACTGCATTAAGAGGAAATAAATCTAAGTTGAACATTCTGCCACCTACAAAACTCCACATTGCAGCCTGAAGTAAAGCACACTGATGATATTAAACTGACATGCATAATGTTATTGTCTTCTAATGATATTTCCACTCCTTTCTCAAGGATAAAGTAATGCTGTGTAAATAAGTCCTTGCTTGCAGAACAGAACTAGAATGCAATAAATGTATTCCTCCAGATTAAAGCAGCTTTTCAGCAAGTTGGTTACAAATCAGACTAGCCTGCCGTTGTTCTAAGTACAGCTCACTTACTGACTTCAGAGCAAGTAGAAGCTCTAGAAAATGCATTATTTTTCCATCTTTACTTCCTAATTCTTACGTATGAAAAGACTAAAAAGTTAATACTTTTCCACCGTGAAATAATTTAGTTTTCTACACTACTCCTAAGAGCATTAGAATCCAACTACTCTCTTGCCTAGCTATTTTAACAGTAAAAGGATGCAGATAAAATATACGTAATATATTATTTATTCTTCATATTTTATAGATTTTAGGCTACTTTCTAGTTCTACACAAAATCATGACTGGAAATAAATATAATGAGATGTCTATAAGAAGCAAATACATTGTAAATGGAATGCCAATTTAACTGTCTGTTAATATGGACAGTGTTTTTCTCTACAGCTACAATTTTTAATACAATTTATTTTACAAGAAGTAATGAATTTTAGAAGTCCTCAAAAATCTGGGAGAAGAATTTAATTTTTCTATATTGTGGCAATTTACACTCCTGAAAGAAAGGTATCTGCAAACTCGTAAACTTAGTTTGCTTTATTCTGTAGTCATAAAATTATTTTTTTAGAAAACTTAGCCTCAAGACCTAAAATCAGTTTACTGGACAGTGTTAATTTCTTATTAAATTCTTACTATATTGGATAACATCCGTTTACTACTTGAATTTAATTTAGAATTTAATTTCATTTTAATTAAATTCTTCCTACATGTTGAAATGACCTGTATCTAACCGCGTTCAACATCACAAATGACTTTATGTTAACAACCAATTTATCATTTTTCTCCACAGGGATTATATATACAGCGTGAATACACAAAAGCAAAAGGTGAAAGGAAGACAAAACCCATTCAGCAATACTAGAACATGCAAAGGAGGGAAGAAGTTTATCTACTTAATGCACCTAATCTAAACAAAAAGAACTGATGACATCTGTTTAGAAAAAAAACATATTGTTTATTATTGTTTAATCATATTGTTGAAACAAGGGTGGGTAATAAATTCACAAGCGAAAAAAAAAATAATTACCTTCAATATTCATTACATTTAGCTTCATTAATTAATATTGGTCCTTAAAACTGGTCCTTAAAACCTTTATTTTGTGGGTACTCCCCAAACAAAACTCCCTATTCTAAAACGTGAGAGACAGCATCACAGTTGCAGTCGAAAGAATGCATCACGCATGGCAGATGAAGAAGAGAAAATGTAAAGCAACATTAAGGTGCTTTTTTCTTAGATCATCAGCAATTCTTCTCACAACTTACCAACTGCTATAATCATGCTATAGGTTGAAGTAGAAGCATTCAAAGAAACAGTCTGATGTTTAGAAAATTAGAACCATCACGCTCCAAGTTTTTATTGGTTATATCTCTCAAACATGAAGTGAGATGGAGAAAGTTTAGAAATGCATGCTCCAGCTGCTTAAATTCCACCTCTATTATACTTCTTAGTGTTTTCTATTTGCTTCTTCTAGGCTGTCATACATGTTTGGTGTAGATTAAATATTGAAAAAACTGAGACTTTCATAAAAGAAGATGAACAGCTGAGGGTAACCTTGCAGCAAGAAAAAAGTCCCAACAGTACAGATGACCCAAACTCTAAGGAGGTTTATAAAGTAAAGGCTTGAAATACTTGTGGGAAGATGGAGGGGATGTTGTTACAACTGCTACAGGTGTTTCCATGTCAACAGGAACTAACTTTAGCAATTGCATTTTGAAATGCCTCTGGATCAGAAGCCAGACAAGACACAAGGAATTTTAGGTGGCATTAGGTGGTTATCTTCTGATAACGGAATGGTACACTCCTTTATTTACATACTCTTTTCATACCTTCACCTCACAGTGTTTAGTGGTTTCGCAAACATTCCTATTAGATAAAGAAGACATAAACACAGGTTCAAAAGTACTCATTTTCCTACTTCTGTTTCAGCTACCCCAACATTAGATGCCAATTTCCACTCTGGTTTTGTTGCAATTTATGTATGTGCTTGAGAAGTTAAAGAATTTTCAGAAATATATTTTAGGTAGTCTGTAAGCTTCTGGGAGAACATGTTTTTCTTTCTTCCTTGGAACTGTTCATCACAGTCTGACCTGAGGCTTCTGCTAAGTAGGTGAGCAAAGCCCTTGACCTGGGTGACATGACCCTCAGCAAAGAGAGGGAAAGCTGACTGACTATACTGCAAGTTCAGCTATGGGGGACACTGAAGGGACAAACTGGCAAAGTAAAAGTCGACAGATCAGTGCAGCTACAAGACAAAATAATGCAACCACTTTCTCTCTTACATCAAGCAAAATAAATGAAGACATAATAGGAATAAGGGAGTCTCTCCAAAGTGTTGTAGAAAAGTCCCATTTCCAAATCAGCAGTCTTTGTCTTGTCACATAGAAATATGTATCTGGTGGAAGGGGAAATGGTGGCAGGTCCTTCTCAAAAGATGACCATGTGTCCTTTTGTACAAGGGAAAGCCCTGCTGAACCTGGAACCCATGTGAAAGAAGGCTGGCTGCCAGGGTGAATAATTCAGCTCTTAAACGTTTGGTTTGGTTTGCAATCTCACAGAGAAATGCACAGTGACACAGCTGTGGGTGCAAAACAAGAGGACTACACAGACATTTTGAAAAGGTTTGCAGAAAATCCCGGGGTCCTGGTCAGTGATCCCACATTACAGGAAAAAGTAAACCAGAAGCTACAGAAACAAAATTGGATCAGGCTATGTAAGAAGCTGAAAACAGGCTCTCCGCACTAGTGTTCTTGAAACTGATTCCAGAGTGCAGAAAACAAGACAGAAGGGTTATTGAGGAGCTGAATTTAAAATACATGTTTGATTCACAGTGGAGGGAAAAAAAAAAAGAAAAAAAAAGGAGGTATATAAAGATTATTAGAAACAGGACACCTTTCTGGAAGGGAGGGAGCTCATGCAGGAAGGTCCAGAGTTCTCTTAAAATATTACTCCATCCAGGCTGCTGGATTTTCATATCAAGAGGCTCGTACAAGATTTTTCAAGCTAAAAATGAGGGACACTAATATATGTTGTAGAATGCCTTCAACAAAGATATGCTGAAGTTCGTTGTGCTCATGATGTACCAGACAATTACAAAATCAAAATATCCTGTATCTTCAAGTGAAGGATAGGACAGAAGTTGGAAAATATTCAAGCAAGAAGCAAAAGAGGATTGTCAGAAAACACTGATAGTGATACAGAGGACAGTGAAGAAATGATACACATGAAGTCTGAGAAATAAAATGATGAAATGAAAAAAACTGTTCTTAAGTAAGCTTATTGACATAATAATCAGATCAGAAGTTGGAGGGAAGCATGACAATCGGTGGGACATTAATACTACAATGCAGTGTATAGGGAAGACAGAATAGGATGTTACTATTGAACAGATGTTCTTTATTAGTAATCATAGTGTACACACATTCAATATATCCTTGCAGGAGCAAAAAAAAAACCCCAAAAAGTATATAATAATTAAAACGTCATTATGGTTACGCTTCATTTCCAAAAGGGGTACCATAGTAAAATTTGAGAACATATTCAGGAGAAGAAAAAATGCAAATTAGAAGTTGAATCTTTAAAGATGTTGTAGAAAATGTACAAGGATAAAATTCTCCAGACTCGGAACACATGCAAAAGCACACAGAATGAGGGAACTCCTAAAAGAAACCAGTGTGGCTAAAGACTGAGGATTAAAATGACGATCAGAAATGAGAAAAAAAAGTGAAGCTGTGTCTGAGTGAGGAAAACAGGGGTGAGCATAAGCTCTGGCACTTTAAGAAATACAAATAAAACAGATCATTAAAAAGTTTTAGGAAGAAGTAAAAAAAAAAGCACAAAAAGCACTAATAAATCCTTTTTAAAGCACATCAGAAACATGAAGCTCATCACAGTGCCTTTAAGGGCAACAAAGGCTTAAAGAATCAACAAACAGCCAAATGAATGTTCTGCATCCGTGGTGCCCAGCAGTCTGGGGAGCTGCCTATACTGGGAGTCCTTTTATAGAGGACTTAGAAGGTAGAAAATTGAAGCTAAGGATCAGTGCAAGAGATCATGGTATAAACAGACAAAATAAGTAGTCACAAGTCACTAACACCAGACAGCATTTATCCAAGAGTTTCAAAGGAACTTAACGATGAAAGATCTTAACCAGTAATGATGGTATGTAAAACACTGTCTCCACCCCAGAGTAAGAATAACAAACCTGGTAAAGAATTTTTAGGACGGGTCCAAGAATGATCTAGAAAACTGCAGACCATTAAGTTGACATCTGTACCAAACAAACTAGTGAAAATTACTCTGAAGAAAAGTACTAGCAGGCACACAGACACATAAGATGTTACGGACAAGAGTCAGCTTTTGAGAGGCAAGACATGTCTGGCAGATTACCTGAAATTTTTTATCAAGTATGATAAGTTCCATCAACCACATTCCATTAAAGAAATCAGGCTGTTGTTATAGAAGTCTCCTACACAGAGCAGTAATTTGATTAAAGTAAAGAGAGAGTATGGAGTAATGGTGAATTATCACAGGGAAGAGGATTACTAACTGAGCTGCAGAAGAGTCAGGAGTAAGAGGTATGCTGTTCAAGAGATTTAGACCACAAATGACCCACAGAGTGACTAGTGAGGTGAGAAGTCTGTGACGAAGTTACACAGAATCATAATAAGTACTGTCTGTTAAGAGCCTTACAACACTGAGTAACTGAAACAATAAAATGGCATAGCCGATTAAATGCAGAGAAATGCAATGCAACATAAGAAGAGGAAAAAGAAACAAACCCAACATAGGCCATCAATTGACTATTACTACTCCAGAATGAGATCTTGAGATTTTTATAGATTGTTTTTGTACATTTCTCAATACTCAGTAAAAAGAAATAACTCAAAATGTTAGGAGCTATTAGGGAAGAAATAGAGAATCAAACAGAAAAGATTACTATGCCTTCACATAAATTCACACAAATGCTATTAAATTTGTGTTCCTGCTGGTGCTGAGGAGGCACTCAACAGCAAAGAAATGGAGCGGTAACAAGGGTGAGCTAAGGTACGGAACCAGCTAGAAAAGCACAAGGAGCTGGAAAGGTAAATGCTAAAAGTTTATACAATCATGAAAGCAGTAAGACAAATGTTTTACAGAAAATTCTCTTCCAGCTATGCATTCTGTCTCCTGCATCTCGAACACTTTAGAATGGGATATTTTCCTACGGCAGTACCGTTATGTGATTGCCCTCTTCATTAGGCGACTGCTACCGGTCACTGCCCAGGACAGGATACCGGACAAGATTGACTTCTGGTCTTACTTAAGGGCCTATCTGTTCTTACATGTTTTTGAAGAGAAAACCAGACAATATTTGAACCGGTAAAATGTTGATTCCTTTTAATGTACACTTTTCCATTGCTTTTTTACTACTGGAAGTTTATATACCCGAGCAGGCCCACCCTGCAGAGCCCAGGAATAGTTTCACTATGGATAAAAAGACGCTGTGGCCATCTCCCCAGTAAACAAAAACTTAGCTGTCACTTCTTTCGTTGAGCATATGCCTGAATACATGTTTCCTCAAGACACTCTGTAAACACATAAGCCATGAAACTAGAGATCTTGCTGAAGCACCTCTTATCTAGTAACTAGTAGCGCGTAGGTTTTTTTTCCCCACGGTGTGTGGCTGAAGTTCAGCTTCAGTCAGAACTAAGGATGTTTTTGCTTCCTATCGTCTTCCTCTACGCCTGAAGGTGGCAGCATCAAGATGCTAATAATTAGCAGTTCTAATCAAACAGAACATCAGTTACTCTTAAAAATAAACTTCATTTGCAATTTAAAAATGATTAGTTGAACTAGCAGGTCCTCAACGGATACAGGGATGAAGGGCAATGGGTCATACTAATTAATTTAAAATAATTTTACAATTATTTTGTTGGAATCATGCGCAATAGGTGTTCAATAATAGTTTTTGAATAATAAATGTAAATTATGTTCTAGATTATAGACTTTCTTAAAACATATTTATAAAGCAAATTTAAAATCTTAGTATTCTCGCATTTATTATCCTACCCTGTTGCATGCCAGCAAGCAGAGGGCATAACCTGTTCATTTTAATGTATCTCTTTAAGATCAACACGTAATATAACTGTTGCTTCATCACTTCAAGAACTTCAACTGCAGCATAAGTGGCATATTTCATCTGGAAGGAAAATTGATGTAAAATTTGGGAAATCACACACCAGGCTCAGCATAGATTTATAGTAATACATCGGAGTCTGAGAGCAAATGACAGTGATGCAGGCAAACACACATACATGTGTTATTTTCTGCTGGATGTATCAAGAGTGAGCAGAGAAGTGACACTGGAAAAATGCTTTAGCACTTGTGCTATTAATTTTTTTTTATGGAAAATAATGCTTCCACTCAAAATCCCCTTCCTAGAGTAGACCACACTACATTACTGGCTTGCAAAAGTATTTTGAAATTATGTTGAATCGTACCATTTAATTTTATATTAAAAAAAGGAGAACAATAAAATAATTTCACAGATATTTGTATATAAACCTAGAAGATAACAGCAAAACATTAGCATGTAAAGAAGCAATCACGGACCAATATGGATAATATTCAAATGGTTTTGTAATGGCTAGATTAGGTTCTCCTTATTTACTTACTGTCAAACCACATCAATCTCAAGAAATTCTGTAAGTTGGAAGCTGTCGGAAAGTGGGAGTAAACTTAAAGCAAAAGAGGTTGCTTATATTTGCTGTTTCCTACTTGCAAGCTTAGAGACATTACTGGAAACTGAATTCAGATCTGAATACACCGGTCTGAGTGTTATGCACTCTCAGGTAGCCTCTAACATGGTCAGGAAAGACATCCACGCACTACAAATGTGGCACAAATGTCAAAGGGCACTGTCAAATGGAATGTACCTTGTACGCAGGTGGACTCAAAGATCAGGATCTTTTTGCAACTGATGGAGATAGATAGACAAAGAGCACTGGAACTGCACAAGGTCCGAATGGGACATTATCTGTTTGGGAATTGTACTTTTACAAAACTATTTTGTAAGCAAAAATAGCTTGCTGGTTGAAGCAGCAAGGTGACATTTTAGAATGAGATCTGATTACGCCTGCCCCCAGCCTGCCCCCGCCTCACCTGTAGGCTGGGGGTGGGCAAGGTCTTGGCAGGGGACACAGCCAGGGCAGCTGACCCAGGCTGACCGATGGGATGTTCCATACCGTATGATCTCTGCTCAGGTAGAGAAGCTGCGAGAAAGGAGGAGGAAGGGGAGGAGCATTTGTTATTCACCATGTTTGTCTTCTGGAGCAACTGCTACGTGTTCCGAAGCCCTGCTTCCCGGGAAGTGGCCGAACATCGCCTGCTGATGGGAAGCAGAGAACAACATCTTTTGTTTTCCTTCGCTTCTGCACGCTTGACTTTTGCAATTGATTCATTAATAAGCCTTTATCTTGCTCCACAAAGTTTTTCTTCTTATTATTCCCCCTCCCATTCTGTTGAGGAGGGGAGTGACAGAGCAGCTTGGTCGGCACATGACATCGAGCCAAGGTGAATCCCCCATATCTGGGCTGCAAAATTCTTACAGAATTTACCTCTCATACACTTTTAAAAAACTACCGTTCAAAAATAGGAATATTTAATTTAACATCTCAGAAGAGTTTGTTGTCGCAGTGTTTTCAAACCTCTCACAAATCCTCCCATAGACAAGCAAGAGCGAACACAAGTAATCCCACAGAGTGGTGAGGAACGGTCTAGCAAGAAACCCTCCCATGACAGTCTTTCCCAGCTACTCTCACTGAGGGAGGAGCTAGATACTGGAAATTTGTGATACTAGCAGTTCATGAATCTCTGGTTTACCATCATATCAATGAAATACCCGCTTTCAGAAGAAAATATTCCTGTGTCACAATTTTGCGGCTTTTTTTTGAGTTTGCTTTATTCCTGGTACCCCCCTGCCCCGCCAAAAAAAAACCAAACAAAAAACCAAACCAATAAAAACCCCAAGTATACACACAAAGAAGTCAGCAGTGGAAAGACTGTTGTGGAAATCATGAAGTCAAGCACTCGAGCTGAGGCCATGGTTGCTAGCACAACATTAACTAACCTACATTGCTCAGACCAATTATAATGCACTCCTTAACTACAACATCACATACACCATTTTTTAAGAACTTCAACTTTTGGAGGACACTGAATAGACCTCCCATGGAATCAAAGCACAGTAATTAATGAGGCTGTTCACTGTCTGACTTGTTACAGAAATGGGAACTATGTAATAAATAAAATACAGTCTTGCTGAGAGAAAAATGATGGCTTCCTGGCTCACGTTATTGAATTCTAACCTACGGAAACAGTTTTTCTTCCTGAGATTTCAGTAATTGAGGAAAACAGATATCTCATGCTTAATTAATACTGCTTTTTTTTTTTTCTCCCGCTTACTACCTGATTCAATGATGTGGTCCAGGTAGCAGAAACGTTTCTTTCTCACAAATGAAATGGAAGTGGATGGAAATTTTCTATGAATAAAGCCTTACCTAATACTTAGGACTCTAAGAAACTTAAGTTGTAAATGTTACCCACATTATAGAGATCTGTGACCTTACACTCTCAGTAATTCTCTTTCCTTTCTACAAATTGGGGTTAATTCCACCCCTCACCTACAAGGATGTTATGAAGATTAATTAGAGTTTGTAAAAAACTCAAATAATATAGTGATGCGCACCACCGAAGAACTCCTGAGGAAATTAATCATTTCTTCTTTAGAGCAGGAACTGAATACCCTACAGTAAATAATATACAGGGCAATGCAATGAACAATGAGGAGAAGACAAAATACTAAAAAGCTGCTTATTAGCTGAGAAGCATTTTTTTTATGTACTTAATAAGAAAGGGATCCTGTAACTAAAGGAAACTGTAATCAAAATGCAAAAGGTACAAATTAAGACTGGAGGAATTATTCTGATTCCTAGCCTTCCCAACTTCTGTGGGTTTTGAAGACATAATGTTCTCTTATTTTTTTTTAATATAGCAATTATAATTATAATGCTATTTTTATTTTAACAGATTGAAATTTCTGAAGCGATTTGAGATTCAATAATGGAAGATTCACTGAAATATCTAATTACCATGTTAAAAAGTCATAGATTCCAAGGAAAAAGATAGAACAGTGGCTAATTCATTGTCTCTCAGACTTGAAATCAGAGCCAATACAAAACCACTTCTATGCTCATGAGTGATGATTATCACTCACTGTCCATGAGTGATAATATTGCAAAGCAGAAAATATGCCAACTTGATTTTTTGCTTCAGCAGACCGCATGAGAGAATCTAAATTGTATTTAAATTAGAATATAAAAATAAACATATAATTAATGCAGCATTTTCAATAAAGTATTTTTAATTACTGAAGTTGAAAGCTGGAACCTATTACTATTGTAGGGAGCACATATTTCTCCTGAACTCCTGTTGTTACAGACTATAATACATTATTTGGTAATCTTCACCAATTACAAGCTAGTAATATTTAGCAACATGTAGTGCTGTTAAAAATGTTTTTAAATACTCTTCAGTAAATGCAAGTTTCAACTTTTGCTCCAATTTTCAGGTTTCTAATAATAAAGTATTTGAGCCTTATAAATCTTAGAAATCTAATTAGACAATGTTAAGTTCTCTCTAGCTGAAGTCACAGATGTTTCATACTGGGAAAATCAGCAAGCCCTAGGGTTTGTTTGGTCTACTATAGTGTCAAATTTTCATGGATAATTTAATAGCTAATAACTCTAATTCTTTCCCGTAAACCAAGAGATGATAAATAATGATTGCTCTAAAGCCATAAAATTAACCCTCCAGGCTAAATAAAAATTCAGGATCCATTGCAGAGATTAATTTCTGGCACTTAATGTTTCTTTATTACTAATTATCCCTGAGTTGTATACATCTCACAATATGAAAGAAAATGCAAATAAATCCCCTGAATTTGTAGAATTCAGAAAGAAATATACATCAAGGATGCTGCACGTACCTTTGATCTGTTACAGACACTGATTAGACTTTAGTGAAGTTCTGCTTTTTTATTTTTCCTGTCAGGTTCTAGTAAAAACAGTTTATGGTCACATCCAATGTTTCCTCCAACAAAAAAGTAGTTTCTATCTAGAAAAGTGAGATTTTCTGCTTTGAAAGTTTTTGGTTTTTTTGTGGTTGTTGCTGTTTTTAAAGATCTTTTTTATCCTTTACAAAGCTGTCAAAATATAATAATTTGTATTGCTTTAAAAAGAACTAGACATAGAATGATAACTACTGAGTTTGTAATCAAGAGTCTGCATTCTGTGAGAAGATACATCGATTTTTTTTCTGAAGAACTTCAGAGTAACATTTAGCTGTTTTTAATAATGCTAACAGCGGGTTGGGGCTTATTTGTTTTTTGATAAGATCATTAGCCAAGTCACTATGTGGAATGAACTAGGTAAAACAGGTGAACAATGCTCTATTGCAAAGGCTTCCCAGCTTCTTTTAGAAAGGCTACCCTATAAATAAGATGGGTTTGCAGATAATCATCCATTTTGTATGTTCCATCAGACCAGCCCGTGACAGTTTTTTGCTTTCCTATTCTTTTTAATGCAGAGGAGATGGCTTTAGTTTTAAGCAGAATGGAAACAGAGTGCTAGCAATAAATAAAGAATGGGAATAATGCCTAAATGTGGAAACTCAGCAGAATTCAGAAAACATAAATCCTAAAGACATACCACAGTATTTGGGAAGAGCAGTTTATCTAATCAAAAGTTATGTGCAAAACTGTGAAAAGACCTTTACAGAATTATGTTATTACTGGGAAAAAAAAAAAGGGTACTGGATGTACAGTCTTTGAGGAAAATGGATTTCAACTGGCCATAAATGACCAAAAGACAAAACTAGAAAGCCATAAACAACTATTCTTAATCTCTGTTTCTTGTAACTGCTAGTTTTAATTACTCAAGAGGAGCATAGCATAAAGTACTTCAGTGTCACAAAACCGTAAGGTGCATTATGAGGTAAATAATAAATAACCTTTAAAGTTGATAAATTCAGAAATGAAAGGAAAATAAACTATACAAAATATTTCTAGTGTTTTAAATTACCTGAAAAGACTTCAAAGAGTTTGATGATTATCTTAATTCAATACGCAGGCCCAGCCAGAGAAGCAAATCAGATGTACAAATGTGTGCAAAACAATATGGAGAATAATAGAGAGTATGCTCCAATACCATTATATATATTCCACTTTAATTTAAAATACCATTTGCAGTTACAGTTTCTCAATTTCAATAATCAGACTATACAATTCAGAAAATGATGAGGACAATTGCCAACTACGCTGAAAACTCACTGACGATCAGAGATCAAAGACACTATGTAAGAATATGAGAAGATAAAAAATTATAATATGGAGAATTTAGATGGGAAATTCTGTTCCCCCTATCTCAGTACAAAAACAGTTGCTTAAATAACTGAAGAGAAAAAAAAAAAAAAGTGACAGAACTTCAATACTATTTTTAAACTAAATATATGTGTATACTAGCTTGCCATGGAAGAGCTTTTATTTGCACAAGCCAATCAGGTAATTTCCTGTTTCTGTCTGTGCTTACTGATCTCATCTGAGAATGCAAAATGAAACATCATCCGGCCACTGTATCAGCAAAGAAGAGTTCTTCCACATATATGTATTTTTTTAAGCTAGATGTTGTTTAAGGTTTTTTCTATATAATTGTTTTTCAGCTATCTCAAAGCTAGAAATGTTTTCTTCTTTAGATTCCAGTTTATTTTTTTTTTCCCCAATGGAAGTAAGTTTGCTAAGTTGAGCTTTCCAGGACCTGATGAAAAAAATGGGGGAAAATTATCTATCTATCTATCTATCTATCTATCTATCTATCTATCTATCTATCTATCTATCTATCTGTAAGTTGATGGAATTTATAGCCTGGGGAAAAGGTTATGTTCAGTTGCTGATACACTGATACAAATATTCTCCAGGAAGGCAAAACGTAACAGATATATTACTTCGAGCTTGCTTTGATAATGCTCACATACTACTCGGGAGGGAAAAAACAAACAAATGTGGTGACTCTTCTTTAGGTTTGTGTATGTATTCTCAGATGCTGAATTAACCTGCAAGATTCAGAACAAAGAGTTGTGGTGCTGCCACAGAAGTCTGGAAGTCAGGTAGACACACCCTGACAGGTAAGATGAGGACTTTGATCATGTGTTTTTCTTGGTGAATGTTCTGCATTTATTCTGATAGTAATGAATTTTCTAAAAGTTGATCAAGTACAGTGCCATTTCTAATTGAAATATAATTTCTAATTGAAATATAATTTAAAATATTTTCTCTTTTTGAAAATGAGGAGGGATTTCTCCCACAACACACCTAGGAATATTGAACAAGTACTTTGAATATGAAGACTTTTACATTAGTATCAAACTCTGCTCTTTCCTCCTCTCTACAAATCTTTTTGGAAAGAACAATGGAATTACAGGCATGTAACGAAATTAAATTCAAATGCAAGTCACACTTCTACAAAACTATGAAATAGTCTACAAGATTATTTTAATAATCTGCACCCACGCTCTTGTTATGCCTTCTAAATGTTAGCTCAGCCTCAGAATCAGCTGGCTTATGGTAAGAATTCAAAACCTTTACATTATTTTGTAATTAAATTCATCTTGGGTAGAATCAACTCCTCTTACACTGGTCTACATTAGCCTGCAGGCTTAGGTACGTAAATAATTTACTGGTTTAACAACACATGACAGATCAGCTGAGCTGAGTGAACTGTGTGCACAGCAGATGAGAAGCAAATCCAGTTAATTTAGACGGCAACTAAGGGACAGAAAATTACTTTTTTTCTGTTGTATTACTTCTGTTTAAGACTGTACACACAGTCAGTTCCTGTGTCTCAGGAGATACACAAGGTAGAGTAGTAACTGGCTTCTTTTCACTTCAGAAAGGTCTCATGCAATCACTTTTGTTCTGGTTTTCCCTCTTACACAGACCATGCCAGTTTACATTTTGTCAGGTGTTAAAGAAGGAAATATCCTAACCTGATGATACCTGTCTCCCCTATTCTATTTGACCAGTAATAACATAAATAAATAAATAAATAAATAAACAAACAAACGAACAAACAAATAAATAAATAAACAAATGAACAAATGGATGTTTTCATCGGAAACGTGTTATTAAAAAAGCAATATAAAGTCAGGAGCTTTTAAACTTAGATGTACTAATCAATATACAACAGGTAAGTCTAACTCTGAACTGAATCACATAGAACAAAGTTAATTACATATTTAACTTTTCATCTGAAAATACGTGTCACACTGTCCACCTAATAGTTTTAAAAGCCCAGGGTTGTCTAAAAGAGGTGTGTGTTGCCCTTGTTAACTTTCCTGACTCCCAGAAGAACAACCTCTCCAGCCGGCTAATTCCCATCCTCTCTCCCTTAGCTTACAAGTCCTCACCAGGAAGTTATCCCTAGACCAGAGCAGATTTTACTTGCAAATATTTAAAAAGCTAATATAGTTAATACATTAAAAAAAATATTTTTAATGATTGCATTCATTTTTCTTCATTTTAGTTCTCAGATTTGAAAGCATCAGCTGTGTCTGGTGTGGTGGTTTATGAACCCTTCAAATTTTGCTTGTATATACAGCACAGCACACTACTGAAGTATCGTCTTAAGATCTTTTTTTGTCACACTGAGGTGATATAAAGAGTTCCTTATAAGTTCTGTCTCTATGTATTTTATATAGAGGAATAACGAGGTACGTTAGTTTAAAAGCTACAAGCAGCAAGAACTACTCTTCCTCAGCATTTAACTTGGGTGGCTTCATTGCTCCCAGAACCCTGGTTTCTAGAGTGGGTGTGAGTCCACCCACCCCCCACCACTGCCCACTGGGGTGGGTGGGATGTTACCCCTCTCTCCAAGGATCTGGACAGACTGGATACACTGCAGGGTTGAATAACCTAGAACTTGGCTTGGAGAATGGACTCAGGTGTTTGAACACTCTACATTTGCTTCGCCCTAGGGGCGAGGGTTACCTGCAAGCCAAAGGAAAGAGAAGCCTTATCCTCTGACTAAGGAGCTATTATCAGATGGCCATTGGAATTTTCTTTCCTGAAAAAAATTGTGGCAGTAATCCCTCATCAAATTTTTGCCTTTCTATAGACTGTATGAAGATTCCCAGTCCTCAGAAAAGAATGTGAGGACTCAAACCTATGAACAGAATTTTCATGCTGTAAGTTGTAAAAAAATCCAATCAATGAAATGCAATAGAAATTTTCGTTGGTACATTGCAGGAAAAAAAATGGCTGCTTGGGAATTATTCCTCTGGAAAAGCTAATTTTTTGTATGCATAGTTTTTGCAGACTTGAAATACTTTGAAGTAATTAGGAAATATACTTCATAAGCAATTTTAAAAGTAAAAGAAATACACAATAATTATTGTTCTAAAACATTTTTGCAAATATGCACATTCTTGTTCATTGTTAAAGGAAGATATTCTTCTAGCCTACCAATTCTGGGCCTACAGTAATTAAATCTAGTTTGGCATCATTGGATTATCAGGAGTTATACTATAAAGTGAGTGGAAAGTAAATTTTGAATTAGCAGTATCTACAGTTCATTCTTGTGGTTTTAATGAGTACTCAGAAAGCTGATAGCTTTGCAAGGTTTTAACTGCCTTCTGCTCATTCCATGCATCTCTCCCTGCCTTGGGAAACTTCAGGAGTCACCCAAAGACCATCTCTGTAAGAAGAAAATAAACCCAGTCAAACCGAGACCTCGCTTGGGGTCGGGGTGTTAGTGGGGACAAAGCTACAGAACATCCATGTTGTTCTTAAGAACCACATTATTTTAACTTGGTCTCAGGCTTTTCTAATCGTTCCTTTTCCCATCAAGAGCAAAGAGAAGTGTCTGGCTGGTTATAGCTAGAACTTAGCTCTTCCCCATACCAGCTGTATTAAGCTATGAAAACAGCATGCACAGGCACACGCATGTCTAATTGCATTTCTTTGCCCAATTATAGCTTCATTTTTAAAGTTACACATTTTCTGTATTTCTTAAAGCTTTTCTGATTTTTTTTCTGATTTTTTTTTTTGTCTGTTCACAGAGACAGAATCAGAGGCAACAGATCTAAGTTGAATTAGATTTTAGCAAAAAATGTTATACCACTAAGGGGGGTCAAATAGCAGAACAATTTGCCCAGAGTGGCTTTGGAATCTTCTTGAAAGTGTTGAAGACTGAAGTGGACCTGGACCTGAGAAACCTGATTTTTTAAGATCTGCTCTAAGCAGGCACTTGAACTAAACTTCATGAGGTCCTTTTCAGCCTCAATTATTCTACAAATCTATGAAAACAGTATTTTCCTGTATTTTCCATTAAAATTATGTAATGCTTTACAAGATCTGAAACTGCAGAAATAGGCTGGGGAGGAGAAAGAAGTATGACTGTAGCCACCAGTGAGTCCAAACCCTAGAATTATTTTGGCACTTGTTCTCAATACTTATTGTCTCTTTTTATTCAGTTTCTCTTCAATGCAAATCACATAAACTCTTGCTTTCATCCTAATCAGGAAGATACATAGTCTAGCTCCCTCTTTGCTCTCATGAATCTGAAGACACCTGTGACAGTTGATTTCTGCATTTGGCATCAGTAGGGATGGAATTAGATTTTAAGCAGTAAAAAGTGATTTGACCATCTCCATCTGAATCCTAGAAAGGTTTCCAGGCCATGAATACTTATTTCACAGATGTGTCTAATACAAAGCTACAGCCTAGTTTCATGTCCAAGTGGGATTCATGAAAAGCATCATTCTCCAGCAATTTGTACGGTTTATGTATCTCCTGTCAGTCTTCTAGCTACCATGAATACTCAGTCCCCATGCAGTTTACACTCAGATTTTAAGTTGTGACCAAACAAGCATACTAAGAAGAATCTCTGACTTAATAACTTAGTAACACAGGAAGGTGGATAGGACAAGACTGCTCCCCTTTCACTTGCCTCCCTTCCACTGCAGTTGTTTTGTCCCAGTTCTGTCCCTGGAAAAGCCCAGCTCCCAGCCCTCCCCACTGCCAGCCACTGTCCCAGGGCCAGACCCTGGGGCTCTGTTCCCTCCTGCAGGAGCCAGGCAGTAGGATCCATCTGTGGACTGGTCCCAATCAACTTCAATCACTTTAAACTTGTTAGATTGTGAAAACCTTGAATACTATCAGACCACTGGATCCCTGTTTGTGTTAGACATACTCAACAGGTAGAACCAAGGACAGCTGGCTTTTCTTGTTCTTACCTACACAGCATTCTCAGCAATTGTATGTCCAACATATCCTGTGTTTTTTAAGTTTCAATATATACTCAAGTTAAAATACGTAAGTTCACATTATAGGTACTGAAATTATTTCCAATTCTCTTGTGACATCTTTCATTCATTTCTTAAACTGATTTTCAAAAAGTAATGAAAACAGCAGTCAAACCTGCCATTGGCTTCTCAACAAAAAGAGCTTCACTATTCCAAAAGCAACACTGATAACACAATGAATAGTTTATTAACAGTAAGGACAATTTTGAAATGGAAATTCAAAATTATATAAAAGATAAATAAACCCTCAGAAACTAAAAAATTCATTCATGTATAAATTTCTGCTATGAGACAAATTAAATAAGCAAGTTCTGTCTTCATATCTTGTTACTTACACGTTTAAAACTACAGAACTCAACATAAGAGTAAGACATTTACTCTCAAAGCACGTTTTGTCAAAACCCCAAAAAATTAATTGGCAGCTATAAAATTTATTTTTTATTAAAGGAAAAAAAATTATAAACTAGCAAACACAACCTGAAATGCCAACCTGTTATTCTATGTATTTTTGCTGAATAAGCTTTAAAGCTTTTGTTTTAGAAAACAAGTAAATATGGCTGTGAATCATAGCCTCCTAACATGAGTTAAACCAACTATGGCTTGTAAATACACATAGAGAAGTAACCTTTTCACAGGAAATTGTAGGGGTTTATCTATTCTTGATTGCCTTTGCCTAAACCCCAGAAGAGTGTTTGGATGCTTTATCAGTAAACAGTTACAAATGGAGATGTATGAACAGTTTTAAACAAGTGTTAATTACCTCTGACAATATAAATGCAAGGTTTGCATTTGCACCTGATGATATAAATAGTTGCACCTTGACTTTAAGGATATCCTTTGATAAGAGGGTAAGTGTTAACATCGTTGTTATTGTTTCTTTGTGTTATTCAAGACCTCCAACTACTATGCTTATGAGGCCTGATGGACTGTTCTTGTCCACAATAGCATCTGCACTTATCTAGAAAGGAATCCTGTACTGGCAACATTTATGTCTGGGCTGAAAACTTGTTTGTCTTAAAACATAAGAAAGTTACTTGAAGTAAGGTCTAAATATGAGGAAAATTCACATTAATATGATATGATATTCTAGCTTGCTCAAACATAGTTTTGTTTTGTTTTAGTTCACACACAGGATATTACCATCTCTTCAAATGGTCTCATTTTACAAGCCAGAAAAAAAATAATGAAAACAGATAATTGCTCAGCAACCACTTCTGTGAATCATGTTGTGCCCTATGCTCATCACCATAATGTCACAACAGTGTTTTGCTATTGCCTTCAATGGCATTCGGCTTATGCATAATGCCCGTCTGCATAAATTGTCCTCTACTGACCATCTGCAGCTCGGAAAGAACTTCTGCTGCCAAGAGCTAACAAGCTCTCCCTTTGTATCAAGTGCTCCAGGCCCATGGTTTTGAAGTGGAAGGATCAGAGTTCTTAGATCTGCAGATTTGAGACGCTTGTTAAAGCTTTTTATTAAATTCAGCTAATTTCAAAACTGTAGAATAGTAAAGTTATTCTCTTTTTGCAGTCCAAAGATACAGTGCTCGTTCATTTTTTATTTTTTATTTTTTTAGATTTACATGATACTTTTGTAAGCGAAATATGAAAACCACAGTGAATATTTTCCCACAACATTCTGTGGTCCATGTCACGGTGGTGTTATTTACTGGCTGAGATTATTTGGACTGTCTCAAATTAGGATTAAAGTGTTTTACAAGCACGTCTTGTGGTTGCACTGTAAGCTGTTATAATAAAAATTAAAGCAAAACACATTGATGCAAATCAACATGGGGAAACTCAATACATAAATTTCCCTCAACAGGGAAGGCAATACATCTGCTGTTGTATTGTAAGAAAATATTTAATTCAGAACAAGTGTAACCATACTGTCATTTGCAGAAAAATAAAAGTAATGCTCAATAATGAACTTGACAGGCGTGGTCTAAAATAGCAGTGGCCAAGACAAAATGTCAAACTAGCATAAAAATACACAGACTACAGTTTTATCACTTTATATTACTCCATTAATTTTCTAAACAATAATGGGTGACATTATATTTTTATATTCGATATCTTTTCCAAAAGCATATATACATATAATATCTCTCTGACACAGATATTTTGAGAGGTGGATTTAAAATATATATATGCATTATTTCATTAGTGCAAGCACAAACTTCCTAAATAAGGTACATGTACATCATTAAATTCTTTAAGGATTTGAAGTTATAATTATCAAATATTTTAAACAGTGTCATTGACAGTCCAGACAGCTGCTTAATGATTCAAACAGGACATTGCTCTGTGAATGTCACATCAGGATATTGACATTTTTCTGGCAGCTGAGATATTCCCAGTCTTTATATTTAACATCATGGTGAGGTATTGCCTTATCACAACCTACACTGTGTAGTGTCTACAAACAGCAGTCTAAAGATTTGAAAGGCTACTTTGATTTAAATGCAACTGATATACATAACGCTCAGATATTTTGTATTTCTGTATTGTAATAACCAATTATGTGAGCAGTGTTTTTTTTCATGCCAAAATTTGGATAAAAGCTACTTCGAATTCTACATGAGAGATCAAACGTACCAGTAAAGCCCAAGCCAAGGAGAGGCGTAAGTTCATGCTGCCCTTCAGCAGCACGGGGACTGGTGCTGTCCCTTTGAAGTGCATACAACAAAACACAGGAGGTGCCTTTGCTGATTTTGGGAACACTGCTGTACATCCCCGAGATGTCTGTAGGCAGTTTAAAAAAAAGAAGGGAAAGGTTTGTGGCTCTTTCCCTGCAGTAATATGTGTTGCCCTATGGACAAACTTACTAGCCTTAAACCTTTTAAGCAGATTTCAAAAATTCATGATTATAAAGTCATGTATATTTAAAGAAAGAGGAAGAACCATAGCTCATTATAAACAGATATTAAACTTATTTATTTCTATAACAACAAACTAAATCTACACAGTGTATAAGTGTTCTTTGGGTGAAAAGGTCTCTTCATGGCTTCTCTGAAATGGATGAGCCCATCTAAGACAGAGTGGACTAACCCTACCTGATAGAATATAATTTCAAGACAGAAAAAACCTATGTTGCAATACTTCTAATCTTAGCTCTTCTTGCTGTCTATCTAAACAAGCTAGGGATCAATCGTCTAAGGAAAGGAATTCACAAAGCAGAAAGAAAAGGATGGAAATAAAACCAACATACCGAGAAAAGAAATATCTTTCATTAAGGAACTGGCGTGCGTTTAAAAATACAAAAGTCAGACTATCAACACATCACCAATTTAATCAGCACAGTATATAACACCTTACATAGCTGTACAAACAAACTATATTTTGAGTTTTAGTGTCTTTTATTTACTTGAAAGCAACATTGTGAAGCTTGAGCTGCAACACAAACGCACTGTTTTTCAGAGACAGCGGTGTTACTGAGGCTAATTTTTAATACTATCTTCAATAACACCAAGTGATGACAGGCAAAACTGAGTTACTAATTTGTGAACTTCAATCTTACATTCATTTTGCTCACAAGAATGAATCTAATTAAATACATTTCATGATTTTTTTTTTAAAGTTACAAGTGAATGAAACAGTTATTGCTGTTGGTATTAGACTATTAGAACTTTTAGCAAATAAATCTAGCTGTGGCCAAAATAATTATTAAACTATTTCTGCAATAGTCACAGCTACAACTGTAGACATTATAGGTACTGTAGGTCTTTTACTGCCACAGCCTAGTTCTGCTGTAACCAACCTATTATTTCCTGCACGAGAAAAATAAAATAGCCTGCTGGGTTATGAAAATTCAATTTCTCCAGGTGAAGTCCATCACACATTGTAAGTCAATAAATAACGCTACTTGTTGTATCATCCCTGCCAGTACTGCTAATCTGATTGATAAGTAAAACTTCTCTTTGTACTTCATGAAGTTCACCATGTAAGCTTTTAAAAATTACCTAAGTCCTATGTAAACTAACTATCTTATAATGTAACCTTCTGACAGAGAAATTAAACACATTTTCCATGTTTTGGTTATGTGGTTATTTCAACCTTAAATTAAGTATCTGCTAACAACCAATATTCAGTACAGAGATACTATGTCTACAGCGCTGAAAGATAGGAATTTTAACGTAAAGATTAAGAAGATGCTCAGTCTGGGTTTCCCACATGCTAGATAAAGATAAATGCTGGAATCACTGAAATACAACAAATATGTAGATCAGTATTACCTCCGTCATAATGGCTGCTTCTTAAAATAAAACAGTAAGATTTACTTTGTTCTTTCAAGGAATACACACAGCTGCTTGTCCCCAGTAACATACTGCAGGTTCCAGATTCTGTATGAGAGGAGTCACTAAATGCTTTTCAGGTATAACAATTCAAATACATTCCCGTACTGAGTATTTTCTGACTTCATATGTCTCTGTGTGTATTCTGGTATGTTACTTTGAGACAGGCTGCAGAAACTAGTCAGGGATCCAAAATTACCAATTTTAGTCTCCATTATTTGTTTTAGGAGACACTCTGTCTGCAAGCCAAACAGTGCAGAATTTTTTACATATATGAAAATATGGAAGTTTATTTCACCCCTCCACTCTGTTATTATCTTTCTTCATGCCTACCTGTTACTTGAAACTATTTTACTGAATAATGTGTAAACAGTTCACACAACAGTGCTAATTGGAATAATCAAAACCCATGTATTTCTAGTAAAGTTTCAAAGGCTGTGATGATGCTGAAACAGTGTATAAATCCGAAAATGTATATTCAATTAATGACTCGCTACACAGTTTAATCCTTAAACATGACATACTTGTTAAAAACCTAGTTCAAATCTTAGACACAAAATTTTTCCCTGCTAAAATCTGGAATGAGACTTACTGAAAAACACACCAAAACTGTGCAATTTCTATGAAAACATTATGTATGGAAAGCCAAATGAAGCATTTATCAGAAATTACTGCAACTGAAATTCCAAGAGGAAAAAAAAAATATCATGTTATCGCCACATAGATAGTATTTATTTTGGATTCATTTGTTTGAAAGCTTCTTATTGCTTCAGTGAACAAGCACTGTTTGGGTCATTCATAAAGATAATGATGGATGGCTGATAGAAACATGATGAAACAGGCAGAAACTAATTTGAAAGAAAGAAGCAAGTATTATTTGCAATCAGAACATCACTCTTAGAAAAGATGATACAGTAAGGATTAGATGTAAGGATTTAGAGCTCCACAGCTTTCTTGGTGGAGGCAACAGCCATTAAAGAGGACTAGTCTCAGTAAGAGGTAGGGTAAAGGTATCTGAACTTCCAACGTGTTTCTAAAACATTTAGAAAGCTTAGACAAGCCAAGATGTCAGAGATTAAATGCCAATATAGAAGATAAGCTAACCCTGAGGTAGAAGTGTGAAAGACATATATTTTTACTTCAATTTACTAGTTAATGACAATATATGGTAAAAGCAAGTATGTTATCAATTTTAAGTAATAGACTTTGAACATTTTGACGATATTGATAATATTGGTTGATCCCAGTTCTCACATAGGGAAAAGCTTCAGTTTCCTTATAATGAGTCAATGGGCAAATGGAAAAGGGTTTTGTAAGATGACTCATGATTCTATGTGTAATTCAAACCTCAGAATTCCCTAGATTTTTGTTCATTGCCCCATCTTGCTGTGGAAACTGTTTGCCAACTATATATATAAAATATGCCAACATGCATATTTCGCAGGTATTCTATGATAATGACATTAAAACTACATTCTGCAACTAGTATTGTAACTGTTTCTTTCCCCATTTACATTACATATAAGTTCAGCTCTGAACCTTCAGGTATTACTGTAATTACCACAAGACTAATAGAATTTTACTATGGTATCCTGGGGCGCATTAGGAGAAAGAGCATTGCCAGCAGATTGAGGGAGGAGATCCTCCCCCTCTACCCTGCCGTGGTGAGGCTGCATCTGGAGTGCTGTGCCCCATTCTGGGCTCCCCAGATCCAGACAGACTGGAAACTGCTGGAGAGGGTCCAGTGCAGGGCTACAGAGATGATGAGGGGCCTGGAGCATCTCCCTTATGAGGAGGGGCTGAGAGAGCTGGGGCTCTGTAGCCTGGAGAAGAGAAGACTGAGAGCGGATCATGTCAATGTCTCCAAGTGTCTTAAGGGTGAATGCCAAGAGGATGGGACACAAGGCTTTTTTCAGTAGTGCCCAGTGACAGGACAAGGGGCAACGGGCACCACCTGCAGCACAGGCAGTTCCATCTGAATATGAGGAAGAACTTCTTTACCTTGAGGGTGGCAGAACACTGGGACAGGCTGCCCAGAGAGGCTGTGGAGTCTCCTTCTCTGGAGACATTCCAAACCTGCCTGGACATGATTCTGTGCAACCTGCTGTAGGTGAACCTGCTTTAGCAGGGGTTGGACTAGATGATCTCCACAGGTCTCTTCCAACCCTGACCACGCAGTGATTCTTTGATTCTGTATGTTGAAACAACTTAAATGAAAAACAGCCCATGGTGTCACTCATACAAGAATCACTGAAAATTAGCAGATTACATGGTTAAGCATCTTCCAAGACAAAAACTCCAAATGAACACAGGGAATGACAATTCAGACAAATGCTAAAACTAGTAGTTATGATCTGTGTGAAGTAAGCCAACAGGAGAGGGCAAAGAATGGTAGTAGTACTGTATTAATTGCAATTTATACAAAGAGAGTGTAACACTAAGTAGCTATTTCAACATTTCTGCTGACATGATTTTTCAAGACTACTCCTTTTATGCTTTGTAAATTTGCCTTTTATTACTTATTACATCAAAACTGTTGACATCAGATCTGCTTTGTAGCCACTTGTTTTGGAGTCTCTTACTCGATAGTCTCAAAGCTGCTTGTTGCAGCCACAACGAGGTTGCAGCCATAACAAGGTTATGTTAATCCTACTGAGTTTACACTGAGCCAAAGCCCACACCAGCATCCATTTCAGACCTGTCCCACTTAAGAATTTCTTATCTCAAGCACTTTGCATGTCTAAGTCACTTACAGTCCTTAAAGAAGATCTGTAACTCTCGTATTACATTTGGAAAAGAGGCTAATACCACAGAACTTCAGAAACAACTTGTGGAAAAATAATTTGTCATGGCCTGTCATTCAGTGTGACCACAGTCCTCTAAAGTGCACGTGAATGTTTTTTGTTAAAGGAGATATGCTTCCTTGGCAGGATAGAGTTGAGATAGCTCTCCAATCTGTATGAATATTTAATTGTAGAATATTATGTCAGATGTTTCATAACTGAACTGAATCATCTGCCTAGTTGAAATATAGCCACTTTCACCTTTCTACAATGTTCAAAACACTACGGACTGCCGCTCGTGCTTCTTTATGCTACAAGATCATGCTTCCTGAGAACATTCACATTTATCTATCACAGAGTACGTTTAAAATACTTTATTTTCCTGAAACTCAGTGCTCTTACATTACATCTAAGGCAGGACTGTGCAAGTCAAGGTAAGATTTAGACTTCGGTTGTAAAAAGATACAAGTATAGGAAATAAATTCTAACCTCCAAGCAAAAATAAAGGGCTTGTGGTAAATAAAAATTACGTACTACATAAAAGAATATTAGAATTCGTAAAAGTTGTAGTTTTCAAAATGTTTTGCAAAGCTTATCAAATGCAATTTATTGTATTAAAATTGAAGTTCCTCGGCTGACAGAATTTTTTCCTACACTTTTGAGTTTCTAAATACTGACTCATGAGAAAAAGGGGAGATGAGTAAAACCTTCTCTCTCTCTCCCTCACTTCCCCCACTTTGTTGTTGCTGCTGCATGTGAAGTTTTTGCTGTTGCTGTTCTGAATCATTCCTCACCTTGACGCCCCTTCAAACCCACAGGAAGTAACAAAGAAAGTCCAGAGGATGTAAAAATTTAGTAGTCAAGGAATCTCGGTTCTTGTAATTAGCTTGGTTATAGAAAGGAATAAATAAATAAAAAGAAATAGGAAGATAGTATTGGAGTGCATTCTTGCACTTAAATTCTATTTTGCGTGGATACTTGTGGAACAGCCTTTTGGTAATGAGGCAGTCATTAATCTCTTTTTATATCTTCTAAGATGGGGTGTATTCTCCTCTCATTTGGCCTACATGGAAGCAGCCAGTAACAAACCAAATCGCAGGATACTGTTTGGCTTTACTTTAGATGGGTAATTTGTTAGATTGCGTTTTTTCCATAAAGACTTATTTATATCTCACTATCCAGTAGGCTGACACCTGGGGTTGTCAACACCTGGCAGCACTCTTAATGAGTTCACTAGTGTTTCCACTGAAACTGCTGATTTTAGTAACTGCAATGCTGTATTTACTGTAGAAAAAAACCAGTACAAACCTGAATGTAATGAATTAAAAAGGTCAGCGAAACAAATGTTAGTTTTTGTGCTAATACAGTTAGACTGTAATTCGAAGGAGAAAGGAAACAAAACACCTCATACAAAAATTTTCACAGGCATAAATTCACAAGATTATTTATTTAATATTTTTTAATATCATTTACAAAAAAGGTACTCTCCATTCATTATATTTTTTAAATGGTTAATAAATATGATCAAATTAACTTGAACAAGACAGTTGGTTATCCTCTCTTTAAATATTACTTGAACTATAGATTCCTGGTCAGTAAACATTTGAAAATAATTCAGTAGCTTGACTGCATGTTTAGTGATTGAAAAACAAATGGGAAATGAGATTTTCACATTAGCTGTAGGCTTTTGGCATCACTCTCTGGGATCTGTGAACCTGCTAAAGGATACTGTCATTCTAAAACCGTGGCAAGGCTTTATGTAAAGGATACAAGAATTACTGAAAAGTCTCATTCAACGCACTTTTGCAAAAGTGTAACTGAAGACTTACAGACACTTGGTTTCACTGTCTTCAGTGATCAAGCTTGTAAATTTCTGCAAATACGTCCATGCCTGCCATCAGCACTGGTATCACTTGTACCAACTGAAGAACCTCAGATCATCAGCAATTTGGGACATTTTTCCCAGAAAATATTATTTAACAATGATTTATGCTTATTTGACCCAAATACTTAAATATTACTCTTTTAAAAGCCCTACCACATGTAAATTACACTTTTTACTGCGTTTTAAAAACTTAAATATTTGTAAGATAGTTGGTAGAGTCATTAATAATAGTCTTTGATCTAAAGGCTTATCTACTTTGCTTTAAATGGCCTGTAAAATATACCATAAAACTAGCCATGACGCTAATTCCCCTACTCCCCATACATATCAAGAACTTAGCTATGAGGAGAACTTTTTCCCCAAAGCACAGGAAATAGCCATAACCCTGTGTAATTGTTGAGTCTTATTATATTATTTTAAAAAAATATTAGATAATATGTTAGCATCCATAATATGTACTACAAAAATATTTATTATGTATTTTTAAATTATTTTGGACCACTACAAACATGTGCCATAAATATATTATTCAGGTTTTGTAAATTAATGAAAACAAATACTTCCATAAAAATTTAACATGAGAATAAATTCATTTTTCCCAATTTTGTTTTGACACAAATGCACATTCATGATGGACATCCTATCTGAAGGCTTTGATGTCAGGAAAACACAATTCTACTTTTGGGAATTAAACTTAATATATCTAGCTTTGCAGAAGCAGCATAAACCATTTTAGAAATCTCATGCAAAACAAACCAAAGACTAAGAAACAAAATAAGCTACCTTTAAAATATCTTTTCACAAATTTGAGTTCTGTGATGCTTTATAATTGAAGTTTACAGTATATCCTGTAATACCAGCTGACAAATATAAAATAGAATTTATATATATTTATATACTATAATTTAAAGATATCGAGATCCTTGTTTGACACTGAAATTTTAAATAAAATCAGAATTCATAATCAAGGATATTTTCAATGTCACTTTAAAACTATCATTTCAAAGTATCATTTTACTTTATAGGACGGAATATTCATTTGAAGAAACTAAATATAGGATATCTCTTTATTCTTCCTCATTCTAAGAATATCTTTGGTAGCTCAAAAATGCTCCATTTACCCATAATTATATTCTGACACAGTGTTCCCAGATGTAGGGCTCCCAAAATGCAATCCCACTCATCTGCACAGCTATTGTGAGAAAGTCTGAAACGTATTAGAGAATATGGAATGAATTCTGTATTATTTATTGAAGTATCTTATGTAAACATCTACACTGTGATTTAGCACTTAAGTAAATTACTTTAAAGACAATTATCATGTTTTTCACCAATGAGATAAAAGGAAACTGCTGTGATTGACAGTATTAGGAATTTACTATCATAAGATATATTTTTCTACTGTCACACTCAATCTTCTGTCTCTGAGGGGAGAGAAATACTCTGTAAAATCATGACAGCTAGTAATAGCTTTAGTTATATGGCACATTTCATGCTAAAGGTGTACTTAGAGTACTTTATGAAGGCAGTGCAATAAAAGGCACAATATCATGTAAATCGCAAAATACACAAAACCAAACAAAAACTGAGACATAAAGTAAGCTTATGGTAGAACCACCCATAAGTTAATAGCAAGAATGAATATGCAATTATTGTTTCATTGCAACTAAAGACTATGATTATAGTCTTTCTTTAATCTCCTTTGGCATATAAATCCAACATAAAATTCAAGTCCACTAATATCAGCAGCTTTTTCACTAGATTCTGCAGATTTTAATCGGACTTTATATTTGAAATGGCTTTATTGAAGTAAATAAATGGAGGAAATAGTATACCATCCAGTCAGATTTTCCGGAGATATCCTGGAATAATTTATAGGATACCTACACAGGTACCCTGCCACTGCATCCAAAGAAATGTTTTTAAAAGTCAGAGATCTTTTCAAGTGCCATAGATATGTAATCTTATTCAGTAAATGCAAATAAATAACAAAAGTGTTTACACATGGAGAAAATACATGACAAATCTGCAAATTGTTGCTATTCAGAAGAATGAATTAGGATAGTCAGGAAGTCAACCATCTGGACTTTAAATATCAATAGCTGAATATGAATGATTAGAGAGAGAATGAAGCATAACTTGGTGTGCTTCATTTTATAAGACAGCCATGGCAGAGGAAAGTTTCATCTTATTACTAAAAGAAAACCAGTTAGAGCCCATTAATCATAGGAAAGAACAGGTGAAGTTAAAATAAATAAATAAATAAATAAATTGCTTTAATAGATAAAAATTCCTAATGAATTTTTCACTTCATAACTTGGAAAGTAAAAGCAATGCCAAAATATGACCCAGAAAAATTAAAAATCTAAAAGCTTAGATAAATTAGTTCTAGGAATGAATGAAAACAGGTGAACACTGAATAATGAGCAAGATCCTTGACACAGGTTTGCACATAAGACCTAACCTGTGAGGGAGGCTCCTCGTTTACATGACAGACTAGCTCTGAATTATGTGGAAGTCATTAGGATATCACCTAATTGCCTTCATTTTTATTTAAATAACTCTAACAGATCACCTCTTGGGAAAAATACAAAATAAATGCAGATTACTTTTAAATAAAAAGATAACGCAAAAATATTTTAGCCTCAGAAGTTAAAATAAAAATAAAAAATAGCTAATTAATTCAAATACCTGCCTGAGGCCATTGGTTGCTCCCATAGTGTCCTGAGCAATATTCTGTTTTGCATGTTCAAATGCAAAGTTTACATGTACATTTCAAATGTATGCTTTGGATACTTTGCTCCTAAAAGAAAGCCAATTACAAGCCCTGCTTGGTACAAAGAAACTGGAAAATAAGTTTTATCACAATTGCTCATTTATATACCATATGTACAAGAAATGGAGAGTAAATCTGTCAAAAGGTAAGCATTCCCATGTGCACCATTAGAAAAGAAATGAGACAAAAGATAGAACTCTATTCAATACAGAACGCATCTACTGCATAAATGTAGACCTACATACAAAATGCATAGCTGCATAGTTTTCTCTATTCACTGATTTTTAGGAAATTTTCTAGAAACAATTTTAGTAGGAATGGATTTCCTGTACATATGAGATCCACAGGGGATGAAGAAAACAACACATCCACTACAGAGTGTGCATACAGTGGGCTACCTCTTGGGAAGTTAAGAGCATTGCAACAGCTATATCGTGGTTAATGGAAGTTCCCTAAATGCTAGGGAACTCTTGACAGCTAGCAGGTAAACACATGAGAATTTACTTGGACAATAATACCGAGTCCATTGAAACATTGGGCATTAGAAATCAAGCTGTTCCTTTTTACATGGTGGTGTAAACGAGGAGGAAAAGGACATAGACTTCTCTCATAATATTAAGGCTCTTAGGTTAGATTTAATGATTTGGTTAAATTACGTTTGAGTTAATCTGTCTCCAGTTTAGGGCAGGTTTTGTCTGGATCACACTGAATTCTGTTTGAAACCTCCAGCATGAGAGGAGTTGGTCTTCACTTTTACTGAAAGCCCTAACGGTTTAATTATTGCTACTGTTCACTTTAATGCAATATCCTTAGGACTCTTCTTCCAAAATGCTTTGAAATATTTAGCTGCTTATTCTCAGAACATTCTGTTCAAATAAGATATGAATGTGTAGCCAAAAGAATGGGAGAAATAACAAAAAAATGCATTTTGTAAAGTAAGTTACCCTAGTATGTAATTAGTGATGCAACAATCTTTCTTTTATGGGAGTGTTGTAATTCACTCTCAGAAAACTGCAGTCCCATTTTAGAGGGGAAAAGAGAAGAGAGAGGGGAAAGCTCAACAGCCACATGAACAAAAGCAAATGCAATACAATAAAAAGCATTTAGTAGAGTTCTACTTCTAGCTCCCTTATTCCAGCCCTCCCCCCAGTTACTAGTGAAATTATTGCTGGAAGTCAGTAATTTACAGCATCTACGTGTTTGCATCACTTAGTGATGTTCTGTTCATAGATAATTCTATGATTTTCTATGAATTCATAGATAACAGGAGGCATTTCCACATACCCAAAAAGCTTGTGTCACAAGAGAAATGAGTGCAGCGCAATGCCAGAAGGAAATACTGCTCCAACATGGTGTGGATATAAAATATAACCCTTACACACTGATTTAGTCACCACTTGCAAATACAAATGTTTGTATCTTTTTATTTGTGGTAACCTTAATCTCAGTCAAACTCTGTCTTTGGTTTGATATTAAAGATCTGGGAAAAGTGACTGATCTTATGCTGCCATCTCAATATTGTTCATATACTCAGCAGTCACTTTGTTGTTTTCAAAATGTGTTTCTATGTTGATAGTTTTAAGGTGAAGCAGTACTTCAGAGATTGAATTCACATCTTGAATGATTGTATATTTAAGGGTTTTTTTCCAAGGGCTTTCTTTGAGAAATAAAAGCAGGAACACTTGGAGAATTCACACTCTTTATGCACAGAGTAAATCATTTAAATTATAGATGCTCTCTATGGAAAACAGAATATATTTAGACCTAAGGCATTAGAAAAGAAAGATAGCTACTTTAGATTTATATCCTCAATAGAAGATACTTTGAAATTTTCAGGCAGGACTTACTGCAATGTCTACTATTATATTATTGTTTCATGCCAATGACTACACAGATTATTCAGTCTGCCCAGGATGAAATACTGTATGTTAGCTCATTTCCCTGGGAGGAGGCTAAGATGTGGCTAACTTATAATTCTCTCTGCTTCCCAGTCACTCTGAAAGTTACTTTGCTTCTTACCTTGACATGGTTAACCTTTTACAATTTACTAAATTCCCTCTGTCTACTCCACAGCCATCTTGTATTAGGAGAGGGAGGTGAGCATCTTCTCATCTTTACAAACTCATCCATATGGCCACACCAAGATATCCCACTTGAGTTCTAGTTACAAGTGTCCGTAACGTTTACCTGCCAGTACAGCCCCAGTCTCCTAGGTGTACATACTGCCCCATTTGTGGAAAATAACCTTGCGTGTGCCTGGACTGCATATACCATATATGTATCCCAGGGCCCACCAAACGGAGCTTAGGAGCTGACCATGACAGCCTGCCTGTCTGGGGCCAAGCTTTGGGGGTAACCCTGAACGGAGCACACACGTAGAATATTTCTCTAAGTTAGTAGTAAGTGGGAGAGTATTGTACTACTCTAACTTCCAAAGGTGGGAAGATAGCTCTGGCAATGTTAGTGCGATATCCGTATGCAATGGTTAAATATTGGAGAATGAGTAATGCCTAATTCCTCTGATTGTGTTGCATGATGCCAGAAGGGAAATTGTAGATTTTGTGAACACACTGGAGCACAGTATATTAATAACAGCTTTCTACATATGCTAAACTTGACTTTGTATGGCTGCCAGGACTGTCATTGATTTGAGCCTTAGGAGTGCAGCAGACTGAATTACGTGCTGCAGTATTAGTGATCCAGTTAGCTTCTTTCTTGTCTATGCTCATTCTATAGACAAACAGTTGCAGTTTATATGGATAGGATTAAGCATCTGTAACAGTTCATAAAAGCAATTTTTTCTCCATGTTTAATAAGAACTGGTAACTATGATTATGTGCTCTCTCAGCCATTTGTAGCTGTGATTCTGTTCTTTGCCTGTGAATTTCTGTAATATGCGTCTTTACCTACAGTGAAGGTAATAAAGATTTAAACATACAACTTCTTGTATACAGTTCTATGAATCTATTTTCATGAGGCTTTTGTGATGTTCATATTCTCAGGTACAGAAAATACTTTAGCAAAATAAACTAATGTCAATCCAGAGCAAGTTAGTAACTGTTAAGAAAGTTTTAAAAAATAAAACTATATTGGATTTCCTCATGTGATACATATCCCCATCACCCCTTTCCTCTGCCTCCCTAATTCAAGACATTATCAAGAGATTTTAAGTATTTCAACACTATGTTCTAGGAGCCATAAATAGCTAGTCAGAGGAAAAGGATAATAGCAGGGAGATATCAGCTGCAACATCACGTTGGAAGTTACAGGGGTTGTGTGTGTTTTCTTTTTTTTTTTCCATTTACTGCTGTTTACTGTTTTGATCTGATTTAGCCTGTATTTAATACCTGCCTTTTTCTTTACTGCTTCCAAGAACCACAAGAAAACTTTTCTGAGCCTCTTTCAAGATCTGTCAACATCATTTCAGTAAAGGAATCACGATTTCCTATCAGTCATGGATATTTTTTATTTTTTTTAATGAATATAGTATTCCATTGTTATCCTCATTTCAGGTAGTCAGGATGTCAAATTATGTTTTAAGATTAAGGTAATTTTAAAGGGCAATGGTGAAAGTATTCAATCATGGCATCAATTTTTTCTTTATGGTACCTCTAGGCAAAAGAACTATTGCTGTCTCCCTCAAGGAATTATTTTTTGATGAGTTTATTACAGCATCCACTAATCCCAGATTACTGGGAAAAATACCAAATATGAAATCCAAAGGGTTAAAAATAGCTTTCAAATAAAAGGTTTGAGTAAAAAGGCAGTACAGTAGCAAAACCTGCCCCTACCTTTTTTTATCTCTTTGGGGGTGTGGGGTGTGTGTGTGTGGGGGGTGTGGTGGTGGTGGTGGTAGAGGAAAGATGAAGCAACTGTTCAGAGAAAAATCTGAGTTCTGTTTTGTCTGACCGTTCCCAAATTATGGCGCTTTCTTCACATTAAAGCACCTTGTTAAAAAGAGGAGACAAAGCTGTAGAAATAAAAATAATTATTAAAAAAATCTAATATACAAAGTTAATCACTTGTAATAGTTCAATTTGTTTACAAATAAACTGTATCTTTATACTATTTTAACATATCTGGGACTACAGTGAATTTTGGTCAATGGAAGTAGCCTGTGGTCAAGGAGAGCTTTTATCATTTATAGACTTTTGCTAAACTCCAGCCTTTCCTGTTGCGTGCTGACCTGCAGATTGAGTGCTCTGCCTTTATCACTCTGAGATTGGATTACTCACTGAACCCTGCACAGGGCTGCCTACAAAGCTCTTCTACTACCAAAGTGCAGAGGCAGGATTTATTGTGTTTATACAATGAAAAAAACCCTGCTGACCATCCCTGAACTGATAAGAAGGAGTTAAATACTAAATTTAATTAGCTCCTCATTCAGGATGTGACAGCGGACTGGGAAATACCAGTCTTTCAGCTTCTTTTATTATTGTCTTATATCTTGAAGTTGATTAAAACATGAATTCTGATCTACCTTCAGAAATAAATACAGCAATCTCCCAACTTTTGGTTTGGAATATCCCATTGATTTGTAATCTTCTGCCATTTGATACATACTCCAGTTTTAAAAGGAAAGGAAGACTAGTGAATTTTGTTTTACAATTATATGAGATTGTTTCTCAGTTTAAAAAAGAAACACTCCTCCAGAACTGAAATTAGTGGATTCCTATCAGCAATTTCAAGAGGCTCATGGTGAACACATACATACAGCTTGATCATTAAACCTATATTTTATCTAACAACTATGGTAAGTCTGACATAAAAATTAATTCAAATGAAAAACATTAAAAATAAAGCTCTGAAACCACATCAAAATAAATACTATAACAGTAAACCAAATGTCCAAATGAACGTTTGCCACTCTGTAGCACTGCTGCTCTGTAGCAATTCTTGAAGACAAGCCTGTAGCCCCTGTTGTGGTTACTCGGACTTGCAGAGTACACACAGCACAGGGCTGACCAGGGCTGCACGTACATGAACCATCAGTCATGCAATGGAAAAATTGGAACTGGGACACTGAAAGGAGCAGGTCTCCATTTTTCTGTAACTGTGGAGTAATCGCTGAATACTAGGCATTAGCACACTACAATTAATTAAGAAATAAGAACAAGAAAAGTAAGGAGTAGCACAATGGAAAAGCTTTTCGCTCCAAAGGGTTAAACACTCTAAACAGCTGGATGAAATCCAAACTATGCCTCGATTTAAAATTGCATGCAATGTGTACCAATCAGGAAAGATATGCTTTAGAAAGTTGCTTTTTTTTAACAAGTGATTCTGATGCATTTATAGTTCTAAGTAATTCGATTAGCTTAGACACAGAGTCAAACATGAAACCAAAGAATAATTATTTGAGAACTACTGTATCCTACACAGGCAAGAAAGAGGAAAAATATGTTTTTGATGAGGACATACAGAAAAAAAATGTGAAACTATCCAGAAGTTTATGACAGATCTGCTCTGAAAAACAACGCTGCACTTCTGGGTATAAAACAATGGCAGTAAACAGTTTGCAAATACGGGGGGGTGGGGCTGGGGGGCATGACGACCAGCTTGACTAGTTCTTATTAATTTCTCATCAGAGCAAAGGATGAGGTCACAATAAAAGGTGTTTATACTAGCAGTCTTAAAGCTAATGATATATCTACTGGTTTTTCATTGGATACTAGTGCCTGAGCTGCTATGGTACCAGAAACAACATTAGAGCCTGCAAATGTAAGCAATAGATATTAAAAGGCAAACAGTTAGGACTATGACCTTACCTCCTCTGAAGACATACAATAATTAGATAACAGAGAATTGGAAAAGATAAGATTTGTAATGGTATAATGAAAAAGTGTACCCATGTTGATTTAAAGTCTATCCAGCCACTGGTTTAATCCAAAAATTGAAGTCGTTGCAGAGGAAGGGAATTAATCTGAGTGAAGAAGAGCCTTAGAACACTTGCTATGGAAAATGCAAAAATGTAAAACCATCCTAGTTTCTATGTCCTTTAGAAAAGCTAAGTTTCAAGCTTTTAACTAAGAACAAAATCTCTTGGACTTTGCACGACAGTTCAACTGAGCTTGCCGCTCAGAAAAAGCTGCTTGTCTTACAGAGAGGAAAATAAGATAATATAGGCTGTTTGCAAAGGGTTTTTTTGTTTTATTTTGTTTTTAAGTCACATGCTTCTTGGGATTACCACCAGCATCCTTAGCAAGATATGCATGGCGTATGCAGTGTCAATATTACTTTTGGAAAGTACGGTTTTCATAGACTTCCATTTGTCACATGCCTGATTACTGAGTTTTTCACTGGAAACCACATTTTTTATGACCTCCTTAGATGAAGTTTCTATCTGAAGGAAAAGAGCAAGCCAACAATCAAAGTGACCAGAGGTGTTGAACAGCTTTGTGATAAAAAGCATCAGAATAAAATTAAGCTAACAAAACCATTATTTGCATTTGCAAACATTTAAAGGAAGTTATTTAAAGTGCAAAGTGTATCTGTAGGATGCACTAGAAGAAGACAACTAAATAAGGACTGATGAGGATATGAAATATCTATCCAGAGGTTGGTAAAATATCCAGAAAAAAACATGTTTCTTGAACAACAAGGCCAGGGGCACTGCTGTACAAAGTCCAAGAGACTACATTCTTAATAAAAATCTTGGGAAACACAGAGAATTAATTAAGCAGATAGGCTTCCAGGCAATAAGAAGGGAACAACCTTTTAAGCAGATGTCTTCAAAAATGCTACTGGTGAGGTAGCCTTAAATTATAGCACAGGATATTAAGGTAAGTGCCTGTACGAGAAGCGCAGGGGCAGACAGGTGGGGCAGTAACCCATTTGTCAGTGGTCTAAGCCCATGAGTCAAAGCCTAGAACATCAAATTTATGAGGTTACTCTGGCCTTTGTTCACAAATACAAACATTTCATATCTTTATTTATGGGAGGCATAAACTACTTATTTCCATTGCCCCAGAGTGCCTGACAGCCTTCCTAGTCTTTTGAAAGAAAAAGGAATTATTTCTCCGTTACAAATGTATCCTGGAAAAGAAATGAAGTTTAGGTTTTCTATCACTTAGACTGTGATTAATTTGCTTACAGCAGATTTTGTGCTGCATTTCATTTGCTTAGGGCTAGTTTCTGGCACTGTCAATTACACTGAATCATACAGAAATACTCAGTTATAGAAATCACACGATTTGTTAGAGCCCCCGTGAGTGATAACATCAGCATGCATAAAATGGTCTTACATTCCTTCTGGTTCCCTCATGAGAGAAAATTTCATAATGTAAAGGAGCAGAACAACTTAAAGCTAAGATAAGTTTCGTCCCTCACTGATTGGAAGCTTTGCTATCTGCACTCACTATCTTACTGAGAGCCTCAAAAGGTCATACTGAAAGAGAAAGTGATGGAAAGAAATGAATGATGTGCGATCAGTGACTTCTTGTGCATTAAAGTATTGGTAGCTTCAGATCTTGGATCCTGGTGACCAGTTACCTTATTCAGACATGACACAAGCGGCAAAAGTTCAGAAACCTTGATGGCTTTCAAGGGGTTGTTTATATTACCCAATTTAGTAGGAAAAATCCACAGTTGTGTGACTAGAGAAGATTTACAGGCTCTTTCCATTCTTTAGCCTCTAGTTATACAATAACCGGCTTAAATGGCCTTCTTTGAAAATAGACTACTGAATAAAATAAATGGGTGTTTCTTTCATAGAACGTATGCATCTGGGGAAGATTACTTTCTTCATACATTGTACGCTATTGGCTGAATAGATCTTGAACCTTTGTTAAAAATAGTTCATTCTGTCAGGAACTTTCAATGACAAAAATAGCTATTTATTCTGTAAACACACACAGAAGCCTGGAAAATGAGGAACTGCTCTTGGTAGCTCTGGGTACTCCGTAGTTACTACTGGTATATAACCAGTGATTCCACCTTTGTGTGGGAGGAAAAATTGTATCAGTATATCAGTTGCATTACTAACTTACTACAAGATTGAAATATCACATTAAAATGAAAATAAAACCTATTAGGGTTTGCCAGCATATTTAGACACCCACCCTCAACTACAACTAACAACCTATGTGTATCATGCATTAATAAGCTTACTCTTAGTCAAGGCTTCCACTAACACAGCTCCATCATCTGAGATGATCTGGCTCATCAGCTGGTGATGAGATCAGGGGGAAGAGGGCACACCACCCGCCTTGTTACTGAACTTGTACCTTCGCCTGGGATCTTGGCTTATGAGGCAAGCTGTCTTCAGAGTAAACTTTCTAAAGGCGAAAATAAAATTCACCTACTGGCACAAGAAATACATCAGACTGCCCCAAGTGTTGTGCCTGGTTGGCTAATGAAGAAATATAGCAAGATGACTGTTAGTGTGCTAGAATGCAATGACTCCTATATAGGAAGCATCACCTTTCTCAATGAATGTAAAACATAAATCTTTGCATGTCCTAAGAAAAAAATCTAATGAAAACCATCAAAATGCAAGTCCTTTAATTCTGCTGATCCCGTTATATAATTATAACCAAACCACAGAGTTCCCTTCCTACCTGTATCTGACAAATTTACAGGGAATGGGTAATTTTGATATATTGGGACAGACACAGCTCACTGATAAATGGAATGTATATACCAGGTTGTGAAATCACATAGCACAATAAAATGAAACTAAATCATACATGCTCTGTTAGAAGATAGATTTCTCACAAGTTTTGAAAATAAACAGTGTTCTTCTATTCGGCACACTTTTAATTCTGAGAAAGCCTAGTAACTTTAAGTACTTTTAGGACCACAGGATCTGGGCTAGCAGCTGAAGAGAGGAGACACCAAGTTCTCAACTAAAGAAAACAAGTATACGACAAGAAAGTCCATGTTAAACCATTTTCTAAATCAGAGACAAAATTGTTGCACTTCACAGCTATGTGATCTTGCCCATTTGATTTCAGGGTTATTGGCCTTTTCTGCTGTTATTCATAGTAAGAAGAGATTGATGCTACATTTCTCTTTGAGTATATTTAATTCTGCAGCATTCTCTACTTTCACACTACCCTCATTTATCTAGATGGCAAAACATATCTCACTCCAAAAATATCATCTCTTCCTATTTTTATGATCAGAAAAAGAATATCTGGTCATGAAATGGAACCGATTGTACGTCACATAATGGAAAAAAATGGTGACGTTGAGAAGCAATAACTTGAAAGAATAAGTGTACCATTTTACGTCAATTACAGAGAAATCAATGAAACTGAATCTGTGCTGTGCAAGATATGGCACATAAAAGTGTGACTAATCAATTTATGGAGAATTTTTGATATATTGTTACAATTTGCAATCATTTTCTCCCCTCTGTGTCCTATAAGAATTTCTGTTTCCCCACAAAGTATTCTCCTATCAGTTTCTCCTGCAAGATTCAAAAAACAGTACTGACAAAAAGCAAAGAAAAAGCCAACAAATAAAATGTTTCTGATTTTTTCCCCATTTTGTTTTACCTTAAGCTTGAATCGTGATTAAACAAAGTTAATAAACCAAAATAGGCAGAACCCATGGGTGGAAGAAAAAAAAAGTAAGCCATGTTCTGGACTATAAACAACATTATTGTGACTAGGTGTATGACGAGTGTTTTCATAGACCTTATCTCAGAGGAACTTCTACATTTGTACATATAAGGTATATTTCATCCTTCCATCTATGGCTTATTATTTTTCTGTGCCCAAGTGTTTTTCATGGAATGAGTGTCACATATGAGCAAATCTGAAAAATGCAACGTACAACCAAGCTAATTTATGTGTTTCCTCTACATTTAAAAGTGTCATTACGGAATCTTATTTTTCTGAAGTAATTGGAATCAATTAGAAAGTATCCCTCAGTTTATGTTTATTAGCAAGTTATAAGTGTATAGGAATGATATTTTTTCTTTTGCTGTGCGGCTCTCCTTGACAATATTTTACATTTTTCCATAATCAATCTTTCCTCTCAAAAGTTGTTTCTATAACTCAAAAAGCTGACCTTTTTTAAAAAAAAGTTGTTGGAGAGAAATAGCGAGGTAGAAAAGAAGACTTAAAGAATATCAGTCTTTTCATCAGCTGAACTATCTTCTAGTATTTCTAGACAATTCATTTTGTAAGACAGACTTTTGTTTCTCCACTGGAAATGCTTATTTTTGCATTACAAGGAATTTGTTAATAATACCTTCCTGAAGATATTTGCAACATCTCCATTTGATCAAGTCCTAATATATCATTGGTTTAGTTAATTCGCAATTTTCCATTCTACCATGAACTTCTATGCAGATATTCAGATAGTCAGTAATTTAGTGCAAGAAAGCAAGCCTAACTCCTATAGTCTCTATACTTCGATTGTGAAGGACTTTGCATAATAAATGAAGTTTTTTTTATTATTTGCACTCCATTCAGCAGAGAAAATGTTCAACTTAAATAATGCAATTAAAGGTGAGAAAAGAGTGATTTTCTACAAACTCTCTCTGGTGGTTTTATCAGTAGGAGTTCTAAACCTTTAAACACTTTTACAGTAGCAATCTGTTCATTTATCACTCGCAGGTTTTATTTTAGCAGTCATTACATTGAGACACTTCTTCTAAATGTCATAGGTCTATAGGAGGCCTGACATATACCTAAGATACAAATTCTTAATTCTAACAACTTGAACAAATAGTAGCTACATTGTTTGAAGCCAGTGGGGTTCCACAAGGTTTTAGCCTACAATATCCTGGCATAATCAGTAATATATTTTTTTCTTCTGAAATATAATTTACAGCTTTGACAGAAAACAAAGAAAATTCAAAACAGAATGTGAATGATATTTTCCACCAATAGTTAATTCACATAGGATGCTGTAAGCTGTTCAGATATATACAGTTCTTGACTATTTACTGATGCATAGATACAAGTCCTATTGGAGAAAGTAGCTTATCTACATCTACTGATGTAGGAAAGTTCCTGGAAGCTGAAAATTCGATTTTCATTGAAAGTACAAATACACCCAAGACACAGAGCAACAATGAAAAGCCCTCCACGATACACAACTTCAGTGTGTTTATCTCAAGTGAGTGTTATACCCTAAAAACTTCAGATACAACTAAATAATTTCCTTATATTTCTGTCATTTACGAACTAACTCTAGGAGACTACTAATTTTAGTCCTAAAAGAGATCTAAAAGCAAAGAAAAAAAAAAGTTAGGATAGTTGGATGTATGCCACGGAGAAAAAAGGGAACTCCAACAAAGAACACTCTCTGCCATGACTTAAGGCTGTTAGCCCTGCTATTTATGCAAATTCCTGTGGAGCAAGTAGTAAAATACAACATCTCAAAATAAATATGAAACATAAATCCCTGCAACAAAAATCTAGACCTTGTAAAAAGACTAAGTATGTAACCATGAAAAATAAGTCTCATAGAAGTGCAATGGACTTGAAAACACTTCAAACTAGCAGACAAGAGACAAAGATAATTTTTAACAGTACCTTACTAATTGCATAAAGCAATCCAGAATTTTAAATGAAGTTTGTTATAAACATGTACTTCTGTATTACAACACTATATGTTTGAGGAGGGAAAAAGTAACCCAATTTCACAAACAGCAAGTAACTGGGAGGCTGGTATCAATTAATAATAATAATAACCAAATATGGGATTTCTCATACTGTATTTGAAAACCTGAATAATTTCAATAAATGTCATATACATGTATTCATTTCAATTAAAACTAGACTTCTTCAGCAACAGGTAGGTTTCAAAAGAAAAAAAGACCAGAGAGGGCTACCTTTTGAAAGACACTTCCTAAACAGAAATTCAGATATTCTGTGGAATTTCTTAAGTCTAATTAGTTAATTCTGATGTTGTACAAAATGGATGGAATAACGAAAATGCACTTTAAGGATAATATCAAAAAGAGGAAACATGCATGCTGGGAAACTCAAGCATGTAATGTAAAGGGTTTTTTTGTATGAAGATAAAATATGAGCTTTAATTAACAACTGATTATTTTGAAGGAATGTTTTCATTTTTTGTTTCCTTTAGTAAGCACACAGAAATTAAAATAAGTCATAAATTAAGAACAGATTTCCTTCTTTGGAATAAATTGGCAATATCCCTTCAGGAGCCTTAATGCTCAGTTTTGGACATGCATTTATCTGCAGCCAATATTTACATCTAAAATCTTCCTTACAGTTTTACTCCTGACGTACCACATTCTAGTTGGCTCACGCTCTCATCCATATCTCTCTTATGTTACGTGCTCTTTCTCCTTAAGAGATTACACCCAGTCCTCTCATGACTTTGAAAGCACAATTCAAAATCTTCTCTGTTTTACAGCCTTAGTTCTGAAAGAAACGTTGAGACAATTTATATTAAGCAAATACTGAAAAGCTCTTTACAATAAAGATGTTTATCGTAAACCTAAAAGAAATTCAAATTCCTCCTAGGTGGCTGAAAGGCATTCCTGATTGTGGCACACAGAAGGGGGAGGAGGTTTTTCTGCATGGCTTTAAAGGATAGCACAGCATGGTAGGAGCTAAGGTGCTACCAAATTCTCTTTTTTTTTCATTCAACATCCTACTTTTGATTCACGGAACCCTACATGAAATCATTAAAATGGGATTTCTTTTTCTTTCTTTCTTTCTTTCTTTTTTTTTTTAATTTTTTTTTTCCCTTTTACAAGCTCACGCTTAAAAACTACAAAGAAAAAAGCCTTACACAAATTATCCAAAATGTCTGATTTCAAGCACATCAAAGGCAAAAAGGAAACAAGTTCAGCATGTTTTTAGTTTTTTCACCATTACATAACACTAGTAAAACACTTTAATCCGTTTATTGAAATCATGCAGTAAGACTGAGTATTCAAGTCCTATGTTTACAACAAAAATCCTAAGGAAATTGCACAAGCCATTTACCACTAATTCCATGTATTTCTTGTGATATAAGAACTCAGAATGCACACAGAATTCTTTCTTACTAGTGATTTCTCAGGGAAGGTGCCTGACTTTAAAAAGAGTAAATAAAGAGAAAAGGAATTTATCTTGCAGTGATGTAATACACTTACTAAAAATAACAACCTACAAAACCTTAAAGAAAAATCGTGTCATTTCAGATTAAAACTGGAGAACAGTTATTTCTGTATCAATGTATCAAGCATCTTTTACTAATTTGTCTTACGAAACTATTCTGAAGTCAGTAGAGTTAGAGAGATGCATTCCAGCTGATAATCCAGCTCCACACACATCTGGTATTGAATTTTGCTTATGCCGTGCTGTTTTCATTGCACGGTAACGATGTTAATGAGTCTTCAGTTAGATGTAAAGTATGCCTGCAACGTGTCTCTTCATTGTTCTCTGGCAATAGTATATTGGATTTAAGTTATTGAAACACACCCATTAAAGTCAAAAGCAGTAAATGCATGTGTCAGTTTTAGCACGTTAAAGAATTTTGCTATTTAAGGTGGTGTACATTCAGTACCTTGAAGGAAATAACTTTTAAATTCTTGATCAAATATTGAAACTTTAATGTAAGACAGACAACCCTTATGGAATCCTTATGGAGAGTTTGCATTTGAACAACACAAAAAATGGGTTTGTTAACAAATTTGGTGTTATCAAGGCCCCATGAACAGTCTGTTAAACATTTACTGTCATTTTTTATACAAAATTTAGCATATAGACAATAACACCATAATTCAGATTTAAGTCTTGGACAGCTGAGACTCTGAGGAAAATGAGAGATTTATTATACATACATACACGCTATTAAAATTGGGGCTTCACTTGCTTATTTTGCACCGTATCACTACATTCTACAAATGCCAGTTCCACTAAAAGCAGAGGTGCTCTCATGCTCTGTTCTCCCCCATTTCTGCTTCCGCTCAACCGCTCTAAAGCCATGGATGGCTTTGAAGCTTGCTGCAGAAGTAAGAGAAAGCTACTTCAAATTAGTTGACCGTTTCTTGCTAACAGCAGATGGGAGCCAAGAAGAACAAAAAAGGAAGAAACCTTCCTCCTTGACCTGTGATCCAGCTGCCACTGCCAGTGCAAAATATTGCACAATGCAAGATCAGTCTGAGTTCTGAGCTCATGGGGAGCCTGGAGGTCATGCCATTCAGGAAAGATTGATCTCCCAGGGTCATCCAACTCCCACAACTCAGCAAGATGTGGAAGCTGAGAGGTCTTTCCTGTCATAGCAGCAAGATATTGCTGAGTTTTTAAGTGAAAACTTGCAATTATGGGAGGAAACCGCTGCCTCTCAGGTGAGGGAAGGTTTCCGAACTAAATGGTAGATGTGAGGCAAGAGTCCCTATCTTAGTGCCCCTGCTGAGCTCAGCAAGATCCTTACTTATGTTTAGCTGTAGTTATCTACAGGCTCATTTTTCATTATTTTGTCTTCCACTTCGAGCACTGTATAAAAAACCACAATTATTGGGCATCTACTTTGTGTCTTCCTTCTATAAGAAAGGAGAATTAGTTTTTTACACTAGTTAATATTGCTTTAAATCTGCAAACTGCTTTGGAGTAAAGACAAGCAAAGGCAACACCTGCTAACCTGATAGCAAAGCAGAAGAATGGTGCAAAAGTTATAATCTCCCTTTAGCTGTCCTTTTTAGTCTCAGGTAAAAATGTTCAGTACAACACACTTCCCAAGACAGTTCTCTTGGAAACCATGCTTATAAACTGTGCTATTAAACACCTACGGGGAGGGAAAGCATCTACCTTCTCCACACGCCAAGGCCACTGAAGAAGATCTGTAAACGCACTAGAGAAGACTGTTTTGCACAATCTTTAACTTCTTCCAGTGGAAGTGTCAGTGCTGAGAATTATTAAGGACACAATGTTCTCTCTCCTCTTGTGTGCAGGCCTGGTTGTAAACTGGCTCTTAAATGGGCCAGACTTTTAAGAAGATTTAAAGATATGTATGGATGTACAACTATAAAGATACGTATACACATACATATACAACATTAAACACCTTGATAATGCCTATATTATGCTTCTGTTGTAATTTCTCTATTTCTGTCCTTACAGAACAGTACAGTGCATGGTTTTATTTGTTTTTTGACCTTTATGTTGAGCCTGTGTTGATTAATCCTATTTTATGCTTTTGTGCCTTCATTTTGATGTGACTTCCTTCCTAAAATAAAAGCTTGTGAATTGGTCTATACTGCCTTGATGAAGAGTAGTCATGAGTGAAACTTTTACTATCTGTGAGTATACTCTGAAGTAAACTCATTAATGTTCTTCTGTTATAAAGTACAGTAAATAACATACTTGGTGTATAATGTTTTTATGTATTCCAAGATTCACACTGCATATTCAATGAGGCTGTATCTTGGCTCTAAATGGAGAAAGATACTAAATTATTGTCTATAAATTATCTTACACTTAAAATTTAACAGAATACAATATTTATGAAAAGGTCATCAAAATTAGGAGCCAAAGTATGTTTTCCCTACTAGTTAATTCCTCAGAACACCAATTTCTTGGTGGAAATAGCAGATCCAGTGAGGTCAGAAATGTTTTGTCATCTATTACTTCCACGCTCATACGCAAAGGACACCAAATATTTTGTCACAATTAATATGTAAGGCCAAACCAATATATTTTGATTATATTATTCATAGCTGCTTCTTTGTTATTTGATTATGACAAGCTATAACGCAGTAGTAAACTTTCATATTTTATCAGAAAAGTACTAATGCTTTACTTTCTCACAAGTACCACTCCTTGATCTAGCTGTCACCTTGATTTTTACAAAAATATAAACAAGTAAAGATGCTTGTGCTTGTGAAGAAAAAGACTGAAAAGACAAACTGAATATACTCCAGAGACTCAGGTGCAGGAAGAAAAACTCCTCCTAATAAAAAGTTTGTTGGTTTTATATAATGCTATTACTTTCATGGTATCATGGATTCTTAATGGTTGATTTTATTGTATTAGTAATAAAATAGAAACCAAAAAGAATGATCCACCTTATAGACAGAAGCTGGGAAAATTGGTATGTTTTGTCTCTTGCTACGTTAATACCTGTTTCAAAATTATTCTGCAGACTAAATGAAGTATGTGAGTATGTTTGATTTGGAATACAAGGGAAGGTAAGAAAAGTAAGAAACATACAGGCAAAGAGCTTTTTTAAAATATTGGATGCATATTTTTTTTTAGGAGAATAGAATATGATAGAAGAAAATCTACTTCCCTAATTATGGGTTTTTTTCTATATATGAAGATGACTTTGCATGTATGTATACTTAAATATTTCAGGATTACACCGTAGGACATGCCAGACATCAGAGAGCCTTTTAGTATTGAAGTAGAGTTAATTTCTGGTCATAGCTTCCTAGTTTTTTATTTCGATTGCTTTTAAAGTTGCAAAAGACAGGGCTCTTGAATGGACATATTCCACTTCCTTTCTAAGAGAATTACAATAATTAGAATAAGATAATTTTCTTTAACAAAAAAAAAAAAAAAAAAAAAAAAAGAAGTGTGAATATGAAAATGCATTTTAAAGATAGAATTTTAATCTATAACTGCATTTTGGTACCTGAAAATCCAGTTGTGATTTTAAAATGCCCCCTTAGACTCTAAGTAAACAGACACCAATCAGCTTACTCCAAAAACAAGAAAATGCTACAGTTCTACAGTAACAGGGTTTAGTACATCAATAATAAAATTAAGGTGAAGTAGTGGATATAAGATTCATAGCCATGACAGGTGCTCTAATCTTGAGTCATTCCTATCAAACATTCCAGAACTTAGTTAAAAAAAAAAAAAAAAAAAAAAAAAAAAAAAGCCTGTAATGACTGGTAAGGAATATAACCATGTTTTTCCCGATCAATTACATTCTGCTTTAAAATCCTAATAATTTTCTGAAGAATGATAACCTTTTGGAATTAGATGTTTATAAATGTTTCTTCAATATTTTCTTTAGAAATTTTTACTTACACATTTGTGAAAATATTTTCCCCCAAACGTTCTTTTATCTTCACTTATCTACCTATTTAAACACCCATCTACAAGAAGAGCAGGAAGGAGGATCCAGGGAACTACAGGCCTGTCAGCCTGACCTCGGTGCCAGGGAAGGTTATGGAGCAGATCATCCTGAGTGCCCTCACATGGCACGTGCAGGACAACCAGGGGATCAGGCCCAGCCAGCAGGGGTTCATGAAGGGCAGGTCCTGCTTGACTAACCCGAGCTCCTTCTGTGCCAAGATGATCTGCCTGGCGGATGAGGAAAGGCAGTGGATGTTACTGCCTGGACCTCAGTAAAGCCTTTGACACCATCTCCCACAGCGTTGTCCTGGGGGAACGGGCTGCTCATGGCTTGGATGGGTGCATCTGTGCTGGGTAAAAAGCTGGCTGGGTGCCTGGGGCCAAGGAGCTGTAGTGACTGGAGTTAAATACACATGGTAGCTGGTCACAAGTGGTGTCACCCCAGGGCTCAGTATTGAGCCTTTATCAACCATCTGGACAAGGGGATCAAGTGCACCCTCAGAAAGTTTGCAGACAATATCAAGTTGGGTGGGATTGTTGATCTTCCTGAGGTCAGGAAGGCTCTGCAGGGGTGTCTAGGCAGGCTGGACCGATGGGCTGAGGCCAACAGTATGAGGCTGAACAAGCAGTAAAGCCGGGTCCTGCCCGTGGGTGACACCAGCCCCCCGCAGCGCTACAGGCTGGGGGAGAGCGGCTGGGAAGGGCCTGGGGGAAAGGGCCTGGGGGGCTGGTCAGCAGCCAGCTGGGCTTGAGCCAGATGTGTGCCCGGGTGGCCAAGAAGGCCAACAGCATCCTGGCTTGTGTCAGAAATACTGATGTGGTCAGCAGGACTAGGAAAGTGATTGTCCCCTCTACTCAGCGCTGGTGAGGCCACATCTTGAATCCTGTGTTCAGTTTTGGGCCCCTCCCTACCAGAAAGGCATCAAGGTGCTGGAGCAAGTCCAAAGAGGAACAACAAAGCTCATGAAGGGTCTAGAGAACAAGTCTTATCAGGAGCAGTTGAGGGAACGGAGGTTGTTTAGTCTGGAGAAAAGGAGCCTCAAGGCAGAGGGTGGGTGGGGGTGGGGTGGGGGCAGGGATAATTGCCCTCTAGAACTACCTGCAAGGAGGTTGTAGCGAGGTGGGTGTTGGTCTCTTCTCCCAAGTAACAAGTGACAGGATGGAAGGAAACAGCCTCAAGTTGCGCCAGGGGAGGTTTATATTGGATATTAGGAAAAAGGCTCTTCACCAAAAGGCTTGTCAAGCATCAGAACAGGCTGCCCAGGGAAGTGGTTGAGTCACCATCCCTGGAAGTATTTAAAAAGATGTGTGGATGTAGCACTTAGGGACATGGTTTAGTGGTGGACTTGGCAGTGTTAGGTTTACGGTTGGACTCAGAGATCTTAAAGGTCTTTTCCAACCTAAATGATTCCATGAATCTATAATTCTATAAAGCAATTGTGTGTGAATAATTAACATGGGCATTTTTTCATATCTTTTCATTAACACATTTATGTGGCATCTATATTAGTAGTTGATTGAGTTTATTTCTTTGGATTAAAAAAAAATTCATTTAGTACTATTACTAGTATTTAAATTAATCCCAAATTGCAAACTGTTCTGCTAGCTCAGCATAAATCCATAACTGCATTTATTCACTTGTAAAGTTGACTTTAAAAGTTTATTTCTTGATGAATTTTTGAAAACTGACTTTTAGGCTACAGAAAGTATTTTCCCTTCTATAGTTACATTGTCACAGTATCTAAATCATACTTTATGTCAAGACAAGCTTGTCTGTGTATCACAACGCCTCAGTGAAAATGAAGCTTAGTCAGGAATAAAGCACTGTCTTAATGTACTATGATATAATTAATCACCTAAAGTTCAAAAAATAAAACGTCTCCTTTTGCAAAGAAAAAAACCCACCCATGTCCTGGCAATTCAAGCTGTGGTAGAGTGAACTCTACATTACACAGATATGAGAATTTGGCTTTTTATTTCCCTGCAGTATCAGGAACTAGGAGGCAATGTTGCAAACCATTCAGTGATGCAGCAGGACAAAATAAAACTGCTTCTTACTAACCTTATCCAAGTCGTAAAGAGTGCTATTAAGTTTAGAGGGAATCTATGTCCATTGATTTTATGTCAGGGTATCAGGGATTTCAAGAAAATGGAGAGAGCTGAGACCTTCTCCAAATGTGAACTCTAAAAAGTAAGCTAAAATGTGAATAACAGGGAATAATGAGGATGGAAATATGAATATTTCTTAGTAAGTGGCCACCTCTACACTAGTTCCACAGGAAGCACTGAAGAGATCACTAGCTTATTGCCTGTGATACGCAACCTTTGCTTAGAAATCGAACTCATGTCTTCATCTTTATTTCTAGCAACACTACCTTCATGGAAAGCAGTTCTAAACCCTCTCCTCAGAAATTAGAAACTTATTTCTGTTCTCAAACTGAAAATAATTTATTTTTTTAAAAAAAAAATATTCCTCTTCATTGCACGGATTTCTTTCTGTTGTTAAAGAAATACCTTCTCAATTCATGCAGTGATTATTTTTCTTTCCTCTTTTTCTTTTTTTTTTTTTTTTTGTTTTTGTTTTGTAGCTGTTTATTGATATCCTCTGACTCATAAAGACAGGTCTTCTTTCTTTTCTTCTTTTATATTCCCAAAATATAAAGCTTATTACAAGTTCTAACAGAAATTCCTTAATCCCTCAATATGTAACATTGCAGTTCACAGTATCTGTAGAGGTTTGGCCCTGGCTGAATCCCAGATGCCCACCAAAACCACTCAATCACTCCCTTCCTAAACTGGACGGGGAGAGAAAATACAACGAAAGGCTTGTGGGTCAAGATAAGGAAAAGGAGATCACTCAGTAATTACCATCATGGGCAAAACATACTTGACATGGGGAAAATTAGTTTAGCTTTTTACCATTTAAATGAGAAAACCACCTTCCCCCCACCCCTCCCTTCTTCCTGGGCTTAATTCCCAATTTGCCTACTTCCTCCCCACGAGCAGCACAGAGGGATGGGGAATGGGCATTATGGTCAGTTCATCACATGCTGTTTCTGCCACTTCTTCCTCCTCTCACTCTTCCCCTGCTCCAGCGTGGGGTCTCTCCCACGGGACACAGTTCTCCATGAACCTTTACAACATGAGTCCTTCCCATGGGCTGCAGTTCCTCACACTGCTCCCGCCTGGGTGCCCCACAGGGACACAAGTCTTCCCAGCAAGCCTATTTCAGCACAGGCTCCTTAGGGCACCCACCTGCTCTGGCCTGGGGTCCTCCCCGGGCCGCAGGCGGGTACCTGCTCCACCACTAACCCCCACGGGCTGCAGGGGCACAGCCTGCCTCACCATGGGCTTCACCACCAGCTGCAGAGGAATCTCTGCTCCAGCACCTGGACACCTCCTGCCCCTCCTTCCTCACTGACCTGGGGGTCTGCAGGGCTGTTGCTCTCACACACTCTCACTCCTCTCTTTCACTGGCACAGATTTCCTCCCCAACTTCCCCTTCTTCACATGCTATCCCAGATGTTCTACCACTGTTGCTGGTGGGCTTGGGCTTGGCCAGCGCTGGGTTCATCTCGGAGCCGGCTGGCATTGGCTCCATTGGACATGGGGGAACCTTCTGGCACCTTCTCACAGAAGCCACCCTCTGTAGCCCCCCCACTAACAAAACCTTGCCATGGAAACCCACTACATACCATAATTCCAGTGCAAAACATTTGACAATAGTTTAATGAAAGAAATATTAAATGTTCCCTCCGTTGCTTGCTGTCCAAATCTTGATATGTAAACCTAGAGAATCACAGTTTACTTTCCCTTAAAAAAAACATCTGCTTGAAATTACAGCTGTAAGAGAAGTTCTGTTATCCCATGGCTCTCAAACCAGGCTATCCTGCTTACTCACACCCTGAGAATCACGTCCAGCACTCAGAACAACATCTACATGCCAATTTCCCATCAAAAAAGTTCCTGCTACAGTCACTATTTGCAGAAGTTGAGACCTACTCATGCCAACATTTCCCTTGAGTGGGGAAACTCTAGAAGACTGAGTCTGCTTAGTCTTTTTTAAAGGAATGATCCAAAGGCAGACTGATAACCTTGTCCTGTAAGCTCAGTCTCCGTGAGAAGACCCAGTTTTCAGTACATTGGCCTGCGCTGCCTGTCTTAAAGGGATAACACGGAAAAAAAACCCACAACAATTCCACCTCCAATAAATTAGATTGGGAGCTTGCATGGTAACACGTTTAAATTGGTAAAACTGTTGCATATCGCTATATGACATTGCATCAACCCCTCTAAAGAGGAGAATTCGGCACAGATGAATGCACATGTGGATGACTAGTTAGTAAAAAGATGTTAAATTATGCTAAGAGATTTAGATCCACTGTATAACAGTCACATTTTATATGGTACTATTGTCATCGTTTAAGCTGCTGCTGTGACATTATACTGCAGCTACAATCCTGAAATGTGCTTAGAGCAGACTGAACTACACAGTTTTGAAAAGGATATGAAAATATTTGGTAGGATTGAAAAAAAAAAAAACATTCCTTTGAATACCACTGCTAAAATGAGTCACATGGAACACAGAAACATTACCAGAAGTGCTGGAAGAGTCCTTTTAGACAGAAAACCAATACAAATAAGGAAGGAGAAGCTAGACATGTGGCACAATGAATGAAAAGAGCCAGAAAGCAAAAGGAGACAGACAAGGTAACAGTGAAGGGAGGAAGGTAATAGAAGAAAGGACCAGAGGAAAAGAGCAGAGAGGTAAGACAACAGGAAAATCACACATACAAAGACGAATGAAAACAAAACTATATGAAAGAATTAAAAAAATCAAAGACAACAAGGGGGGGGGGGGGGGGAGGGGAGGGGGGACACACACACCAAAAAAACAAACAAACAAAAAACCCCAACAAAACCCAAAGCTGTTAACAAGGGTTAATTAGGAATAAGAAAGATGAAAAGAGTATCACAGAAAAAATGAGAGGCAATATGAGAAACAGAAGATGAAGAAAGACGGCCTTGGGCTCACTGCTATTAATTTAATTACTAGTGATCTTCCAGTCTCTGACTTCTCTGCTGCAAGGCTGTTCCTGCTCATTGCGGACCTTCACAGAGTGATGTTAGCTTTCAATGATTATTTGGGCTTTTTAACTATAGGATTTCAGTGCCTGGGGTTTGGGACTGCAGAATTGCTCAGAATAAATTGTATTTTACTACAGTAAAAACTTCATTTTTCGGGGAATAAACATATTAGGAAAATTACCTCAAATCCCCAGTTTTTTCATATAACAATCATTTATTTCACAAAGCAAACTTTTTTGATCATTCAAAACTACTGCTTAGAGTGGTTAACCTAAGTGCTTCTTCAAAGATCACATTATTTCTGCATCTTGAGTAATAATTACTGGAGATTCTTCAAATCAATTTGCAAAACCTCGGGGTAAATGTTGCCTCTAAAACAGTGGAGAATGCAGGTTCGATTTGGAGCCTGTTAAATGAGACTGCAACTATTTAAAAGACAGCTAAATATAGCATTACACATCACTGTAGTTCATTTCAGCTGGAGTACCAGTTATTCATATTCTATTACTCATAATTTCAAGCAAGTGGAGAGAAAAAATTCATTGACCTTGAACAACCTCAAATAAATTTGGTCTATAAACTTTGATATATTCTTCCTTCTGACTGCAATACCTTTTTCAGTGTGCAAGTTCTCTTCTAAGAATAATGAAAAATGACCATTTCATCAAGCTTTTGAAACTACTGAGATTGAATCTTTAACTCAAAAAAGTTCACTATTGTACATGCTGACTAGTATTAATTACTAATTTTATGCAAAATGTCATGCCAAATTAATTAGTGATGAGTTATTTTGGTGGATATATGCCAAACCTCAGATTGTTTTGGGCACAAGCAGCATGGTTTTAAATATTTAACATGCTGTGGGATGTTCTGGTTACACTGGTCAATCATTAATTTCCTTTGATCCCTAGAAAGTAATTTTTGTTGCACTCAGCTGTAACTGATTGTGAGCAGCTATTTTATTCAGGCTCCTAATGTACTTTTCTCCAGTTGCTTTTCTCTAACTGAAACTATTTGTAGTCACACACTTTATCATGCAGCACAGGGCCATTGCTTTTCTGTGACTATATACTAATAGTCATTTAATATTATATGTTAATAAGATTTGCATTTATAGTGTTATTCTGAAAGAAATTCTAGAAGTACAGCAATGGCAAATATTTGAAATGATAGAGGGAAATCGAGGGAAATCACAGATGTGCAAAATATTTCTTTTTAACATGAAATAACTAAGAGTAATCCCAATATTTTACACTTTAAGCAAAAACTACAGTTATTAAAAGCAGACTTTTTTACTTCAGTCAGGATATTATAAGCATGCATTTGGTAACTATTATTACCGCATTAATTATTACAATGTTACAGATTTGATTCTAAATCTGAGAAATAGCTTTTCTTTAAAGCAGTCCTCAACCTCACGTTGTCATGTCACTGTATTTCTGGAAGGGAAAAAATAAGCTTAATAACTCTTTTTTTCCCCCTTTTCTTTAAAATTCTGTTATTAGGGAAACTGAACTATATTTGAAAATAGTTTAAAAATTATTTAAATCTGTAAAAGCAAACATTTTGAGTATTAAATGTAAATATTAAATCAGACAATCACAGAATCATTGAGACTGGAAGGGCTGAAATCTGAGCAGCCCAACCTCCCTGCTCAAAGTAAGGTCAGCAGAAGCAGGATGCTCAGGGCTCTGTGCAGTTGTGTTTTGAACATCTCCAAAGCTGGACACTCTTAGATATTTATTGCTACATATATTTTAGATTTGAAAAGCTGACCAAAGTAAGACTTTTATTTGACATGTAACTTCTAAGTTACTAGTCTTTTCTTTTTTTTTTTTCCAAAAAATTGCAGAACATTGACTAAGTCATTATTATATGGTGATCAAAATCAATTAATTTATTACATAGCAAAACAGGAATATACAATTAGGCAAAAAAATAATATTTCCCAAATATTCAGTATAAACTGAGATACATTTTATCTGAATGACTATACCAAATCTGTATCAGATGATATGAAAAACTACATCAGAAAACATTAGTTATTAATTTTTCAAAGGTTTTAATATACTTTAATTTTAGCTTCCTTTTTCAATAAAATCTTAAATTATTAAAGCTTTAGCATAATAATATCTACATAGACAACAGAAGGAAAAAGGAGAAACCGTCCTAAGGAAATTACTCCTTTACAGTGCTTGCTATGATCAGGCAGTGGTGGGCAGTGACAGGTGAACAATTGGAATAATAAGCTCTTCTCCTCTCATTAGTCCCACTCAGCTATGATTTATGCTCTATGACTATTTTGGAAAGACATGTAAACTTGGAATCAGAACCATCTTACCCTCCTTCCATGGAGAAGAAACATCTTGTAAATTCCCAGGTTCTGACACTGTGAATACAGTTTCATGAGTCTTCAGATGAAGCCCTTCAGTTACTACTTTCAGTATCTCACAACTACTCCAATCTTCTTCTATTGTAATATATAGGTTCCTGAAAGTTATTACTAGCTAACTTTCCAATTTTTATTCCAGCCTAACTGCTTCGCTTTGACCTTGAGACTTAAAAATAATGCATAAAAGGACGCAGCTATCAGTCAAGCTTATCTCTGCGTAGAAAAAAGAATAAATGCATGAAAGCTAATGATGGAAGCATTTTTTACTAGTTTTTAAAGAGCTTAAAACTTTTCCATAAAGCAACAACATTGCATTGTACACAACAACGCAAAAGTTTTCCTTCTGATTCTCTACCATTTATATCCTTAACATGTGCCTTAGACTATATAATACCCAAACTAATATTCAAATCATATGGAACTTGAGACATCCTTACTTCAAAGTAACTGTCCCACTATGAAAATGAAGGTATTTTAATTTTTTCCTAGTTCAAATAAGAACTAGCAGGGCACTCAGTAAGTATGATCTTTCTAGGCAGTAAATGGGAAGGAATGAGGAAAAACTGAAGACATCTTTAGTTTTTAAATTATTTACCTTGTGAAGTCTTTAACTCCCTGATGGTGTTCAAGGTTTTAATGGACCACTACATGTCCAAAATGTAAAAAAAAAAAAAAAACAAACCTATGAATACCATGTTCATTAAAGTAGTCCATTTCCATTTATTGATTGGGGGGGGGGGGGGATATTCTTGTATTTAATAGAAAAATCCATATAAGCAAATAGATAGTATGAAATAATTAAATAATTTTATTGATTTAGCAAAACAGGTAGTGGTAAATGTTACCATTGGCATATTCAGATGTTGAATGGACTGTTTAATTTCTTTGATATTTTTGTTATAGCAAGTTAGAATTAAGATATGCATTGTGTTGCCTCATTTAAACATCATCTTAATTAGAAATGTGGTATATTTTAAAGAAATAAATGTCCCTTTTTATTGTGAGACACATAAAATTGTCACTGATTTATTAGTAATTTGACATAACAAAATGAACACAGGACGCTTCATAATGACAGCATGAAAATACACATGCTATTTAGTACTGAGGAGATTAATTTATGCAATATTCATAGGTTCTCTATTTGCACACAGTATACCTCTGCAGTTCAAGCATTAGTTATAGAACAACCCTTGAAAAAGTTTGGGTGTAAATTCTTTTGCTTTAAGAAAATGTTCTAGGATTATTTCTGAATGCTAGAAAAAATTATGCCAACATTATGTTTTCCTGGACTTCTTGTCCACCATACTAGCTTCCTGTAGCAGATCAGTCTCCACAGTTAGATGTGTAAACTGCTCCAAGTAAGGGTTTATTTCTCTCTGTTTTATTATGTGTGGGCTTTTCCCCCTCAGTTTAGTAAGTCACCCAGAGGCTGTGGCACACATAACATGTACCAGCTCCTGTGAACTACTTTTTCAGTTATATTTGATCCCTTTGGAGAAGTTCCAGATTTCTTGAGCCTGGAAGTTGTCTTCTGATGAAAGTTATATCACCCTTACTGTCACTCTGCTCCAAACATGCAACTGGCTCTGATAACACTGACAGTCCTTTAATTGCTAGTTCTCCCTGCTACTTTTCTTTGAATATTGTCCAAAGCCACGTTGGGAAAATTCACACAGTGAGGAAGATATGTTAACTGCTCCAAAATCCTTTTCCTAGAGCTAACAGCATTTTCAAAGAGTTACTAAATGAGAACAAGTATGCTGAAACACCAGGGAGAGACAACATGCTCACCCCAGGATTTTCTGTATGCTACAAAATACTTTCCTGGTTTCTAGTCTTCCATTGCCAGATTTTGCACTGGATTTACTTTTTCCTCAAAAAAAAAAAAAAAAAAAAAAAAATAAATCTAGGGTATATTAAATTTAGAATAATTTTTCTTTATTTGTTGGACAGAAGGATAGAGGTTTCCTTTTCCTGTGAGAATAAGGGCTTTTCTTTAGAGTCTTTCTCTAGAACAGCTGAAGGAATGACAGATTGTAAAATCAGTTTTCTCTTGCATATGAAACACCAAATAGTTGAAAAATTTGAAGACAGCATTTTTTATTGATGAATGAGTAACTTCCAATGAATAATTTATTGAGCAAATTGAGCCAGTTTTTCTACTTTCACAATATATACAAGCAGATCATGATTTTCCCTGATTTAGTCATTAGCTGGAACCATTTGCCAAATTCCTGTGTGTGATACTTGTAACTTGTAAATTGATTGTGAAGGGAACTCCTCAAGACCTATGCGCAGAAGATGCTTTTTTTTTTTTTTTTTTTTTTTTTTTTTTTTGTGTGTAAGATACCTCACACATGGATGAGTGCTTAAGCACTTCTACCAAAACATATTCGTGGATTTCAATTTTATTTTGAACTTATTTTTATGGAAATAACATTGTAGTTCATCTTCTGTGAACTTTCTGTTTTGGAAGAATCAATGGTTCACTGTATACTGCAGGTAAGACCAATACACCAGTAAGAGCATCAAAGAAACTCCAAAATCTCAATTCTATTTCCTTTCTTTAAAGTTATGTTGATTTTTTAAAAGCAACTGAGATGAAAACAAAATTAAAAGTAGGCAAATCATACTCAGTCTCATGGTCCTCTAAGTTGTATTTCATAAATGCTCCCCACATTACACAAAGTCCTGAGACAGCCTACAGAAGGTTTTCTATAGATAATCCCTAATTAGATAATTATATAATAAGATTATTTCAAATTGTTTAATAAAATTACAGATCTTTCTGATGAAGCTAACCATTTATATACAATAGGTCTTTGTAGGGATAGAGCTTAATAACATTAATCATGAAAACAAACCAACACTGAGCAGTGAGCATGGAATGAATTCAGAACCGACAGATGTCAAATCAGAGGCGTCATCACCAAGAGCAACATCTTTAGCACACTTTCATGGGATTAAATCCTCACTAAACCACCAGATCTAGGCAGTGCTATATGCATTTATCATCAATAATTTGTTGTAAAATACAATGTTTGAAGCAGACTAGAAAAGAAATAATGAACGATGAAGAAGAAACGATTACCAAAGAACAGAAAGAATATGTATTATGTATAAATGCCCATGCTCTGGAAAGGCTGTGATCTTTTTCGACTCAGACTAAAGGCAAAACAGTGTACATAAAACTGCAGGTAAAAGGTTTATTTTTTAAAAAAATATATAAAAAAGGGGATATGCTTAGACTTAATCAATAAATAACAAATTTGTGACAGTAAACCAGAAATGCTGTATGCATACTTAATATTAGTATTTTAAACCTAGATAACCTGTAAAAATACTCACAAAAGCAATTGAAGGATGGAAAAAACCTGCTTTAGGGTGAGAGAAAGGAAACATTAAATGGCTGACTAACTCAGCTTATTAAGAAACACAGAGGTGCTTTTCCCCCATAAACAAACACCGCCTGTATGCCAAAGAGCATTTTAACCTAATTAAGGTAAAATTGTCTTCTTGGAAACATAAGCCCTGATAACGCAGAGCCTCAGTCACTTAGAGAACCCTGCACAGAAAGCACAGATACAGCTAGCTGTAATAGCAGCGTGATCAGAACCAAAATAGTTTCTGTAAGAGAGTGCCACTTCCAAATGCTCTTGGGGGAACAATTTTTCAGTTGGGATGTGACTGCTGTCCTGTTCTGACTTCAGTGGAAGAGAAGAAAGGGGTGCAGATGTGATAACTTCTGGGGACACCAGCTTGGAGTCTGCATGTCAGAGAGGAGCCCACATGATTTCCCCCAGGAACTGCTGATGTGTTTCTGTACAGTGCTGGCCACTAATTCCACATCTTTGAACGATATTCAAAGATACCAGTTGGTTTAGGAAGCAACAAAACTGTGATTATCTGGCTCTGTGCCTGTAACAATAAAGCTTTCCAGGCTTAAGCAGAAATAATTCTAACCAAGGTATGTAGTTACAGAGCTGAAAGCTGAATGTAAGGCATGAATTTCAGAAGTAGAATATTTGACCATTGGATCAAACTACCAAAACCTTTGGATTCTCTGCCTCTTCATGGACTCAAAACACAACTGGATAGCCCTCTGAAAAATACATCAGGGCAAACACGTTATGCTTTCATCAAAAATAAGCTATTATGCTCTGTTCAGTGTTTGGCATGAATGAAATTATGAAACCTACTATACCACCTGCCCTTACAACACTGTACATTAAATATAAGTAATCTATTGCCAACAACACCATTCATTCTTACGTCACAGGCTATGGTTACAGCCATGGTACTTCCCCAGTAAGATTAGAGATGTGCATGGCTGTGAATCTCACCTCTGCCCAGAAGCTAATCACCTGACAAATAACAAAGTCACCAGTGGAGCTAAGACAACTTCCTTACTGTGCTTTCCAACGTCCTGTATTTGCCTAGATTCCACAGAAAGGACAATACAGACAGCACAGAATTATTTTTTTTTTGGTCTGAGTTTCTTCCTACACAATAATTTTTGTACTGCATGGTCAGTTATGACTGCAACATAGATTTTCTTATACGTAAAAAATGGACTTTTTGGACTTTGGATTGTTTTGGACAGGCAAATATACAGCTGATTCCAGTGGATGTTGTTTGATCATTTCTGCCAAAACTGTGATTTTCAGTTTTGTGATATCTTCATTTATTAACCTGTCTTTAACAAAGCATTAAAACAGAGTTGCAAAAGTAATGAGACGCTATAAAGGTACATATGTATCCTGTATTGTCACCTTTTCTGCCGTGTATGGACTTCTGGTGTGATCATTTTGCATTTAAGGGCCTTAAGAAATGTCCACCTTCAAATTGTGTAAGGTTCAGGGGTCAGTTATAAGAAAGGGTAAAAAGGAAAAGCGTCCATATTCACCAATAAAATATTTCTGAAAGTAAATCATTGCACATCCATCATTAGCAAAAATAATTAGTGCCTAACGATGACTTTGCATTAAAAAGTGAGAATTAAATGTTGATAAGAACACAGAGAAGGCATCTGCCAGCAGCAATAAGCCAATCCAAAAAAACCATCCACAATTTACTACCCGTAGTAATCTGAAATTGCAAGAAAAAAAAAAATCAATATTTAATAATGGATGCCGTCCATAATTTAACTAACGAATAACATTCTACATTTAGAAATGTAATTTTAAGACTACCATGTAATGGAAATAGATACCTTATCTTTCCATTTGCCAGTCCAGCTTTTTATCATAATGTCAAAGGGTAGGTTTGCTTGTATAAATATTGCTGAGATTTGTCTGAATTTCTTGTCACTACTCTACTCGGACAAGGCAATAATGTTACTAAAGGTGTGACCATAAGATTAGGAGTGACAATGAGGTGTAGAAAACACAAATGCAGTGCTACGGAGAGCAACTGTTACTATCCAGTTATGCGTGAAACATACGATCATAAACAGGTGATACTGGAGGAGTAAAACATTGGAATACAGCATGAAAACGTAACACAGATACACAGATAGTGTTAAATCAGTGTATTGGCTTATTTGAACAAGAAAAAAAAATCAGTGAGAAATGGGAAAGAAAATCAAGAACAGCATCTTAGGAGAGTTACTCTTCAGCTTAGTGACAATGGCTTTAAACTTGCTCTCATGACAACAAAGCAAACGTTAGAAACAGCCTCCCTGAAGCCAGATTCTAAGGGTAGATGAGAAAGTTCAGCAAAATCACAAAAGAAAGCAGCTTTGGAACAGCAATATATGAATTTATAGTACACAGACTAAAATAGAGTCCAGTAAATCTTCATAGACAGCAAAGCAAAGTGGCTTAAAACACAAGTATTCTGAGTTATACTTTTCTGGAGAGGAGAAACATCTTTAGGAAGGCTGACATATGAAGGTAACTTTTTTTTTAACCTCTAAAATGAAATTACAAGTTTAGCCCTAGAAAACTGGGATGACCACAGCAGAAACAATATTTAAAAAATAATAATAAATAAAGATGAAAGTAAGACAGAAGGAAGAAGTGAAAGGGTTTTAAAGTTGGAGCCACACAACCAAAGCACCATGAACAACCGAAAACCAAGTCACACAGAATGGCTTGCAGGAGTTGAGTACAAACCACATGTACATGCTTGGGCCCCTGCTACACAAGCACCGCCAACACAAGTTCTATTTGTCATGAAGCTACTTAGATTGCACGACCATTTGCCATAATTGCAGCTAGGTTAAGCAGTAAGATACACATCTTGTGTCAAAACACTTATTTATCAGCCAGGAAGCAGGTGATGAAGTAGGTGATACAGCTGATGGTAAAGAATCAGCTGTTTGACAAAGTGAGGCCAGCTAACCACAAAAAATTACATTAAACCTGATGTAGCTACCTGGAAAGTCTTAACATGTGAATGAAGGTTCTCAAGGGAGTTCACTACAGATGAACTAAAACCCTCTTCCTAGGAAAAAAACTGTACAACTGTTGTAGTTCAAAAATCAGTTGTTATTTTCCTATTCATTTCTCTTACAAGATTTTTCTTTCCTCCATTAAGAACATGTTTCTTTAGACATTCTGTAAGTGTTTGCGAGAAGATATATATAGCTCTTCACTTAGAGGAATCCCATCGTGTGTTTGAGTTGTTGCTTTGGTAGCGATTCCATTAAAACTAAACTCAGACCTTATGGCTCACCTGTTGCTTCTGTGTGTGATATACTATCCACAAGAACATGTTGGCGCTGCTGTTCTGTATTAGCGAGGATGACCTTGCAGGGCATCTGCAATAGGACTTGGTTTAGATGGACAAGAACGACTTCAATCCCATTCTCTTTCTGCCTACTGTTATTTTGCAGTTATCCTTCCTTTATTTGGTTTAATTTTACTTAATGCTTCCTGGGTAGTGGAGTTCTTATTTCTATCCAGTGTGTAGTACAATCATTGATTGCTCAAGTGGAACAGATTCTTTGTCAAGGAAGAGTTTTAAGAAAGGGGATAGTCTACAATTTATCTCCTTCACTAAGAATGGGTAGAATTTACTTCAAATGGTTCACATAACAGGATACAAAACCATCAAAAGGCAGGAATCTTAACCACATCTTCAAGAGCAGAGGACTGTACTACTCAAGGAAAAACTACCATAAATTTTCTAAACAGAACAGAAAATACTTATTTTGTTCAAAGCAGTTAAAAAGAGACAGCTCAGACATCACAACAGTAGCTTCATATAAAACATCTTGTTTGCTTACCTTTAATTTTATGCTATTAGAATTTACGTGTAGGAAACTACCAAAGTGCACCAAAACCTAACATTAAGCATCCAAGTTTTATCCAGACTTCCACAAGCACTGACTTAAAATTACATTTTCTTCTTGTGACATGTCAGTAAGTGGTAAATATACATTATCTAAAAAAAAAAAAAAAACAAAAAACAAAACCAACAAAACAAAAAAACCCTAACACCCAAAAAAACCCAAACACGTAGAAATTAAAGCAATAAAAATTCCAACAATACTGCTGGAGAACTCTGAGTACCATAAAGCAATGTTAGATGAATTAAATTATTCTTGCTCTACATGATAGACAATTTAACATATGCATTGGAAGTGATAATGATCAGAAATGTGATTCTACAAAATTGGCATTTAAGGATTTATGGTGACCAAGTGATAAGAAATTTTGCATTTGCTGAACAAAGGAAGATTTCAACTTTGGTTTTAAATCTATATAAGGCATAATGACATAAAATAAAATAATAATGCTCAGGAATTTATACAATTCCTACTTTAAGCAACTCAAGAAGTGTAAAATGATGAATATCATTTTCTGGTATTATAGATGGAATAGCTGAGATAAAAGTCCTGCAACATTCATTATGCAAAGTCCATTGGCAGAGCTGGAAATGGAGCCAGGCTTTGGTGAATTATTTAATTGTAATTATTATTACTATGAAGCTGTTTGCAAAACCAGTAGAAATAAAGTCCAGCTCTCTATGCTTTTGATGCTGTGCGATTTATGTCAATATATCAGTTTTCTCTTATTTCTTTCTTATTTCCCACAGACTTGGTAGGACAAAAAGGTGAAAAGCTGAATACCCATATACCATGGACAGATACTGAATTAAAGACAACAGGTTTCGTGCATATGGCAGAGGAAGCCAGCTTCTTCTCTATTGTCTCCCATTCTCCCTGTCTCTGTCCACCTTTAGCAGTAAAAAAAAAAAAAAAAAAAAAAAAAAGTGATTTTATTCACCTAGGAATAAAATCACTATTTTTTCTGGAAAGTTACTACAAGGTTGTCTATCTTAGAAAGGGATTAGCTAAAAAATATGCCATTTATCTGTCATATAACAGTAAAAAGTGCTAGCCAAATTAAAACTAACTAAACACTCACGCTCACACATCTGCAGGCTGAATGTTTCTGGAAGTGACCCCAGAAGAGTGAAACAAACCAATACTGTAGTGCAGGAAGATGTCTTGGACGAGAATAGCTACCCCATTATTTGAAAAAGTGGGCAATAACTACTAATATTCTCATTAAGATTTATCTATGATGTAATAACACTAATGTTCCACCTCCTTAGTCCCAGGCATAGCTTGAAAACAAGTAGAAACAAGAAAGAAACATTGTAGACAACTAGTCTGACTACTGGTTCAGCTAATAAATAATTACTTGCATGCTTTTGCTATATACTGTTAAGAATTACTTTATTTCTGCATGTAAATATCCACATTTAGCAAGTAGAAAAGATGTACTCTAAGGCAGATATTTTAGCTACAGCTGACTGAGCAGGACAAATACTTTGGAAAGCCAATTGTCCTCTGAAAGCCGCATTTGTATTTTGAAATGTTGATAACAGAAAATTTTGGTGAACAGAGAAATACCATCGAAAACAGGAACACGTTTTAAAAGCAGACTTGAAACACTCAAAAGGACTTTTTGTGTGAGGAATTATAGATCTTGACAAACATTTAACCAGAAATTGAATACTGGATATGGTTACCTTATTTTCATACTAATAAAAAAAAAAAATAATCCAGAAGTTAAATAATATTTCATTAATACCATGGATTATTAATACAGTTTTTGAAACTCATAACATTTTCCTCTTAATAACACTGTTTATAAAGCAGCATCCTTTCTAATGATGGTGCTTCAGGTCACATACTTATTTTTCCCTCTTCCTCAGCTTTAGTTTCTGTTTTGTTCCCTCAGCACAAAGTTTATGGTCATATGATAAACTGCAAGCAAGAGATAGCAAAAGCAGGGAATCTATCATAGCACAGAAGTAATGGCACTGTCCATAAAATATTACATATTTCTCAAATTAACTATTCACACATTATACTACATTTTAATTATTCAAATACATGACAAATTGCAGAAAGCACTCTATTCATAAGACACTAAATGAAACAGTGACTGCAATTTTGCAAAGATTGTTTTTATTTGTATATGCACACCAATAAAATTAAAAATTGAGTAAGGACAATACTTACTTGATACTGCTGAAACTAAAATGCAAGATCAAATTCACCTGAAAAATAAGAGTGCAGCCACTACTCAGTCTGAATTGAAATGGTTATTGGAAGCCTGACAAGTTTTGTTCAGTAGGTTCACTTACTTAATGTTATAAAGATCCATATTTACTGTATTAAGTAATCATCGTGGATAATTATCAACCTTTATGATAAGTAGAACATTACCAGCTCTTTAAGTTTGAGACAGTATAGAGAGTGAGATCATTCTTATTCACTGGGCTGAAACAAAATTTATGTTTGAGGGAACGCACCCATTCCTTGGGCAACATTCAGTCATAAATTACAGAATGTAAATCTGAACTTAAAAGTGCTGAATAAAAAGTCCATTGACAGAAACAGTCACAGAACCTTCATTCATTGAAAAACAATCTAAACTAGAAATATAAGCTCTATCTCATCATTCTTTACTGTTTTGTTTTGTTTTGGTTTGGTTTGGTTTGGTTGATTGGTTTTTTGTAATCCCTTTTCCCAGTTTTATTTAAGTAAATAGTATAGTCCTGAATTTTTGAGGGTTTGGATGGTTCAACAAAAACTACATTCAGGTCAGAAAAGCAATGACAAAATTGGCTACTAGAACTTCAGGTATGCATTCTGGCTTCTTTTAGGTTGGGAATCTGAAGCTGTTAAAGTCCTTAAGCCTGCCTTTGAAACTTGGTATGCAATCAGGGAAAGTTCTCCTTTTCTCTTTAAATGCGTATTCCTACTGAGAAATGCAAAGGATGAAGGACAAAGAGAAGCACAAGTTGGTACTTCTAAGAACAGTATTTACTCCTTTTCCTTTCCCTCCAGAAAACAGCACTTTGGTCATTGCTAGGCCCGTCTCAAAATACTTTGTCATAACTAACAGTACGGGAGAAGTTACTAGCTTAATACCTTTCATATAAATCTCCCATGGAAAATATTGCATAGTTTTTTAAAAAATGTATTTTATAAAGGTATAGATGTTTATACCTTCTTTGAGTTTCATTGGCAATTCATCTTACAAGCCTAGAAAATATATACATATATATATATATATAAAAAATGTATGTGTGTGTGTGTGCAGCCTGCTTCAGGATAGACGCAGTGCTATAATACACCCAAGGTCTAAACAAAAAGTTGTCAAGCCCTTCACAAGTTTTTTTTGTCTCAGACTGCAAAGTGTGCAGCGAGCTTAAGATAAAGAACTAGGAATAAAATAGTTTGATAGATTATATTCATAAAAAGCACCTTAAGTTTTAGGGGTTTTTGGACATTTCCTCTGGCCTACATGCAATGGCTTTCTACTCTTATGTTGTGTACGTTTGTACTACAGTACCGAACTAAAAAAACTTTTTAGCATAGAAGAAACATTTTTGTACATTGATATTTCTAGGCTGTTACATCAGAATAAGGCTGCTATTACAACACAAGCACTAGTGTAGCCAAAAATTAAATTAAAAATGCAAATATACTAAGTGGGAAAGCAACAAAAAAAAACCCCAAAACACACAAACAAACAAACAAACAAACAAGAGTGGTACGGTTTCCAATGAACACTTCACTCAAGATTATTCTAGAAGGCAAAAAGCAAACATAAGAGAAGCACACATGAAGGTTCAAGAGCAGTAGGCACTTTCTTGATTATGCCAAGGCAACAGAAATGGTTTAATCACAATTCTTTTTATGCCTTGCTCAGTATTGCAAGCAGTAACAAAAAGGTAGAGAGGACCATCATGTTATGAAACTTGTAATCTTTATCTGTGAAGGTCAAACTTTTAAAAATTATTATTCAAAAGACAGTATTCAATTTTTGCTGTTCACACCTATTTTAATAGATGGAAATATAAATACTGCAAATAATTTTCAGTGTTTTCTTGCTGTGGACTACTAGCTAATTTTGCTTTCAAGATATTTTCAAGAAACCTTTCTTTTATACAGTTATAATTCTGTCAAAGGAACAGAGTTCTTAATAACAAAAATCCTGATTATAGAAATTAATATACTATCCATATTGCAGAAAGATTTTTTCAATATATTATATTTGGTCCTGTTATTTATGGTACTGTACATTTAAACTATCCTACCTTCCTTATTAGTCTGAGTTGTAAAGTTTCTAATAAAAAATCAAACATAAAAAGGGCCAATATCTGTTGTTTTTCAGCTCTGTTGCATTGTTCCTTGAAACACATTACTTCATGATAAATGCACATTTTATTGGATGCTATTCCTCATTGTGTCACTGCTGTTAAACCAGAGGTTCTCAACAATTTTTCTCGTGAGATCAACTGTGCATACGTTCAAAGCTTGTAGGATGCACCACCACTCTACCAAATGGTGTCACTGGATGCAGGACTGTTAGATGACTGACACCACGGTGCCCTCCTTAATAAAGTGATCTGAGAACTGGGTTTACACTCAGGTTGGGACATCAGACATGACTGTGAAAGGGAAAAAAAATAATATAGAGAAATAATACAGAAAAAGAGAAGGTTAATCATACCTTCACCATTCCTGTTACCACTTCTTTTTATCCACCTGTTTGTCATTGAGACTGAAAAGTTTCTGCAGTAAAAGAACTTGAATTTGTATGTGTCTTAATGTATCTTGATTTATAATTTTTTTTTGCCATTACCACACCATTTGGCCAAACTTAAAATACTTCAGAGGAATATTTAGCTGAACTTTTCATTCAAAGATCCCACAGTATCGATTCTAAACTATTCCAGACCTTGTTAGTCCACAAAAAGAGAAGTTTTTCTTTATTACCTAGATAAAATTGTAATTAAATTCTATATTATTATTTCTCATCTCACCCCTAATACAAAGAAAAATTTATTATTTTTCTTAAAGGAAGTCTTCAGGTATCTGACAACTATTTTTTGTGTTCCTTACATCTTCTCTTACCTAAAGTAAGATTGTCTTTCATGTCTTTATTGGAAGACATACTTTCTGACCTCTAATCTTTCATTGTGAACACTGGAACTGCTACGTAAATGCTAAGTACTCCTACTGATCAGTCAAAACAAAGGATTTTTTACTTATACTGATTACCTAGTAACTGGAAGATGGTTTTATGTCAAAGGACTGTCATGCTATTCAGTGAAATTCTGGCTTTACTGAAATAAGTCAAAACATTGACATAATTTCCACCATCGACATCATACAGTATATACAATTAAACACTTATTTTGCCGCTTGAATACAGAGGGTCCTTTTCTTATTTAATTTTTCTTTTATTGTTTTAGATAGATTTCTTTACTAGAAATATGTCACAATTTTCTGCTGTGGCAGGTGACATTAATTTGACGATTCTTAAAAAAAAAAAAAAAAAGAAAAAGAAAAAGCATAATATAATCCCACAGCTTCTTATTAATGGTTGTGCTACTATTGTTTAGAAGAAGGAAATATATCACATTGTTTTGAAATGATATTTTGTAAAATATGTACATATTTATTCTCAATTTGAAAGCAGAACCTGGGCTGACTGGCTTCAATTAAGTCTTTACAGGAGGTAGAGACAAAATAATACAGAAAATACTACTTTCTTTATGTCGAAGATCATATGCATTCTATATGTAGGCAAAATGCCTGTATTCATGCAGAGAATAGTAAATTAATGACTGAGGGTCAGAGTTCAAAACAATGAACATTGTTTTATTGTACTTTCAGTGTTATAAATGGGAGGAGAAAAAAATGAAAATGACTTTTTAAACAATGTAGTGTTCTGAAGTACAACAGATGAGAATAAAAATTAGCTCTAGAAAGAACTGTAGGAAGAGAGAAGCCCACTGAGCTTTCCATGTTACTATCAAAAAGAAAACCTCGGAATCCTGTTGAGGGGAAGGTGAATGTAGAGGAAATGTTTCCCGGGAACATAGATTCACAAGGAACTCTAGACTTCACACAAGCTTTGATACAATGCTCTTTATACACCACTCTGCAAACAAAACCAGCTACTAACATACTTCAGAATCAAGTTGCTGTTCTTAGCAGTTTAAAACTTTTTCAGTATATCATGAGTTTTTGCCAGATCTACCATAGATCCTATTATAGAGCGCATTAAGAATAGACCCTAACCTAACTTCATTGTTAACACTGGTGAATATTAGCCAGAGATATGCCTGAGCTGTAAATTTCAAGGGCAAATATAAATTTCTTTCTTCCGTGATCTTTTGTTTAGAGCTAATTGAAGCAGCATATGATTGCATTAAGGTTACACATATGAGCACGACTCCTTTTCTGTCACTTACTGTGCCCTAATATTACTATTTCTTTTGAATTTCACTGCCATGATCTCTGTTCTATTACTCCACTAGATTCCAACTATTTGCTTTTCATATGCCAAGTACAGTTTCTTATCTCCCATCTGGATTATCCTCTAGACCTTTGGCAGCCTTTCTCCTAAGTTTTTCTAAAAGTCTATCTGCATCAAAGAATGCATGAAATCTCCAATGCTCAGTTTACGAGCAATTGTTTTTCTTTGCTCTTATTCTTAGTAAAAGTCTTATAAAATTGTCCACCAAACAGACCATACGTTCACTCATGCCCTAATTATTCTAAAAGTAACATAAGTATTTACCTGTCTTAAAGTCTTTATGGCCAAGTAGTGATGCAAGCAGTTACAAACACCAACAGAACATATTTATTCTTCATGAGTATTGGTAGAAAAGTAGTAACAAAGAAACAATTATATTTTAGAGAATATACAGTGTGTGCTACTCTTTTTCTTTGAAATTAAATATTTATATACATTTATATGGAAAAAGTGGTGCAAAAACAATAGGCAAACATTTCTGTGTATAGATGAATGTTTTTCTATTCCTACACTATATTTGATACCATACCATTCCTTCCAAATCTCCTTAGTCAGACAGTTGGTTGTTCTGCAATCCATTAATATAGTGACAGCGTATATGCTGCAGTAGCTAAAATTATGTCAGCATTTCATAAACCATTGCCTTTAAGGTTTTATAACTTTAAATAAAAATAAAAGAAAACCACAAAACCAGTGAAACAAGCAAAATTCCATGGTTAACTAGCTACAGAGAGTCTAAGAATTTAGTCTGGCAGTATTAATTTATTCTTAGAATATTTGAAAAGAAAACATTTTTTTTATTTTTTTTAAGTGATTTATCCTGGCAACATTTCTTAATGCTCTTCTATTTATTATGTCTTCTCATTTTTGTTTTGATAAATCATACACTTCAACTGTGCTTCAATTTCATTTTTTTCTAATCAGGTTTCTATTAACAGACATTCTTCTGTTGACAATTTTCCCATTAGGAACATTCTGTCAAATTTCAAAGAAAAGTCAGTAAGGTAGAAGTTCAGTGAGATACTGAATTTTCACAGGTTTCTACCTAGTCTCCCTAGAGCTAATTATCCAATGTCCCCATACAGTACAAAATAAAAATGTTTTCCTATATTTGTACTGTCATCAACTGAGAACATTTCTTTTGTGCGTAGATAGAGGTTTATCACAGTCCTACCCAGAAGTATTTTCCTAATAGCCTTTTTCCAGGACAGGAAGGACAAACTACTCCCACACATAACATTATTTTCATTAACTGAAGTGTTAAGGTTTTTAGTGCTATTCTTTCATTTCAGTCACTATACCAGCAGATGTTTTCCTTCCATATTTTTTCTTCCTTGCTCTTTTGAAAAACTCCACACAACACAAGTAAATGTCCTGACTCTTCTAAGCAAGAAGTCTTATAGTCTGTAACAAGTAAAAAATCATACATCCTCTATGAAAACTTAATTTAATTCATACCAGAGGTACTGCATAGAAAATTAAGGATAACTACCAAAGGTAATGCTACAAGTAAACACACCACTCTAATAATTCATGATACTCTACCAAAGTAGATAACCGAAAATATGTACTTTAATAACAGTCATGAAAGCTAGCACATTGAATGACCTCAAGCAGACCTACTTTGTATACCAGCTGAAAAAGGAATACACATTTCGTGCAAGTGAAGAAGTGCAGAGGAGTCACATATAAATCCTGCTTTGCACTTTGCTAGTAGTAGGTTCATTCATACAGATATTAACCCTAGTAATTTAGGACTATTTGCAATGGAGTCAGGAGGACATGGGCTATACACTTAATGCACTCATTGACTCTCATCAAAAAGAATATATGACATTTTGTGCTGGACAGCAAACAGCAAATCAATTGTCAGTTGTACTTTGGCAGCTGTAACCAGATTATAAGATTAGAAGGCTAATTTGCAGCTTGATTTGTTGTCTGACAACCTTGTTTGCGAGTTTAATATCTCGGTCATTTCAAAACGCATTGGGCTGAAACAGGCTGTAACTTCATATACAAGCTGCTGGCATAGATACATTTTTCCTTAGTAAAAATTATTTCAATCCATTAACTTATTTTATTTTTAGGTCTAGAGCTTCAAAACACTAATTTGGAAATGTAATTTGGCTGAATGCATGCTGCAGTTGTAAACAGTCTTGTTCTGCCTTTGACAGATTCTCATTCAGATAAATATTTCAGATATTTGGGGGCTTTTAGTTTCTGCAGAGCAGCTGTTGGCAGTCTTCCAAATGTAGTTCACAAACTACATGGCACTTCTGAAACTTGGTTCCTCACACCACAAAGTCTTAAAATGCACCTTGGACACACAACCACTGACGCTGGGGTTCTAGTGCTCTCTCCTTGCCATAGTGGGCTGCTTCTGCTTGGCTTTGGAGGGAAGGCTTACCTGCCGTGCTTCGCAAGAGCTTTTGGGATTGTTTTTGCTTTATTACAAATAGGGAGGGAAGGGCTGGAATCTTCCAGACTTATTTGACTCAGGTTGCCAGAGTTATCATTCAAAATCAATTGTTAACTCTCCTTACAATATAGTGCTCCTTCCTCCCCACCCCGATTTCTGTGTACTTTAAGGAAACTAATGTACAATATGTATTCATACATAAAATAGTTGTAACTTACAATAGCTTTTAGACTTCAAAAAGGAAAGCTAGAACTCTATAAAATACAACTCCAAAGAGTAGTGAACAAGAGGATGATTGTCAGATTATTATCAACATCTAATGACTCTGAGTGTTCTCACGAACCATTTAGTTTTAATACTCATTATGACACAAACGATGAACAATTAAATATTTTCTTCCACACCATCTGTTTAACAGTTTGAATACTAACAAAATTCTATTACTACATACTTGAAATATATTTATTATATTGAATTTATCATATATCTCCAAACCACTTCTCACAGAAGTAAGCATTCCTTGATACATTTTTGTTGTGGACACAATTTCACACTCGTGAAGTCAAAAAAGAAAACACTGTTAATGGGTACGAGGACCAAGAATATTGTCAGAGATTCACAAATTACTTTAGGAGTTTAGTTATTCATAAATGTGGACAAAGTGCAACAGAAAATTTAGGGAATACCCTGTTAACATAAATGGTGATTTCTCCCCTTCAGATGAAAATTCTGTCTCCCTTTTGAAACATATTACTGGGCAGAGCAATAAAACTCTCCTCATGAGAGTTACCTGAACATTCTACAGCTGACCAGCTGACTCTCTCATGTTGTTTTCAAGATCTTTAGACCCTTATTGAAATGTGTGGGTAAGGATCTTTCTGCATTTGAAGGTGGGCTATGCTAATGTGGATTTAACCTTTTTCCTGTTATTGAAGTATGAAAAATACTACTGGAACTATTGTGAAAGTAATAGTTCTTAATAAACTAAAAATCCAACCCAAAATGATTAATTTTTGATGATCAGTTTTAAAACTTTAAAAATTTAAACTTTGAAATTTATAATGACTATTCACCTTCATGAACTGGAATTATCCCTAATGTAAAGTCATCCTCAACTTTTGATGAAGTCCCCACTTGCAAAAATGAAGAGCAGGTGTGAATTACAGTGAATCACCACGTTGGAGAGGTTGTAGAAGAATTTACCAACATTGCTTTTCATCCTCACATTCTTTGGCAGCCTTCAGTTATTAACAATGTTGTGTGGTCAGTTTGAGACCTACGAATGAGAAACCATCATACCTATTTTAAAAGAGGACTTGACTTTTATTTCACAGTCTCTATGTGCAGTAGTTCAGTGCCAGTGTTGATTACCTCTAATGCCATAATTCAAGTGGCAAAATGAAGCTGTTTACACTCTAGCTGTAGAATTAATTGTGAAATTTATTTAAGAAGAAGAAATATTCCTGTTAAGGATGCTTTATCTGGTTTTCATCTGGAATTGAAAATTCCCAGTTGAGCAGTAGCTAGCATGATGAGATTTCACGGAGGTTGATGTGGTGCTGAAAAAAAGATTGTGCCAAGGTGACACTCAGATGAACTCAAATGACAAAAATTAGTTACTTGAATCTCAGGGAGTTGTTCAATTATTTAATTTGTTTTGCTATAGCTAATAAAGCTGTGGCCAGTTTCTACTGCACTTCATTAAAGTACGTGTTGCTTTTTCAGTTGAGGGTGACCTTCATATAATCTTGGTCATGTTATGGTAAGGCTTTCCCTTATGTCTTACTACCCATTACTGCTTCATAACTAAATTCTCCCGCTACAAGCTAAAAAAAAAATAACTTTGCGTGTCATTCTGAAATACATGCCTTTCATTTTTTTATTCACCTTTTATTATGCATTGCCAAAAATGCTCCCTACCATTATTTTGTAGCAGTAATCTTTCACAATTGCACGTTTTTCAGAATTCAAAACAACCCCAGAAGGGCTTGGTTTGAACTACTTCACCTGAGTCCTGGTCTGTTTCCAATGTTCAGTTCCAGACCACTGTCAAAACATGTCAAACCTATAAAGCTCCTATGTATTAGAAATAGTAAAGAGAAGTTCACTCTCAATCATGTCCACTTCTGGCCCTCAAAATGGCCCCTCCTGTCTTTAAAAAAAATAAAATCTGTCCTCACCTTACTTGATGTTGAGTACTGAACAAAGGTTAAAGCTGAAGTTCCATTTTAGGCTTGCCCCTACTGTGGACCTAGAACATCTACATATTAGGGCTCATCTTTTCTTCTGGTCACCAGGAGAGGAAATGATGAGGATTATACATATTTATTTGGTCTGAGGGAAAAAGGATGACATGAAAATAGTTTATATTCTTTTCTCCTGGGGAAAAAGAACTATAGGATAATCAGAAAAATAAATCGCCATTGCTGTAAAGACATTCTTCAGCCGTCCAGTATATAAAGTAACTTTGCAGTTGAGACTGTACTGTTTACATGTCTGTGATATTGAAAGGAATTAAACTTAGGAACTGTAACAGACGAAATACGTAAGGGCAACCTTGATAAAGATGAAAAGGAATCCTAATGCAAAGTCCCAAGAAAGCAATATAAATCTTTCAGTTTCCTTCCACGGATTTTGGAACCTTCTTGCTTTTATTACATTCGTTCATTCATATAGCCTTCACAAGTTTCACTTTTTATTTTCACCTGATCTTACAGTAGTTTCTGAAGTTTAACTGTAATTTCTGCAAGCTATATATATTTATAGCAGATTTAGAAATCTTGGCTAGAAGGTGACCTATCACATTTCATGTTTCTATGCAATTATTGAAACTAAAAAGAACAGTAACTGGAGCCTGAAGGAAACGGTAATACCATGAACTTGTAGTATCACTATGAATGTGATAAAAAAGTTCGCAAATGTTATAAGCAGCAGAACACCAAGTGCTCACTACCAAACCACGTGCTTTGAAGTTTGCATTTCTTTTTTAGGATATACAAAGCCATACAAGAAGTTTATGTACTGTATAAATACTAATTAATGAATCTGTATGTTCATGAAAACATATTATGAATCTGTATGTAAGAAGTTGCTTAAAATTATGTGAATCAAGATTTTTTTTTTTTAAGAAGCATGGCTGGATTATCTACATGGCTGGAATATCCTCTGACATGTGCATGCTCTGCTTTTTAAATTTAATAACATGGTGCAATTTAAGATTTTTATTTTACAGTATTACTACTTTAAACCAGAAAAATTTTACGGCAACAATACCAAACCTTACAAGATGCTTGCATGTGCCTGTAGAAGAAGGCATACTGTTTGTATCATGAATAAAGTACTATTTCACTTTTCTATACTACATTCAATATCAATCAGCAGCTTTTAGATTTCTAGACAAGCTATCTCACAGCATATGCAATAAAGAACTCATTAATTTATGGAGCCACATCAAGTAAATTGTACAACTGCTTCTGAAATCAGGGTCAGTGTTCTGGGGTAGAAAAGATATTCCAGTAGTGTAAGCGCTTTTTCAGCACCAAATTCTGAAAAAAACATCAGTTTGTTGATAATTTGCTGCTTGTGCTTTTCAGGTTCTATTCCAGAAGCTTATGTCCACATTCAGTAAGTTCCGTGAACTGTGCAGTGCAATGACTTTCATGGCAATTAACAGGGAGTTATCGGGAAATGTAATGGATTCGTGGTTCCACCTCATACTTTTAAGGAAGTATCATGCAGAAAGAATGCCATTTAAAAAATGTGTCACTAGAAGTACCAATAGAGCAATATAAAATTTTCCGGGTTCCACTACAGCCTCACAACATTTAGTGGTAGAAAGTTCAGATTAAGTAAGCATCATCTGTTGGAGCACAACAGTGTTCTTCATCCATGGAAGGAAGGAAGAGATCTCAAATGTAAAGCAGGAAAAAAGAGACACTGACAGTTCAAGGCAAACATGCATTCTTTTCCCCTTTTAAAAATACATGTGAGAAAATAACACAGGCTACATGTGCAAAAAGTGCTGCAACTACCTTTAAAAAAGAGAGCAATGAAATATAGTAAATTAGTGGGTACTTATGAATTTTGAACACAGCTGAAGGTTTTCAATTTAGCCAGAATAATTACCATGTCTAGAATAAACATACATGTGAAGAATACATAGATATTTATGCAGACTGACATAACTATTTTGAAATATGAATGAGATAGAATTATTGCAGCCCATGAAACATATTAAATCCAGTATCTTATTATAGTAATTCAAACTGAAAATTCTCACATTATGTTATCTCTTTATATATGCTATTAGATACAATGGCTTCTAAAAGCCATAACAAACCCCCTCCCACAAATTTTCTGTAATGGCACTGCAATCAAGACTAAAAAACCCCTCATATCTAAGAAATATACATACCTATATGTTCAGTTTTACCTCCTAAACCTTTAACAACATTTATTTCAGTCCACTGCCCATTGTTTGTTTTTTTTTTTTACTTTTCTAAAATGAAAATAAAGTTAACACTGAATATATCAATATACTTTCAGAGGTAACTTCTTTACAATTTCCAATTAAGTGAAATAAAGGAAACCTAGACTTCACCTATTTTTAGCATATTGCAAGTAATACATTCTAAATGACAAGCATTGTATAGTGTAAGTTATATAAATCAATTTGTTCAGTTCAGTGCAGGTATTAGTAATCAGAGATGTGATTACCTCTTTTGACAAAATTACCTTCCCCACCCCCCGTTAAGTATAGTTTCATATATTAGTAATGTACTAAAGAATTAATAATACGCTGTACTACCAGTCCATAAACACAGCACACTGTCATTCATTTGATAAACAGATGGCAGTGGCAAATTCTACTTTTCATCATTTCAATTCTTTGAATGTCAATAAACTTTTTTACATGTGAATTCCTGGTTGTGGAAGTTTTCATGTAAGAAAAGCATTATTTTCTAGAAATAACTGATAATTTTAAAATAACCCACAGTCAACATGACTTCAATTTCTGTTGACCAACTTCAGAAGAATAATACATGGGACAATTTTCTGTTGTTCTGAGAAACTGTTAGTGATCAGTCTCAACTGTGCTTTTGACATTTTTACCCTCAGCTTACTAACATACAGTTCAAGGCTGCAATAACTAGATTAAAGTAATAACCCACCAAGTTTTGCTTCAGGCTACAATTTTAGCTGACACAAATCATCTTTCACTGGACACAGTTTATGGTTTCTAACATTAAATCACTTAGCTGCAAAGCCAGTGCTTTCATATTACAAAGTATCATTAATCTGCAGTACTGGTCTACAAATTTTTAAGCATTTATGATAAGAATGTGCTTATCTAGTTAAAATGCTTTAGTTAAAATCATGAAATCACACCGGAATCACCACAACTCTAACAGTTTAGCACATCTTATTTGCTACTTTGTGTCAGGTGCATTGGATTTAGAGAGTAGTTGGATTTAAAATATTACATTTCTCCTTAATACAAATGAGTTTTAGAAGTCAAAAATATACAGGCCTTTTCAGATTTAGTAGTGAAATGGATAAGCAGTATCAAAAAAATGCAACAATAACAAGTTTTCTCTACATATGTAGCAATATGTAAGCTAAAATAAGCCAAAGAGGTTACAGTCATCATTACGTATGTCTTGAGTTGAGAAAAGTATTTCTTTATTAAAATTACTGCTAATTTTAAAAGAGCTTTAAAATAAAAACAAAATTACAAATAATAGATCCAGAACATGGGAAAATTTTCTAAAGAGAATAAGCTGAAAAATTCACTTCTTAGAATCAATGGACAAAACTCCATTTGTAAATAACACTGGAACACTGAATACATTTATTACAATAAATGAAATTCTGGATCAAGACAAATAATCTCATACCAGGAAGTAAAAAAAATTATCACACAATGTTATGTTTAACATCTTTATATATCATTGTATGTCCATTTAAGATAAAAGGCAATTCAGAAGAGTAGTAATATCAACTCAGAATGTCATAATTTTATTAAATTTTTAATAATTTAATGAATTTTAAAGAAGAAGCTAGATACTATTTCTGAAAATATACTGGAGTACAGTAGACTTTATTCATCCAGCCTTTCAGTGAAATATATTGAATCACTTTTTTCATGACAGATTATTGACCAAGTAAACTCCAACAGCTTCAAGGGAACCATTATGGACACATCATGTTTATTCTGTAATGACCTGCGTTTCTTTCACAATTATTCTCAGACAACCTGACAGAGTTACTATGAATGATGCAAGATAATCATTCAAGTTGTCAGTGTTTTTAGGCAGATTTCCAGTTTCCATGCCATTCAAGCCCTCATAGTCAATCATGGAAATTAGCTGGAGACGGTTTGTGAAAGGAGGTATTGATATTCATAGCAGCAGTCACTAGTAAACAGTTATTGAAAAATTGTCAAAGAAGCTAATCAAAACAAGTAAAGCACAATTCTCTGTGCTGTGAATAGGTGGTCATAAATTTATTTTATATATCCTGAATTTGCTAAAATATATGCTTCTTTTTTGGGAAAAAAAGTTGGTAATATCAAACCCAGACATAATTAATGATGCACTCCTCTGGTATTATGAAGAAGCGTACAAAAATGTTAAAAATATCTGACAACTCCCTTTGAATTTCATTCTAAATTGAGTCTATTCAGAAACTGTAATTAAAAAGTCACTTATGGTTTCCCAGTTTCAAAATGTTGTGTGGTTGTGAGACAAGATTATTCTGTACTTCAGAATTATTTAATTATAAGAATAAGCTTGACATATCATAGTTTATATCATAAGCACCCAGGATTCCATATAGATATCAAGAACTTATTTTCAGCAGGTACCAGTTAGGATGGAGTTAAGATTTTAAATACTGCAGGTTTAGTAATACCAATAAAGGATTAAGCTAATTATTGCATGATATTCAATTTGTTAAAATGCCTTTACTTTGGAAACAATGTATTTATTTACATTTAGAAACAAAAATCTATGAAATAACTCATACTGTTTGAAACCCAGACATTTTACCTTAATGAACTAAAGAAATAGCATTGTTTCAAAACCGGTCATGTTACAAAATACAAAAGACTACCAAGAAAGACTTATTTTTGTATTAGGGAAGCATGGTGCTTTTCACGAGTAATCCTATTGCTTCAGACTACTTGTACAGTAGAATAAAAACATTTTGTCATTCCTGTCTCCTAAAAGAGATGGTAAAAAAAAAGAAAAAGAAGAATGAGAGAAAGAATCTGAGCCACTGAAGAGGATGCTACCCTGTAAGTCAGGAAGTCCTGTTTCTGCTCCCATTGTTACCACTGACATTGCTGGTGACTTCCATGCAAAATCAATTCAGTCTATTAAGCAACTGCTTTGCTACCCATAAAACCAGAGAAAATATTTTGCCTTCTTACTACAGTGTTTTAATATAATATTATGCTACATATTCTTAAGTATATCCATACTTTCATTTGTAATTTGAACAATTTGGCAGAAAGGAAATGTTATTATATGTATATGTTTCCAAAAAAGCAACTCATCAATGAATATGGAACTTAAAAATAGCATAAGTGAACCGTAATGGAAATTATTTAAACAACAATTTTATGTCGATTTTTTTTTTTTTTAGTATTCCATTTTATCAAAAAGAGTTATGCTTTATAACTTCATCTTAACAGATTCTCAATTTCAACCCTAGTTCAAAAGAAAAACACCATGCATGGCAATGTTCTGGTAACACCACACCATACACCCAGAGATTAATATTAAATATTTAAAAAATCAGTCTTAACAAAATCATTTAATGATCTTTGAAATGTTTTGAAATTATGTGTTACAATCTTGCTTTATTGTGTGACCAAATCAAAGCTCTTTCTAAATTAAAGTATTTTTAACACTAGTAACAGATTTTAATGGCTATCTTAGAAAATTCCATGATAATTTTACATACCAGTACGCAGTTGTGAGACCTTCTTTCTAAAGCTAAATCCCTTCTCTTTAAAAGTTGCTTGAATATTTATATGTGCAGACACTTTCATAATTTATACGTTTGACACTAAGTCATTATATGACCCACTGAAGAGACTTAATTAATTGGATAAGAATGTGTCTGTGTAGATTCACAAATTATTCTAAACATGCTTTAAATATTTTAAATTAGAGCTTCCACTTAAAATTGTACATGTCGTATTGTCTTATGTAATTCTACTGTTCATTTTAGAAGACAGCCTCAGCTGAAAAAGCTGCATTGATGTGAGCTGAGCTCAATTAGTTTCTGATGTTCTGCCAAATTGCCTCATTACCTGTCATACTAACACACTACTGACACTTTCAAAGCTAACTTCTTTATATACACATTATTTTCTTTCTGCAAGAAAATTTGGTGAGTATAAATACAAAAATAGGAATGTGATTTACTCAAAATATTGGCTACCTGGTGAAAAAAATTTTGATTAAAACAGGGGATAAGTAAGAATAATGTGCACCCCATTCTCTGATATTCAGACCTGTTCCAAGCAAAGCATTTTCTATGCCCCACCTAATAGTTGTAGACATAGTAGCTCAGCAAATTCATGAATATTTAAATAGAAAGTGAAACTCACAGGTGTAGAATGCCCTCGGTCCCAGTTGCTTTTACTCACCTCAACCCATTTGGAAGATCATATAGATGTGAGACACTTCCTCAGCTATGGCATTAAGCTCCCACAAAACAACTGCTGAAAGGCTGACAAGCCTGCAGATCCATTTAAACGTCAAAGTAAAAAGACTAGGTGTCTCTCTTAGATATTTACTGTATTTTGCTGTTCAGTATGTAGAAGAGTGCGATGTTAAATGGGCAGTTTGGCAGACTTACTTTCAGTTCATTTGGGTTTGGTTGAATCAATATAGTCAGGGCATTCCATTAGGAAAACAGGCTGATAAAAGGCCTTGGCCGTGTACTGTTTTGTGTAATGTATTGGGGATTTGTTGAGCAATTCTACTTAAATGATCAACTTTCTCAGCCTCGACCATAAAATTCAAAGTGCACTCCATTTCCTTCCCAGAAATATTCCTTAGTTTCTGAGGATATGGGTACACAGAGAAGATAATGTTGGGAGTACCTCTTTGGGTTTCTTTCAGTTTGAATCAATTACAACCCCTTTTACTAATCTGCATTTGCAGGAAGATATTCCTATGATAGACCTGGTTTAGGGTATGTCTTGCAAAAAATTAAGAACCAAGCTCTGTCTCATGGAGCAAGGACAGAGGGAGTGGTTATCATTGGTGTCCTAACCTGGATAACCAGGGAACAAGAATTGTGGTGTGCTCCTTTGAAGATATAAATTAAATATGTTGGACATTACACAGCAGATGATTTTTAATTACCTCTCTGACCTGTATATTCTAACCATGCCCGTGATGGTTTTATATTTGTAAATAGATCTGTAAAATAATCAGAATTTTTTTTGTGAATTAAAAAACAACATGCATTTTGCATCTAGACTGACATATAAATAAATACCTCACAGGAATAACATTTGAGGAATCTTGCTCTTTTATCCAAGTACTGGAGTTTAAAACAAAACCAAAACCAACCAACCATCTGACCAGCCAACCAAAATTTCTCAGGGCAACTGAAAATATTCCCAGATCCTACAAACGATGTACTGAAATTACACGCAGATGCAAACATGACTACTTCTTCCTATATTTCTTATTACTGTAACTAGTAAGTTCTGCATAAGAAAAAGAGATTAATAACTTAAAAGCATAAAACCAAAGAATGGAATATGAACTAGGAATACAGAAACAGCATGAATAAACTGGCTTTTTAGGCCATTGTTGAGCTCACAATTTTTGGTTACTGTTGTAAATTCTGCTCATGAAAGATCTTCTTGCAACAGGTGTTATCCTTTCCATCATATTAAGTGCAAATATTAAAGTTAAGCTGAGGGGTAATACCCTTATCAATGTTATTTGCTGCTATTGTAAAAGATTATGGCAAAATTTCTCTGAATACATTTTTGCCTGAAGACATCACAATTCAAATAAAAAGGAGCAACCTATTTCCTTGAAATGTTTCCCATCTAGTTTACCTTTAACACTGGTCAAAATGTTCCATCCTGAAAACTGATAGCACTTATTATGTACCAATCAACTATCTGACCACCTAATTTCTGAGGATTAGAACATAATTAAATGGTCCATTTGGAAACAGAGGAAATACACGGACATATCGTCCTTCCATTCCTAGCTAATATTCTCTAACAGCAGTGAATATTCAGGCTTGTGTTGAGGGAAGGGGGAGGAGTAGATCTAGTTTACTTACTATAGCTGAGTATGAAATAGCTTTACAAATTTTCCTAGCGAAATCCATACCAATTTGGAGCATTAGTGTATTTCGACACAGATGTCTCAGTAGCTCTCTTGTTTATTTTTTTTAAACCTCCATTGATTGCAGTATATAACTAGAAGCGTGAAAATAATCATTTTCCCAATACCCTTTTTGTCTTTTTCCACTTAGCAAATATTAGACTCTCCTCAACCCTTGTTTTGAGTAAGCTGACATTAAAATTGATGTTTTTGATTAAAAAAAAATATTTCAATGTAGGTATAGCACCTATCTTGTCAAATATCTTAGCACATGAAGATCAAACATAGCAGACTTGCCATGGGAATAGCATTTGTTAATTAACTGCTGCTGCAAAGCCAACATGACGAGTATCAAGCATTGTGTATTTTATTAGTGTCTGAAAAACGTATGGCTTTGTTTGTCCGCTTTTTTGAAGAAAATTATTAGAGGTCGAGTGACAGATTAAAAAAATATATTTAGAATTTGGCAGACTTTCACCATAAGAAAAGAACAACTTTAATTTACAATACCATCCATCATTTTAAAATGTGATACACTTGCAAGACAATGTTAAAAAAGGTTTTGGCTTGCTCAAAAAGTACCACACAGGATTTTATTGTTAAGCATGTGAATTTATCTTTTTCAGATACATACCCACTCATATATACTCATTTCCAACAGGTGTAAGTATCTATACATGAATTTATTATACCAAAATCTCTTAATTTTCATAAGTCCATACTTTGGTCTCTGCTTTGCTCTTACAGATCTACGATCAAAATACATTTCTATCTCCATGAATATTTCCTAGAAAAGGCATGTACTTACATCCTTTCTCATCTGACTTTATTTTCAATAGGATTTACCATAAATGTCCATAAAATTGTCTGGAATCTCGAATTTTAGACCTTTATCGGCTCCAAAATTCTGTATTTCAGCTTGATGCATATAACCCACATTGGAAGCATCCTGCTGGACCTCATAATTACAAACATAGAAGAGGTGGTTAGGAATGTGATGGTCAGGTGCAGCCTTGCCTGCAGTTACCATCAGATGGTGGAGTTCAGGATCCTGAGAAAAGGGAACAAGGAAAAATGTAGGATTGCAACTCAGGACTCCAGGTGACTTTGACCTGTTCAGGGACCCGCTTGGGAGGATGTCATGGGATACAGTCCTGGAGAGGAGTCCAGGAGACCTGGTTGATTTTCAAGTATCACCTTCTCCCAGCTCAAGAATGGCGCATCCTGATGAACATTGGTGGCAGAAAGCCTGCATGAATGAACAAGTAACTTCTGAGTAAACTCAAAACAGCATGCAAGAGTTGGAAGAAGGGACAGGTGACCCAGGAGCAATGATGAAACACTGTCCAAGCATGCAGGGATAGGCTTAGGAAAGCCAAAACCCACCTAGAGTTGAAATTGGTGAGGGACAAGAAATGCAACTATTTGGGCTTCTGCAGGTATATCAGCAGCAAAAGAAAGACTAAAAAAAATGTGGATTACTGTTGAAAGATTAGGATGCTGACAAAGGACATGGAAAAGGTCAAGATGTTCTTTCTGGAATTTACTGGTAAGGACGTTCTTTGGATGAATTTCTGAGACCAGTGGGAAAGTCTGGAGTAACGACAACTCACTCCCAGAGGAGAAGTATCATGTTAGAGAACACTTAAACTACTGGGCATACACAAGTCCATGGATTCTATCAGTGTGCTGCCACCAGTGTGCAGAGATCTGGCTGATGTCACGGCAAGGGCAATTTCAATTACCTTGAAAAGTCGTGGCGACTGGAGGGTGTTCCCAAGGACTGGGAGAAAAGAAATGTCACTCCTGTCTTTAAGGACGACAAGAAGGATGATCCAGGGAAGCATGGACTAGTAAGCTTCAATTCAGCTCATGAGGTGGTCTTGGAAGAAATAACACTTAGAACCATATTCAAACATTAAGGACATGAAAGTAATAAATCCAAGCCAGCATGTATTTAAGAAGAAGAAATCACTTTTGATTAACATGATAGTTTGCTACAATGTCATTAGTGGCTCAGTGGGCAGGGGGGGAGCAGTGGATGTCTTAACTTGAGCAATGCTTCAGCAAGTCTTTCCACACTGTCTCCTGATACAGGAGACAACGGTAAAAAATGGAAACACGGAAAATTCCATGTAAACAGAACAAAAAGCTTTTTCACTGGACGGCTGATCAAACACTGGAATTGGTTGCCAAGAGAAGTTGTGGAGTTTCCATCCTCAGGAATATCTAAAACCTGACTAGACATGACCCTGAGCAACCTGCTCTAGTTGATCCTCTGAGGAAGGAGGTTGGAGTAGGCAATCTCAAGAGGTCCCTTCTTACCTCAATTGTTCTGTGATGTTTTAATTCTGTGAATTGGTAGAAAATCTGGACGTGATACCTTTTGTCTCATTAAAAGCATACCTGTATTATGGTGCACATGATGGACCCTTACATCTGCATGGGTTATAATTTAAACAAAAAGAAGAAAGGATAAACTTCTCCAGTACTTTAGAATAACATAGAAAGTAATGTTATGCTAGGCTTTACATTCCCTCCCATTGCACTGGATAGAAATATAGTGATGGTCTTTTTCCCCCTACTTTCAACTTCAGCTGCATTATAGCAGCTTTCCTGAATTAAAAATAGTCATCAGATGGGGGAAGACATCCCCATCTGTAGGTAGTTTCCTTATACAGTGATGTAATAGTTTTTAAACATTAACTCAACACAATCCTTGAAAGGGCAGGAAAAAAGAATGGCAAGTCAGGAATTTAAAAGCAAAAGCAGGAGGACATTTCCTTCATGTATATACTCAAACCTTTTACAAAGGTGCCCTTTTACAAAGGTGCCCTTTTACAAAGGTGCACCTGAACAAAAATAAAAAAAAAAAAACCAACAACAAAAAAAACCACAAACAAACAAACACAAAACAAAACCCCCAAAGACCACCACAAAACAATACCAAATCAATTTTATGTCTCAGATTATCATTTTTTATTTTTGCCAAATGCTTCCAGATGCAATCAATCAGAATGAAGACTCCAAAAAGAAGGAAGGCCAAAGCCAAACAAGAATTCTACAGAGCTTTAACAATATTTCCTAGTAGGTGTGTCCTGAAAAATAACACTTCAGTTTTCAATTGACTCCAAAGCGCTCCTCTGTTTAATGTTATGGTTCCTCAAACACATCATTCCATAGCAATGCTGATTTTCTAAGATACTACAGAGGCTGAGGTGAAATACACTTAGATATGTTGTGAAAGTCCAGAAAACAATTGTGTCTCTCCTGAATCAGTAAAAGGCATTTTTAAGGCTTATCTCACATACCTGTGCTTTTGAAGTTCTGTCAGTGTTTAATCTATGGTCGGCCAGAAAGAGAACCCAAGAAAGGGCATGATTCTTTAACCTGATCTTGAGGGCATTCAACTAGCCAGAGCAAGTTCTTGGCCCTTATCTTCAGGACTTCCAACATCTACAGTAATGGATTCCAGCTCCTATTGTAAAACCTAAAAAATACTATACTTCGAAGTTGGCAATCAATAATTTTGTATGATGGTTTCTATTGAAAAGTAAGTTATACTGTGAAATATATTTCAAAGGCTGCGTAACAGGCAAGCTGTCAAAAAACTCTGGCAAAAGTGCGTGCAGATAAAGGGTTAAAAGTAAAATCTGTGCTGCAGATGATGGTGGTAAATGATGCTGATAAAGACTCACAAATTAGAGTATTTTGATAAATGCCAAGAGAATCAACATTGTACACTGAATTTTAAGAGTCAAGTTTACTTTTTTAAAATTTGCACTCACCAAAGTGACTTTTCTTTATCATCATCACTTTCAGTACACACACATCAGATTTCTTTAAAAACATTTTATAAACAGCATTCAGTCGTAGATGTTCTTTTCTACAGCTGAACAGTTGAAATGTTAAAATTCCTGTTAAGAGTGGAAAAAAACCCCACCACCATCCCCTTATCATAATTAGCTGATCTTCTGGTATAATTGAACTGTGGTCCATTAAAGAATATTACAGACATGAGTGGAGGAGAGGAAGGAAGAGAAAGGAAGGAATAAAATGAAACCAAACCCAACTAACCTGATCAGAAGTAAAATCTAACTAAAATTTGAGAAAAACAGCATTGATTCTTTATGGAGTCCTGAAGGCAAAAAGGTACTATATGTTCCTGTGCCAAAACACAGTTCTTTTTCTCAAATTTTTTCTTCTCCAGACTTTCTATTTAAAGGTGGGAGTAGTAAATAATGATTCTATTTTAAAAGTAGAATATTGGTAAAAACCAGTGATTTCTTTAATGCTCATAAATATCTGTCTAAATAATGATTAAAGCCCAGACCACTATGCTGTTATTCTTCCGTATCGCAATAGTGCTGCTACTACTAGAATACATTCAGCAACCTTCACTGATTGCAGCAGGAGATACCAAGTTCTTAACAGTTCCAAATATAAGTGCAGTTATTCTGGCACACCATATAGATGTAGGAATTCAGTTTGAAGCAACCATTTTTTAAAGTGAATCCTGCCTAATCCAAATCTCACAGTGCAATTACCACAGTGCAAAAAATAGCACGTTCCCCTCCCAGCAGTGCTTCCGTAATAAACTGTCATGTACTTTTAACTGGAAAGATTATCCCTTTGTTAACACAGAACTTAAATGCTTTGTGATAGCATGAATTTTCCAGACAAGCATGACCAGATTTTATTTAATTGCATTTCTCAGCAACATGTTTCAAAGAAATGATAATTCAGAAATGTGTAAAAGTGTCAGTAAAAGAAAAAAAAAAATATGTCAAAATCACATAACTAAAGGGTCAGAGGAAATGCCATTTTTATGAAGCAGTTCAGCCTATCAAATTTAGCCACAGCAGAATTGCATAGATCCTACAACAGGGAAATTGTATTATTATGCTTTGAAAACATTTTTCAATCCCTAATGTAAAACCAGAACATAACATGCAATAAAATCACACACACACACACACACACAAAAAAAAAAAAAAAAAAAAAAAAAAGAAAAGGACTACGGTCAGTATATTAAATACTCATCAACCAAAGCATAAGATAAGAAAGTGTCATCTTGTAGTCCCACAAACACAGTGCTCTGATAACAGGCTGCAAGCTTTGCAATATGCTGACCACATGGCCTTGTCAGGCTTTGCCTGGACTTGTCCTGGCCTGCCTATAACCTTGTGTTAGCTTGTTAGCTGTAATCAAAATTATCTAATGACCAAGTGGCTGCTACCTACTTTGATTGAGCTTTTGCTTTGCTTTGCACAATTGCGACACACAATGCCTAGCGTTACGTGAGTAGGGTGCTATGTTTTGTGACTAACAGATCATAATATCAAATACTTGTTCTGTGTAGAGCTGTTTATGGCCCCTCATTAAAATGTTGGCTTGAGGAGTACAAGACACAGGATGCTAGCAGAAGCCTTGAAGTAGAGGCACAGATTGATACCAGAGGGTTACAGACAACTCAGCCACAGTCAATTAATGGTTGTTGAGGAAACTAAACCTTGGGAAAGAGGAAAAACAGTTTCAAGGGTAACAAGGAGAAGAAAGAGCAAGAGCCCAAGGATCTAAATCACAGCACATACATTCAGTGGATATTGCAAACTCATGCCAAAAGAGCAAGGTGCAGAGTATGCTAACAAAAACATAATGCCCTCAAGCTGACCATGAAGAGAAGAATCTATAAATTGTAACACCTTCAGGGAAGGAACTTCCCCATATGAAAATCAGCCTTCTCCTCCTGGAGGACTTTGGATGATGACAGCTCATCATAACCTCTTCCTTTCAGCCTGAAGCCACTGGGCTCAGGAGCCAGGGCAGCCCTGCAAGGGTGAACGTAGCACCGAGAAAGAGGTAGATAATAGAAAGGTTTTGTTTATTAGTCTTAAGCAAATTAATTAATACTAAAACCATTGCTATCATCATAAATGGACTAATAACAATTCTTTGAAAAAAATTAAAACTTGAACAGATAATAAATTCTCTGCTTTTCATAGAGGTTGTACTCCTTCAGCCTCACACAAACTGCAGCATTTATAGGGCAGAAGTCTGATGGAGAAGTCACACAGCCTAGTCTTGGGAGACAATGAACTGCTTGTGATGTCAAAGACACATTTTATGAGGAAAGAAGTATCATCTTGTGGACAAAGCTTGAGTATAGAAATGAGGGAAAAAATGTCCACCTAACTGCAAAGTGTGTCAGCTGTGAGAGGCTCATGCTTTTAATGCTAAAGAGGCAAGAACATAAATGACAAAAAATCTGAAGTAAACCAATCACCAAAAAAATGTGAACTGTGCCTTTACAGACTGCTGAGAGGAAGTGATCTTTAGGCTATGCATGCAATGCATGCGATATCATCAGATTATATCAATGAAAATAGTATTTTATAAAAACTAATAAAAAGCTAGCAGAGCCTGATGATTATAAGATGAAAATATGCTTGTTAAAATATCAAGACCACAAAAATTTTGATGTTCTGTACAACATTTTCCATTAGTTACTAGAAGGAAACACCATGCAATGTATCAACAGAAAGCAGTTCTTGGCAGAAGTAAATTATAATGAAATGAGAAATTAATAGACACTTTGATGACCAAATCTCAAACCCCAGTATTGATTCAAAGCAATATGCCTGGGATACCAGGAGGCATGAAAGACTGCTTCAGAAGCTAGAATGATTGATATTACTATTTTGTGTGTGTGTGTTACAGAATTAGAATCCTGGGAAGGGGGGGGACACACGGCACATGACCATGCTAGCCTAAGCCTCATATTTAGGCAATACGTTGAGGACTTTCATCCCACCCTATGTATGGAATAAGCAACTCCCTTCAGAGAGAAAGCCAAGTTTTGCTTTGCTTTGCTTTATATTTCCTGTTTAGATATGCACTATGGCTCCACTTCTTGACAGATGCTCCTGACAGCTTACACAGTGTGTATGCAAAACCTGAAGTTGTTCTTACTACAATCAGTGAACTGAAACTGACACACAACTCTGAAAAGAGGACCTCCAGGTACTAACAACAAGAGAGGGAAAAGCAAACTTGTTTTCAGCTTTAATTTGTTTTGCTCACTTGAAATACATGATAGAATGAATAAGGAAAGGTAGTCGAGGCATAAGTCAAGAACCTGCAACAAAAGAGCTCAGGCATGCGTATTAAACTTCCCTTGGCTGGTTTACCAAAGTAAAACTGGGGCTGCAAGGAAGAATTCACTTCTGCAAAAAGACATTTAAGAAATAAACTGGAAAATATAGAGGTGTTGAAATGCAGCTAAGTTTCAGGTGCTTCATTACCTGTGTTATTAAGCAGCATCCAGTTACATAGAGTGCTGTTTTGGCAATAAGAAATCTGATCTCCATCTTTGAGTGTGCCAGAATTAAACATTGCCAATTAGGTATATTATTCTATCTCCTCAAATTACTTTTACTAGATCACAGCATTTGGCAATAATATAAATACTGCTCTTTTTTTTCCAGGTAGAATGATGCAATACCTTTAAATGAGTCTACAGTTAAACTGTTAAATTATGTGCCATAAAATAAGCACGGCTTGTCATTTACTCCTGATATATTGTTGAGTGTGTTCTTAGGTTACCGACAGCTACAGTCTGCAAATCATGTAATAATTTGAAACATATGACAGTCATTTTCTCAAGTCTTTTGTGCTAGCAATTATTATATGGCATCTTAAAATTATGTACCAGAAGGTTGAATTGTTAAATAATAGAAAGCTCCAAGACGTGCCCATACCTGAGTATAGCACAGCATTTCAAAGAGGAACCCTCACTGCACAAGATAAAGAAGAGCGAAGGGGAGGGAAATCTGTACTGACAAATAAATTTGAAAACTTTTACCTCCAACTGGGGAGGAAAGAAGAGGTGGGATGAAGGCAGAACGAAGAGTGGTTAGAGTACAGTTCCTCTGGAAGAGGCTCTCTTCCGAGTTTCCTGCTTCAGTGGGACCCAATAGGAATCACAGAATCACTTTGGTTGGAAAAGACTTTTAAGATCATTGAGTCCAACTGTAAACCTAACACTACCAAGTCCACCACTAAACCATGTCCCTAAGTGCTACATCCACACATCTTTTTAAATACTTCCAGGGGTGCTGACTCAACCACTTCCCTGTGCAGCCTGTTCCAGAGCTTGATAACCCTTTTCTTTCGGTGAAGAAAGAACTGAAGGGCCAGGAGACTTACACGTTGTTTTTTTTTTTTTTCCCTGAAGCATACAGCCACTGCCAAACCAGTCTGCTCCATAATGCTTGTTGGATCTCAGGTGCATAACCAGATGCAGACAAGACTATGTACAAATGCATACGTCCTGAATCCCAAAGACAGGAGGGTTGGTAGTGATAAATATACAGAGAGAGATGAAATATGGGAAAACTCAAGAAGAAAAGACCAGTAATGTATTGTGTACTGACAGAGACTGCTACTAGTTTTCTCCCAATGTATTGTAGCAACTTAAATTTTAATCTCTCAACTGGCATGCCAAATGCCAACGGGAAAAGGCAGAATAGATTCCTGTCTTTTCTTGCTGTTGGGCAACTGTGGGTAGCAGGAGACTATTAGAGGGTTTGTTCACGTAAATCCAGCTGCGGAGGTTAACATGTCAGAAGCAGCTGTTTACACTTGAAAAAACCAGTCTGAAATCCCCCCAAAGGAAACGTAGGAGAAGATTTGGAATTTATTCTTATTTTATAAAATTTCAGAAGAAGAAGTCATTTTCACACCAAGAAGCCTTATTTCATAGGTAAGGTATGAAACAATACTTGCAAGTTTTTATACAGTCCTCAGTGTTAGCACGACGCTAGACTGTGTGAAGTTCAGAAAACAAAAGCAAACAAAACCAGAGTATTTCTCCTCTCTGCATGAGTCAAGATAAAACAATTTAAGTGTAAATATTTTGAACTAATGACTCTGAATCAAGTAATGTCTGCATGTAAGGACATCAAAACCAGAAAGTAATTGATCTTTTGTAAATCTAGATTTTTAGAACAGGATTGAGTGTTCAAAGGCAGGTCAAAATAAGTCCCATATGACTCTTTTAACCAGTAAATGTTTATGTATTTTAGCGCATATTTCATGTAAACTACATATTGGGTTCATACACATGGCAGTAAAAACGAACTCTAATCTCCAAATTTAACCACTGAGCCCAAACCAGACCTTTCTCTTTGAGTTATTGAGTCTGGAATTCTGATTCAACAGGACAGGAGAAAATTACTGATGCCCAGTATAATTCACTGCTAATGATTATGGCTCTCACTAGATAGAAAGTAAGAATTTACTTTTCTTGGACACAGAAAGGGAATCAAACTTGAATCCTACAACATTCCTGATTAGATAACATACTCTGCTCATGCAGGAATATATAAAAAGGAATCTTCTTTTGTAATATTTTAAAAACATATGAGAGTTACTAAAACAACTTGCAAGGGTCCTGATACAGACAGTTATAAGATTCTGGAGTACAGTAAATAGAATCCATATTAATTGTGTCCTTCAGGGAAAAATTACCTATTACATTTTTAAAAAAGGTAATCTGAGTTCCATTTCATAAAAAAAGAAACAAGAGCAAGGTTTAGTGACCTGAATCTCTTTGTAGCATTAAGCCTGAACCCTCAGAGGATTAGAAGTCCTGTAATTTCACTATCATTTTCACTATACCCCAGGATTTCCTAACAGCTAAGTAGAGGTAAACCTCTGCTCCATACATTCTGGACTGTGGATGTCATTCCCAGGTGCTTACTCTTATTGTGCACTATATATAAGGAATGTAGGTGCCTACAGCTGGTTTTGAATATTAGGTATTGCAATGCCTAAGTGTGTTTATGGATCTTGCCAAAAGTCATTTTGCCTGCTAAATGACATCATCTCCTAAGTCACATTGATTTTTCTTGAAACTAGGCTCCCAAGTCACTTCAGTCCTTTGAAAACCGCTATATAAGGCTGGCAAGAGATTATTCGCTAAACCACAGACCCGTTATCTCTTTCCCATCACAACAGCTATTTCTGTCTTAAAGAAAGAGAATTAGTCGCATAACTGAAAATGGCAGTGGTGGGAAGCATAGTTTGTTTTAGTTTTTTTTTTTTTCCAAATACAAACATACTTGCTTGGCAAATGAGGTTTTAAACAAAATGGATGGCACTTGCTTGAAATCATAATTCTTCCTATTGCATAGACCGTAAATAACAAGTAACTGAAATGGTGTAGTACTTAATATACGTGCCTTTAGGGAGAAAAAACTTAGGCAATAAGCCATGTCATAAATAAGTATTTAGTATATTTGCCCTCAAAGCACTTCCATCCCATTTTACCAGGAAGAGCAGTATTTGAAGTGTTCCATATAGAGCAGTTTGACCCAAAACAGAACACACTTGATTACTCAGTTGTGCTACAGACAACAGGATTAAAACTAGTATTTATTTTTATTTTTCAGTTCTTTTCTGAAATTCAGAAAAATTCTCTACCAGTATTATTTTTTAAAAAGTAGGAAAAAAAACCCAACAAAAAACCAACCAAACTTATGCAAACTGTTTCATACACTGAAATGGCTACAAATTGCCTCACTATGCAAATGGAATTCAGAAGCATAGAGAGCTATCTTCTTTGGAAGTAATTGCTCTTAGGATTAAAATAGCATCACTGAAATAATTCACTGCAATGAAATTTATTCATTTTGCTTTAAAATTTCTGCAAAACTTTGCATGCCCTAGAATTACAGAAGAAAGGGTAAAACCCAGGTTGCTGTAACCACATTTACAAGGTATAGTGTGCCTGTCCTTGCATTCCATGCACTCACGAGATAATAGGGAAGAGAGAATAAAGTGATACTTGCCCTTTCCTGTCCCTGTCTTTGGTTTATAGGACTGCTGTCAATACTAGTCCTGCTCAAGGAGGAGTGCAAGATTATGCTTAACTCTTTTTTTAAGTACCTCATGTCAGTCTTGAAATGCTCCATTCCTTTTATCTCTTGTCCTTGTTTCCTGTTACATACATGTTGTATTCACGTTTTTCACTGTATTTGTGTGGAGAAATATACCCGTATGGGTCAGAACTTAACTGGACGGAATAAAACTACTTTTCATCTGAGGCCGCTTCATAGAAACAGTACTAATTTAAAGTATACCCTACAATAAACATGATACTTGGGAATCAATGTTATGTATAAATTACAGTCATGCCTTAGATATACAGGCTGACAAGAATTGATGGCAATTTTTCTATCCCTTTTAGAATAATTTGTAACATACAATACATCCTGTCAGGTACAATGTGCTGACATCTTTGCCCAAAAGGACAAAAAGAGTAATACATAACAATAAACTCCCAGGGCAGCATCAATTAACACTGCCAGACTAAGCAGTTCTTCTTACTTATCTTACTAGACTGGCTTATTTAATAAACAAAACAAGACTTCTCAAGAGGATTGTAATGTCATTAGTTTTATTCTTCTCTTCACCTCCTGCGCTGAATAGGATTTGTTTGCTTTTTTTTATAGTTAGCTGTACCTGTCAGAAATGTGGCATGTATTTTCTTATCCTGAAACTTTATGTCCTTTAGCAATATTTCTCCTAGGCATCCTCTGTGGCATTCAAATAGGGCCATGGAGTACAGCGACTTCTCTTTTTTCTCTTTTAAGAGTTTTGGTTGTCTTTTTTTTTTTTTTTCTTTTCCTTAAGTACATTTTTTTTTGCTAACTGTCCCATATTTTTTACTTCTTTCTTTTTTTCTACTTTCACTGAAATATTTTCACTTATGCAACACTATTTAAACCTTGGCATGATCAAAGTCTATCTGAGATACTTGGAAAAGTAACAAATTACTTCATCAATTATATTACTATATAAAGACAAGACCTAAGAAGGAAAAGTGAAAAATGGAACAAACTTGGCAACACATCTGCACACACAAAAAAGTCAGCTTTTTGTAATATTATTATTTCCTTCATAATTTCCAAAGTATAATAGATCACTGAAAATTTGGAGGGTTTTTGCTGAATCTGAGGATTGCGGGTGCATTGCAATAACACAGAGAAGGTTAGGTAGCACACTGAGGTATAATAAGAATGGCTTCCCACGTCCCACAAGACTCTGGGATTTCACTCAAGATATAAAAATAGATTTCTAAAAGAGTTTTTGAAAGAAAGTAAAAAAAAAACCATAAAAAAATAATAAGACTACCAGAACCAGAATAGCGAAAGGCTGACTATTTCAGGCATTCTTCTGGGACCTAAGACCAGGCTTAAAGTCCTTGGTCTGTCAGAGCCCTTTCTAGGAATACATCATGTTCTGAGACGAGCCTCTGACTTTTGCACTCAGAATAGATACTCCACCCTGAACCTAGGATTTTGTCTTGTGAAAATCTCCACCTACATGTTTTTGTTCCATAAAAAGTCCAGTACTGGGATCACATCTGGCATAATTCCCAGAAGCTTGTGGAACTTTTTCAAAACTTCTCCCTCTCTTCCATGAGCACACAGGAATAAAACAATATGAAATAAATCCTGTAATTCAGAAGTTATCTTTTGGAAGGCCGAAGCAATTTTGGAACATTTTAATTTTTTTTAAGACAATATTGCAATGTATGGCTAATTATTATTTAATACAGGATCTCCTGTCCTCGTCAGTGTATGCATTAAAGCATATGTATAAATGACACATGGTAGGCTCTTAAAGTCCCCAGCATTTAAAAAAAAAGTGGGCACATACACAATGACTAGAAAAATAAATTATTGCTCTTGCTTTCTTTTTGGTTACCAAATCCAAGTTTAGGTCAGACCACAATGTCAGTATTACCCACTCTAACTTGATGACTTGAAAATAACAATTTCAGTGAAACCTTGTATCCTATTACCTGTGTCCTTGAAAGACAAGAATATTCTCCATAAGGGTGGACAGTAGAGTTTAAAAATCAACTATTGCTACAGGAAAGGTAGCTAAAGAACAATGAAGTACCACAAAGAACAGTCTGGGCATGGTATGACACTGAGTTATTCTACCCAGCTGAAAGTAAAAACAAAAAGTATTCCTAAACAAAAGAGTTCTCAAAATTATTTGTTTGGAACTGAAGTAAACCTTTTATTTATTTTTATTTTATTTTTTATTTATTTTATTTCCAGAAATGAAACCATTTTTCTGCAGTTTTCAAAATAATTATATTTATCCTTTCTAAGAAAAGTGAATTTTTTTCTTTTATATATAAAAGACATAATAATATATATAATGTATAAAGAAAAACAGGAAGTCAAGGCTTATGCCAATTAATGCTGTCTGTAATTCTCTGCTATTAGCCAGATAGTCAGAAAGAATTAACATTCTCCATTTTCTTTTCTAAAAGAAAGAATGATCATTTGAAGCATTATTTTTAAGGAGGTCCTTACCTTTGAAGTATTTTGCAGTTCCTTTTGGCAATTTATTGAAATGGAATATTTACCTGTTGTAAAGAAGGTAAGGTATTATTAGTCATATCTCAGAATCCACAGATAAAGTAAATCACCTTAATTGGTTAAATATATAGAGATTAATGTTAATTATGTTCCCCTCAGTGTATTTCTACAATTTTTATCAAGGAAACTTCAGGGTTTGAGAAATGTGATATGCTTTTAGAATTGCAAAAAATTAAAATAATTATGCTCGATGTGATTCAAGTAGATCTTAAGTGCTGATCTACTTATTTTTGCATTTATAGGCAAACCACCTTTATTAGTCTGAGCATATATCAGTACTTGTTTTACGTATGTACCTACAGATTTTTCTACAACCTCTGGGATCCAAGTGACTATGCCTACAAAGAAAATTTTCCAGCATTTTCTCGTATCTCATTCCTTTTCTATTCATGCACTCCCTCTTGTTTAGCACTTATGTTTTAAGTTCCAAGGCCACTTATTATTTCTCCAATTGAACAATATCTTGGACAACCAAATTCTGACTTGGCAGTGTTATGGCAATAAACAGACAAAATAAATACTGTATACCACTTAGTATATGGTAGTATGGTTTGGTGCATACAAAGATTAAGTCTGCATCAAATAAGTTTAATTTACAAACTCAGGAAATACCCCCCCACCCCCCCACCCCCCACACAGTTTCCAGAGTTGTAGGAATAAAACCAACTTATTTCTCATTCTTTTCATGACTCAAATAATCACAGAATACATATTTCTTTGAAATCTCGCCTTATTTCCTGTTAGGCTGTAGCATTTGGAGGTATATCCCGATAGAGTGGAAGTCTCATAAATGCAGCTTTTTGATAGGAGCACATCAAATTTACTGTCTCACTTCACTGCTTCTATTGTTTTTCATTTATTTTCATCACTGCAAAAGTACAGGGATGATAACTGAAGCTTTCTTTTGTCTTTGATTGGAAAATGTGAACTAATACCCCCAAGATTGCATATGTCTATGATAGCAATGTTTCACTCTGTCCTGAAAGCATAATTTTCAGGAGTCTGTTGGTAAAAAGTAGGCTGGTTTCATTTCTGCCACTAACAAAATTTTTACTGAAAGTGTTCCCGAAGTGTCATTGTAGAAAAAAACACTAAGTTCTTGAGAGGGAAAGTACAAGGACAGGTGAGGAAAAAAAAAATCTTATTTGAAAAGATAAGGTAAAGGTTTTCACTCTTCCCTACACTATTTAAAACTACTTGTAAAAACCATGATGCCTTCAGAAATACATACAAAACAAAGAAAATTGCAGTTAAATACATTTTATGTTTAAAATTTATTTTAAAATTAAGTTAGTAACGTTTTAATACAGGAATTATGATGTAGTAAAAATGGGATAGATTTACAAAACTATTCTGTGTCAATATGTCAGCCTTGATAATGGGAAAGGCTGAGAAATATAGGAAAAATATGAACACCGCGCCCCCCCCCCCCCCCCCCCCCCCTTTAGTTTCACATAAAAAATTGTATTACTAATTGGAATGACATGAAAAAAAAATTGTTCCAAATTCCCACCTCAGACAGGTGGGAGAAAGGTTCAGAAAGCGTAAGAACCATATTTTGGCTGAAAGACATTCAGTATTATACATCCTCATTACTTAAAATAGGTTTTGTTCCTTATCTTTGGAGTATTCATGGCATAACATACTTACCTGGTACTGAACACTCCAATATAACAAGAAAACATTGGGCTGAATCTTCAAATATGCACAAACAGTGAAGTCAAGTGTTAGATTTTAGTTTGCTCTAGAGGCATCATTCCGAAGCAGATTTCCATAGTTATCCCAGGCCAATCAAGAAACAAAAAGCCAACCATGCAAGTACTTCTAGATCAACAAGTATTCTGTTGCCTGCAAACCTTCAAAAATAAATGTTTTCTGACACAGCAATGGGAAATGTAGTGATCACGCATTTTTCATGAATTTAAAAAAATTACTTTAAAAAATACTATACATTTGTTTGTTGATTAAAATCAGTCAGCCTTTAGCCTTACAAGTTCTTTTGTGCAAGCAATGATCATCTGAAATGGCTTCTGAGTAGATAATTGCTTATTTACGGGATCACAGAATAGATAGTTACATATACTCCCAGTTGGAAACAAAGAGTGAATGCTAAAGTAATACACTGTAATCTGAAGGATAATAAATAGAAAATCATGTAAGCATATGGTGAAAAATAGACAGCCTGGGAAATTAACACTTTTTTTGGGCATTTATTAAAAAGGAAGAAAGTCTTTTTAATAAAAGCTACATTCTCTTTTTGCTCAATGGCATACTGAAAGCACTGTCAATTCCATTTATTTTTTTAACTTTTTGCCTGCTGTGTCTTTTACTATTTGGTACTGTCATTGATGTGCTTCCATTTTGGGGTATTATTTGGGTTTATTTTATAGCAAAAGGAAAGGATATTTGTATTGTAAATGATGACTAATCTTTTGTCATTCTCACTGTAAGGAAATATGACTGTTCCAGACTTGAGCACATGTATTATACAAATGCGTGCTACTAGGTAAATAAAGAGTAATTTAACACATCCTTGTATTATCTAAGGCAATTAATAGGTATAATGATGGGCAGCAAACTTCCTATTCTAACATTGGTCTATTGAAAAAGATGTTCATAGAATTGAGGGCCAGTGTAGATCTGAAAATTGCTAAATTAGATATGTTACTATGATAGCTGCTCACTATAAACTACATCAGAGCTGAGTAGACAAGAGGACATTTCCAAAGCATTGCCAAGTTCTTCCATCTTTAGGTATTTTGATGAGTTTTGAAGTGTTATTTCAGAATCCGTTAATCTATGTTATTCTTCTCAAATGCATTCATTCTACATACTGTGAAATGCAAAGTATACTAATGTATTTCAGAATGCAGATTTTCTATGATGACATACAAAAAAAACAGGAAATCAGGCACCTCTACATGTGAAAGAATCTGTTCTGTTTAATGGCAGTTTTTGAACTACAGTTCCACTAAATATGCAGTTTGGTGGGATTTAATTGTTAGTCTTTAACAATTTAAATAGTATTTAATTTAATAGTTAGAGTGCATCACAGGATCTGTAAGGGAAGGTGACTGTGAGACAGTAGAATTTGAATGCTGCCAGTGTCCTCAATTCCACATGTATCTGACTATATTGGCCTTTACATTGTATATACCACAATGCTAATAGTTTCCTTAATGATTCCTAGAGCTTGAATAAACTTGTATTCGTTTTATTGCATTTTAAATTTTCTTTTGCTTTGGATTCATCAGAATCATTTAAACAAGTGGCACAATATCCTGACTTCCATGCCTATCCTGAATCTAACACATATCTATTCATGCATTTAATTTTCTCATAATCAAAATAAGAAAATAACCATTATCTTAAATTTTATCCATAGCTTCCTCAGCATTTTGATTAATATTAATTCTAGTTCTTTTATATTTATGGTGAGATTAAAGAGGCAAATCTTTCTGACAGAACTAATCAGAATCAACCCGTTTCAGTAGCTGCCAACAGAAGGATCTTTTCTGATAGATCAGACACTAACCATTAGGCTGAAAACTATGAATATCTATTTAATTTCAGTTCTTAATTTTTTGTCTCGTTTTGCATTAGCTTTCTAATTTTTCTGTCTTAAATTTTCTGAGTTATAAATGAAAAATGCAGGTATTCTGTAAGAAAGATATTATTGTAAACATGACTGTCTAGAACATGATTTGGAAATGAAAAAAAATGAATAGCGATAGGTCATATTATATTAATATCTTTTAGCAACAGTTTTAGGCTTAGCCGAAGATCGCTCATATTCAAAGTTGAGTAGGGTATTGATTTTTTCATTTAAAAAAGTCTAAAAATTGGACACCTGGCATGACCTTAATATCTCTGTAAAATGAAGAGTGGCAAATAAATACAGTGGTAGTTGCAAAAAGAATTTTACAGTCATTAAATGATACATGCAAATATAAGTAATATCTCAAAATATTATCTTCCTAAGAAAAAAATAAAATGCATATGCCTCAATCAGGAGGAAAGAAGAGGAATTCTTTTGGTTACTCTCTAGAACTGTCTCCTACTGGTAGATACAGTTGTTCAGTTCTTACAGAGTCTTACTAGAGTGGCCAATCTACACAAAATAATATTTTTATTCTTGGGCTACCTTAGTTTCTGCAAAAGTACTGCAATTTAAAAAAAAAAAAAACACAAACAAACAAACAAACAAAAACAACCAAAAAACCCAAACCTGACAGGGTTTTTTTGTTTTGTTTTGTTCATGCCTTTAAAAATGCATTTCCTAAAATGCAGTGAGCAGAGGAGAAAAGCTTTGTAGTTCTTTCTTTAACTTTCTAAATAATCAGTCTCATCTGATCTGTCAGGACCAAAGCCACACAACTCTCTTGCAACCTTCAATAGTTCTATGGTAATTTGCTTTGTATATACTGAAACTGCAGAAGAATTGCTACTGATGGCTGTGCTTGCCCCATTACAGCCAATATATGTGTGTGAACATACACACACACTGTGTGACACATTGTGGCACAGAAAGGAACCAAGCAGAGAGAACTGACCTTAAAAATTCAGTTTACACAATAGCATATAACTTATTTAAAGATGATGAACATTAAATAACTGTCAATAATTTAAAACAAATACAGTTTACCATCATAAGACATTTAAAGAAAATAAGATCTTGACAGCCAGCCACTTTTTATTTATGAGAAGATTGGGAATAAAATTGATAATGATAGTACAAGCACCATAATTTGGATTTACATAAAGCCTTTGATAATGTCTCAAATGATAGTCTTCATCTTAAACTGAAAGCAGGAAAGATTCAGGTTAAACATGGGAACAAATAAAGAACTGATTAAAGTAAAGTGATTAGAAAGTAAAGTGTTGAAAAGGGTCACAAGGGAGTCAGTTCTCAGATCTTTATTGCTTCTAATCTACATAAATTACCAAGACAGAGAAACTAGCTGTAGAATTGCCAAATGCACTGATGACTTACAACTGAAATGAAGAAGTAAGTGTAAAGCAAAGGAATTAAATTATAATTCCCCCTGGAAAATGGTTTACATATTAAATGGAAAACAAAATTTAAGAATGATAAATATACCATATAAACCATTCCCTGCTTTTCCTTAAAAAACTACAAGAAGCCTACTTGCAAATACTATCATACAAAATTTTCTGAACCTGTCTAAATTATTGAAAAGCTAAGATAATGGGAAGCAATTTCTTTATACTGCAGCTTTAGGTTAAAAAAAATAGCAATTCCGAAAAAAAACCAACCTTATGATCATAACACTTGCAGTTGCATCACTATTATACAATAACTAATATTCAATCCCTTTCTGTTAGAAGTCTCAAAACAAAGAAAACACAAAAAGCCATCCCTCCTTACACTAACACTACCATAAATTTACCAGTAAATTGAAAAGGTTTCCATTGAAGTAATTCTTGCCATTTTCCCCATCTCCTAATTTTTCATCTCAAATAAAACTTAAAATCATCAAGTTCCAACGGAAACCAGGAAAAAGAAAACATTACTCAACACAATGAAAAATAACCTTTCTGAATGTTATGCTGGTTTTTCATCTTTGGTTTGTTGTTTTGGTGTGGGTTTTTTTGGTTTTGTTTGTTTGGGATTTTTTTGTTTGTTTTTTAGATTACACAAAGTAGTATGTAAATGCTGAGGATCAGACTTACAGAAGAATATATATCTATACATTACTGATAGCACAAATATGACAGCCAAGTGATAAATATTATAACCTAGTCAAAATGCACGGAAAACTTTTAGCAGCTAGAAAATATATCTTAGAGATGAGGAATGAGTAAAGGAGGTATCTCATAGGAAGCCAGGTCACTACAATTTGACACATTCTCTATGCTACAGCAAGTGTTGTAATTTTATTATTTGTATCCTTCTGAAGCCTTTAAAACTGTTACTCATATGATTGAAATATAAGACAATAAGGATAGTTTTAAAAACCTAAATATATGGGTAAATACATGTTTTGGGTTTTGGTGTGGGGTTTTTTTGTTGTTTGTTTGGTTTTGTTTTTTTTGTTTTGTTGAGGGTTTTTTTGTAACCGATATTCCAGTCTTGGTTCAGTATCACATCATGCCTCCATCCATGTCTCCCTCTAAAAATCATATTACTTGACTTTAGGTTGTACAAAGAGTTATCAGGGAAAAAATGAAGTGACTGCAACACTCAAAAGAAGAAAACAAAAAATACGGGAAGAATTGCTCCAAGATCTATTTCTTATGTTCAGTCCAGTTTTATAATTACACATACATATGATGCTCAAGACAGCTGCATAAAGACAATGGAAGCATTAGGGTTTATAGTGTTGATGAAATTGCATTCCTGTGCCTGTCTGAATGGCAGCTGACGTGATAATTTTAAGTCCAGGACCTGCCAAATATTTTCATACACTACACAAGAAATTATAATCAAGGGTTGTTTGTATCTGTATATACAACAAAAAATAGGGGAAAATAAATTTGTATATAGGGAGAAACGAAAAGGAAATAAGAGAAGGAAATTGATATTAATTCTATTTTATTGCCACACACAGTTTTTCAGTATTTGGTTAAAGAATGTAATATCTCTCTTAGAGGCCACCTTTTTCAAAAAAGTTGTAGTTTGATAGCTTGATACCAAACACAGAAGGTTTCTATATTTAAATTCCATTGCCGTTACTTGCTTTGGATTTTAAAGGCCATTAATGTTATTGATTACATTAATTTGAAAGTTACTTGAATAACAAAGAAAATTAATGTTAAATGGACAACTGCATAAGTTAAAAATACACAAAATTGTTCTGGTCTTCAGAGATGACTCCTCCTGGGTGTTTCCCCATCGACCAGTTCAGGACAGCAGGAACAAAAAAGCCCAAACAGAAACTTTAAATTATTTTTTAATGTCCTATTAAATAGAAAAAGCTTGATCATTTTTCTTTCACTTTTGTCAGTAACATCCAGCAACCAGAGAGCTTCCTGGGGAAGACAAGGGACTGCTTAGGTTACAAAAGCAAGTGTTTTTATTATTTTTGTACTTATACTAAGTATAAGGAACAAAAAGTATGGTCTGACAACAAATGGCTTAATAATTTTTACAAATCTAGTCTAACATGTGTTATTCATTAAGAAGTTAAACATTCAATATTTCTCTCTTAATTTTGAATTTGGCCCAGTGATAAAAACTTCTTCTACAGACATACTTCTTTCCAGAAAAACTAGATCATCTTGTAAGAGCATCAAAACTAAGATGATCTTACAAGATCTAGCGATCATCCAGTGATATTCCTAGTCTTCAAGACAGAAGCAGATAATTTTGCTCTAAAGAACCAAGGTTCTATGTCACACTTACCATGAGAACAAAGCTTTAAGCAAAGAACTTTATAATGGAATTCCAAGCTGAAAACCTGGGCATTTCCATCTACAGACATCTTCAGTTATTTGGAAGACCCTAGTCAGGGTATGCCTTAAACTCACATGTCTTCTTAGTTGTGCTGGTTATAGTACATGGGTTTATGAACTTATAAAGCCTAGCTACTTAAAAATGCCGTAAGTTTTAAGAAAATAATATAGCACCATATTACAGAATTACTGCACAGAATTACTGTGGGGGTAAGCTTTATTCTATGGTAGAAGGCACAACCTGCGTACATGCTATTATAATTAGGATCAGTTACACCCGTCAGTCTATACTGACATCTACTCTGTGTGTAACTTTGTAACAAATAGGCCATCAGCATCTATTTTGTGATTAAAGTAGTGCATTTGTTCTTCGTTTCACCCTTCTTGGGTGTGGAGTTGTTTAGGGTTTTTTATTTCCCTATTAATTTTTGAAAGTCAATATGGTGATTTACTAATGAAGAATGGTTGGTCAGCTTTTACAGGCAAGGACAACCATGTTGTTTCTGGGATTTTATACATAATAGGAGCTGAAGGTCCTTAAAAAGTAAAACATAGCATCTTGTTTCAGCATCTGTTCTGTTCATAAAACAGGATTATATTGTTCTTATTACACTCCTATGTTCTAATTATTATTATTTTACAATTACTTAAAAATGCATCTCTGTTATTTCAGATTCTTATCAATGTTGACAAGAACCATGAGCTATATAAGTATATTGACACAAAAATGTGTAAGTGAATCTCCCGAAGATGACATAGCAAGCATTTTTGTCATAAACCATTACTTTTTTATACTTGAGAATAATATAAAAATCATTCATTCGTGATAGATGAAATATTAAATACTATTGAGGTATCCAAGAGCATTCTTATTATTTGTATCTTAGTCTTTGGTTTCCAAGCAGTTAATTGTGATGAGGTAGCATCATTTAAAACTTGATATGCAATTGAATAACCCTATTCAAATACAGGAGTGTTGGAAATATCTTTGTCAGCAGCTGTTTCCTGACACTTATGCACACCTTCTATAGAAAGGATGACAATAAGAATATTAAGATCCCACAGAAAATAAATTATACCATGAATTTAGCTGTAACAAAATGTAACAATCTTCAAAGGGTACAAATAAAGCCCCCAAAGTCCTGGAATCCTTCTGAAAGTCAATCATGTCAAAGAAAACCCACAAAACTCTATGTATGGCAACTATATGCAGAATGGGAAATAATCAAAACCAAACAGATCATAAATAAGACCAATAAGCACCTTATTTGTTTTAAAAGAACTATGTGAGATGGAAATTACAAGACACATACAACAGAGCCACATCAAACAACTTAAGTTGCTATTTTGATACCACAAATAAAAGAAAAGCCTCTTATTCCAGTGCAAGGAGACAGAACAGTGCAATAAGCTAAAGTTTTCTAAGATCTTTTATCACATAAATGTTCTTGGTTAGAATTTTAAGACCAGAGCTTTAAGAATTATAAACTTTGCTGTGAGTGATTAGTGCTGCCTTTCAAGATGACAAATACAAAAGGAATATATAAATTCTGTGTCATCATCAGGAAAATATTTATGTCCACAGATTCTGAATGACGAACAGAGAAACATCACTATTTCTGTCATGAAATTTGAAATTCTATCTGTTTGGCTGAAATTGGTATACAAAGAGAAAGTATTTATAGAAGCATTGAGCATCTGTGCTCATCAGTCTCTCTGTATATTGAACTAAACGTTTTTAAATCTGGAATACTTTTGAGATGAATTAAACCTAAGAACATCCCATAGTTCTACTTAATGTTCCTGAAACTGCTCCTTAGGAACAACAATTGAATAGCCCTGTGAGAATCATCATAGAAAAAAAGAAGTATTATCTATTATCTATGTATTGAAGTGGTTGGCAATCTCCCAAAGCTCAACAATTTGAAGGATTAAATATTAAATGTACTATGAGAAAACCAAAAGTTTAAGACAGGAAAACATATAAGAGAGTATAGGAGCAGTTTATTTCAAGACACATTTGGTGATCTGTTACAGATCTAACTGTTCAAAAGCATTTATTTTAAGCTGTTGGCATTAAAACAAAACTTAGGCTGAAAAAAGAAACTTTTAATTACTGATGGCAATGTATGACCAGGATAATAAAACAGGCATATAGAAGTCAAGTCAGACACACACTAAAAATACAAATCAGACCAAACTCCCTTACATTTGAAACAGAAGTTGTTAATGTGCAGAGCTAGCAACAAGGCTGATTTTGTTATTTGTTCAGTCGTAGCACCAAGGCTCTCCATCTCATTGTCAAAACCGATAGCTTTGTGAACCTCTCTCTGAATTTGGTAAGCTGCAGAGCTCACTGCCTCAAGAGGCAAATTTCTATTGCCCCAATTCAGAAAGCATTGCAAACGTTTTTCAGCAAGGGAAAAATCTCAGTATAAACATTTGCCTAAAGCTATACATTTGTCTAAATACTATCCTGAATAGGGATGTCTATTTAAATCTTGTGCTAATAAAAATGTTCCAGCACACATTCTTCGGTAAGCCCCAGAACTAACAGCATTTGTTTCTCTATGGCGGGACAAGAGATGGTCCGTGAGCTACAAGCACTGGCCATATGCAACTCGCTTGCTCTGCTGCCATACACAAGTCCTGCCTCAGATCACAGAACACCCTACCTCTCTATTACAAAGAATAATGGGCGAAATCCCTCTTTTTTTATCTAAACCCCAATCTTTATGAATCTGGTAAGAATCTAATGTTTTAAAGACCTCTACTCCTCTGCCAGGTTTGCAGAAATTAGGGTTTGAAAGCAACTCAGGAGAAGCAGGGATCTAGCGATAACCTGAGAAAACAAATGAGCCTTAGGAAACTACATTAAAAAATAAAGTGATAATAACTAACTCTAAAATATCACGTTGGTTAACAGCATTAAATTGGTCCTTCTAGGCCTAGAAAAATGAGTCAAAAATCTTGCAATATAGAGTATACTAAATTTACAAACCTAATAAGACCTAACTTTTACATAGGATGGGAACTGAAACAAGGAATAATTTTCCCTCAAAATACAAGAAATCAAATTTACATTGCCAGCTTAAGAATACCAGTTAAAGAATATGGAAGTATAATACATAAAAGGTTCAGAACCTTATCCACAAGTATCAGATTCTGTGGTTTTATTCCAGTGAGATCTACATTCCTTGCAAACTACAACTAATTATAAATTGGCTGATACACCAATGCTATTAGGCTGTGTTAACATTTTGAATTTGTTTGCCCACCTTAACTTCTTTAATGCAAGTCCAGCTACTTTGAAAGAAACAAATTTTGTCAACACTACAGTTGTAAGCTATTTTGTAATAAAGGCCATTCTATGCACATTAATAATACTGACAAGAACAGATGGCAATTATTGCTTTTAACAATTATTTTTTTTTCTGTTAGTATTAACTAGTTAGGCTTAATTTCTGTTGTTATGTCCACTGGGCATTGAGGTAAGATGCTAAAAATCTGCCCAAATACTTTCATCTCTTTCATAGCAACAGAATTCTTACTAAAATTGAAACACTGTCATTTTAATTAACTCATTAGGGATGCATCCAAATTCACCGACATTGCTAGCTATTTTTAATGCTTTTCTAATATTAGAATGCTTTATAAAAATTGAGCAGCATTCCTGCTAACTGTATAGTTAAAACATCATCTGCTGTATTTAAAAAATAGATATATCCATAAAGATAATTAAAATATCATTCATATTAATCACCAGAAAGTTCTCTGCAGCTTTCTAAGCGTGCTGAAAAATCTCTGCTATTTAAAAACTTAAAACTTTGGATTTAATTCCTGTTCACTGATTGTCTAGGTGTATTAATTTTTCTGTTGTCTCTCTGGCAAGATAATTATGTCCAAGTTAGGCAGCTAGGTGGTTCTCTTCTTCAGTCATGTTAGCAAAGAAAGAATAAAATGCCTAAACTATGGTCTGTAATAGCCAACATTCTTAGCAGGGAGCTGCTTAACCTTTGTCAAAAGATAACACCAAAAATAGTCTTAAACAAACACCCTTTAGGGCTTCTCAGCAGGGGCATGCCTGCTTTCAGTTAAGCTTCATTGCCACAAGCTGTTTCAGTTCATACTTTTCAAGCACTCAACCCATGATCTGCAGGCACGTTAAGGATATGGTAGACTTCAGAGCTAGCTATAGCCAGACCTGACTACTAACGTATAATTTCAGTGGTGTGAAGGAAGACTCTATTCAGATCTTCCTAAAGACTGAGAAAAAGATACAATGCTGATACAATTTCTTCTGAGGCTGAACAAAAAGCGACCCTGGAAGCATCGGACAAATCAATTCCCGAGACCAGTAGGTTAAACACAAGGGCACGACAAACAGCTCAGGATATTCCCGTCACAATCAGGCAGACACGACCTGATATTCCAGAGTAAAAGCTGGCTCCACCTGCCACATAATTGGATTTTTATTAGTCCAGGCTGGACTACAGCCCAAACACATATGAAACTCACTGAAATCCCAGCTATTTGGAAACTCCAGGAAAGGGAAACTGAGTTCAGGGCCTTGCACGAAAGAAGTAGACATGAATCCAATATTTTTTTAACATCCCAAGCATCAGAATCTGGGGATTTTGGAATTATGTTCTTTGGCTCCTTTATGTAGAAGCTTTCCAACATTGGCGTACTGCTTAAAGTGTCAGAGAGGAATTTACGGAGCACAGTTGTAATCCTGTCACTGGTGATCACCTTGGGAATAGAGTCATGATTTCCATGGCTTTGATGAAAGTCTAATAACTTGGTGAAACCACTCATTGAAACCATGCCAGTTAGTTACATACCTAGTTACTAAAATGTGGTTTCTGCTTTACAAGGTATAGATATTTTCTAGACATTTGATCACTGTTTATCTTATTCTGAAATAATTCACTGATGGATATTCCTAATCTAGGAAATATTTTTAATCTTTCCTTGATGAGGGTATAGCATTTTTTGCACTAGAATTTTCTAGTACACTAATTCTGGTGCTAGTTTATTAGCAAACTTGACTGTGTAAAAAATAAAATTACACTTTTGAGACTCGGTGAAATCTTAAGATAGCTGTAAATAACAGGAAGATTAACAATTTACCTAACAAACAAAAGGGTTTTAGGTAAAATCATTTAAACAACATTTTTTGAATTATATAAAGCTACTGTAGTGAGTTAACCCTGGCAGGATGCTGTCACTGCCCTCCTTGGCTGGGTGAGGGACAGAAAATATAACCAAAGGCCCGTGGGTTGAGGTAAGGACAGGGAGGGATCACCCAACAATTACTGTCACGGGCAAAACAGACTCGACTTGAGGAAATTAGTTTAACTTATTACCATTCAAATCAGAGTAGGATAATGGGAAATAAAAGCAAACGTTACAACACCTTCCCCCGCCTCTCCCTTCTCACTAGGCCTCAGCTTCACCCCCAATGTCTCTACCTCCTCCCTCCAGCAGCGCAGGGGATGGGGACGGGGCTGCCATCAGTCCCTCACACGCTGTCTCTGCCGCTCCTGCCCCTCACGGGAGGGCTCCTCACACCCTGTCCCTGCTCCAGCGTGGGGTCTCTCCCACGGGACACACTTCTCCATGAACCTCTACAACACGAGTCCTTCCCATGGGCTGCAGCTCCTCACACACTGCTCCCGCCTGGGTGCCCCACGGGGACACAAGCCCTGACAGCAAACATGCTCCAGTGGGGGCTCCTCTCTCCAGGGGGCCACAGGCCCTGCCAGGGTCACAGCTTTCTTCGGGTGCATCTACCTGCTTCGCCATCAAGGTTCTCCCCGGGCCGCAGGCGGGTACCTGCTCCACCGTTAACCCCCACGGGCTGCAGGGGCACAGCCTGCCTCACCGTGGGCTTCACCACAGGCTGTGGGGGAATCTCTGCTCTGGTACCTGGACACCTCCTGCCCCTCCTTCCTCACTGACCTGGCGGTCTGCAGGGCTGTTGCTCTTACTCTCTTGCTGGTGCAGATTATTTTTTCCTTCTTAATTCTTTATTAATATACTATCCCAGAGACACTGCCACCATTGCTCATGGGCCCAGCCTTGGCCAACGGTGGGTCCATCTCAGAGCCGGCTGGCATTGGCTCCATGCGACATGGGGGAAGCTTCTAGCAGCTTCTCACAGGAGCCACTCCTGTAGTCCCCTGCTACCAGAATTTTGCCATGCAAACCCAATACAATTGGAGCTAACAATTTACCAGAACATAGAAAATGTCTGGTGCCATCTAACAAATAAAACCAAAGCATCCAAACTAAAACTTTATGATCTTTAAAATTATTCCTGTCTTACAAGAATGTTTTGTGTTTTTTTTAAGCACAGGAACTCATTTTTATTCACTACGGATTCTGCACAGTTGATACTGTTTATCATAAACATTTCAGGAAAAAAATTTAATAACTTGAATAATCATCTTGGCAATATATCAGCAAGCTCTAATTGGGAACCTTCAAATTTAAAGGAAATCTAAAAAAAAAACAAACCCAAACCTTGATACAGCTATATTATGGTTATTCCCTCCCTACTGCTCGTATCAGGACTCAAAACAGATCATCTAGTTCAACAGCTGCAGGTGATCAGCCTGAACAGAAAATGAATCTTTCGAATTTTGGAGCATATACTTTTGCTCAGGAATTACAGATATCAACTAATAGGATATCCAAGACATGAAATAAGAAGAATGAAGTATTCGTTTCAAGTGGAAACTGGTGAATAAATATAAGGTATTGGAGTCTAAAATGCATTGTCTCACACCGGAAGTAAGCATAGAATAACTACTATTTCATTATTTGGCATTGAGAATTTGTAAAAGTGATCTCCACAGCATCAGTGGAATTAATGGAAATATCAGATTCACCAGCTGCATTCAAAGCCAAAGGACCCCACCTATGTGCTTCAAGAATCAGCCAGTTGTCAGTGCTGTGGTTTTCCTCAGTTTCCCATACTAGATTTTCCTTCCTATGTAAAATACATCATTAGAGCCAAGAATTATGGATTGAAAAGTGCCCAGAACAAGGAGAATTCCTGATGTTCACAGAGTTTAGAAAGCCAAGCCCACAGAGTTTTAAAAGCTGGGAAGTGTCTTGGGAAATTCACAGATCCATTTACCATCACAGTTTTGAGATCACCTCATTTCTAATCCCATTTAGGCCAAGATCTGACTATATCAGCTCTATTAGCAGCAGACCAGTTTAAGGTTGCATTAGCTTTCTAAATATTACCTTTTTATGTCGAATTTTGAGGATGGAAATTTCCAGAAATGTCATGATATGGATACCTGATGTGGGGCTTTTCTTCTGACCATTGTAAAATAATACGCATCCTATTGCACACTTATTATTCTCATAAAGTAGTAGAAAATGGTTTTTTTCAACACTTTTCCACACTTTTTTCGAAAGGCCGCAGGAACTTGCTCTTCAGCAAAACCAAAAAGGCCAAAACTAAGCAGGTTATTTTTTACAGCATTTGACACTGGAAACTTCTTTCTTAAAATAAAATTTGAAACAATTCAAACAAAAGGATTTTTATTATTGGAAACTATTATTACCTGAGCAACTGTTCTGCATCTAGACACATATCACATACTTGGTTTTAATACTGTTATTGATCCTGGGGAAAAAATCAGAAAATCCTATTTCTCTCAATTAGTTTTTACAGATGATGAGGTCAGTAAATCATTCTTAGGCTGTATTTTGAAGCAAGGTAATAAAGACAGTTGCTCTGCCATGGCTGTGAGACCTTTGCTATTCCTGCTGAGTTATTATCAAATGCCTGGCTTCCACCTGGTGAAATTGGTTCTTTTGAAATTGTTGGGTAGGATTCTAATTAAATGTAAGAGAGGCTTGAACTGGCTGGTAAAGTAGCTTTGGAAATATCTTTTACAATGTTCTCTACCTTAAATAGACAATCTAGCATCCTTAAAATTTTGATCTGCTGAGACAACTTCATTCAAGACTCTTCTTTACACGCCTGGATTCAGGAGGTTTAAGAGGCAGTACAGCATCCTATTCTACCAAGAAATTTTCTTGCACAGTGCAATTCTGCACTGGAAAGATTTAGTATGGTAGTACAAGCCAGCTTTAATATGATTCTTAAAATACAGCTAGGGTACCAAGCTAATTATTCTCACCCTATTCATGTTTCAACTAATTTGAGCCAATGTGATTTCACACTCTTTCTTATGGCTCCGTGTAATCTTCACCGTGTGCTCTGACATTGTTTGAATGGCTACAGAAGGCAAAGTAGAGTAAGTGTAAAAGCACCTAAGAAATAATTAATATCTAGTTCACAACAGTCATTATATGTAAAAGGGTGATAAGCAGAGCAGCACTAACAAGGCAGTAAATGTTATGCAGATGTTTATTAATTCATTTGTTTGGATTGCAAGATCTCCCTTAAAAAAAAAAAAAAAAAAAAAAAAAAAAGAAAAAAAACCCAACAACAGCCAAACAAAAAAATTAACAAAGAATATGTGGAAATAAAAGTGCAAAATCACAGTCTCCTGATTAAAAAACTGAGAAAATATTGTATCGAAGTCATCTATTGTACCTTTTTTCAGATACTGAAGAATTTTAATGTTTTCCACATATGATCTCCATATTGGCAACTATTTGCTTTCAGCTTACTATGGAGCTCAAATGAAAAAGTGGCCTAACAGACTGAAGGAAATTTACTGATAACTTAAATGCTGAATTTACTAAGAAGCAAGATATTTAAGGCAGAGTACAAATGCAGCATGGGAGTCTATACTATATCTAGTATAGACTAGATATTTAGAAGTGATAGGTCTGAGTACATCAGCCAGAAGCAACAAAACCATATACAAGCACCCTGTAGTTCAGTGGAGACGGGAATTAAATACCTGTTATTTTATGAGACAAGGTTTACATAAATAGCTTAAAATGTAACGAGAAAGTTGGCACAGAGTTCATTTTAAAAGTGCAGATCCTGAAATATGCCATGTTGATTAACATATTATACTATTTGCAGAGGATACAGAAATGAGCATCAGTCTGCTGGTCAGAAGTATTGAGCAACTGCCCTCGTATCACTTTCTTTTTTTCCCTTCACTTATTAAACTGTATTTATTTTGATCCACAATTTTTTCACACTTCTCCCTTTCCAATTCTTTCCCCCAAATTGCTGGAGTGAGCGAGCAGCTGGTGGGTGCTCAATGGCAGGCCAGGGTTAAGGCACCACAACTTCACAACAGTAAAGCTGCATCTTTCAGCTGAAATTTCTCATTAACAACAACAACAACAACAAAAAAAGGTTAGGAAATTAACATATTATTTGAATTTAAAAAAAACACCAAAAAAAAAAAAAAAAAAAAGCAAAACCACCCAGAGATGAGCTGGTTTGGTTGTTCTAAGTGTCTCTTTCTGAAAGGGCGTTTTCAGAATGATTGATTCATGCTGTCATTGGAATGTACATATATATAGTCTTCCTTACCCACAGTTATGAAAGAAAATTGCCAATGCCATAATCAGCAGCATGACTTCCGTAATGATAAGGTTTGTCTTGAGAGATGCTATGCAAGGAGATGGTGCAAACAACGATGGTCTCAAGTTTTCATTCATAACTGATAACAAGAATAGTCTATTACTCTAAGAACCATATTTGTAGTCATAATCTCATTGCTATTAAACTGCTGTTATTCCACTCTGTGCAGTTATTCTATGCATGTCTTAAATCACCTTACAAAACTGATGAAAACTACCCCAAAAGCAATTACATGGGAAAATATCTATGGATACTCTAGAGTATAAATTTTTCTGTGTATCTTCAAATATCACAAAAAGTACACAAAAATAGGCAATACCGCACCTGAGGCTGCCTAGCATTAAGCAGATGATCCAGAATTGCTGCTTCTACCATATGAATGTTCTTCGTCTCCTGATAATAAGATTGCATTGCCATTCTCATAGTGTTGATCTGGTTGAATCAGTGGAATCAGGTGGCGACTGATAAAGAATGTTTAAAAAGAATAAGCCTGACAAGATATATTAGTTCTATCAAACGCATGAACAATGAAGTTTGTATTTTTCTCCAGGGATGAGGTTTTCTAAGAAGCTTAAATCTAGCAGATAGTTTTTGCAAACACAAACCTTTTGAAATATAATCTATGGGAAACGTAGCCTCTATTTTCAGGGATGGTACCAGTAGTTACAGTTTCCACAGTGCTGTTGCTCTCTGGCTGGCTGCATTATTACTCCCTTCCTTTACAGCTCTAGTGCAGATGACTTAGAAAGACACCAGTAGGGAAGCATTCCCCACAGAAACACAGAAACACACACAGTCCCTAACTATCACCCTTCGGAGCTCCCCTTCAGCCTCAGTGGGTTACTAGCTAACTAGAGCATTGAAAGATTAGAAAAGAAACCAACACAAAGCATGGATAGATGATAATATTTATAATGCATATAGGGAAGGCAGTGAGCAGAGAGACGAAGATGTACGACTGGAGCTAGCTGCTCTTCTTACATTTGTGTGTAGAGTAACAACACAGCAACAGATGCATTAAGTGCAACCAATTTCTTCTATAACTTCTGTAGTTAATCTATGTTATTCTGCTATTTGGAGATAACTACAGATACAAGACATGAAAAATATGTATGCAATCTCAACACCTTAGTATTTAATCTGTTTTTTAAAGGTGTTATTAATAATTACGAGAAATACCATTGTTAGAAGTTCACATAGCACATTGAGTGTAATGTTACAGTTCCACACAGCAGAATGACTTTCCTCTAACTTCATTTTTTGTGAAGTTTATGTAAAATATGTAAAATTTATGCCTGTGTGGCAGCAGATAATGGTGACCTGATATATTTCTGAACGACAGAAATATTATTAGAAATATTAATGTAAAGTTAGCCTAATGATAAGTCTTGAACTTAAATCTTCAGTACTGCAGCTGAATGATTCTAACCTAAATTAAAAATTGGCACTTGTAAAAAAGCTGTTGAGACATGAAAAGATATAATGTGGTGCGTGAAATATGGAAAAAAGATCCAGTGGAAGTGTTGAAATAAACTATAAAGACTAAAGTTCTGGCACTGAGAATGTTGGATACAGAAAATGCCTAAATATTTTATTTCAAAATCATATATTGAAAAATAAAGGGTTTGTTAATAAAGGGTAGGTATTGGTGGAGAGGCATTTTTTAAGTTAATACCGCCCTACAGAACACTGGAGTCATCACTGTAATGCAATTTCATTCATAATTTTTCTGATACAGCATATCCTTAGCGGTTTAAGACAAACAGATCAATTTAAGATAATATATAATATGGTAAGGTAAACATGGTATTGCTTGTGATATGTGTTGCTGTAGGATTGCTCTCTGTCCCTTGTATATATAACTGCACCACTGCCTTCCTGTAAGCTAATCAATTCAGAATGCTGTACTTTCTCATGGATAGTATTCTGAGGCAATAATTACAATAATAAAAGTAAAAATTTTACTCAGGAAAATAAACTACAGACCAGCCACATATATTTAAGAGATCACGCTATAACTCAGGTTGCTATAATTATGTTAAAAAGGTTCACAGTTCTTTCCTTACTAGTATGGGTATTAGTTATTTTAAAAAATGATAACCTGTATTTAAAACATAACTTCAGTGTGTGTGGCCTGACATCACCGTTCAAATATCAAGATCAATGTGAGTGACAGAGTTTTGAGGTGCTTCCTGTATTTTTTATGAATGTTACCACCTACCCTTCTTTTTTGAATGTAGTTATACAAAATAGATCAGCCGTACGGTGGACTACTGGACAAAATACATCATTTGCATTGACACGTTCTACAAACACTTGCCCATACACATTATATACATATGCACTACTACATCAGCAACACGGCACAATGTTTCTCTGTCCTGAATTCCCTTACTCAAAATCGTTTTATGTAAACAGTTTCTAAAAATTGTAACTCATATGGGATAACAAACAGAGATATTTTTCCTACTAATTTTCAGTTTTGTATGACTAAATACTATTTGTCTAGTAAAAAACGTAGAAAATCAGGTATATACAACAGATTCAGGACTGAACTGATTTACAAGCAGAAGTCTCCTGAACTGAAGGAGTACTGAAGTACTTTTATGGTAATTACAGATATGTTATGGAAATATTTTTTATAGTACAATCCACTTTCACATAGCTTGTTGCAGCAACATGACTTTCAGAATATCACAAAACTAGTCTTAGAAGCTGTTAGTGTTAAAAGAAATAAAGCATTATATATGTTACATACAGATAGTGTGCCAAAACCAAGGAAAATTTAAAAGCTCATTACACGTACAAAAAGAATCAATGACTTCTTTTTCTTCAGTACAGGAGAAACAAACAAAAAAAAATTGTAAATGCCACATTGCATTATTTTTTGTCCTGTATCAGCCTGTTTTATTACATTTTCAGTTTTGTTTTGAATTAATGCTGCCCTATATAAGTTTCCATGTTTGTTTAATAATACATGAAGTAAATTACATTCTTTTTATATTTTTCATCAAATCACTGTGGTACTCATTGTGATAGATAAAAACATAACAGTTTATTCTTGGCTAAAGATTTATTAAAACATCATATTTGTGGAATCACATTTTTAGATTTTCTACTTAGTTTTCTGTTCACTGTCCCTAGCACATGGAAACTGCAAAGAAAATCAAATTCCTACACGGAAGATGGCACATTTTGATATTAAAAATGCTTTCATTTAACCAAGTAATAGTGATGCAGCACATAATTAAATGAGATTCGTTCACTATAGATTTGAAGGAAGGAATTCACAGTAATCTGAGAAATTTGATTATGCCCACTGTTGGTTTTGCAGTGCTAAAGATTTTAAATTTTTAGTATTTTCCTAGGAAAACATGGCATAAGGCACCCAAAATACTGAAGATTAATTTTAAAACTTTTGTATAATTTGCCTGTATATTTCAGGGGTTTAATTTAATTGGAATCAGCTCCATGGACATTTAAATATAGATATGGTATATATTTTATCACAGATATGATATTCTGAACTGGTCGTGACAAACTAATCTTTATGATGTCACCAAAGTTAATCAAAGGTTAAATCTATTATCTCAAATAATGTTTTAGACCACTCTTTCATACCAGTACAGTATTTCTGAAACCAGTGGCATTACACTGACTATAAAATGCATTTTCAAGCTTCTTATATGCACAAAATTTTGCCCAGTCATAAAAAAAGAATCAAATGTACAACTCACATCTTAGATTTTGGCTAGAATTACACATTAAAAACTGCAGCAGTAACATGATATTTTTCTTCCTCTTTCTAGTCCTAGTTTATGTAATGACAATGTTTATTGGCAATTTTTCCTAATGACCATGGAGGAAGCGGGGGGAAAGGGATGTTGCATAAAGGAAATGACACATAGGATGAGTTATAGATGCGTCCATACTTCTTACTCAATTAAATCTAAAATATCTATGGCCTTGAACCAGTTACCTGTTATCAAGACTGCTACCAGAATGATTACAATCAGTGTACTGCCTCCAAAGCATTTGCTGCTTGAATATTAATAAATGTTACAAAAAAAAAAAAAAATTGAACAGCAGAGCTTAGAAATTAATTTGATTGTGGTGAATTTAAAGGAAACAACAGTGAATTATGAGCATAAAGAAACCCATGTATTACTATTATTAGCTTTAAATTAGCTTAAATGGTCTTACATGTGTGTGGGTTTTTTTAAATAAAAAATCCCAAACCCTTGCATAGTTATTTAAAGTATTTTAGTAAAACAAAACCACTTCTATGCTCTCACAATCGTACACCTCGTAACAGTCATTCCCATACAGTTTTCCTTCTGTTCATAGCGTGTTACGTTTTATGCATTTCCTTCTACTGAGGCATTGCCATACAACATTGCGAAAAGGACTCATTTCTACTGCAGGTATTATGGTTGGTTACCAGAGTAAAAAATGTATATCAGTAACTTAAAAATGTTAAAGAGTACTTGCAAGGCAACTCAGGATATCTCAATTATTATCTTGCTAGCCCTTAAACACATATCATACAATACACAGAAATTTTTATTTAGTTTAACATTTCTTATTTCAAGACAGCTTTGCTTTTTCCAGGAGATATTCTAATTTTTAATATAAAAGACATCAGATTAAAGGTATCAAGTACTGCTGTAGAAGAAAATTTGTCCGCAGCAGTCTGATAAGGTCAGAATGATATTCCCTTATTTATGACTATCAGTTTGTAGCCTGCAGGCATTTCCTAATGAAACTCCAAGATACCGTAAAAAATTTCATGCTGTCAAAAAGTGCAAGTGAAACAAAAGTAAAATATAAATGTGGTTAATGTACACAATGAATGATGCACAAGCACTGCTATAGAAAAGCTAGCAAACATTACTTTAAGACAAATCCTTGGTAAGACAAGTTCTGTATACTAGAAAAGCACATACTTATATGTTTCTGAACATTAGAAATTCTTACTTAAAAGATACTTTTTCAACAAGGATGCCAAACATAAATTTTTCATGGCTCAGAATTTCATCTCAGAAGTAATTCCAATTGTTAGAATGTGTCTCTTTATTTTGTTTATCAATTGACCACTAAATGTTTGATATTCCCAAATGTGTACCCTGTTCAAAATGACTTGGCAAACAATTCATTCAAATCCATTTCACCTCTGTACTACTTAGAAACTCTTTGTTGCAACTATGGGTTTAAGTACTTACTATTCAAAGGTTGCTGTTTCCACATTTATAGCATTCCCCAATTTGCTGCTGTATTCTAAACAGGTTTCACAAGCTGATGAAAGGCAAAATCAAATGAAGTGCTTTAGAGCATTATCAACTTGAAATCAATTCAAGTTCCACCCAGGTAACCTTTTTAAAACCAAGTCTCTTTTCCAAAATGGACAGTGCTGAAAACTAACATCTGCCAGTCATGGAGGATTTTTTGAGTTTGGCCTAGTATGTTATTATCTATGTCAAATAGATATGCTGAACGAGGATGCAAAGATTGCCAATATCCATATTTTTAAAACACATTTGACAAAGGAAAAAACAACTTTTGTATACATGATTGGCCCAAGGAAGTCCAATCTAATCTGAAGTGCAGGTTAGTTAGATTCAAGGAAATTGCTTTATGATTGCATTTATTATTTTTATTGCTTGTAGTTTTCACGTTTTACTCTTAAAACATTCATTTCAGATGCACCATAATTGAAAGTATTTAGTGGTTTAAAAAACAACCACATTAATAACAAAATGTAAAATGTTTATTTAGTTTAAACTATCACCTCTTCTTTCCATGGAGGGAAAAAAAAAATCTTTATGCAATGTTTTCTGACAATTTTTTCCCGATACTGAAATAAGTCTTCTTTCAATATTAAATTACTTATTTTCATAGTAAGAAGTATTGAAAGCAGTAATTTATCTTGCAAAAAAAACTACCTAAAAACAGATTTAAAATGTTCAGTTAATGTCTAATAAAATATTTAGACCTTGAGCTGAACTCCCACAGCCAGAGGTGAAAACATTATTTAGTTTGAAACTGCTCCACTTCACATGAAACAGGTATCATGAACTACCAGGCCAAGAGCAAGCAGGCACATGTTTTGACTTTTGCTCTCAGCCTTTAACAGAATCTAAAACCTAATTATATTACAGGCTGCTTCTATAAAGGGGAATGACACCTTTTAATGATAGCTTTTCATTTTTCAGCTTTTGCTATAACAATAACAGTAAATCTTTCAGCTACAATTAACTTGCACCTTTCTCTATTATAAAAAGACAGTATCAGAACAAAGCTTTGAGATTACTGGAACAGTACATGTAGGCATTTTCAAACTAGTCATCAAAGAAACAACTTCTATTTCAGCTTTGTATCCAACCTAATATTCTTCAATTATTTCCTAGATGAGTTCTTGTTAATCATTACTTAATTGCAATAAAAATAGAACCATACTTCAGCTGTGTTATCTGGTATAGATCTATTCACTTCAGTGAAGTTGTACTGATATAAGCATCAGTACAGTTGCCCAGTATTAACATTTGTTTTTGAGTTAAAACCTGCATGTTATTCTAGTATAGTAAAAAAATACAATCGGGATGCAGGTAAGTGTTAGGCACAGAAGAAATAAACAAAAACTGGTATATTTACAAGGAATCACATGTAGCTTGAACCACAGATTAAAAAAAATGAGTGTCAGAAGCTGCAAAAAGACTAACGGCAATCACAAGATGTAAGTTAGCTAGGGCACAAGAAATTCAGAATTAATCACATTTGCTTATGGTTCTCACAGAATATGAGGGACGGGATGCAAAATTATGAACTATGCTATTTAATGGCAAAGAAACTTCACATTAAAAATGCATACATCTGGCTGCAAAAAGAAAGCTGAGGCTGTGTTCTAAACAACACTAGGTCATATAGCAATCTGTCTCCTGGGAAAAATGTCAGCAGTCCCTGAGGATGCTCAGTTCCAAGTTATGTATTGCTCTCTTCTGCAGAGGAGAATTGAGTACTCAGATGAGATTTATGACAGGGTACTTTCTGGCTGCAATTTCTGCTCTCCATAAAGGAAGAGGTCAGACCATTTAGATAAAGTAGCTTTCAACAAGGAAGAGTGAAAAAAAGTGTACATATACATATACAATTTTAACATACATTTTTGCACACGTACTCCTATCTGAAATATTTGCATAGATATGTAAATATTTCAAATATGTGCATTTATATGTATACATATATAGGAAATAATAAGTGCTCTATTCTTGTCAAAGGCAGGGTTAAGGAATGTGATACCTGAAATACTGGCCTAAAGGTGACAACGTAAGTCACTTCAAAGCGTAATTTAAAAATCGGTGATGGTAAAGGTTTAGAAAAGCACTGGTGATTAAAACTCACGCAGAAAGGAAAGTTTGCCCAGCAATCAGAAACTGTAATGGTGGTATCCAAAAATAAGCTAGTCTTCCATGATGTGGGGCAGTGCAGAAGGAACAGAAAACAGGAATTATTTGAGATATGAACTGAAATATTTGAAAATACGAGTCATTCTTCTCTCCTTATTTTCAACTGGTTTCAGGATCGATATCAGTGAGCCAGAGTTTTCAGTGAACTCCTCTGCCACCTTTGGAGGAAAAGAACTGAATAGCTCTGTCTAAACCTTCCTGGCTAAAGCTGTGCTAGGTTAAACAGTTTGGGACTTCTGTTTTTGCAGTGCAGGCATACCCCTAGTTGTTTGGGAACAACAAACAGATGGTTTGAAAGAGAGATTTATTAAGTGTCTAAGTTCTAAATTAATTTTAGGTTGAAATTAGAGTCTAACAAGGTAATTTGGGATTGTCCTTCTGGCAGGTGTTCATTGCTAGTACTTTTCCCAGAGAAACCTGTTCCTTAATAACCTAGAGTTACAAAGGAGTAAAGGGAAGCTCTGAAGAAAGCTGGGAATAATTTGTCTGGTTTTCTGCCAGTTGATAGTGAAGAAGACTCCCTTTGCTCATATCCACTTAAGCTTTACCTGAGATGGGAATGTTTACGGGTTATGTCACAATTTTTTGTTTTATACATTTCCCACAAGCAAGATGTAGTAGTCTGGAGCCCTATTAACAAACTGGGGCAGGATAGGTAGCAGCTCACACTACAATTGCAATGATCAGAGAAAGAAGAGTGAAAGAAAGAATAGCCCAGTGCAATTCCAAAATGAATTCAAGTTTACAGAGTGTAAAATCCACAAGATCGTGGTTTGTTTTAATTTTAAGCTATGATGATGAAATGCCTTGCTGCAGAACATCAGTTTCCCAGGAAGTGTAACAAAAAGTGTCCAGTTTGCCAATTTTGTCCTGGGCTGTGAGAAACGAAAGCAGATTGCAGTTTCTTCCCAAAACTGTTAATTGCTACAAGTTTCTCCTCTCAGCAAACCAGAAGCTTTAAAAAGGAAGATTGCTGAAAAATATACTTACGGGATTACAGGTCTGTGTGAAACATACATACACATACTTTTTAAGACATATTTTAGTGTAGGTATTTAATTAATTAATATAATTCAAACCATCAGTTTCTTTCTTTCCTATAGTTAGGACAGTTTGAAATGAATACAACTGGAAAAAAAATAGGTTGCAGGCGGTTGGGAATTCATTCTTCTTCTAATCAGACCGATATAGGTACCATGAAAAAAGAAGCAAACAAAAAAGTAAGTCCACAACTTTAATGGCTTTAGTATTTACTTTAGAAGACACAAAAGGTATTCTTGCTGTGCAGACCTCAATTTCTACACTGAACTGAGATCTCCAAAGGGAACAAACACTTTTCTAGTGTTTTCAGCATCTCAGGCTTAATTTCAAATCAAAATTGATGTGACATGACAAAAATAACTACACAAGGAGAAAAGGCAAATGGTTGAGTTAAATTCAAAAGTTGATGTCTTGTTGCATTATTTATTTCAGAAGGAATAAGTGGCAAGACTAAGAAACATAGTCTAAGCTTAACACATCCCAGTCACTGTCTAGTTTCTCCTTTTGTGTACCACTGGCACATTTATAGGTTTGGGTTAGAATAAGATTCTGTTACCAATACATAATTTTATTAATAACAGAGGATGTCAAAGACCTATCTTCTGCTATACACATTGGAATTGAGGAATCCTTAGCAATGAACACATCAGAAACTATGTATAGGACAAGAACTTTCTCCTCTGCTCAGGTCTTCTATTCATAACTTAAATTAGGGAGCAGGAAAGTTAGTCAACTGACTCTTCTGTGGCAGCAAGATCACTTGGGGCTCCTCAGAACAGTGAAGTTTTGCTACTGAACTCAATTTGAGCAGTAGAGCAGGGCAACAATGTGGATAACTGGCTAGCTGAAAAGGGTCACATAGACATAGTCCAGCTGGCTGGACAAAAATGCACATCGCTCTCAGCTTATCTGAAGTAAAGCAAAATACACTGTCTTTGGCTGTTCTTGTTACACAATAACAGGAAGATTTCGGTGGGAAAAGAATGTTGCAGGTGGGAACAGAAAACTACAGAAGAGAAACTAGGGGCGGGCTTGGTATTTAGGCAACTAAACAATAATGAGCTTAACTTTTGTAATATGTATGAGCTAATTATAACAAGGCATAAAAGGTGACTGTAAGGGACAATAAATGAAGTCTGCTGAACACTCATATTGAGTGACTGTGTCTTCCCTCCGTCGCGACACAACAATATCTTGAATTGGTTTGATAATATGGTGAGAATCCTGTACCAAATTTTGCTATCATCTCCAAAGTGTATGAATGAGGAAGCACATCAGTGTTACCATAGATGTGACTTACTAAATTGATCTCATGTCTCCATTCCTTTTACACTTCTCCTACTTAATAAAACAGTAAACTGCAGTGGGGGTAAGGGGTTAGGGGTGGGTGGGCAGGAATTCTTGTATATTACACACAGTTCAAAGAAATAATACCTTAGACATGCCACTGATTTAAAGTGCTGCAGAGCAGCATTCCAAGCAATTGAAATGATGGAGCTAATTCCCTAGGCAATTTAAATTCTTCAGTGAATGATAAAAGATTGACAAATACCTCTGCATAAAACCATGAGACTTTTGGCTTTCTAACATGAATAAAAAACAAAACATGTTTGTCATTTAGGCTTCTGCATACTTTATTTGTGATCATATTAATTTCATTTGGCAATTTCACTGCTGTTATTTTTATTAACATCAGCAGTTGCTCTTCCTTGAAAGTACTAATTTCTATTCATCTTGTAGTGCCACCCAAAAAGCTGTGTTGCTTTCTTGGAGAGGACAGCACTCCATGTTTATTCTTCAGCTTCACCTTTATACTCTAAATGGATTAACATGAAACTGCTGACCTGAAAGTATGTGTGTCATGCACACTTAATTGTCGTCCACTATGACGTATATCATAGCGTTCTCTCTAAAGACACAGAAGGGCACAAGGTGAAGTGTTGTAAAAATATTTACAAAGCAAGTGTTTTATAAATTCTGTAGCAGAAACAGCAAATGATACTTTCAAAAGGAGCAGATTACTGTTACACATAGGGTGTGACCTCTTTTTAAAATGTTACCCATTCTTTTTGATTAATTTGAATAAGCTTAATTGATTACATGAAAATAAAAATACTATTTTCAGATAAATATTATACATTTGCTAAATACAGCTGCTGTTTGTATCTTTTGTGTTTAGTTCTTGTTGAAACGTTGTCTAATACAAGTATTTAGTATTGATATATCTTTGCACTCAATAGATACAGAGATATCAACAATAGTAAAATATAGGGATATGATGTCATTGTAATGTCCCACAAACTAAATGTGAGCAATATATGGGTCAGTCATTAATTAAATTGAATTGCTATGCTATTGGGAATGTTAGCTACTGAAGTTAGCAATAAAATTTATTTTTAAAATGGTATTTTAACGTATACGCTTACCCCATAAATCACTTTTGCAGCAAGCAGTTTGTCTCTCCAGTTTAAATTGTGATACTTCTTCAAATACTATGTGTTTTAAAATGATAGTAGTACTGCAATGCATTGATATGACATGAATTATTGCATAAAAGATTTGGTTTTGACAGCACGCAAAATGCACAATTCTATGTATTCCTATTTTAAATTTTTTAGCAGACATGACTTTTACATTATCTAGATAGAAGACTGACTTTACAGGATCAGACATACAGTACATTTTCAGAGCATTTACCAAAAAAAGTGTATGAAAATGACAAGAAATGAGTCTTTCTTCCTTGAAGTGGACTATGGGTTAATACTACTTCCAAATACTTAGTACTAAGACTACAGGACAAGTATTAGCAGAATGTCGACCCAATAAAGATACATGGTTAGGATCCTGTAGTAAATCCTCAATACGTAACTTTTCAGGTGAAAGCTGTTAGATAAGATTAGTATTTTAAGAAGGAAGATATTTCAAAAGGAAGACTGGAGAAATTGCATAGATTTAGGTGGTTGGGAAGACTGAGAGGGAAGAGCTGGTTTGTGTCATGAAGGTTAGAGGGGCAAAAGAAGATTATGGAGGGTGGTTGAGACAAAATTCTCTCTTCCCAGTTTTCTCCCACTTTGACTCCTCAATTATTCTTACTTCAGTTCTATTCCAGATACAGGTGAAAGCAGTGAAGAGACAATCAATTGTATATGTCACACTTCAAAGCTGAAGAACCATCAAGGCTAAAGAGAAATCTCATAAAGTCTTCCCAGTATAGCAGGTTTAGTGGATTTCTTAAAGAGGATAGAAAACCTATTTGCTCCAAAAGTCCTTCTAAAGAACATGACTAAGAAGAGGAATATCAAACAGTGCCAAAGACACTGACAGCTCAGAGGAAAATATTTTGCTTTTTTCCACTACCTAATTTGAGGGCAGAGAATGGGGGAATCTAACATGGCTGAAGGAATATTACTTTTCTGAATGCCTAGAAAAAAGGAAAACAGTAGAGAGCGGGAACTGTATTCTAAATGTTTGGGTACAGTCCCTGTTGAGGTTGTTTATTATTTTTTTTTAATTATTTGCATGGAAATAATTAGTGAAGGCTGTTTTAAATACACTGATCTATTAAATATAAGTGAAGAAAACAGTGTTGTGATTCATACTATCTAAAGTGAACTGCAGTAGTAGGGTTTTTTAGAATATGTGTCTAGCTTTATAAAATATAGGGAAAAATCACACTAGTAAAAATCTAAAAAAAAAAAGCAGATTATTGGGGGGGCAAGCTGCTCATTTTCACAAAAGTTTCAATACTCTTATGTTTTCAGGAAACATTGATATTGTATAGTAGAGGACTGTCAGTTATATTAGAAGGAAAGGAATGTGGTTTCTGACCTTAGGTCTCTGTCCTATAGCAGGTGGAAGTAGTTGCATCCTCAAAAGAAAAGTACGTGATGGTAACATGTTTATTTATATCAGTTAATGAGTTCTAAGGTCTTGATCCTGATTTGCATTCTGTGAGTGACAGGACAATAGAAATTGTTGTTGCAGTAAATGTATACCTAAAGATTGTGCATGTACACTATTACATTCTTCTTCAGCCATAATTATTTAGCATTACTTAAAATGTATTTCGTATTAAATCAATTTAATTCATCACTTGTCCAGAAAAAAAAAGTAAATGAAAACATACTTTGATACATTTTTTCTACATATCTCTAAGTAGTTTAAAAGTGTCTTATTTGGCAGTAGTTATTACTTATACTACTTATTTAGCTAAGTAGGCAGACATTCTAGCTATAATATGAGTTCCCAGTAAGTTGTGACACAGGGAAACCATGACTTGTTCTTGGCATGCTGTTGACCAAGGAAAAGGAAGGAATAAGAATCAAAACTTCAGATTTCTTATTACCCAATATTAAACTGCCATCTGTTTTTTCTGTTATCCTTAAGCATAAAGCTCATGTTTACCTGTCTCTTACAACTGGTATGAAAGCAAGAGAAAAAGGACCAAAGAAGGAAAGAAAGATAGGTAAACAAGCCTACATAGGTTATTTTAACTATTTCATAGTCTTACTTTTATGACTCTATTTGTAGTCCAAAGACATATTCAGGAGTTACATTTTATATTCTCAGGGCAATAAGAATAATGCAACAGCTTTTGGGAATATGCTGGCTAACTACAGACAACTGTAAAACCTATTATAAAATATCTGATTAGTTATAGTATAATGTATGGCTGATACATGCAGCGACAGTAGCTTGAAATACCAGTGCTTTTAAATAAAGAAGCATATTTAACAAGAAAAAGTCTGTATCATTTTTTAAGAAACAGAGCCTGGGAAGAAGAGACTTTCAGTCCAGCAGAAAGGCACCTCCTATTTCAGACTGGGTGGAATTTTCCTGTAATCCCTTTCCCTACCATGGAGCACTGCTGTCACGGAGATTTTCATGACAATCTGTCAGCAGAAAGCCCAGGGTGATCACAGCTCCCAGGATAACCATGCTGCCATGAAAAGAATGGCAGTAAGATGCAGAAATTCTCCATGTATCAGGGGAAGTTTCAGTATTCCATGAAGTGTAAGTGTTCCTTCAGGATCTTTGTTTCATATGTGCTCCCAAGCCACTTTCCAGACAGTTTTACTCCTGATCCCTGATCTCTGGGAAACGAATGCCCATTTATCTTGATACTGTTTTTAACACAAATGCAAATTCAGGTGTTTGTTTGCAACTTGCAAAAAGGGTAACAGCAGATGTTAATATGCAGTGATGAAAGAAGACCATACATTACAACACTTATTTTAGGATCAGCTATCTCTTGCTCCAGTATACGGCCAGCCTACTTGGATTCCTGACTCACACTCTCAAAGACTATTTTCCCATAAGTTTCCCATTTCTACCCAAAGTAGCCAACTCTCTCCTAGACTCCTTTTTGTTTCCTTCAAACCCGAGGCAGTTAGATTCATGCCGTCTCCTCAAACCTAATTCCTTCCTGAGTTCTGGCACTCTCCGCACCTAACTGGATAATCGTCTTTTCTCTGGAGGTGGAAGTGTTGAAGACCAGGTGCCATTTACTGTACTCAGCTGTGATTTCTTGACTCTGAACAGCACAGTATCTTTCTGCATACATTTCAGCATGAAGAATCTGTGTTCACTAAGTATAGTTCACATAAGGCCGTAAACTAAGTTGATACAAAATACTGATCATAAACATGTAAATGGAATGAATGTTACGAATGAAAGTTCTTACTGACTTAAGACAACTTTGGACTGAAAATCCAAATGTGCTGAAAAATATTCAAAAGCTACTTTTAAGACATACTTCAACAGACACTAAACAGACAGATCTATTTATAAGCTTCTGACATTTGGGTAGATTTTAATGTTAAGGAAAGAATTTTGCCCATATTTTAAAATTTCAGCTATAGTACCATCCTATTCTCTAAAATATATTCTAAATTACTGAGTTCTTTCACTATTGATTTGGCTACAGTAAGCGAAGTTCAGAAAAAAAGAAGAGCAACAAAATAGGATCTGCACAGGTCAATACAGCTCAGATTACTTTACAAACTGTTCTTGAGAAACTTTTCAAACACATTGGAAGGATCCTTATCAAGTACCATAGAAGACCTAGTTAACTAAACCTAACCATAAGATATCTGATAGTGAACTGAACAACAAGAGTGCTAGTGCATGCCACTCAAAGGTTCTGCAGTAACTCATCAATTTTTATTTTCCTTCAATTTCTATAGGATCTTTATCAGAATGTTCTAGATTCTAGATACATAAACATATTTTCCCTAATATTCACTGGCACAAATCCAGGTATTTCTTTAAAATTATTTCATTGGCGTTCTACAAAATATGGCATACAAAGAAATATTTTACCTGTTTATAAGTAGAGTTTGTTGCCAAAGTGATGTTGAACTCCCTATCATAATTCTATATACTGTATACAATTAAAATACAATTTCATGTGAGAATGATAACATGAATCTAATTGTGCTAAGGAAGTAATAAAAATGATAAAAAGCTTTTAAAACACTAATAAATGTGAATATTTCACCTGATATAATTAATTGCAAAGCTGAACTGGATATGCATAAAATCCTTACAATACGATTAGGCTATTTTAGTGTTTATGCTATAATACAGCATTTTAAGCACTAAATGCAATTCAATAGTTATTCTCTGTAGTGTATCTTAAATAAAAAATACCCACTTCTGTATTTAGTACCACTTCAGTCTAGCAGACTGAATAAATACTAATATATATATACAAATAAAGCATGTTTCCAAAAACTACTTTGCAGCTGAAACATTCCTTGGTGTCCCAAGACAATACAGAAATGCACACAACTCAACTAGTGATCAAGCAGTGAGATGCTAGAAGGAAACGGCACATTCCGTATGGTTTTTACCTGCTGCAGATGTCAGTGTTGTTATATAGCAGGCTCAGGTGCCTGACGATGCAAGTGATGGGATCTGAATCAATACAGTGCCATATGTATTACAAAGAGATTGCAAATATTAACTTGGGAAGCACTCTTGCAAAATTTCAATATTAGGTCAATGTACTAAATGCCTCTATTTTAGATACATGTTGCGTTAGCTAAAATGAAGAAATGTATTTTAAGCTTCTTCAGACAAGTTACGAAGTGTATGCAGAGATCTTTTTATAACATGATGCACAAATACAGGAAGTGCAACAGCACACACCAAAGCCAGTCTTTTATATTTATTTTAAAAAATAAAAAAAATAAGGCCTTTTGAATAAAGCAAATGCTATTTTCACACTTTTTTGCTACGTGTAGGCAAACTTGTATAATTTCATTTATTTTTTTACCAGTGAAAGCAGGCTGTATATGAACACTGACTCTTCAAAATTGCAGTGTACATGTATATATATCTAAGGGATGTGTAGAGACATGCTTATAATATGTATACATATAGAAATATTTAACTATTAAAAAGACATATGCTTTGAAAAGAAACATAGTAGCTGTAACAGCAGTTCCTGAAGAAAACCTCAAATGTTTGGAGTTAATGCTATTTTCAGTGGAAAAATCAATGATAACTAAAATAATTCTTCTATTGACATACACTTAAAAATTCTGTGCATTGTTAAGAGAAATTTCTCTCTTCTTAAAATGCCTTTTTCTCCTTATCACTAAGAAAGAAGGCTGTTTCAATATGAGGGGAGTACAGGAACTGGCACTTTTTTTAGTGTGGAATTCAGCCAGTTTCCAAACTTAAATACCAAGCAGACCCTTAACCAGTTTGCCTTGTGTCACCGCCCTGGTCAGTGGCACTGTGCTGGCTTCACCAGCTGAGAATCTGCATTGAACTTCAATATGTGGTTTTGCTGAATGAAAACAAGGTTCAAAAGCGTGCCCTTTCCTACTAAACTATCCTGAATGAATAGTGCCACCTGCTGAAGCCCCAACTCAACCAACCCTTCATGGTAAACATTGTGTTTCAATGCAGTTACTATAAGTGCATTCTGATTTAAGGCCAGAATTGCAATTATTGTTCTCAGAAGCACTTTCATGTTCAAAAGAAGCTTCCTTTCCAAGTGACAGTTTTGTTATTCCATCTCAGCTTCATAGCACAAGAGCTGCCTCACAGACTAGTAGTGGAAAAAGAAAAGCCAACATATTTTCTCTTATATGGTTCTTTATTTGGGCAAAACTATTGTAGATATCTGCAATTCACATACGGCCATGTTGTTCATATACAACTTCAGCTGCTATAAAACATTCAGATACCTCAGAAGAAAGACACTAATTGCCAGTTCAGCAAGGTGGTCTGACTAACAATTAACAGACACTGTATACAGTATCAGTCTCTAATGCACTTTTAAAATGCCTTCTGTGTCTATCAATCTAATTTTAAAACAAATTAGAAGAAAGCTGTTTTGGGCAAGAATAGATCTATTTCCCAGCTTGATCAAGCTCTTTAGCCGTTCACACATGCCTGTAATAATTTGCTGTTGGGTTTGGTCACTTGGAAGGAGTAGAGAGACGTGTATGAAGATGAAGCAGCAACTTCCTTCACCTCCTTTCAGCATGCTGCCAAGTGAAGGCTATACTTGCTGAAAATGAGACTTCTGTCATCACTTCCCTGCTGACGCACATTGAATCTTAGCTATTTATAAAGCAAAAGTTGTTCTGTCAAAATTACTCAAGAGGAAGGTTTAGGTGTGATGGAGATATGACAGATAAATGCACAAAAGATCGCTTCTTTTGTAGCCACAAAACTGAGCAGAAATTGAAATCTAACTATTTGCATTTCTAAATAGTCATTAGGAAAACATTAGATACCCAACCTCTTCCTGCATACGTGTTTCAATTCTTCACAGAAAACTCAGAACTAAGTTTAAAAAAAGCTCTGCAGAAAGAGTGTTCAGGAAGAATAAATATAGATTAAACATTTGAAACGTCTTGCTCAATTGATTTCTCTCACTCAACCTTTAGAACTCACAGTAAATACAAAATACCGACATAAAGTTTATTCATGTTACAGAAGTTCAGAAAATTCATAGATAAACATGGGGTTCTCATATGGCAACAACCATTGCTGTAATGAAATTTCATCTAAGGAAATTAATTTGTCTACTACGTGAATATATATGGACCCATGAGGACATTATTGTCATAGACAACACTTAATCAGTGAAGTGTGAACTTGCTGTCCTGGTTTGGCTGGGATAGGGTTCATTTTCTTCTTAGTAGCTAGTATGGTGCTGTGTTCTGGATTTAATATCAGTATAAATTTGATAACACACTGGTAATTTTAGTTGTTGCTAAGTAGCGTTTATACTAGGCAAGGACTTTTCAGCTTCTCAGTCCCTGCCAGCCAGAGGGCTGGGGGGGCATAAGAACTTGGGAGGGGATGCAGCTGGGACACAGGCAGGGCAGCTGACCCCAGCTGGACAAAGCAACATTCCGTACCATATGACATCATGCTCAGTATATAAACTGGGGCAAACTGGCCAGAGGGTGGATTGCTTCTCAGGGGCTGGCTGGGTATTAGTCAGCAAGTAGTGAGCAATTGTATTGTACATCACTTCCCCTCACCTCCCCAGCACCACCACCACCCCTTTTTTTTTGGTTTTTTTTTTGTTATCTCCCTTTTCATTAAAATTATCATTATTATGTTTTATTTCAATTATTAAACCACTGTTGTCTTCATCCATGGGTTTTACCTTTTTCTGATTCTCCTCCCCATCCTACTGGGGGTGTGGGCAGCAAGCAAGCAGCTGGCTGGTACTTAGTTGCCAGCTGGGGTTAAACCATAACTCAAGAAGATACGTAGTTCTACTTGTGAGAAACAGAATGAAAGGATAAAAATAATACAAAATGGATGGATGAATGGATGAAGACATCCATGTACAAAGATTCTCTCAATCATAAATTTTCTTTCAGTTTAGCTTTATGTATTAATGCCAGAAAAATTACAGCAGTTCTTCTCTATAAGTATAAAATGAGAAGGATCATAAAAAAAAACCTTTTTTTGTTTCCCTGAAACACTATGCCTGACCTCTAATGTGGCAAAGAGTTACAGATCTCATTCTCATGCTAGCAAAGTGATGATTTAAAAACAGCAAATGCTTTTAATAAAAGTGGTGTCACATGTTCATGTGCATTCTTTTCTATTTTTTGGTGTATTTGCATCAACATTCAGTGTTTACAGCATTATTTAAAAAAATCTGGTGAAAATTATGATGTTTAAACAATGGACAATTAATTTCTCCTCCACCCAAAACTCCCCTTAAAAAAACCCAAAACTTAAAAAGGTCTGTATTCAACATATATTTCAAATATGAAAATATGAGTAAATCAAATTTCCAACAACAAAAAAAGGACAAAGAACTTTACAAATGTGTATTTGTAAAAACAATCTCACCAACAGCATTAGTGAAAACAAACAAAACGTTACTCACTGAAAAATATTTGCCTAGAACTAATAAGGTATTTTTATTGCACTTTGACTTTGTACTTCTGTAACTTACTACTATGTCTGAATTGACCGTGGAGAAAAATAAGCAGCATTTCTATTTCTAACACGTTTACTGTGTTGTTGCTTTGTACACAGCATTTAGAAAAGCAGGATCTAATAGACCTAGCTAAGAGAAGGTGTCAAACTCCATGAGAACAGCTACTTTCCTGTACCGTTTCTGTCAGAGCATGTACCCTTACAGAATGCAAGACCATTACTGAAAATCAAAGTGTTTTTTTTTTTCCCCCCCCTGGTCTTGATAGTTGTCAACTGTTTGTTGAGTGGATGGCCTGGAAATGATACACAATTATTCTCCTCAGCAAGGACTTGCAAACAAGTTTGAATTTAGAATAGAATAGAATGTTAAACTCATAATAGTCATGATCCATTTTTGTTGTTCTCACAACTTGTAACATTAATTTTGTACTTTGATAAATATCTATCACATAGAGAGTTATGAAATTATTGAAAAGAAAGCAGTATGGTGTAAAAAAACACAAACTACAAAAAGAAAGTGAAAAGACAAAGCCATAATTGCACATCAACGCTTTAAAATTCTATTAAATTTAAGTACCTATATCTCCATACTTTCTCAGTCAAGCGATACGTGTTACGTAAACTTGAAATATTCAGATGCTTCTGAGAATGAGCTCCATAGTATTTGCATCTAGTTTTACAGCGGACACAGTGTCACAGATGAACCATACAGATTTATAAGTATATTGCTACCGTATACAATTTTGTAGGCAAAACCAAAAAACATGAACACTACCTTTTTACATAAGGCAGTAAGATAATTCATTGGACTCCTCACACTGGGGGTGGGGGTGGGGAATCAAGACAGAAATTAAGTAATCTGAGGGATGACTAAGAGCATTAATAAGTGACATGACGGATATTGGTAAGATATAATTATCAGTCTTGATAATAAAGTTTGACATACTGATAAAACCTGCTGATTCATATTTCAATTCAAAACTAATGGGTCTGATAAAGCACCTGATAATGTCTGTATTGAGTGGAATAGAAATGGAAATGAGAGGAATCATCCTGATGTATTTAACATATTTGAAATTTCATTAACAGAGATACTAAAATAGCTTATACACAATCAAGACTGATTCTAGTTCTGCTCACAGAGTATTTCTGGACATAGATCATCTAAAGACAATTATAAGTTTCTTATATCCTACCAACATGTAAATATATTTCTGATATATTTTTTTGTAACATACAGTTTTTTCAAGCTCTAAAATGTATCACATTGTTCCAGTGATGATTTGAAATCTTTCTTGAACATTGTAGTTGCTGTATCTTGAGCTTTACATCACCCTTTTCCAGCTTCCTAAAATCTTTAGTTGCCCATTACGGTATGAATATTATAATTTGACAGAGGTTTCTGCACCTCCCTTCTACACTCCAACAAAATCATACTAACATCCCACTGTATTATATATCAAAATACAGAAGTAAAATTTTAGTTAGTAGTATCCGACTAAAATTGGATGTGGCTCTCTAAGCAATGTATTTGAAGACAAAGCGTGCAAGACAAATGGCAACTGAAGGTATAAAACTACAAAAGCTGAGGGCATAGAAAAAGTTTGAAGAAACAGCTTGACAACACATTTTGAAAAAAAGCCTTTCAAGCACAAGGAAAATCTGTGCTCTTCACAGAGAAAAGCATTATTCTCCAGACCTGAATGCAAATTCAGAAAAAAAAAATGTGGATTCAGAGAATTAGAGCACAGATATCAGGAGTGGGTTGTATAGTTACACAGGTTAAGTATAAGACCTGAAATGAAAGCAAAAAGTGAATTTCTGGGCAGAATTTCAAACTAGAAAAAGCATTTTCCAAATCAAATCTGCATTGCAGATGACATGCTCAAACTACAAATCCACTTTCAAACTATAAACTGCATCATTTTAAATCCAATACCATAAACACATCTCAACTAATTTAAAAACCAGGTAGGTTAAGAATCTTAACATGAATTTCAACAACATAAAATATGTTCCTTCAGCAAAACATGCACATTTGTTTCCTGCCGTATAAACAGTATAGAAACATCGTGGTGGGTTGACCCTGGCAGGATGCCAGGTGCCCACCAAAGCTGCTCTGTCACTGCCCTTCTCAGCTATGTGGGGGAGGGAAAATATATCAAAAAGCTTGTAGTTTGAGGTAAGGACTCAGCAATTATGGTCACAGGCAAAACAGACTCGACTTGAGGAATTTTCTAGTACACTAATTCTGGTGCTAGTTTATTAGCAAACTTGACTGTGTAAAAAATAAAATTACACTTTTGAGACTCGGTGAAATCTTAAGATAGCTGTAAATAACAGGAAGATTAACAATTTACCTAACAAACAAAAGGGTTTTAGGTAAAATCATTTAAACAACATTTTTTGAATTATATAAAGCTACTGTAGTGAGTTAACCCTGGCAGGATGCTGTCACTGCCCTCCTTGGCTGGGTGAGGGACAGAAAATATAACCAAAGGCCCGTGGGTTGAGGTAAGGACAGGGAGGGATCACCCAACAATTACTGTCACGGGCAAAACAGACTCGACTTGAGGAAATTAGTTTAACTTATTACCATTCAAATCAGAGTAGGATAATGGGAAATAAAAGCAAACGTTACAACACCTTCCCCCGCCTCTCCCTTCTCACCAGGCCTCAGCTTCACCCCCAATGTCTCTACCTCCTCCCTCCAGCAGCGCAGGGGATGGGGACGGGGCTGCCATCAGTCCCTCACACGCTGTCTCTGCCGCTCCTGCCCCTCACGGGAGGGCTCCTCACACCCTGTCCCTGCTCCAGCGTGGGGTCTCTCCCACGGGACACACTTCTCCATGAACCTCTACAACACGAGTCCTTCCCATGGGCTGCAGCTCCTCACACACTGCTCCCGCCTGGGTGCCCCACGGGGACACAAACATGCTCCAGTGGGGGCTCCTCTCTCCAGGGGGCCACAGGCCCTGCCAGGGTCACAGCTTTCTTCAGGTGCATCCACCGTCTTCACCATCAAGGTTCTCCCCAGGCCGCAGGCGGGTACCTGCTCCACCACCAACCCCCACGGGCTGCAGGCCTGTACCTGCTCCACCACTAACCCCCACGGGCTGCAGGGGCACAGCCTGCCTCACCGTGGGCTTCACCACAGGCTGTGGGGGAATCTCTGCTCCAGCACCTGGACACCTCCTGCCCCTCCTTCCTCACTGACCTGGGGGTCTTCAGGGCTGTTGCTCTCACACAGTCTCACGCCTCTCTTCCACTGCTGCTGTTCTGCCACAGTTACTTTTCACCAGTTCTTAAACCTGTTACTCAAGTGGTGCTACCACCTTTGCTGATGGGCTCAGCCTTGATCAGCAGTTAGTCCATTCATCTTGGAGCCAGCTGGCATCAGCTCCATCGTACATATTAGAAGTTTCTGGCATATTATTGCAGAAGCCGCCCCTTATCTCCCCCCCACTACCAAAACCGTGACATGGAAGACCAGCACGTACATAGACAATATAATTGCTAAGATTAATTTGAGTTCCTGTTGCTAAATATGGAAGAATTATTCTATGCTATGCAAAAATGTAACCAGGTTTGTCAGAAAACTGTTTTCCTGCATCATTTTCAATTGCCAGTAGCGCTAAGACACCAATTATGTGTTACTTAGATCATTATTTTTAGAATAGTCTTTCATGTTGACACTTAGGTTTATTGCTGAAGATATGACATTAACACATTAGTCTTACAAGCTTTTCTGTTGATACTCCGTGAATTATGTTGCAACACAAATGTACTTATTCTGGAATCACATAGTGTATTCCTGTAAAATTGGTTTATCATTCTGTTGGACTCTAGATAACAGATCTAGAAAGCAGATTTTTCACAACCTGGTTGTATTTCTTAATGGGCAGCAACAATTCAGCAAAAATTACTTTCAACAACTGTAAAATTTTCTCTAGGAAGTTAGGAAAATTAACTTTTCTAGTGGTACAACTGCTCTCTTTACAAGCTTCCTCAAGGAAAGAGAACTTAGTAAAAATAGTTACACTCCTCTACATTAAAAATGTTAGAATCCTGTGTGTGCTCCTTTAGAGATGACAGAAGGCTTGTTTTATTTACCAAATATTTTTGCTAGGAGCCCTGTGAGAGTTACAGACTCTTCATTTTACTATGCATAATTTCTCACTGTGTAACATCAAGGCTAGAATAAACTGTTGGGCCTGAACTGGAATCATACTCATTTTCTTACAACAATGATATAGTATCTGTGTTTAAAACGGTCTTCCTTCTTTCCTTCGCTGTGAATTTTTAGCTGCTCCCAGGGTAGGCACTTGCACACCTGTGTCTGAGGCTGATCAGGAGACTGATCCAGCCAAAGAAAATTTCTTTGTTGTTGTTTAAACTTGATTTTGAGCCTAATCAGATAAATGACCATATGACCCTACAGATACAAACTTCAATTTTAAGCAAAACAACAAAGCAACAGAATAAAAGTACAAATCTGGGCAAATCTGGGAAGTCACAAGGGAAAATTTGATCAGTGCTTTAACAAGCCTTCTTTTTTTTTTTTTTTTTTTTTTTAGACTGCGATCAGTGCTTTAACAAGCCTTCTTTTTTTTATTTTTTTAGACTGCACTTAGAAGATGGCCAGGTCCAGTAATGCCTCAGAGTTATCTCTGTGGTCATGCCCCATGCAGTCGAAAATCAATATATTAGAATAAGCACGGAAAACTACTAGGAGTAAAGGAAAAGAAAGACAGCTGAAAGGAGTGATTCGTCCAGATCTTGAGAAACCTGGTTTGACAGTAGCCTCAAAACGGATGTTGAGGAGCTGGGTGACAGAAGAGGTGTTTAAGAGATGTAGAAAGGGTACAAGGGCAACCAGGGAAGTAAAGAGAGGACTCCAGAACAATGGGGCTTAAGGGAGATCAAGCTGATTACACTGGGAACTGTAATTATGATGGGGGATGTGGGAAGCTTTTGGAGGACTCCTCTTTTCCCGTCCACACCTACTATTGTGCCATCATACCTCGTCTATTCCTTCCCAGTACTCACAAAGCCACAGTGCTTCCTTCAGCTTCCCACTCTCTTCCCTTCCATACTTGGCACATCCCTACCACCAGGCTTCTGCTTTAGGTACATCAGCAAACTGGAAAAGGGCGGAGCCTGGCTAGAAAACCAGACTGAACGACCTGGTAGGAAGGACAACCCAATCCTGCCACTGGAGGTAGACTTAGAGGCAGAAAACAGTGACTGCCTTTCTCAACGAAAGCAGAGATCTGTGTAAGTAGAACAGCAGTCCCTGGAGCAGCCAGTTCTTTCTCCTCTCCCTAGCAGCTCTCTATTTTTTCCATAACTAATAACACCTAATTGAGTTTTCTAACTGCCCCTATGCACAGGGGCAGGTCTCACTCCTCTTCATTAATTCTTCTCCAAAGATCCTAATAAAGTTTACACCAGATCTGTATTTAGAACCACAGGAAAGACCTACAAGCCAAATGGATTTGTAATAACATCAGTAGTTTGCTGTGAGCTATCTATATGATTTGCAATGATTTTAAGGTTATTTAATAATAAACATAACATTTATTTGTGATAAATACTAATAAAAGTTCTTATTACTACTGTGTTGTTTAAATAAAGATGATTTGTGGTTTTGTTCATCAAAGCAATGATCTGCCAGATGTTTTAAAGGATATATTCAACTAGTAACTAGGATTACACTTTGTTCATAAAACTGTAAAAGGATTAACATGGTGTTAACTATACAATAATAATAACCAGGTGACAGATTCCATTTACAATGACCTTTTGATCATCTCCCTCAGTCTTTGCATTTTATTACATCTGCACGCTCCGAGCATTTTTCCCAACTCTTAAAAAGAGGTATTCATTTCTCTCCTGTTAGACGGGCCACCTTTCAAGCTTGCTATTATCAATATGTCATTTTCACTCTACAGTAGGACAGGAGTGGTTTTATCGTATGTATCAAATATGTGGGGTTTTTTATCTTTCAACTCTCCATCAATTTAAAATTGGTCTCTCTTCCGAGTTGTGGACCCAGTGACTGTTTTTTCACACACACAGATAAAAAGTATGATTAATGTTCACTGGGTCCACTAAGACTCAGAACAAAGAGAGGGTTTTCTGTGGGGACTAGAGACTTTCCCATGCCCAAATTACTGGAAATAAACTGAGCTGTCCCTTCACAAGTTAGTAGGGACCTCGACACTGTTCATTACCATTCTCTGATGCAGAACTCCCTCTCTCCCTCTCTGTTCTTATGACTAATTTGGCCTTTATCTTTACTATGACTTGACTGTAGGACTTGAAATCATCCAGCCACAGGACCTCATGAGACGGATAGAAAATCAGATTCCATTTTAACACATTTGTAAGAACCTAGTAAAAGAGACAGAGACTTGCAAATTAGTCATTGGCTAAAGCAAACCATGAATGTTGCTCTTAATATATTACTACATTTATACTCCTCACTCTGGGGTTTAAAATGTCTTTAAGCTTCACATTTAATAATTCACATCAGCCAGTTTATAACCACTTGTGGTAAAAAGATTCCTTGGTCAAATGTACAGGTTGTCTTTGTTTTCTTCTTAAGCCAGAATGTCAGTCATGCACTGGTTCTTATACAACTAATTATTGAGCATTAATTACAATAAAAACTGAACTATATCTTTAGTATTTAAAAGCCACAATGATTCCAATGACAGTATGATGATTTCTATCAGATAATGTCAAAGCATTTCACACATAACATGCCAAAGGTAAAAAAGGTAAAAAGCTGGAAAAATAGTTTTGATGAAATGACTTGTTGAATCTCGGTGAATGTGAGAATTTTCTGTGCCACGTACTCCACTACTGCAATTTGCTACTTTACTCTCAAACACGTATGGGTGTCGTGGTTTAACCCCAGCTGGTGATTAAGCCTCATGCAGCCTCTCGCTCACTACTCCCACAACGGGATGGGGGAGAGAATCAGAAGAGTAAAAGTGAGAAAACTTGTGGGTTGAGATAAAGACAGTTTAATAGGTAAAACAAAAGCCACACACACAAGCAAAGCAAAACAAAGATTCATTCACTACTTCCCACAGGCAGGCGGGTGCTCAGCCATCCCCAGGAAAGCCGGGCTCCGTCACGCATGATGGTTACTTGGGAAGACAAACGCCATAATGTCAAATGTGTCCCCCACCTTCCTTTTCTTCCCCCAGCTTATATATACACTTAGCATGTTGTCATATGGTATGGAGTATCACTTTGACCAGCTGGGGTCAGCTGTCCCAGCTGTGTCCCCTCCCAATTTCTTGTGCCCCTCCAGCCCTCTCACTGGCAGGGCCTGAGAAACTGAAAAGTCCTTGACTTAGTATAAATGCTACTTAGCAACAACCAAAGTGTGCAACAACCATCAGTGTGCCATTAACATTATTCTCACCCCAAATCCAAAACACAGGACTACACCAGCTGCTAAGAAGAAAATTAACTCTGCCCCAGCTGAAACCAGGACAAGGGGTCAAACAGATACACCAACACACTAAGTTGTCTCAGCCATCATCTATAAGAAATTTAAATAAAATTTACATTTCCTAAGCATATGAACACCTTCTTCAGCTATATAAACCTATCTATGTGCTAGCTAGGGTTCAGGAACACAAGCTTTTGTAAAGGGAACACCAGACCTTGGAGGACAGAGTAGACAAGTGCACAAGACAAATCTGAAACCACTCTAGTAAAATATACTCTCAGAACATATTAAATATGAGTAAAAATATGCATGTCTGAGTTCTTGATTCCCCTTATATCCTTAAATTATCTTCCATGACTGCTGCCACAGAGGAACAGCACTAATACATTGGTTTATTTTACCTATCAAAGCTGTAGATATATGCACCAGGCCTACATGGCAGCCTGATCCATCCTTGGAACAGTCTCTTAATTGTTTCTGTTGCTGCTGGTGGTGGAGGGCTTGTTTGTATGGTAATACTCTCTGTAATAACAGCTGGAATCTTCTGATATCTGCCCTTAGAAAATTCCACCATTAAACCCGAAGTTTTAGAGAATATCAGTTATGCTCTGTATGCTATTAAAAGTTTAGGATCATAAGATTATTTCTGTCCATCTACAAGCTGTAGGAATGAGAAGCATCTTTTGGACAGAGTGACCTGAATGACAAAAAGGAAAAGATCTAAAGCTGATGCCCTACCTATGTCTGTGAAATGAAATACTGAAGTGTTATGTGATTATTTAATTTCTAGATACAAAACTGAGAAGGAAATGGTATTCTATTAAAATCATTTAACTGAATGTTGTAGTACTGTTTACATAGAAAATAACTGTGCAATCACATACCTAAAAGAATCATGCAGTTCCACAGAACGGAAAATTTTGATCATGAAAATTTGTGTAGATGAAATACATTATCTCAACTTTATTCTGATGAAACTCAAAGATATTTCTACAGCATCCATCAAAACACTATCTGCGTGAAACTGCAAAGGTATGTAATTTGATACAGATTTTCTTATATGCTCTTTTTCAGCTAATTTATTTGAGCCAGAAATGCATCTATCTTCAAAAAACAGATCCTTTGAAATGGTTGTTGCTTTATAAGTACAAAGAACTCGGCTGTTGCAGGCTGCATGCATCTTCAGCTCAGCTTGGTCCTGATGAGGCATTTGTACCATGTTCATTCAGTAGAGGTTTTTTCCAGAGTAATGACACTGGGAAAGTAGATGGTGCTCAAGAAAATACTTTTCAATAAAAAAAAAGGGAAAATCCTAGCTGTTGAGCTAGACAAGTTTCTTACCGGTTGGGAGCTGAGTTTTATCTTAATGTATGGAGACACACTGACAGAAGTTGAAGCTCAAGGAGGAGAGAACCAAAAACTTCTCTGCATGTTCCCTTTCACAGACAAAAGAATTCTTAAAGTGACTAAGTAAGTTTTCCTTAGGGTTATCCAAATATCTGCTCTTGCTGCAATAAAGTAACAAAGTAACAACTTGACTATCATGCCTTTGTTCTGCAGGTTTCTTTTTCCATTTATTCTACAAGGAAAAAAAAAAAAAAAAGTTCTGATTTTTGTGATTTTACTTGAGACCGGAGGGCTTGGTTCTATTTGCCTTTAGAGGAGTGGCACCTGTCTGCACTTTCTGTTCCTCTTCCTGCAGCATAAGCTATACTTCTGCTGAAAAAACAGATAAATTCTTATTCTGGAAAACCAGAGTAAGAATCTTAGTTTTTTGTTTTGCAACTATAGGGGATAATCTGCAGTTCTGCAGTGCATGGCTATTATATGACAAAACTGTATTTTCTAGGGCAAGACAGAAGAACCATGATAAAAATGTGGCTGTAGCTTATCATTCCTGGCAGCAGCTCTGCAACATTTATATAATAATAGCAACATTGAAAGATTGAATATGGCCTCTATTTCTTCCAAACTGGAACTTTCCCATTTTTATTGAATTACCAATTTATTTCTGCAATTATAGCCATTTCAAAATTAATCCATAGTATTCAATTTACTTATCCTTACATATAGAAACATATTGTTTTCAAGTCACATTGTCATGCCTAGACAGTGTTTATATGTATGATCACTATGGTTTTTAGTTCTTTCCTATACTTCAGTATGAGGAAGTGAATAATGACATCTGTTTTTTGGAATGTCTTCTTAAAAGCTGCTTTATGAACATTTGTTCAGTCTAACTAATATATGTAAACTACATAATTAAAAAAAATATGCATTCAGTGCAACAGTTCAATGGATCCATGCTGAAACAGGTATCTATTACAATCCTTTCCTACTCCCAGTTCATTATAAACCATGCCATAAAAATGTGATGTACAGTGTAAGGTATAATTTGTGTTCTATATGATGTTCTGTATCAGAATTCTGTTACGCCTTATTTATGATGAGTGAGACTTGCTATATGCAACCAGAACATTTTAATGCAAATATTACTACTATAAAGTATATACTTATATGGCTAATTTAAAGAAAAACATACAGAAATTTAAGTGTGTTTGTTACAGTCAAGGTACAATGTAAGATACACCAATTGCATTAGTGTAATTGGTAAGAAAGTCCTATCACATATCTGTTGACATATTTAAGCTAATGAGAAAATCAGTAATTCTCCGTCCACATTCTTCTTATTTAATGTGCAGCCTGACTGATAATAGAATCAGTATTCTAACTTCACCTTCAGCAATGGTGTAAACCAATATTAATTTCACTTGTTTCAGTGGATTCACTCCAGATATGTCATTATTTTGAAATCAAAATCAGAACCATTATCGCTGTAGCTGTGTTAACACACTCAGCCCACGCTGAAGTTCACACTAAAGTCATATCTGTTTTCACAGCTCCAAGGAAAACATACAAACAATAAAACCTCAAACACTCCTCTAACTAAACAAGTGGTCGTAAGTGCAAGACTTTTTGAGCCCCCATTAGTTGAGCCTTCTGTTTCTTTCAAGTGTTCTCCACTTATGTATTCTCTTCCAACATCCAATAAAGATATGGATGTTGAGAGAAGTTCAGAGAGGAACAAGGAGAAGAAATGAAGCAGGAAACACTTAGATATGATGGGGAATTAACTTCAGTTACACAAAGGAGTATATTTCACTGGTAGAAATAGGATGTAGGTAGGAAAAAAGATTTAATTGAACAAAGTTCTGAGAAATTTTGTGAGTCTGAATTACGAGTCTCCTTAGTGCTGTGGATATGCATACTCCACTGTAGAGTCCACTCTCAAACAAACTCAAATCAAAATGAAGTGTAAGAAGTAAGTAACAAGAATAGTTGATAGAACTAGATGTTCAAAAATACTGTCTTAAACACATTGACATTTACCTGTTTTAGATCAGGGACCATTACTGATGCATGAGTATCTCCACATAAATGCGCTAATGGAAGCCTAAGCTGACAGTAAACCTGTTAAGCTGAGCACAACTTCACATACAATCCTGTTAGGGTTGGATGAAAACTGGCTGCATCAATCTATTGTTAGATTACACGAGAAGAACCTCCTTAACCATTGTCCAGACATCACCTGGAAGCTGAATCTTATTAAAAACACAAAGAATAAAAGACCTCCAATGGCTCAATTAACAGATTTTACCAGGCACTATATTTTGTTTGTTTGAGGAATTCTTTGTTGGAGCCAAGAAGCTGCTTCAAAAACGTGTACATTATGATGAAGAGCAGCTGAAACTAATTTTAAAAAAGTAATTATAATAATGTTTTAAATAAATAATGTTAAAATATTTGTGATCTATACAATTCACTTCTGGTTCCTGACTTATGCATAGCATTATTCCGACTTTCCCTTAAGACCATAAGTTTCCTGCAAACTTTTGAAAATACTAAATACTCTAAAAAATAAGGTATTAATGTCGTAAGGGATTAAGTGAAGTTTGCAAGCAGGGACATATACTTAACGTGTCTTGAATGTAAAACAGAGAAGTGATACAGTGCTATCTACTAGTTTACTTATAAATTGTTATAATTTACAAGCAACAGGCAATTAAATACAAAAATGAACTACAGAAAAAATAGAGTCATAGATTAAAAAAATAGTTGTCAGTCATATTTCTTTTAATTGGATTTTTTAACCACTTTTAACATTTGAAATTCAAATAAAAATAAGTTATCTTCTAAACAGATTGAATGTTTCTGGGAAAGGTACCTTGGACTTGGGTTATACAGTCCCACAGCCAGAATCTAGTATCAAAATCGGATAGAGAACAAAATCTAAGTTTAAGAGAAGATCTCTAGGGAATAAGTGGTAAAAGCAGCAGGGAATCACTAGTGCTTCAAACAATAGTCTAAGCAGCTGGTTAGTGATCACCAAAATACAAGCAAAGTGATAAAAAGCAGTGGGGAGATAGGAAACAGCAGTGGGAGACAATGCAAGTTGCCAGGGGGTCCACTGAGAAGTTAATTGAAGCAACAAGCTGAGAGACATGCAAGTTGGATTGCATCAGCATGGGGAAAAAAAAAAAAAACCACAAACAAAAAACAAAACAAAAACAACAACAACAACCAAAAAAAAAAAACCAAAACAAAAAAAAAAAAAAAAACCCGACAACCAAGCAGCCACTGAGGCACCCAATGAAAAACATGGTGCCACTCAGAAAAACCAAATCCAAACCCAAACCCAACCAAGTAACAGGAGGTTGCCAGACATAAAAGTCCAATGCAAAATGACAAAAGGTCAATACCCTGAAACAAGCTGAAACAATAGTTTAAACCACTCGAGACCAGACCAAGCCTTAAAATTGCTTCTTCTCTGTAGGCTTAATATGCTAGATCCAAGCACTACAGAAATATCTTTCTTAGATTCAGTGCTTATTTTGTACTTTGGTACTTTGCTTGGTTTGTTGTACGACATTTTCAGAAGTGTTATAAATAAGGATAAGTAATCCCTGCATTCGCTAGCATGAGAGACAACAGTATGACACAGGGAGACCTTTACTTTTCTGGAAACAGGAAGAACGAAGGGCCATGGCTCTGTTTTGCCTGGAGAACAAGCAGGCTGCAGCATAAGTAACAACTAAGAACTGTAAAGTTGTACTAACGATAGTGTAGTACTCTGTATGCTTTCTTATATTATCTTCTAGCATGTAATTTCAGGTGATTGAAGTAATCATATTACTATTGTTTCACCGTTCTACTTTAAGAAAAGATAGCTGTCTCAAGGTTCTTTACATAAAAACTAAAAATGAAAATAAGCCTTCTTTAACATAAATTATAATTTTAAATTATGTACGAAATGTAGGGGTACATCTGTATTTTTAATGAATTTGTTGTAGGATATCAGACACCTGTTGGATCCTGAACAAATCCATATAGATAGTGTATTTTTACAAAAATCTTACAAGTTTGTGCATCTCACACACGGAAATAATTTGCATCTCTTATATAAAATATTTTACCAATTTTGCATCAAATTTCAGTTAAGATATGCCTAGTTGTGCTTTTCAGCTATAATCTGATCATTTTAGAAACCCACAGTAGATCAGATCTAAACTTTCAGCAAATGTGCTATCTGTAGGCAAAATGCTACTTGATTTCAACAAAATACCAAAAAACCAAATCACAAGAGTGGCAACAAGTCACACAGTGCTTCTTCCACTGGAACCACTAGATGCTCATCTGAAAACGTTCATTAAATGAAGCCATTCAAGGCATCAGCAGTTCTTTGATGGCAGCCAAATTTTATGTATTAGCAAAATGATACCACTATATCCTTTCCAGCTTGTTTCAGTATGTTCCCAACAGCGTTTAGTTTGAACACAGATAACACAAGTATCAGAGGAAAAAGAGAAAATATGGAATTTTTGGTGTAAAGGGACTGAGAATTCTCAGGAATGCTTACATCTGAAGATGGCAACATCTTCTCCTAAAGCCCGAATGTACTAAGGCAAGGACCCACACATATCTCCATCTAGAAAAGCTTGCAGTATGCACTTTTCTTCAGAGGATCCTACACTTACACCCGCATTGTTTTGGTTTGTATTTAAAAATTGTATCATGTGAGCTAACTTTTTTTCAGCCATGAAGTTCATACACTAACTATGTGATCACAGTGGGATCTTAAAACAATTTCTGTAAGAGTTTCTATTAGTCAGTTCAATGATTGTATGGGGTCTGGCCGAGCCCCACAACAGCCCTCCCAGTGCTGTGCTGGTGCTGGTGGCTAGAAAGGCGGTGACAACACAGCAGCGTTGCGATGCCGCTGAGCAGCGCTGGCACAGCATCACGGCTCTCTCCAACCTGCCCCCGCCTCACCTGTAGGCTGGGGGTGGGCAAGGTCTTGGCAGGGGACACAGCCAGGGCAGCTGACCCAGACTGACCGATGGGATGTTCCATACCGTATGATGTCTGCTCAGGTAGAGAAGCTGAGAGGAAGGGGGGGGGGGGGGGGGGGGGGGGGTGCCGGGGGGGGGCATTTGTTATTCACCGTGTTTGTCTTCTGGAGCAACTGCTACGTGTTCCAAAGCCCTGCTTCCCGGGAAGTGGCCGAACATCGCCTGCTGATGGGAAGCAGAGAATAACATCTTTTGTTTTCCTTCATTTCTGCACACCTGACTTTTGCTATTTCTTAATTAATCTGACTTTATCTTGATCTGCAAGTGAGTTTTTTCATCTTATTTTCTCCCCCTTGTTCTGCTGAGTAGAGGAGTGGTAGAGCGGCTTGGTCGGCACCTGGTATCCAGCCAAGTCAACCCACAACAATGATTTTAACTCTGACTTCAACATCATGTGCTGTCTGTGACTCTATAATTATGCTTCCATCAGCATAAATACAACTCATATTGACTAGCAGAGATATTTGGAAATACGCACTAGAAGTGAAACTGCCAGAAAGTCTCGTAGGAAAGGAAAGAGAAAAAAAAAAAAAAAAAAAGGATAAGCAAAGGAAAGGTTTTTAAAGTTCAGAAGGAATTTGCAGTTTTAGTATGACAGAGAGAATGAATGTTTGTGTATGTGTATTAGTGTGCATGCAACAGGATATTTTTTTCTCTGGTTCTAATAACAAAGCAAAAAGAAAAGGTTCTTATTACAGAAAAGCCAACAGGGTATATAGTTCAGATGTAGGACTTTCAGACTCTAACCAAATCCCCACTGTGAATCTGCCACTGGCAGAAGTGTGACGTGAGGTTTTTTAGCCTGTGTGAAAGCCTGCTGTAGAGCTCTGGGTTCAGAAGGTCATTTTCTACTTTCAGTAGAAAAATTCACAGCATGTAAGAGTTTATATCTTGAATCTAGTAAAGTTGTCAGCCATTGATACAATAAACTGATAAATTAGTTCACGTTTCACTCAAATGACTGTCATATGAATTTGTATGATTACTTAGATTCAAAATGATTACTTTTCACACTCATGAAAAGCTCACATAAATTTGTGTGTCCCTTCAACCTATTATATACTGCAAACATATATTGGTCCAAAGCAATTTACACAACAAAAACTATGTACCATTCAAGAATATCATTAGGTTATGTGGTAAAAGCTAGGCTGCATGCCCACCAATGAGCCCAGGGAGACAATGACAAGTCGAGGCAGCCCAAATAATGCCCTGCTGGGCTCCTCCCAGGCCTACCAGAGGAGCCATCCGTCCTTCAAAGGCCTATATCCATGCCCAGAGGAGAACAGAAGCACAAGATCCTGGGCGCCAGTGACCAGGCAGACCTGAGTGATAGCAAGCACCAGCCCTTGGGTAGAACCAGGGGTCAGAGCCGTACGTCTGTGACGCAGCACCTAGAGCAAATGTTAGGGTGCAAGACAAAGACCACAATCCCAAAATACTTCAGAGGCCGTAATAACATTTCAGCAGTACATGTGATACAGTTCCAGTGCCCAGGAACGTTCCTTGGAACTATTTAATTTACTAACAAAGACATAATCACACAGAGGAAATTTCAAAGATGAAGTAGGGGTCGCTGTGAGGACCCCTGGTAGCAGCTCAGCAGTAGCCTCCCTGTTGTCAGAATTTAGCAGCTATATACAGGCACAGTCTCATTGCCCACAACTTATGGTCATATTCTGACTTGATCACACTGTATATCTAGCCTGTCTTCACAAAATTACACAGGGTGTTTAATATTACTACAGAGACTGTAAGACAATGAAGAATCAGACTCTAAATCCATAATCAGGAAATATTTTAAAACTACCTTATTTAAGGAATTCAGTGAATCCTTCAGGCAATTTGAGAGTTATGTAGACTATAAAATACAAGAAATTGCCAAAAGGACAAAATATGTTATTTTGAATGATCACTATACAGTAAAATCTCCAGCTCCATCCTATTAGGCTAAGCAGGAAGATCAAATATGTGACAAGGATCAGTAGTACCAATTCTATCTTTAATTTTGTGAAGTCTGGATTATATTTAAGCTGTGCAAAAAGCAGGAGGTGTTACAACAAATAAAAAAGAGAACAAAAATTCTCAGACCTATATGTAAATAGTTGGAATAAACATACAATACGCTGTATTGGACAGCTCATGTAATACATTAAAATGGAGCTTCCATTAAAAAAAATTTCCAGGGAAAGGCCTACGGTTGTATATTTCAAGGTCTGTTTTATTTAAAGGCCATGTTCTGAAAGAATATAAACCTGGTCAGGCCTGTATTATACCACAAGGCAACAGAAGTGCTTAATTGAACCATCATACTTGTCCCTGCACTTTCAGCTAGGGTTGAATGGATGTGAAACAAGACAATGCAGTTTTAAGGGATTTTCATATTCCAAACATTCTGGCAAGCTCCCCTCAGGGTTTTCTAACTTTGCCTCTGCTTTCCATTCCCCTGAAGAAGAAACCACACTACACTCAAATGCACATCCATTATGCCCAGAGGGACCTTCTCTATCATCCTTCATGCCCCTGGTCTGCTAAAATAGTTCAAATAGTTAAAAGAGGGATTTAGTGTAATTGACCTGCATGTACTCTGAGATAAGCAAAAGAAGTTAGTTCAGTAGTTGATAATTTAAAACATCAGTATTGTGCAGATTTGCATTCACATTTTAATCTTTGGGGAGAAACTGATTATATTAATCCAGATTTGACTGAAAAGATAAATTCAGACACCTCAGGATAAATGTTAGTATTGAATTAACATGAATGAGTACAAAGATCTTTTTTTTTTTTTTAAAATAGCATTTTTAAGTTGTTTTTTTTTTAATTTCACATAAGTTTTATTTTCTTAAAACTGTAAAAGAATGGGAAAAAATATTATTTATTTTTTTTTTAAAAGTAGTATCATGAGAAATTTAGCAGAAAGTAAAAATTCCAAAGTGGTAGAAAGCAAAGTTCTAAAATTAATTCTTCCAACACATGCAAAAACATAAACACAAGTAGGCATACACATACACATATATGTAAACAGGGAACAGTCACTGCAGTAGAGAGAGGCAATATCTTATGACCTTTTGAATCATCATTTCAAACCTGTGTTTTAGTACTGACATAGTTCTCCTGTTTGGGGAATTCATAAACAAAAGTTCAATCTTCATTAAAGCCCCTGTAGATCACCCTGAAGACTCAAAATTTGTAACAATCTTGACACCTAATTTCCAATTTTGCTGAAAATGCCATTGTGAAAAGGTAAAGGAATAGGTTTCATCTCTCTCTGAAAATCGGCTACAGAGCCAGCACTTTTCTAATAAGCAAAATTGCCTCAAATGCTAAGGGAAAGAAGTGTCAAGTTAGTCTGGTCATTTAACTAGATATACATTAAAACCACTCTAAATTATATCTTCTTTAATTTATAAGGTAGAAAAAATGTCAGCTACACATCTTTCACATCAAGAGGATAGCATCTGATGTAGGACCTAACTCTGATTTGTTGACAAATTACCACCCACGCCACTCTTTATATGATTTATAGTGTTCAACAGATTTTTATATCAGGATGCTGGAAAAAAAACCTTACATGTTGAAATAAAAGTTATTACATGGTCCAAGAATGAAAAATTTCTTATCTATTTTTTGCATTTTGGAATTACTACGCTATGTCAGTAGAAAGGGAAATAAAAAAAATGAAAGCAAAGAAGTTAAACAAAAGTAAAGGAAAAAGTGAGTAACAGGAATAATTAAAAAATGGAAACCAAAAGATACTAATGAGACCTAATCTTTTTTTAAGACTAAAGGAATATTGTTCATTTTTTGTATTAATGTGTGTTCTATGGAGACCTCATATATCTATGCAGGAGCTATCTGTCAAAGAGGATTTAATGATTTATTTTTTTTTTTTTTAATTGTTGAAGACTGATTCAGTTGGACATCTAATTGCCAAAATGAGATAAAGACTTCAGGGAAATGGAACAGAAGAGGTTCCACTTCAGAAACACATACACTTCTATTCAAATTCCACATATTGAAGAAAAACATAGAAGTCTGAATTGAATAGAATGACAGTATCAGGTGACAAAGAATTTAAAGGCTATATTATATTGTGGTGGGTTGACCCTGGCTGGATGCCAGGTGCCCACCAAAGCTGCTTTATTACACCCATCTTCAATTGGACAGAGGGCAGAAAATATAACAAAAAGCTTGTGGGTTGAGATAAGGACAGGGAGAGATCACTCAGTGATTATGGTCACAGGCAAAGCAGACTCAACTTGGGGAAGTAATTAGTTTAACTTATTACCATTCAAATCAGAGTAGGATAATGGGAAATAAAAGCAAACGTTACAACACCTTCCCCCGCCTCTCCCTTCTCACCAGGCCTCAGCTTCACCCCCAATGTCTCTACCTCCTCCCTCCAGCAGCGCAGGGGATGGGGACGGGGCTGCCATCAGTCCCTCACACGCTGTCTCTGCCGCTCCTGCCCCTCATGGGAGGGCTCCTCACACCCTGTCCCTGCTCCAGCGTGGGGTCTCTCCCACGGGACACACTTCTCCATGAACTTCTACAACACGAGTCCTTCCCATGGGCTGCAGCTCCTCACACACTGCTCCCGCCTGGGTGCCCCACGGGGACACAAGTCTTCCCAGCAAGCCTATTTCAGCACAGGCTCCTTAGGGCACCCACCTGCTCTGGCCTGGGGTCCTCCCTGGGCTGCAGGCCGGTACCTGGTCCACCATTAACCCCCACAGCCTGCCTCACCATGGGCTTCACTATGGGCTGTAGGGGAATCTGTGCTCCAGCACCTGTAGCACCTTCTCTCCTTCCTTCTTCGCTGATGTTGGTGTCTGCAGGGTTGTTGTTCTCACACACTCACCCCTTTCTTCCAGCTACAATCTGTTTGTGCAGGTTTGTGGGGCTTTTTCCCTTTATTAAATATGTTACCCCAGAGGTGCTACCACTGTTGCTGATGGGCCCAGCCTTGGCCAGCAGCAGGTCCATCTTGGAGCTGGCTGGCATCACCTCTATCAGGCACATGAAAGCTTCTAGGAGCTTCTCACATAAGCCACCCCTTAGTACCCCAGCTAGCAATCCCTTGCCATACAAACTCAATACATACAGTCACACACAGAAAGGCAAATCAAATCAATCAATGCAAACAGGTCACAAGGATAGGCATTGTAAGGCAGGGCAGCAAGGCCAGAGCAAATTCTTCCCAAGCTAACTCAAATCTGTTTCCTGTGGACCATAATCACCCTTTTTCGGGCAAAAGTAACCACTCAAAAGTTGCAATTGGTGCCTACCGTACCTGGACTCTGCACTAGAGTAAGTGACAGCTGAGATACCCGAGCTGGTGGGCAAATTTGTTTGCACCAGCAACCAGGACTTTGCTCCATAACCTTCAGCTTGCCTTCACCATGATGAGAAGCTAAGACAGCTGCTTGGGAAAGTCATTGCTATCTCCCAGAGCAAATGCTCCGTCCAAAATCCAGCCCATGCTGTTGCCCATGTATTTGACAGCCACAATGCCAAAACAAAGTGAAATCAACCAAATGGGAAAATTTACCCTGAAACAAAAAGCAACAGCAGTGAATGGGGTTAAGAAAATAAAAATAAAAATAAAAATAGAAATAAAAATAAAAGAGCAAGAATGTCATTGCACTTTACCTGAAAACTGCCCTAACCTCCTTATGGACTTCTGGAAACAGATGTGCTGTCTTTGTACCTTGAGCATGCATTAGTTGGTTGACAACAGCATAGGGTGTTATATTTATGGAAAATGAAAGCATAAAAGAAAATGTGTCCTATGAGAACTTGTGTTGCAGTATATTTTCAAAGACTAAACCAATTCCCTTTCAAAAACCTGAGATCTCCTTGTGCTTTTATGTATTTTTCAAAATGTAAATATATTCAACATCCACGTTTTTATGTTGAAGTTTTAGAAGATATTTGTACAAAACAGAACGGTGCTACAGAAGTTTGTTTTCAAAGGCAGATTGGCAGAAATTACAACTAGATGGAATAGCATTAGCTTTAAATGGCATATATGTATCACCAGATTTTACAAGGTATGAATGCTTTAGAAGTCTTGAGATAATTATTGGAACAAAGGGGTTTTTTTAAAAAAAATCATGATCATTCTAAAATGAGCCTTCTCTATCTTTTAAACAGCACAATTTCTCTAATACTGTACATGCCTTTATAATTACTTTACTTCAACTTAATACTTTAATGAAGACCAGTTTAATTAAATTAAATTTCTCCCTAGTGGTAACTCAATCAAAATGCATTCTACCCTCATTAGGTTATCCGTAGGAGTCCAACTTTGTAAGTGCTATAAGAAAAGCTGGTTTTAATGAGAATGGTCATAACATATTATAATTGAGAATCAAGTTACAGAAACTTTAAATGTCACATAAAGAACTATATATTAAGACGAGAGGGTAGACATTTCAGTACTAATTGGTTCTGTTTAATATTGTCCTTTAAATTATGATATTTATTACTTATTTATGATAGGCATCTAGTTAGAATGTTATACTACATGCAAGTTGCAGTGACTAAACTTAAAAATAAATACCTTTCACTTTCTTAATGATTAGGACAGCAATCACTGAAGTTTATTCCGAAATGATATTCACTGTCAGCTCCTGCAGAGCCATTTAATATTGACATATTAACATATTATCAAGGACTTTAATTGTAAAAAAGCTTTTTTTATAAATGTATATAGTATTCATCCCAATAGTATTAAAATGGTTTCTCTGTAAACTGGACATCCATAGTAGACTTTATAAAGTATTCTTCTCCTACCTGCTAAACTCTGGGTTTAGATAGTATATGTATTCAGTAACCATAAAGGTAGTTAGAAGTTAAATCAGGAGGGCCAAACTCTAAAGTACTACATTAAGGCCTCATGCACCTTGTTTCTCTGTCTCTTGGTTAACACCAGAATCCTAATGCCACAACTAGAAAAATATTAGTATGATGAGGAATTTTCTCTGGAATGAACAAAATAAAGACTTTTGCGTACAGTCTAGGAATGGATTAGAACATAATGCACAGTAGGAACACAGCATATCTCACATCTGGCTCCACTGACCTCCTCCAGTCAGCCACATGTTTCCTTCAACCCCAACTGCCCACTGTCACCCTTGTACACCCTGTAAGGTCTACGTTTATAAAATGAAGATGTCTGCCTTCTTACTCAGATGATTCTGTGAAGGTCTTGGACACGTTCAGAGAAGAGGCTATCAACAACCTGGCTGAATCTGTATGATGCTCACAACCAGAAAAAAAACAGTATTGAAAGATAATAAAGTGTCCAAGAAACCAAGTGTATGAGTACACTTCAATATAGCAATAAACCTAGAGCAACAGTAACAGCAGTCTGTGTTGCCGATGCTAACTGCAACATGTTGTTGGCTGCATCTTCAGTGGCTGTATCACACACCCCTCTCAGCAGAATCTCGTCCTTACCATTTTGGTGTAAACGTTCGCCCTTCTCATGTCCATTCCACTTCTGACAGAACTTTCGATGCCAATTGCTGTGGCAGTACTTTCAAATTTGAGCTTTTAAACTATAAACTTTATTATTATTTTGAAACCAAAATAAGCGCTTTTGTACCTCACAGCCTAAGTAAAAATAGTATTGCCATTACTAGTAGTAACAGGCCAAAGACTTTATGTGAACTGTATGTTATACTATATTTGCAGGGCCCTAGTCCCAGCCTATTAGCCTTGTCATCAGACCTATGAGAACTTGCAGTGTGAATCAGAGCTGAACACCAAGAGTCTCTTCTTTTGATGTCCTTCTATGACAGCCTCATTGTTACATTCAGAAAGCCAAACTTTGGCTTCTCAGTACCTCCACACACAACTGACCACAACAAATGATCTTGAACTTTTCACAAACTTTAGCTGAAGAAAATCACGATGAAAAAGATTTCTTCAGTCACCTCTGTTATTTGAAGCATTGGAATTCATAGTAAGAAGAGCAGGTAACGCAAGACGTAAGTAGTGAGTGCTCCTTTCCGTATCTTTTCATTGAAATTGGCTACAGTATCTCTAAAGTACACTGGTAACTAACACAGGGGTTTTCTCAGTGACACTCTCTCTTCTCAGGAGACGTAACCACTGCTGCCATGAAGATAGCTCAGTAAGTCCAAAAGGAATCTTCTGAGTATCAAAGTGCACCGGGTCAAACTAAGGCAATGGTGGACAGAATTGAAATTACTTGCAACAGATCGTCAAGAAAGGGACTACACTTGATACAGCTAACTCAAAACCACATCAATGTACATTACAACCGCAGAACATTTCTGCATCAATCCAGTTATTGTGAATAAGGCTCCTCCACAAGTGATTTCCTACTGTTAGGGAACAAACTGTTGAGCAGAGTTTATTAAAACATAAAACTTCAAAGAACAGCTCACAACTGACCAGTCTCTTACTATGAACTTTTAACCACAAGTGAAGCAGACATGTCTAGAATCACTACATAATCACAGAATCACAAGAAACGATAGTTTCAACCTTGAAGACTTTTTAAAATTTAAATATATACACTGTTTTCTAATATTACTAAAGGTATTTAAAGGAACAGTTTGGTCTATATTTCTGTGTAATATGCTTTGGGGTATCCAGGTTTGGTAATTGGCAACATCAAAATTTTTGTTGAATCAGTTACAACTGTGTATGTTTGATGGTTTTGAAAAGCTGGCCCTAGGAAAAAGCTATTCACAAACTTCAGATAGACAGCTTCTAAAAATTTCTGTCTCAGCCCAGTGATTAAATACTAGAATAAAGGTTTACTTTGTAATGATGAAGTACCTTATTTTCAATGAAAAAAAAAAATCTGTTCTGAAGGATTTCACCTGTTCTCCAATTTATGAGTCTCATAAACTGGTTACTAGATTATTTATGTGTGATTATATTGACAGAGTTCAGTACGAAAAAAACCAACAAACAGGCAAGAATGAAAAAAAAGGTAGAAAATTATCAACCCTTAAGGATACGCTTCCAAGGAATGTTCAGGGAAAAGGTGAGGAGCATTTTTGTGCAGAGGACTGAACCTAATTCTGACATCTGGAGGGAAAAAAAAGAGTTTGAGCAGGTTTTGGAGAAGTTATTATCTAGGGAAAAAGAAGGAAAAGCAAGTTCAGTATTAATTCAAATAAGTTAGAATTGTAGAGGTATGCAAAGACAACAAATTCCACCTTCTCATTATAAGTCTTCTTGACTGTTTTTAACCTGCTGGCAAAATTGCAGGTCCTAGTCACATGAGGTTGGTTCTGTATTTCACTCCCCAACAGCCTTCTCACCCTTTTCCATTTCTGCAGTGACACAAGTTATGATTTGAGTAATGTCAGCTGGATTTAATTTCTGTGCTCCAGACTGTATAATGCTGCTGACATATTCTGTGCAGGCACAATGCTTCCTTCCTTTCTCTGCTTCTTTTTGGTTAATTTTATTTTTGCATTTCACTTGTTCTAGTCTACTAATCTTTGCACATTTCTTTCATTCATTTACAGTCCCAAACTATTTCTTGGTATCTGTTCACTATTTGCAACTTTGCCTTTATTTGTCATGTGCTTTCTTAAGTTAGTGCCCCTCAGATCTAATCCACCTTAAACTTAAGGCTACATAAATACAGGTAGAAAGCTCATGGAAAATAAATTTTCAGACAACACACACAGAACAAACTTAATATGAATATAAAAGTAGCGGCTGTGCTTGGAATATGACAGGAACATGTAATAATTTAATTCTCTCCCACTGGCATATATCCTACATAAAGGAGCGATAGAAGCCCACTTTCTTTTGGAAAATAAGAAAACACTAGTCTAGAGCTCATACATAAAGTGCAATTGAAGTGAAAATAATTTAAAATCTCACTTCAAATTGAAAATTTCCACAAAATTCAAAGCTAAAAATATTTAAAAAATAAAAAACAATTGCATGGTGTGCTTCCAGGACTGCATGTTTATAAAATTATTTTTTCCCAATTTAAACATCATCTTTCTAGTGAATATATCTAAATTGGAAAACTGGGTATTTATTCCAAACATATCTCAATTATGCTTTTAAGGTAAGTGGGGTGAAATACAAAAAATGGAGCCATTGCTGAGGCTCATTGACTAGCTTAGTATGCAAATCTGATCAAGGCATTAACACACAATAGAAAATAACAAGTTTACAGACTTAATTGTTATAAGCTGCTACTACATAAGAAATACACTTCAAACTAACTTACATTCAGAAAGCAATTGTAAAGGTAATGGTGAAGGAAATCAGTTAGTAACTGGAATCTAATGTACATGCAGACACCTTAAATACTCCGAAGTCATACCAAGCCCACTGTAATGAAATATAGGTATAATATTATAGTGGTTGGGTTTATTTTTATCTTTTATTTTGTTCCTCTGGCATTGCTGCTTAATGTATTACTGCTTGATTTGTCTATTTCTTTAACATTCTAATAAAGTAGAGACTCTAAGAAATACTTGAGGGGAAAAAAAGAGATATCAGGAATATTTTGTAAGCACTAATACTAATTAGTATTATGAATATATTTTTTTTGTACAGTAGAATAGATTTCATATTATTGTTCTATAGTTTTTGTGGCCTAGGTATAGTGTTCCATAAAAGCTTCCCTTAGCAGAATTTCTTCAATATTTTAGTAATGTGCTATTTATTGTTGACAACCTGAATTTACATATGCAGATTTTATCTCTGGAAAGAGTAGCATTACGTCTGCAGTGTAGCTTTTTTTTTTTTTTTACTTAATACACTACTGTTTGGCTGGAGAATTGTCTTTCTAGATGCATGTTTCAGTTTGTTATTAAAAATAATTGTTAAATGGAGCTATTAATACTATTGAAATTATCAGTAGGACATAAAAGCAATACATAATAGAGACCCTGAAGAAACTTGTCTTTTGTACAGTCTTCCATAAAATGGATATACATTTTCTATTTGCCTCTCTACTAAGGGCATAAAACCTCATTCATCAAGAGGCAAGAAGGTAACACTTATTATTACTGTTGAACAACTGGTCAACTCCATGCATGTTTTCCTTATTTTATGTTATTTTCAGGGTATAAATGAGTCTAACTGTCCCTGTGATTTTCTTCATCTTACAACTAGGATAAAATGAATGAATTTTCATGAGAAAAGCAACATGCCTCCTCAGCTTGACAAGATTCTGTATGAAACATCAAATTCTGCTTCACAATCAGCCATGTAAAATCTAGTGCTGGACAATAATTTTGTTCTTGTTTACTAATAATGATTAGCATTGCAGAGCTGGACCTCTCATGTAATCTGGTGTGACAACTGGCTTCTGCTAAAGATTGTTAGCTGTGCATTCCCCTCCCATCAGATTCAAAACATAATAAACAGACAATAAGCTTTTATGTCTTTCTGAAATTCAGTATTTACAAGGAGTTGGACAAAGAATGATAATGCATGTGAGGCTGTCAGGACTCTACCAGATAGCAAACACGGAAAAGAAGAAAAAAATCATACACCAGATTCCAAGGACATTCACTAAGGATGATATAAGTAAACAAACATGTGCTCTTTAAAAGTCTGTATCTCAAGGTTTTATTTACTAAACAAAGAGTTCTTTGTTGCTACCAGGCATTTTAAAACAACAGAGGATGGCAAGTAGGACAAAACTATTTTGTCTCAAACCTATAATCAACAAATACACAGAAAAGCAGAAATCTGAAGCCAAAAAATGGATCAAAAATGCTACTGAGATTTTACACCTTGTGTAATAGATCACAACATGTATCATCAAAAGCAAACATTAAAAATGTTGACACGAATATAGTCAACAACGACAAAAAAAAGAAAACTAATACCTAGCAAACTATGCAAAACAGCAGTCATAGTCAAACAATACAATTATTCTGACACTGATAGCCAGCTAGGCTTCTTATCTGGAACACAAGAACAAATGTTCTACTACCACAAACCACTAAAATATTATTGCAGCAGTAGTACTATAATGCCTAACCAGTTACCTTTTCCATATTCACAAAGGACTACAGAAATCACATCCTTTCTTCTGGTGCCTATGCTGTTTGTACATGCAACTTCATTCTAAAAATGTATGTGCTGTCAATAATCTTAGTTCCAGGTTTATCATACATAAATTATAGTTAGTTTTGTTTAAGTATGAAAGAAAAATACAAATCAACATTGTTGCTAAATGTGTGGAAATTAAGAGTTTGGGATTTACTTCTCTGATATGCACACTTCATAAGCATCTAGGAAGAATATGAAGGTAGTGCCAGAACAGCATTAGTACTCAGGGGGAAATTCATACTTCTTACCATAAAATTTTATTGCACGATAAACAATTTTTTAGAAAAGCACACACTTGTCATCTACAAGCAGCAGAAATTCTTAAAACTCTTTCTGTCCTCCAAACAAGCTGCTTAACCATGTTTTCCATAACATCTCAAATCCCTTGACTATGCCTGAGTATTCCACATTACAGCTGCTAATAGTCAACCCCCTTTGCCATCCAGTTTTCTCAGAAAAACTACACCTACCACAGCAGCAGCGACCTTGATTACTAGGCAGTCTTGTATAACTGAGAAAAAAGATCAGATTCAAAAATGTAAAAAGAAAGTGTGGTTCAGAGTTGACAGAAGCCACCAAAGAATTGCCAGAGCAGAAAAGTATTAATGATACACCTCTCAAATCTCAAAACCAGCTGTGAAACACCACTGTTTGCAAAAAATAAGGTGTCATTAATGACAATGCTGCACTTCAGTGATTGTGGTTACATGGTGAAATGTTCAGAACTCTGACGTTTGTCCCTATCTTTAGCAGAGACAATGGGAAAGCTGGCTGAGGTGAAGTCAGAACTCCTGCTAAGGTTGGCAGAAGTGTGCACTGTGTTGAGGAAGCTTGAGAAAGCAAAACTGAAAACATGCAGTTCAGAAAACAGTTGTAGGTGACGTCATTAAATGCTTCAGCATGTCAAATTTACCTTTGTGTTATTGGCATATAGTGTTTGGAAATTAACAAAATCCCCTTGTATGAGAAACCTTTACTGATGCACTTTTGGGGGGCAATCTTTGCTTTTCACTTAAAATTACTTCAAAAAGTTTAACGGTTAAGTGTTTCACAATAAAAGAACTCTGATGTCTGCTCTTCAAAACTGACATATTTTGTCAGCCCAGTTCTGCTTTAAAACACAATCTGTTCAACAGAGGATATTTAAAGCTCACAGCAACAATCATCTGTGGGAACTGCTTAACCTCAGAAATCACTTTCAGAAGTTCAAAGAGATCACACATACAGAAATAAAAGTACTCTTAATTCTTCTTTTTCATTTAACATAGCTGCCAGTTGTCTAACTTCTCTGCCAGAAAAGAGAAAAACATAAAAGTAGTCTTATCAATAAAATCAGTTGACACTGATCTTAAATGCGGTTTACGGCATGTAAGACTGATGCAATTCAGAGGTTTTTGAGGACGCCCAATAGAAATTACTGTCTCCTGGTTTACAAAGGACAGAAGTCCTATTTCTAATATGACCCACAGAACAAAACATATCCACTACTTGTACTGCTGAAATGAAAAAAAATATTATTTTGTTTTGTAAAATTATTATGACTCGTGGTCATAACAATATAGAGACCACTCAAACAAAGGAAAACCAGAAAGACTGTTCTTAAATGCCTTTAAACTGTTCAGAGTGCGTTCTTTTGCAGTACTGGCATAGTTTTTGCTCTGTGGTCTAAGTGCTATAAAGTCACTGTAAATTCAGTGACTAAAAAATTGCTTTTCATACATCTTCTCACCAAAACCATAGGAAATACTGTAAGTGACATGCAATCGGTAAATTGTAATCAAGCCAGAAAATATGTTGCAATGTTAGTCACACTGTCCAACATAAAGAAGTAAGCAATTTAGTATCATATGAAGGATAGAAAATTCTACTGAGACAGGTCAAACTATCACAGGATCTGTACATTTGATGAGCTTTACAAACAATCAAGAACAGTATTTCACTTGCCTTTTTACATAGCCGAAATGCAATCCATGGCAACAATTAAATTTTACAAACATAAGTAGTTCAAAGCAGTTTTGGTAGAGCTTTAAAGATTAAATATGCTCTAGACAGATTCTGACAAACCTTATGTCTAATTAGAATAAAAGTGATCAGTTTGCTGTTTAAGGACTCACCCACATTGAAGCAGTCCAACCTCTGGCTCCTTTAGTAACAATTGAGCCTGAGGATTACCCCTCAAGTGACAGACAGGGCTAAGAGCAAGTGTCAGCTAAATTTTAAGTCTGTAACCTCTTACTTATGGTTTTCTCTCACAGCACTCTCTCCAGTTTTACAGCCTCAAACTTTTCCTTTTCAGTTTACTAGAATAAATGTATTTTCAGTTCACACCAGTGTAATACAGACTTGCATTAATCTCACAGACATAGTGCTTCCTTGCAATAGTCCATGCAAGTTGCACTGGAAATGACAAACCTCAAGGACGCCAAATATTAGAGGCTGCAAAAGTTAGTTTGAGAACTGGTATCGCTGACTGCTATAAAAAGTTTTTTTAAAAAAAAAAAAAAAAAGAGGGGGAGGAAAAAAGAAACAAACTTGGTCATTACCCTCTCCCCGCTCCGACACCAAAAGGCAGGCTGCAGCTAGACTTCCCATGGCTCTGGAATGAAGCCACTAATGTTACTGTTCATGTACATCCTGGGTACACTATATATCATGTCACAGTATGTCTCATTCCAAGACACCCTATTTACCTTCCAGTGCTCTCCTAATAAAATAGGTTTTGTCGCCCTGTTGCAAATTACAGTGTATGGGAATAATCAATGACCGTTATCAGGGTATCTTGGTAAGCCAATGTGTTAAAGACAAAAAGATAAAGACAGTGACACTCCTCTTTTACAAAAGTTAAAAATGAAGAAGAAAAAAAAGATTTATCAAAATATATAAGGAGAAAACTGCATAAGAGACATGACAGAAAAACTGGAAGTGCTCCACTCTGATCTCATGACCTGTTGTAAAAATCATACAAAATACACAGTATCAGAACAACAAAAGAATTAAGAAAAAGTAAATGGATATTGTACTTAAAATATTTGTCTAATATTATATCCATATTAGGAAGTCACTGGTTCTTACCATCTAAAAATAAAAACAGCCTCTATGTCTAATCCAGTATCACAGTCTTAAAAAAGAAAAACGAATACAGAGAAATCAATGTAAGCATATTAATTTTAATTCCAGTTTCCTGATGAGGGTAGATCTTTCAACAAAGATGGAGAGATAGAATGCTGATGAATAATACATATATTTTCCAGCTTGAAGTAAATCATTGATTCCTGCAATTACAAGTCAGAGAAGGTATTGAATGATTTTTTAATATGTGATTTTTGACATGCTTTTTTCAGGATTAAAAGAAGCACATTGACCTTGTTCTGCATTAAAGAATTGCTAATGCGATCAGTTTATTTTGCAACATAGTTAATAATGAAAGAAATAATAATTGGATATTCTGTAATATATAATTGTTGTCACTCATTCATTTTACAGAGATTATTTAAATAAAATTAAAATTTATTTTAAATTAAATTGCAATGATGTGCTGGGCTAAAAATATGAACAAAAAGTTAAATGATAAAATTCAGTTTAAATGTATTTATTGTGATTGTATGTAGGGAAAACAATCTTCCTTTATGCATCACAGGAAAAAGCAACCCAGCTTGTTTTCATTAAGGGGCAGGAAAGAAATCAAAAGTAATCTGTCTGGCTAATATTAATCTTTGATAAGATTTAAAATATATCCACTTTGAGAGAAAAAAAAAAGATACTTGTCCTCAACATAGAATAAGGATATAAGGAATAAGGATAATGAACAAGGATACTTGTCCTCCTATAGAAATTAGTTTTATTCTATGTGTTCACACTATGCACCCCTAAGCATAGTTGATAACCAGATGGTTTTACACGGTGTAGAGGTGAGATAAGTGATTTCTGGTTATTAAATATCGAGCCATTTTTCAATATATATTTAAAACCTTACTTTTATAGCAACTCACAGCCTCCCAGACAAAAAGAAACATCTTAGCATTGCTAAGCAAGCCAAAATTGTAACATTGGCACAGGAACAGTAAAATTAAATACAAACTAAAAAAAAAAAAATCAGAATCTTAATATTACTATGTCATATAAACAATAGATTCTTACACACAATTGCACATATGCAATTGTGACCTTGAATCATACCTACCAATTCTTGGGAAAAGGTGAGCCTTTACCATAGAGGAGAATTTTTAAAATCCATTTTTTATTGGAAGGAGTTTCTTGAGAAGTCTGAAGGAGAAGTTTTACAAGCTACATTCCTCTCAGAAATGTAATATAAAAATTTCCTAAAATATGGATAAAGCAGCTGTCCTGAAATAGATATAGCTATTTTCACCCTTGAAAGCATCTACCTGTACTGAATTTTTTTTATTGAGTCCAAACTATTTTACATATTATAAATCTAAAAGCACAGATCAGCATTCATTTTTGTTTTGTATTTATTTTGCATTTCACTTTATACTGAACAATAATTATGAATGACTGAAACTAATCTGCTTACTGTCCTAACTGTTTCATAGTTTTAAGCAACTGCTAAATTACATGCAGTTTTTGTAGTTTTTCAATATTACATATTAATATTACATATTAAAACATATTCCTTATACTGTCATATAAGCACAGTAATTTTTTGTTAAAGCAACTAATCATTTAGCTATGTACATAAGATTTGATTATGTAGGAGTAAGAGTAAACAACTTGAAATCTTAGAAAAGGATTTTTTTGGATCAAGCTTGTATTATGTTTTCAAAAAAGTGATGAGAGAATTGTTCATCACCACAACAAAAAGTTGGGTGGTTAAATTCAAAACCCTGGTTTTACATTGTCATACTAAGAAAACACACAATCATGTTGAGTTTAGTAAGAGTTTCAACCAGTGAAAAGCCAGTATCATTGCAGAATATACTTGGGTTTATGATCCTGTTCCACTGCTGTGCAACATAGGGTTCCAGTTAACACTATAGTGCAATATGGCATGCACATACATGCAGTGGATATTAACCACAATTATGTAGGAATAGGTTTTCTAAATTATCCAATAAAAAAAAAAAAAACAAACAACAAACAAAAAAAACCAACAAACCAAAACTTCATACATGTCTAAAAAATAACTGTTCTTTTTCAGATTCAGATATTTTATATTTTATAATTCCGATATTCAGATATTTTATATATAAAAAATATTCAGATATATCTATATATACGATTTTATATTGATATTTTTGTATTTTATAATTCAGATATTCAGATCTGAATAGATAATCTCAAACCTTTATGTGCACAATAGTAAACTATGTGTGACAATGTAGGTTTGCTAAAACTCTTCTACATACTAACAGTTACAGAATTCTGATTTGCAGAATTTAGGATGCAAAAATGATACTTTACAGATGAATACACATAGGATAGGAGCAGAAACCTAATAATAGTATCAAATTTATCACTGATACAAAGACTGTTCATAAGGCTAAGAATGGTAAGAAAACTATTCATAGCCTGCATTTAAAACTGTCATTTGAAAAAAAAAATTAGATAAATATAGCTGTCATAGAGAAACAGCACACTGTAACCATAGACTACTAAACTACAGGAAAGCAAAAACATTGATCTGAACAATGAGATTCCCAGATTTGATTCTGTTCCTAAGTAGATCAGTAAAGCTGTTTTAAGTGGGCCTAAACTATGCCAATATTCTTTGCTTAGTGACTACTGACTATATGATATCAGAAACATCTTATGCAAAATAAATTAGTATCATTCAAATCTATTCTGCACATAATAGCTAAGAAAATACTAAAATCTACTGGTCAGAAAAAAAAGTCATTAATTTCAGCATGTGGAAAAGTTTTTCTAAGACACTGTGCTGAAGGGGAAATCTGCCCCAAAGCAAAAACATTTATGATGTAAAAAAAAAAATAATAAAATACATCTGTGATAATTAAAAAAGTGTTATGAAAACTCCAGATTCAGGGTAGTCTTCTCCCTGTGTAAATAATTGTCCTGGTCATCAGTAAGAATCACATACATATATGTAGCAAGGAAATTTTGCCCACAAATTTGATTGATCCATTTTTATAGACTATATATAGATCAAGTACTTCAGACTCCCCTACAAAATCCCATACACTTAGGGAATAAAGTATTTTTTTTTTAGCTTTTCACATCTGCAACTGGAAAATAAATTCAAGGTATCTCCTCATAGTCCAAACAAATGTTAAGTGTAAATCTAATGAAGTCGGTAATCAAACCATAATAGAGAGAACTCTGGATGTATAGCAACCACCAATCTGTGGATATTACAGTCACATGAAATGTTCTCCATTGGTTGAAAAAATACACAATAATTTCCATCTGTGTGTAACTTTATACACAGGAAAGGGATATAGTGCATGTATGTTGTGTCTCCAAGTCATCAGCCTGACAAAGCAAATAAAAAAAATCAATGTAACGATCTGCTTTTGTCCTGGTTTCAGCTGGGGTAGAATTAAATTTCTTCCTACTAGCCAGTACAACGCTGTGCTTTGGATTTAGTATGAGAACAATGTTGATAACACACTTCTGGTTTAGTTGTTGCTAAGTAGAGCTTACTCTGAGTCAAGGGGTTTCAGTTCCCATGCTCTGCCAGTGAGCAGGGGCACAAGCAGCCGGGAGGGAGCAGAGCCAGGACAGCTGACCTGAACTAGCCAAAGGGATATTCCATACCATAGGTTGTCATGCTCAGTATATAAACTGGGGAGAGCTGGCTGGGCAGGTGTATCGTTGCCTGGGGACTGGCTGGGCATCAGTCAGTGGTGAGCAACTGTAGCGTGCATCACTTGAGTTTCTTTTCTTTTTCCTATTATTCTTTTCTCTCTCTTTTTTTTTTTTTTTTTTTTTTTTTTTCTGTTGTTTGCTGTTGTTATGTGCTGTTATTATTATAATCTTTTACTTTACATTAAACTGTTATCTCAGCCCATGGATTTTACCTTTTTCTGGTTCTACCCAGCATCCCTATGGGGCGAGGCAGGGGAGGAGTGAATGACTGGCTGCATTGTAATTAGTTACTGGCTGGGGTTAAACCATCACAGCTTTCAATAAAGTTCTTATAAAACATGATTTAAATTAAAATTTTACATAATAGTACTCTGATTTCAGTTTGAGAAACATTACACTGTGAAGCTGCAAAGACTTTGATGAATACCCTATTAAGATAATAGCCCAGTCAGCTGCAGTATTGTTTATAATCTTAATGTTTTTTAGACAGCAATGAAGGAGCAATAATTTAGTTCCATTTCAGACAGTGTAGCATTGAAATAACTGAACTGCATTCAAGGAAACTACAATTCTGTTACTCTTTTTTTTACAGATCTCTGATTACAATGATGACATTGCATGTATTTGTTTCATAAAATAACGTTAAAAACACAGTCTTAAGTGTTAACTTTTCTAGTGATGTTTATTTACAATACAGTTCCTCTATTATTTGAGAGCTTAAAGTTACATCTATGTGGAGTAACCAAATCACATTTCCTAGGTAGTATTTTGAGAAATATTCCACTTCTGTTTCTATTGACAATGCAATCAAGACTGAACTGAGTGCTTCTTTCACTGATTATCTGTCTGAATAAACAAAGCATAACTTGTAAGAACCACAGGATTTTCAATACAGCATTTTCTTCATGGAAAAAGTTCAGCTTTAAAACTATGCAAATTTTTGTTGGAGTGACATGTCCTTGGTGTCCAGGTGCCCTGGTGCCCAAAGATACAGAGAAGGCAGAGTTACTGAATGCCTTTCTTGCTTCCAACTTTACTGCCAAGGCCAGACCTCAGGTATCCCAAATCCTGGAGGCAAGAGAGAAAGTCTGGAGAAAGGATTACTTTCCCTTAGTTGGGAAGGATTGGGTTAGAGATCACTTAAGGAAACTTGACACCCACAAATTCATGGCCCCAAAGAGATGCATCCCCAAGTGATGAGGGAGCTGCAGATATTATTGCCAAGCTACTCTCCATCCTTTTGGAAAGGTCATGGAGAACAGAAGAGGTGCTTGAGGGCTGGAGGAAAGCCAGTGTCACTCCAGTCTTCAAAAAGGGCAAGAAGGAGCACTCAGGAAACTACAGGCCGGTCAGCCTCACCTCCATCCCTGCGAATGTGATGGAACAGCTCATCCTGGAGGTCATCTCAAAGCGTGTGGAGGAAAAGGTTATCAGGAGTGGTCAACATGGATTGACCAAGGGGAAATCATGCCTGGCCAACCTAATAGTTGTCTATGATGGAATGACTGACCGGATAGATGAGGGGAAAGCAGCGGATGTTGTGTACTTTGACCTCAGCAAGCCTGACACCATCCCTCATAACACACTCACAGGTAAGCTCAGGCAGCGTGGGTCAGAAGAGGGGACAGTGGGGTCATTGAGGACTGGCTGAACAGCAGGGCTCAGAGGGCCGTGATCAGGGGCGCAGAGCCCAGGTGGGGGCCTGTAGCCAGCGGTGCTCCCCAGGGTCAGTGCTGGGTCCAGTCCTGGTCAGCCTGTTCATCAGGGACCTGGATGAAGGGACGGAGTGTCCCCTTAGCCAGTTTGAAGATGATACAAAACTGGGAGAAGTGGCTGATAACAGCAGCTGGCTGCACTGCCATTCAGCCAGTTGGGCAGAGTTGGGCAGGGAGGAACCTCGTGAAGTTCAACCAAGGCAAGTGTAAGTCCCTGCACCGAGGGAGGCACAACCCCAGGCACCAGTACAGGCCGGGGCTGACCTGCTGGGAGGCAGCTCTGCAGAGAAGGACCTGGGAGTTCTGGAGGACAACAAATTGCCCATGAGCCAGCAGCATGCCCTGGTGGCCAAGAAGGTTAATGGAACCCAGGGGTGGCCAGCAGGTCCAGGGAGGTGATCCTCCCCCTCTACTCTGCCCTGGTGAAGTCACATCTGGAGTTCTGTGTCCAGTTCTGGGCTCCCCAGTTCCAGACAGACTGGGAACTACTGGAGAGGGTCCAGTGCAGGGCTACAGAGATGATGAGGGGCCTGGAGCATCTCCCTTATGAGGAGGGGCTGAGAGAGCTGGGGCTCTGTAGCCTGGAGAAGAGAAGACTGAGAGCGGATCTTGTCAATGTCTACAAATACCTTAAGGGTGAGTGCCAAAAGAATGGGAGACCAGGATCTTGTCAGTGGTGCCCAGCAACAGGACAAAGGGAACAGGCACCACCTGCAGCACAGGCAGATCCATCTGAATATGAGGAAGAACTTCTTTACTTTGAGGGTGGCAGAACACTGGGACAGGCTGCCCAGACAGGCTCTGGAGTCTCTTCTCTGGAGACATTCCAAACCTGCCTGGACATGACTCTGTGCAACCTGCTGTAGGTGAACCTGCTTTAGCAGGGGGTTGGACTAGATGATCTCCACAGGTCTCTTCCAACTCTGACCATTCAGTGATTCTGCATAATACTAGTATTAAGACAAATTATATTATTTTTTTTTTCAGACTTGGCTCCAAGTATTCTAAAGGACTAAGAATTCACAGCTGATGTTATTTCTACATGGGAGAATTTTTCAAAGGTGTTAAGTTGTTAAATATCGTGTTGGCAGGCAGCTTATGTATCTGGACAAAGCAATACTTCTAAGATAACACATGCAATTGTATTAACCTGTTATATCAGGAGACTTTTTTTTCTTTTTTTTTTTTTTTTGCAATTTGTCTTTGTGGTCTGAAATATTTGCTTTATTGATGCAAGAGGAATAAAGTCATTGATGTAAATACATCAAGAATGCCATTCTTAGTCTAATTTTAACATAATGAGCAACACTCATGAACACATAGGCTACATCTGTAAATTTTCCTAGGCACTAGAACTCTGAAAAAAACACAGCCACTCTCCCAGTGACTCCTGGGAATGGTTCTGGGTCACATGGGTTCAAAAGCATTCCCAACAGACAGTCTGCATGCAGCTACCTCAGAATAATATCAGTTGCTTTTCCCCCATCATTCTCATTGCATAAACAGCCTTTAAATTTTACTAGTTTAAAACAGCAATGTTGTGCAGTGAAAAATACTGCATTAGATGTAGAATAGGATGCAATATAACATATATTCTTTCTAAATGTCACTTTCATTTGGAGGACATTTACATTAAATGAAAAATAAATACAATAAAAGGGAGTAGGCTGTTAAGCAGATCATTCCCACTGATGACTGATTTAAACATTTAGCTAATACTGGATTGACTCTTCCTCTAGATATGTGGAAAAAGATGAGAAAGTGACACAACATCCTCTGTAATACAATAATCGTCCAAATACCTAGCAACTGTGGGAAATCTTTCAGTTCTTTCATTTACCTGACAGAACTTCATTCTTTTCAGCTGTGAGACCACCCTAACTACTGGTACAGTGACATTATGGAATAGGTATATAGTCCGTTTTTCTTGTGGAATCAGATTCAGTAGGAAGGCAGCAGTGGGCTTAGGTCAGTCCTCTTCAATTCACTGACACTATTTATAGTGTACGAGTATCCTCTACTGCCATAAGAGAGGAGAAGAAACTATGCTTTTACCATGTTTTATTTTTTCATGATTTCCCCCCCCTCAATGAATGTACCCACACTGCTGGATGCTCCAATACTTACATTAGCTAAACTTTTTTCAGCTTAATTGTGTGTGGGGTTTGTTTCATAGTTTTTTTATTAAAAAGTGATTTTATTACATTTAGGTTCTGAATTAATGTCTTCTCAGCAAACACCATTCAAAGTCTAACCATTTCATTTGCATATTTATAAAGATGTTTAATTGAGGATAAATAAAAAACAACATTCTGTGCTCCAAATTTCCCTCTATCTCAATATTTTTTTCCTTCATTCTTAGAAAGTTCTCTTATTACCATTTGATATATTAGCTTGGGTCATATTTTCTGCCCTTTCACACTGAAGCAGAATGCCAAGTAAAGAATGTTACTTACTGCCAAAGGTTTTCAGAGAGTGTAATTAAAAGTTTGTCTCCCTGTTTTTATTTAGCTTTTCCTGGCATTTGACTAATTTGGCAGCATATGGTAGGTTTGTTTATTAACTTGTGCATAGTAATTAAAGCAGTGCTTTAACACAGACACACACGAGAAATGTGTTCTATTTATATTTGAGGGGAAGACTTCTTTTAAAAAAATCTACACAAAATGAAAGGCATTTTTGAAATTAATTCTGAAATCTGGAGGTGTCTGGATGGATTTCTGTAACTGACTTTATAATAACCCATTTTTTATGAAAAGAAGTATTAATGGGTATTTTAATTAGTGTGCCAGAAATGTGGCCTCCAGAAATAAAGTACATACAATTATATGTACTTAGGAGAGTGACAAAATGTCCTTTGGCACAAAGACATCCATGTTTTAGACAACCTGTGTTTGCTATTTAGTCATTCAGAGTCCTCAGCATTTGTCTTTGGAAACAGATTTATGTCCGTGATAGGTAATCAAGAGCTTCACATTAATAGCGTGTTTACTGGTAACATGCTGATGCTTAGCAGCCATTTCTTCTGGAAAACTGAATCTGTTTCTTTTGTGAATAATAAAATAAATTTTCCCACTTGGTAATTCTGTAAGAATAAATGCATACCATTACACATAGCAATATAGTTAACAGTTCAGCTTAGATCTCTATTTTATTAATACAACACTAGCTACTTGTCATGGAATTTGACCATTGCAGTATTTATTAAAAAATAATATTAGCTATTTTATTTTTAATCTTCAATACTTCCTGCTTATTTAATGTCCTGCTCTGAAGGAAAGAAAGATTTCTATGCTATAAAGTTATACAAAATTTACATCGTCAATTAAAATGTACTGTCTTTTGTAGTGTTGTTACTCCTTTTTTTCTCCATGACTTGGTATACAGTGATAAGCCAGTAGATTTTATCCAGTAATTTGAGGAAAGGAGGAAGATGTTTAGGATCTGATACATGTACTGAACTTAACTTCGCAAACAATCTCAGAAATTAGTAATGATAGACAAAAAAATAAAAATATGTAAAGTATTTATGGTGAGACACAATGCCAGTGAGACTGGAATCTTGAACAAAGTTAGCTTGATATGAGCTAAATGAGTTATACTAGGATGTAAAAAAGATAAATTACTTTCACTGGAGGAAGGATGGATTTCTTCATTAACTGTATGAGCAACAGGAGAAAATGATATACTACCTTACAAGACAGAACAGACTTCCTTGATAGTATCTGAAAACCCTTCATAGATTACACACAAAACCAGTAATGATGCTGTCAATGCACTGAAATAACAGGCTACATGTACAGAGAGCTCAAACAGGTTTTACTGTTGTCACCCCTCTTGCCGGCCCAACAACTTCCCAGGATAACAAATACAACCTAATAAAATTATATATGCTTGCTCAGATTCCTGGAACAAGTATGTCAGTCATCTTTAGACTTTCACTACATAATGACAATTCTCGTATTGTAATGATGAACGATAGGCAAAATCAATTAATGTGAAACTAAATTACATCAATCTATACATAAGTTACACGAAAGCAGAACAGAACATACAAACTCTGTGCTTTTGGATGTCTCCATTCTAGAACGGGATGTAGTCTCCAGTACTCAAGCCCAGCTACTGTCTCAAAGTCTACGAGAAAATGTCAGGCCATTCATCTGAACTTAAAATGTTGTCTATACTCGGCTGTTTGTTCTGTTTGTTTTCCCAGGGGCTACCAGAGTCTCTAGCTGCACTGGGTTCAGACCCTTAATCCCTTGGATTTTATTTAATAATGAAAATAAGAATATTTGTGGGTCTTCACACTACCAAAGGACCTGCAGAAGGCTGGGTGTGTAGCTCCACTAAATGCCATAAATTTTTAGTTATTTGTAACTGTTGCAGCAGAACCTCAGTTTGCAAGTACGCTTTATGTTTATAGACTGCTTAAGGTTTCTCTAAATATTCCCACTACAGGCATTAAATAAACATAGCTAGAATAGATATTGACATATTGTTGTGTAGCAATAACTAGGCTCTTTCATAGCAGAAGCTGCCGTCTCCCAGCAGTGGGGTGATTTCAAGTAGCCAGCCCACGTTCTTGATCGAAGAGGTATGTCAACTCTTCTTGTTTTTAAACAGTGTCTTGCATGTGCAATACCAGATTTGTACAACCCAAGAAAATTTCACGTGTAGGGGAGAAATTGAAATTTGTTGCTTAAAAAATTATGAACTTTGCTTGCTTAGAAACTTATGTTCAGACGACCAGGAGCTGAAGCAGAGGACTTGCTCTCTAAACAAGTAGTTCAGGGCCCAGATGTAGATCACATATTTTGTACAAACTGAAGGTTTTCTAGTACTACTTCTAAAATACCATTTCTACAAAATTCTATTTTTTCTTGTTCCTGTGCCTCGTCCCAGGAACTTTTAAGTCATTTGGGATATGAATCATATATATTTTTCTAGTAATATCAGCACTGTGAAAACTTCTTGATTAACTTGCAATCTCACAACTGAGGCTTGGTGCTTACAGGGGTCAAATAGTGGAGCAGCACAGCAATGTTGACAAATTCCTCCAGTGAGAGAAACTCCCAGCTTTGTCCTAAAAAATTCCTTCATACCACACAGGAAACTTCATGACTGTGAGTCTGGAGAAGGGGTAGTGAGACAAAGCACAGGCGGCTGAGTGCTAAATATTGAAGCAGTTCATAAAATGATACAAGATTCTGAAATCAAATGATAACATACTAGAGGTATAGGTTCACCCTCACTACCATGGTTAAAGAAAATAGTGCTAAGCAGATACAAATATTTAACCACAGAATCACAGAGTAACTGAGGAGGGACTTCTGGAGGTCATTACTGTCCAACAGCCCTACTCAGTGAGGGACACTTAAAGAAGGTTGCCCAGGACCATATCCAGGCTGCTTTTGAGTATCTCCAAGAATGGAGATTTCACCACTTTTCTGGGCAACCCATTCTAGTTCTCCATTTAGATTTGTATATTTTATTGCCTTGTGAGAGTTGTGTTACCCAGAGCAAAAATACTGTTACAGCCTATGAATCTGTGTCAGTTTAGATCCGGACATACATTAGAAAACAGGCTAGCGCTGGCTTAAATTAATACTTGTGATTTTAACTACAGATAAAACCATCCATCAGGTAATGGAAGAACCAAAATACCACAGAAAGAAAGAAAGAAAGAAGGAAAGAAAGAAAGAAGGAAAGAAAGAAAGAAGGAAAGAAAGAAAGAAAGAAGGAAAGAAAGAAGGAAAGAAAGAAGGAAAGAAAGAAGGAAAGAAAGAAGGAAAGAAAGAAGGAAAGAAAGAAGGAAGGAAGGAAAGAAGGAAGGAAGGAAAGAAGGAAAGAAGGAAAGAAGGAAAGAAGGAAAGAAGGAAAGAAGGAAAGAAGGAAAGAAGGAAAGAAGGAAAGAAGGAAAGAAGGAAAGAAAGAAGGAAAGAAAGAAAGAAAGAAAGAAAGAAAGAAAGAAAGAAAGAAAGACAGAAAGACAGACAGACAGAAAGACAGACAGAAAGACAGACAGAAAGACAGACAGAAAGACAGACAGACAGAAAGAAAGAAAGAAAGAAAGACAGAAAGACAGAAAGAAAGACAGAAAGAAAGACAGAAAGAAAGACAGAAAGACAGAAAGAAAGAAAGACAGAAAGACAGAAAGACAGACAGAAAGACAGACAGAAAGACAGACAGACAGACAGAAAGAAAGAAAGACAGAAAGACAGAAAGAAAGACAGAAAGAAAGACAGAAAGACAGACAGAAAGACAGACAGAAAGACAGACAGAAAGACAGACAGAAAGACAGACAGACAGACAGAAAGACAGAAAGAAAGAAAGACAGAAAGAAAGACAGAAAGAAAGACAGAAAGACAGAAAGAAAGAAAGAAAGAAAGAAAGAAAGAAAGAAAGAAAGACTGATCATAACTAAATTAGACAGTTTGCATATTTAATTACGTAGTTTAAGTTATAAATGCTCAGCACTTCTGATTATAAGATTTTTGGTCTTCTAGTCAAAATGACATATGAAACAGTGGCACTTTTCATATTTAAGAGGCATTAATTTCTGCTATAGAACGAATTTGAACTTCTTTCTACTGCCTTGGTCCACTGATTTTGCTGTTGGATGCGATAGGTTACTTCTCATGCCCTTGAAGAACTACAGCTTTCAATGATTCTGTCTACATGGACAAAACCCCCCCCACTGTTCAGACAAAAGTAGATTTTTACAATAAGAAATGAAAGAATGAATTTAGCAGTATAAAAGGTATAAAATCGGAACTTACACTGTAGTTTGCAGACTTAACATATCACACAAAACATATACCTTAAATTCTTAAACCTTGTTACATTCCTCTTATGGAAAACAGCCGTAAGTGTATCTTTGTTCTTGGGCAATACGTAACACATGTATTTTCATGTGTTTGATGTCTTCCCTGTTTTTCACACTTTCAGAAAGAATTGCTTCCAAAGTGACTATTGTAATTTGGAATCCCTGGCATATACAAATTATGTGTGTTATACCTACTCATCATTATACAGCTAAAAACAGAAGTGGAAGGCTCATTAAGAGTCAAAATGTTTTGCTTCCCAAAAAGCTATTTTCTTATTAAAATGTTAACTCCTATAGATTTTACTTTGAGAAAGTATGAGAAAAAAGTGGTAAAAAAAATTAATTGTGCATAATATAAGACATGAGAAATTATATTCCTTCAGTAGATGAAAATTAAGTCAAAGGCACCATAGTGGACATTACCTGAAAAATTCATTTTGAGTCAGTCACAGTCTCAGTCAGGTGAGATGTGTGCACAGAAAGAACCAACAGACTAAACCGTTTCTCCTCCATCAACCATTTCAATGCTTGCCTTGCAGGGTATGCATATTTTCTTTTACACATATGCATGGTGTGAACGTGTGATGAAGGCTGAGACTCTAATGTAAACAGAAATTTTACGAACTCATCAGATTGAAGCTGCATTTACTACTCATCACCAGAAGCTAATGCCCTGTGCATTGCAGCTACAGTGATCAGGTAAGGATATGGAATATTGCTCCAGAAATTTTAAGAATCACCTTCTGTTCCTAAGGCCAGGGATAGTAGTCAAACTTAACAACTTTAACAAAAAACAGTCAAAGTATCTGGCAGTGTTTAAACAAATATAAAGCAAATTTTAAATGCAGTTTGTGGCTAATAAAGAGGGAAGTGTTCCCATGAAAAATTAGAAAATACAATTGTGTCTTCACTGGGAGTATTGCTTTAGTAATTTCTAAGCTGGCACTGCAGCATGTTTAAATGACACAGACAATACTACTAATAAATACATAAAGAAATAGCAGGAGTAAAAGAAGTCCATGTAAGTGTCAAAAAGAAGTAGAAGGTTCAAAATGTCTTTCTCTGACCTTTACTGAGAAGTCAACTGAAACATGAAATGGGAAAAGAGGCTTTGCCTTAAGCTGTTAATAAAGCTGAATTTCTGAACACCTTTGCACCTTATTTCAGTCCAATCAGCTTCCAGACACCAGAATTGATCTCATCTGCAAATTCAAAGGTTTATTTAACAAAACATTAATGAGATTTTTGGCAAGTAATATCGTAACTACCGAAAGGAAAATGTATGGCTCATCAGTTCCCTTGTCAGATGGCTTCTTTTTCCCTGGGTGACTGAGGATCAGAGCTTTTCTTACTTACAGACTCTTTCCTAGTACGGTTGAAAGGCATCAAAAAATCTTAGCTTCTGCTTCCTTATTTACGTTTCTCAGTTCACATAATTAGTAAGATGTGTAACACGTGTATGAACTAATGCCCTTTAGCTATCTAGAGTGTTGGCCATTTCATAATTTTGCTAAATATGTGATTAGACAGAAATTGTAGCAGTCTAATCAATAAAATAATAAAAAAGTGTCACTCTGGTTTTCATTCACATACTAATAAAACCGATCTTTTAACATTTCCACATTTTACATTTTTGCAATTGTTCTGAAAGTTTTAAGTATCATTAGATGCTCAATAGCTAAAAGACAAGAAGTTGTATCAGTAAGATAAAGATCAAACCTTCACCTTAAAAGAAATAGTATTTTATTTGCATTATTAGACACATTAATTATACTGTGAAATTTATATACAAACTAAACATCATATATTCAACTGTTAAATTGAGACAAGAATATCTAGAAAAGATCACACTACAGCTATATTCCATTAGTTTTATTTGCATCTGTTGGGGATATTTCCCAATTTCTGGGTTCTCTCAGCCATGTGCACAGGAAGTTTTTTTAATAGTATATAATAACGTAACAGCCCAGAAAGCTAAAACAATTCTCGTTGTTTCTATAGTTTTTAGCTTTATAAATGTGTTTATTCACCCACATATGTACTGTGGGTGCAAAACAGTCATGTGGTTATATCTCCACAAAAATCATTTTGAAATGAGTGAAATCCAGTATACCAAGCAGGCATCTGACTTCCATATAAGCTCAAACCACACACCACTTGCATTGGTTTTGTCAACACCAAACAGAACAATTCAGACGTGTATGTGTGAAATTCCCTCTTGACATAAAAACTAGTAAAAATGTCAAAAAGCTGTACAGGAAAGTCTTCTCAGAGTATTTATGAACAAATAGATACTGTTTCTCAAACTGATAAACTGAAAAGAATGCCTATGATGCCTATGATGAATTAAGCAATGTGTTTTGCCAAGGTACTTACTGTTGACATACACCATATTATACAGCGTGATAAAGGAAGTTTTACCTATCTGTGTTTCATGATGCACACCTACTTAGTATTCTGACAAAAATAATTTGTTAATGAAAATGATGGATGAGTATGTATTACAGAATACATGCCTGACCCTCAAAGGATATGCATTTTTTGAACGCTCAAATGCAGAATTTTATGCAGATAATCATGGTTTCAATACTACAGACCTCAGTTCTCTTCCTCTGCTTTAATCAAGAAAAAAAAATCAGATAAGGAGATCATTATCTGGGTTACTTTGAGAGTTTCAGAATAATATTGCACTTGGCCCAGAAATACACCCTTAGGAGAGTGCATTGCATATTCTCTCTTCTGCCAAACCCACAGTATGAGTAGGAGTTATTTCCATTCTGAAGCTTTGGGACTTCGTTCCTAGTCTGATGGCTAAAAAGCAGTTGTCAAACTATTTCTTTCATGACAGCCACTAAGTCTTTGTTCTCCTATGCTTTTTCACAGTATTGCAACTTGTTTCTGTCGTCTTTGTTCTTCCTGAAGTATATGTTCTTGTGCATTTTCCAAGTGATTTCAATCCAAGTACACAAGCATCAACCACATTTGTCAGTGCAGTGGTGTACACATATACTCACACCAACACCCGCATGTTTTTTCTTTGTTCAGGTGGTGAAGAATTCTGTGAAAACCAAACTGACACACAGGTACATATAGACGTGGAGGGTTTTTTACCATTTTATTTCAGTGTCTACAATTGTAGTTTTCTATGGTTTTGAAATTGTACACATAGGAGTCAAATACTATATGACTATTTCCATGAGCTCACACTGTTCTAACATCACAGTAAATGTTTCATATACAGGTACCGATGAAAATCTTATATGAAGTCTAATCATTCATAAATACAAATACTTATTTATTCCAGTGATTTGGATAAGCACTATTACATGCATTCTTCGGTAAAAACGAAGTATATTCCTTAACTTCCATTTTACTTTCTGCTCCAAAATAGTATTTCTTTTTATGGAGAAGAGACTACTGATTAGGCTTTTACTATTCCCGCTTTCTGTACTTGATAAATTAATCTTACTACTAACTTGCAAAATTGACAGGAAGGTTAGGTGCCAGAAAAGGGTTACAGTAAGGATTTAATTCCTTATTGGTTAGAACATTCATTAATCAGTGGTAATTTACATTAATAGAAATACATTGATCCTTCTCTGAGGGCCCTCTCTTGTGAGTAATTTCATCCTCCAGCAGACATTATGAGATACATTAGGAACTGGCATTTCAACAAATGAGAATGGCTTGACTAGAAGAGAAATACCCAATGAATGACCAAATTGGAAGTTGTTTAATTTTTATATTGTGTTACCTGATGTTATGGCAATATTTAAGGAAAATGCACCTGGATTCCCTCATAAATTTCACCGAATAAAATGTTGTAGTAACATTCATTGGTAATTAAAGAGATCAGATTTTTCATGCGATATTTTTCATATGTGTAATTTCAGAAAAACTTCTCCTGCTATTTGATATGGGGAATTCATGTGAAAATTTATATTAAAAGAGAAATTACATGGAAAGAATGTAAAACTAATATTTTCATCGCATTAAAGTAAGTTTTTGGGCTCAGATCTAAGCACAGAGCAGGAAACAACTATTTCTCCAAAGGAGTAGCTACAGGGCAGAACTACATCCACATTTGCACTGAGTTGTTCTTGAAATAAGAGAATGAGCCATTTTTATACTAACAGACAGGCAGGATTATCTCAGTGTTCTTCCTATTTCCATATAATTCTTAGCTTCTGAAAATTGTTAAGAGATACTGACGAAAACTAGATGTAAACCTCTCTGATTAATTGGGAATATTATTGTCCAAAATGCTGTCTATAAATACAAGTTTTCACCTACTCAAAGACAAAAAGATCAAGATCCTGAAGAAACAAGATATAAAAGAAGAAATAAAATCTCTGATTAAGGAGGGAAAGTTGGGATGCCTTAAAAACACCATCCTTTGCTGCATACAGACACGGTAGCAAGCTAAGACAGAAATTATGAGTGGTTAAATCACAACAATGTATTTCAAGACTACTTGGTCTATTTACTTGTCTGTCATATAGCCAGTCCAATTCTGTATTGTACAGTGGAAATACCTGAGCTTTATGTCTCAGTTCTCACTTCTGTAGAACGTATGGTCTGCTACAACATGGGTGTGATATTCTATGGGTAAGAAATGGAAAGAAAAATCTCTGAAGAAAAATTATCTACAAGTAAATCAAGTGGACTTGGGTCAAAAAAGCAGAAAAAAACCTTGTGTTTTACGTATGTTTTCTAGACTATGTCTAAGAGTTAGAAAATTCTCAGTTTCAATTCCAGGAAGATCTTCCAGATTTCTGTTTTTCTGTACATTCCATATTGTCAGTGCTAATTTAAAAGTACAATCAGTAACTAAGAAAACATTAACATATTAATCCAAGTTCCCAACTAGAATGCCATTATTCTGTAAGTGCAGATCCCTCAACATGTTTTGCAGCACATCATAAATTACAAATTCATTTTGCATATTCAGTGAGAGACTCTGTTATTCAGGTAGTATTATAAACCCTGATTCTCATTTGACAAAATAAATTGGTAAACAAGAAACTGAGAAAAGTTGTCACTGTAACATAAAATACGTTATGGGCATTAAACTTAACTCAGTAGAAAATAGATTTTGGCAGTTGGAAGACTACAAGAAGTAGGAGGGAAGGTGAAGTGAGGGTCTGTCTGTGACAAACGTCACAAAGACCTAGATTATACAGAAGAAATTATTTCTGCAGCGTGCCTAAGATTTTTAAGAGTGATGGAAAGAGTAAGAAAGTGGGGGGGGCGGGGGGGGAGGGGAGGAAATCCAAACAACCACCAAAAACAACATCCTCACCTAACATCATCAGGGAACAGCATAAAATCAAGGAATATCATGAGGACTTCCACAAGAAAAATATGGGAAGGACCTTCCCATGCACCTACATAAAGTGTTTAAATCTTACCTAAACACCGTTCTGCCTTTTGTTAAATTTATAGAGCTAATTTGTATTACAATCACTTTTTCTGTGACACAACATCTTATTCTGTCTTTCCTTTGTACCACCGTGGTGATAAAAAAAACCTATTTGCCCTCAGCAGAGGGATTCCCTTGGCCTCCTTCTTTAAGAACGACGAGTGAGTCATTTAAAAGCTCTCCCCCGTCATGAATGAGGACCAGCTCACTGGTGAGTGATGGCCACCCGCACTTGCTGATTCACTTGGCACTTCACTTGGCAAAAAACCCGACTGGAATCTTCCATAGTGCATGAAAATACTACTGCCAACCGCAGCAACTCCACATGCTAACAGAGGCTTGCCAGTGTAAACTCCAAACTGAATGAAGGCTATGAATGTGCCTCACAAAAATAAATGACAGAAACAAAAAGCTTTCAGACATTTTCAACGCCAAATGAGCATACTACAAACTGGAACAGAAAGAATGACAATCTAGTCAATCAGTGCTTTCAACAAACTTCTGAAACTTAAAGGCTGAAAGTTGTAAGAGGCTGTATCTCTTTGTTGTATGGTTTGTTATCAGTATAAAGAATATCCTCTGACACCCTCAGTTTTGCACAGGAACTTTAGAAAGCTTAATTAATTCAGGCCTTTTCTTAAGCTGGCGATAACAACCTTATACATATCTTTACTTACTTGATTTGATTATTATTTTACTATTAAAAAAGAAATTAGGGTGACTGCATGTGAAAAAGTTGAGAAAGTAAACAGTCCTTTCTTCTCCTCCAAGAAAAAAAAAAAAAAAAAAAAAAAAGATTACTTCTTAGGAAAATATACTATAACTACTAATGGAAATATTATTGCAAATCAGGCTGATGGAAAGCTAAGCAAGATCACACCGAAAGATTTTAAGAAGAATTCATAAAAGACTTGCACATATACACATAGTGGGAATGCACAAAGCCAGCACTATTAAGGACGCATCCAAAACCCTACCAGCGAGGGAGACAGATACAGTACCTACCTAAATGGGAGGATGTGACAGAAACAGAGGGACACTAAGTGAAAATGCTTTACCTCCCATCAGTAAATTTGTCCCTGGATACATAAATAAGGGAAGTGACGGGCATAACAGTCGACAAAGGTGTGAATGAGAAGAATATATCAAAACAGTATCAGATGTGCATATTCTGACCAAAGAAATAGAGGCTTAGTATTAGGAAATCCTGACAATCAGCTGAATAGCTCAAGGAATTAACTCCTATCAATGGTATGAAGGAAACGGGGTTCTTTGTCATATTTTATGTTCCAGTTCGGTCAGCGTGATCGGTTTGGCTTTTAACACTTGAACTCCAGACTATGAGAGACTTTTGTGGCCTTTCATGTACAAAAATCTCCAGGAAGCTTTCAGTACATCAAAATTTTGACATTAGAATCCGACAGTAAATGCAAAATCACCAATTATCAATTGAAATGAAGGACCCAAGTAATATTGGAATGTAAGGAATACAGAAAAAGGCTTTGTATTTTTCAGAAACTCAAAAAAAAAATGATACCAATTTCTAAAAAGGTATCCTAGTATGTCAATAAAGCTCTATCAAAACCAAGTCCTGCTGTTCTACCCACTTATGCTAGGACTGAAATTGGTCCATAGTGATTAATTTGAACTAAGTAGGGTATGTATGGTATATGGCTCAGTTATTGACCCATAGCACTCTCTGGTTCCTCTGAGAACACTATGTCTAGTGGTTCCAGTGCTGATGTGTGAAATGTTCTAACAAACCAGAAATCAATGCAGAGTGCACAGTAAACAGACACAGTCAATGAGCTATTCATTACCTTTTGTAAACCTTCAGTATAACTGGTGTGTGGTCAATTTATAAACTGTAATCAACTGTGGCTTTATTTAATCTCATATAAAACAAGACAAAAAGCTTCACATTTTATGTAGTCATAACAACATGAAACTATATAGGTAAGTAACAGGTAAGTAATCAGACACCTGAATGCACCCTCCACCAAATAAAATATCATATTTGTCTTTTGATCTCTAATAGAAGCTGTTTACTAAACACCTCAGTAGCGTACCCAGCAAAGATAGGTTTCTATGTGTGATACTTTTACTAGGTATTTTTTCTCATCAGTAGTTAAAACCTAAATCCCAGATGCTTTTTTAAATAAATTGTTGCCTTCAAGATGGCAATTTCTACTACCAAAAGGAGGGCACAGAGGAAATACATATTCGGTAATGAATGGGTTTTTGTATTTACTTACTGACAGAAATCTTTTTTATCCTAAAACTAATTCAAGTTGGTAAAGGACAAAGTTAGCCTTTTTGTTTTGAATTGAAAGCAAAATAACAAACTCCGTAATCACATAAAAGCAATATAAAATATTTGGATAGCTTCTAAAAATAATCAGTCTGTAAAAGATGACTGCTTTCAATAGAGAGCAGTGATGTTGGATTTATTTCAAATCCCTGAATATAAAGAGCAAGAAACAAAGTAGAGAGAACAGCACCGGAAAGTTTAAAGAAAATTTCTTTACCATTCACCTATTACTTCTTTGCCAGAAGCAGATGGATTATAGGCATCTAGATAACTTGTCCCTCCTTTTTGTTCGGTTTGGTTCAATTCAGTCTGCTGGGCTTCCAGAACGTCTCCGTTTTCAGTTATGGAGTTCTGTACAGCTCTGATTTTTTCCCCCTTCAGGGTACTTTTGATTTCTGCATGGCCAGCAGGTGGACGATTTAAGTACCTTACACCACACAGTTCATCTAAGGGAATGTTTACAAAGTTTTTCTAGTGTATTCTGAGCCAAAGGAAACCACATGGTGTTATCCCATTGCAGAGCCTAAGATATCATACTTTGTTTCAGTGCTGGGTTAATTGCAGCCATGTGGTTTCATGGCTCAGCGCACAAGCAGAATGAACTCTCTGCCCAAAGTATTAGACAAGTGAACTTGAAAATATCTGTGTGGGCATATCCCAGAGAGTGGCAGCTTCTTCCCATGGAAGCTCAAAGGAAAGAGTGAAACAGAGAAAACAATGTTGTGAAAGGTAAGACAAAGAAGGCTGAGCAACTTCCACACACCCAAACCCGTTAAGATCATATCTGAATTAAAGGAAAAATAAATAAATATACTTGGCAACATCTATCTCTGTTCAGGTTAAGTAGCCGAGTATTTCTGTTGCTGCTGTAAAATTCTCAGGAAAAAAAAGAAGTTCTTAAATCTGTATGATGTGACAATCTGAGAAGATGTGTTGAAATTATGTCAGACTTTGTTATGACCCCATGTTGATGACAAATTATAGCCTAGTGAGGGCAAACTATTCACAAAATAAACTTATGATGTGAAATAAGTTACCCAAGTCATAGGGTACTGACAACAACTTTAAAGTGAAGTTCAGAAAACACAACTGTCTAGGCAGTTATGCTCAAACTTTTTGAACTATATGACTTATGTATTTACAGGGAATTAATAAAAAATACATTACTAAAAATATTTAATTACTTCAGCCAGCTACTGCTCACAGATTAAATGTATGATGTGTCAATACTACGTTGATGAAGACTGTCAACTATGTTATAAAGCCAGAGATCCAATGTCATTATTGACTGTTAGATTTGGAAAATTTTGTTACTTCCACTGCTATATTTAGTTAATAAAAGGAGTAATCTACCTCATATTCATCCTCTCTATGCTAGCTTATTTGCCTATTAGTCCTTGTAGTTGTTACTAGCTCCTTAAATTTTTTAGGAATAAAAGAATTGGCTGCAATTCCAGGTTATACAAACCAAATTAACATGTTTCTCATAAATAAATACATAACACATTTTCTATTACAGCTTTATTAGTGCTTGGAGCAATTTTTAGTTTAGCAGTTCTTAAGTAGGAAATAAAAAGCACTAAATGGTGGAAAGTCATCTTTCAGAAAGATTTAGGATTCAACTATAATATGAGTCTTGCTGAATGAGTCAAGGAAATACTAAAATCTTTTCCCTTGTGAATCCACTCATCTGAACTGTTCTTTTCTTAAAAGTAACTGGAAGGCCTGAAATATTTCATTCTTTCTAGTGTGCTAGACAAAAATCAAGGGGCACACATTTTTATATATTTCTTATTTTTGAGTGAGTTGGTATAAAAAACATGGCAGAGACCCCACAAGAAATTTCCCTTTCAAAGAATGTAACATAAAATTAATCGAAAATGGAAGTACCTGCAAGCTGAGCCTAAAAAAAAAATATATATAACTATATATAACAAAACTATACTTTTGTGTTTAATATTTTGGTTTTGCATATGCCATATATGTAATATTATTACTAATCTATTTTAATGCTAGACAATTCTAAAAAAACTTTAAGCGGGCAAACAGATTGAGAAAGTGCCAAGAAAATACATATCTATTAACAAATATTCAAAAATTCTTTATGAAGATGGTTTTCTGGGAGAACGGATCCTCACAATCTGTGAGAATGTGATTTTTTAGTAGTTTGTTGTTGTGAGTTTGAATTCCAGTTTCATTTTGTAGATTAGCTGCTCTTGAGTGGTGTTCAGCATGAAGGTAATGCTCTCAAAAACATTCTGGTGAAGTGACTGTTCTACCACAACACTAAATTGCTGTGTTGATTTTGGGTCGGGTAAAGTTAATGTTCTTCATAGGCGCTCATATGGGGCAAAGTTCTGGATTTGTGCTGGAAACAGTGTTGATAATGCAGGGATGTTTTAGCTATTGCTGAGCAGCGCTTACACTGAATCAAGGCCTTTTCTGTTTCTCACCCCACCAGCGAGTAGGCTGGGGGTGCACAAGGAGCTGGGACAGCTGAACCCAACTGACCAAGAGGTATTCCGTACCATATGACATCTGCTCAGCAATAAAACTAGGAAGAAGAGGCCAGGGGACCGCTGCACAGGACTGGCGGCACTGGTCAGTTGGTGGTGAACAATTGTTTTAATTTCCATCACTTAATTGAGAGAAATAAAATCCAAGACATTTTCCTTTTCATGAAAAATTTACTACCTTTATTACTAGTAATGTATATATAATAACAACATAGTAATAAAAATTCTTATTTTATTTCAATTTTTAAACTGTCTTCATCTCAGCCCACAGGTTTTCTCACCTTTACCCTCCTAGTTCTCCTCGCCCATGCCACCACAGGGGGAGTGAGCCAGCAGCTGTGTGGGACTTCGTTGCCGGCTGGGGTTAAACCATAACATTTGCTATTACCAACTCAGAGGAAGGTGTGTGGATCTCTCAATTTCATACATTCTAGTTTTCTTTCCTAACAGCCTGTTGTTGCGGTAAAAAAAAATATCAACTTTGATGTACCTTTCACTCTAGATTTATCACTAAATATCACCAAACATATTCCACAATACTAGATGCTAAGTAAAACCAGGAGTATGTCCAACAAAAGAGCATAGGAATGGGCAGTAAGGTGGAGAACATGAGAGCTGCTGAAGATTTTGACACTGCCCAGTCTCTGAAAATGTAATATCTATTTGAAGAAGCTCAAAGATTTTTATTTTTTGATGGATGCAAGTGCAGCTGCTAGAAAAAGAATTTGAAAAAATATAGCTGTATTTTACTTAATATCACAGAGTCATGCATAATAAAGTAGTTTGATAGCCTACAACTGTGTGAAGAAAACCAGAGAAGGCTCCCCACACAGAGGTAAAAAAAAGCTAGAAAAAAAGACTGTTCTAATGTAATACACATTCTATTGTAGTACAAGTGTGCTCAAGGAACCGTTGCACCGATGCATACATGGACTGATACTGACATAGTTCTGCTTGCATATACTCAGGAGAAGCAGCTAGTTATTGATTATTCTGATTGTCCAGACATGGCATTTCTGAGGAATACTTTGTAGCTGCTTTATAAAAATCTTTCATTGGCTATGCTAATGATATGACTACACTATAAAACTTTTATTTTTATGAGTTGATTTTTTTTCCCCCCAAGAAAGCATAATTTGATTCTATGTTTCAAATTAAATTTTGTGGAAATGGTATCAAAATTATTTAATCAATGGTGAAAAATATTAATGATCAGATTTAGATCCCTGTTTGACAGTAGCAACTTACAGAACAAGACATTTAAAAATGGAAGCATTGCTTGTTGACATAGAATGTTTAGAATCAGGCTATCTGACTATGTCTCCATTAATGCTGATCCTATCACTATCAGAAGCCTCTTAGACACCATGAAGAAAAAACAAATGTTAAACAAATGCTACATGGATAAACCTTCTGCCAAAGTGAAAAATAATGTAAATTTACAGCTTAAAAGTTTGGACACAAAAGATAACAGTACTTTGTGAAGTTCTGCCTCACTCTTTACAAAAGCAATCACAAGATAATCACATAAGACAATATAGGATGGCTGTCCAGTTTCTCCTGTATGGTGTCACCATCACTTCTAACAAGGCTTTGTATTGCGGGAAAAACTGAAGCTTCAAGAATTTTAGACTTGTCTTGGCCCACCTAGACATTTTTTTACTTATTACAGCAATTATCTACAAATAAGAACAATTGTGTTGTAATGCTGATTCAAACACATCTGTTTTCCAACAGAAAGTAATAAAGAGCAGTTATTCTGTATTCAGCGAATAATCTATGATGCTGGGGAAAAAAGTGCAGTGTACAAATGTGTGAGCACAGGATGATATACCACACCCCCCAAGGCTATGAGCAACTTGCCAGTGGTCAGTTACACTCAAAGGAGGATAATCTCGTGAGCTGGGCAAAGCCAGTGTTAAGGACAACAAAGATAAAAAGCAAGTATCCAGTTTAGATAAAACATACCGCATGCAGTGACTCTGGATATAACCTCGAAGAACCAACCAACAACGAAAGAACAAGTAATCAGACTGTTCCTAAGCATCCCAAGTGTATTGAAGAATGAACAGGAAGAATATACAAACTTCAACATCCCCCAGAACAATCACAATTAAAAGTTATAGAATGTTAATGACTTCTTGTAAACAACTCTCTTCCCTCTCTCCACCTCCCGGGGCCACTGCCCTCAGGACCTAAAAAGGCAGTGGAATGCTAAGCACAACCCAAAAAATGGGGCAGACACTGGAAAATTGTTAATTGGCTTTATCAAAAATAAGCTGTAAAAATGGAGTAATTTTTTACTGTAAGTTACATCAATTAACTGGGCTAATAATTCTCTGATTAGATAGCTAAGACTGACTAAGAAGTTTTCATTTGACAAGTAAGGTTTGCTTCTTTGACTGACGTAAACAGCAAACCATATTGCAACCACTGCTAGGATGTAATTTCAATGCAAAAAAAATCGCTAACTGTTGCAGGAAAAACCCTTCAATTTACATAGGTCTAATCAGCTTATAGCTGATAATAGCTCAAAGGAGCAAATCAGCAGCTTTCTGATTTATTAATGAGAAATAATTAACTAGCAATCAGTGAATTTTATATTCATTATTAACAATACAACAGATAAACTACAATAATAGACACTTTATAAATGTTGATAAACACCACCTAATTTTTAAATTCTCTAAACACTCCCACAGAGTTCCAAGGGCACCCACACCCGCAGTTCCAGGACTGCAGACACAGGCTGGGTTACAAGCACAACCCCCTCCCCTGGGAGGGCAGGTTACCTACCCACACAAACCCTGCCTGAGCAGTGCTCTAGCTTTGTGTGAAGCTGTGCCTCTCCCTACAGGTCGCTTACCCACATGCCAGTGCAAAAGCATCCCATGTCAGTTCCCCCACCCCCGAGGTGTGAGTCCCTACTTGTCACACCCCATACTGCGGTGATGGGAAACTTCCAGCAGTGTCAGAAGAGGTTTGACTGCCACTGTTTCCACTGCAAGGTATCTTCCCACCTGCTACACCTTTTACAAATTTCTTTTAAAGCAGACTTGTTTATTTCAAAAATATCGTTATGGCTCCCTGGTTGCCATTTAAGCAATCTGAGGCTTGTTTTACTCTTTAACATCACCAGTTTCAGGCAAACACCTCCTCAGACAGTTTTGGGTGTTCCCTTCACACATACCCTTCAACACTCACATCCTTGTCTTAACATCTCTGGTTGCCAAGGGTGGGCTGTGCTTGCAGTCCTACAGTAACAGATTTGTGGGCAGCGTAAACAAGATTGTTAAAACTTAACATAAAAAGAAGGTGAAAAGATCTCAATTATATACACAACAGGTCATAGGAAAAGTAGGGAACCAAGTTGTATCAGAGGAGCTTAACAGATGTGCAAGGACCAAGTAGAGGACCACTCTGATTAAAAACTATTAGACATATCAGAGACTGACATGACAAAGGAGTTCTATGCAGGGACTAACCGATACTGCTGAGTGATCCATTTGATTTTAAATTACTTTAGGAATCTTAATTACTGTAAGTTACTTGACAACCTGTTGAAGTTTAGTTAAAATATAATGCCTTTTGGTAGATTCTGAGATACCAAAACATATAAGGAGTTGTTCTGAGAATAAAATGATGTTAGCAACATAAGAAACTATCTCCTTTTGCTGAGAATTTATTTAAACTACTTGTCCTTGTGTAAAAGATTCTTTACAAGCTTCAATTTTCATTAATCATTATCTGAACTACTATAACTTTATTAATTTCTAAGACATTAGAAAAGGCTGGCATTATTCAGAAAATTCAGTTCATCCAAAGGAAAAGAATGTTATTCTCCAATGTCTGGAGGAAAAAATTAAAAAAAAAAAAACAAAACAAACAAACAAATTGTTCATCTGAGACGCACTAGTGCTTTGGAGCATGCAATTGTTGCGGTGATACCAAGGACACAGTTTACATACGTGCTAGCTGACAGCTGAAGTTAGTTTTATGGCTAAGTTCTTACATTCTTCAATTACTTTGTCCTTAGGGAAGTCAGTCAAACTCTCTACAGATCCTGCTGCGGATGAAATACACTCTTTCTTCATGAAAGAGGTAAGCATGCTACTTTCTACATGTGCACGGAAAGCTCTCGCTTTTTCTGACATTTCTTCTTGTGACTCAGAAGGCATTGGACTCTGGGATTAAAACCAGAAACATAAAATCCTGTGTGTTCTGGCAACTAAGCAGTATGTTAGAGAAGGGATAAGGAAAGGCAAAACCCACGAGGTCATTGGGGGTGCGGATGACAATGCTTTGCTAGATTCACAGGACTTAAAGGAATGCTGAAAGGACATGCAGCGTACAAAGGCCAAAGAGCAGAGGTAGATGGAAAGAACAGGCACTGAGAAGGAAAAGAGTAGAACCTGAGCAGATGCATTGAAAAGATTTTTGGATTGCGCGTTTACATTTTCTCAGTATTTACAACTGCACCTAAAAAGATGCTTTGAATATGAGAGTGCTATAAAATTAGGAATAACTAAAAAAAATAATGTTCTAATCCTTTAAATACGAACTTCCACAGTGAATGGACACTTGGTAATTTTCACTGCAATGCCTCTATACATTTTGGAAATAATATTACCATTGTAAAATAACAGTCAGATTGCGTAATACAGGCATCTTAAAATGGTCTATTTGAAAATTATTTTTTATTCAGGAAAGGATCTTGTAAAGGGTGAATTAACATGAAACCTTACATTCCCTGAGGAGCTAAAAGACAGATGTTGAAAAATGATGTGAACATACATGTTCATTTCTGCCCCCCACTAATACTTCACACTTCTGCAGTTGAGGCACTGTTTCTGACAGATTATCTTTAATAACTGCTGCATTTAGTCAAACTAGTCTATTTTCTTCAGCACCGAAATGCTCAGCCTCAGTCACTGAGATGACCTCAGATTGCTATGGGTGGCAGCTCTCACTAGATTTTCAGTGGTCTGTATGTTTCCCTCCAGCCTTCACTCTTCACAAGTAGAGAATCTCCTAAAGCAACAGATGCTCCCTAACTGAGAAGCACAGAAAGCTGAACTACAGTTGCTAAAACAGCTCCAGTCTTAGTATCTTCTAATTTTGAAACGCTTGACTTGAGGGTTTGATGCTCTTTTAACTTTTTTTTTTAGTGTAACAACCTATTTATGCCACAAAGACCAAAATATTATCTATAAATCACTCATCAGAGCTTTTTAAATGATTTACATTATGTTACACAGCAAATTATAAATATGGCACTATAAATTACTTACATGATTAATGCACAATATGTCTTGATATTGCAGATTTTCAAGAAGCCATTAACACAGAAGTGAAACTGAATGTAAAGTTTGGACATTTGGCTGAGTAAACTATTTAAAAACAATTTGTGACACAAATAAGAACACTTAAAATAGTTTTGTACATGTTACTATCATCAATTTGTTGGGTTTTTTAACTAATATAACTTTATTCACCATAAATTATACTCTTATCACACAGTATCTGATATAATCTTCCTGTTTGGAAGTCTGAAATCAATTTAGTTCTAAAGATTTCCTGTTTCCTGTATGAATGGGCTTTATATTTCAAAATCTCAGATTTCAAAACTCTACACATATTTTTACTCTTTCCCTAATGCAGTAGCATGAAAATCGATACTCTTCACTGCAATGTAAAAAACTCTGCTTTGGCTTACCCCATGTAATTTCTTGCAAGTATCTGCACTGAAGTTTCGTTACCACAAATGTCATAGCCATGCATCAGGAATATGATGCTTGTAACATTGTACTTTATAAATACTAGCATTATTATACACTTTCAGAGCAATGCAACCATTAAGGAATTTGTAAAACACCATAAACGTTGTAAAAATTAAGCACCTTTAAGCAGTTGTCTGATCTTTTAGTTCTTGCCTGACTTTTCTTCGTAGGGCTACAAATGGTAAAGAGTAGAACAGGAGCGATCTAGAATAACCACTCTAAGAGAGTCAGACAAAAAAAAAGCTTCTGGAATAAAGCACACAAAAATAAAAAGACTGAAGATCCTGTAATAGAACATGTTTTAAAAATTGTATCAAAAGTTTTATCAACTAAGGAAGGAAAATTAAGTTGAAATGCCTCAGTGGTTATCTAATCACTAAAAAAGACATAATATCCTTGTTAAAATATACATAGCACATGATTTTTCTATCTTTTTTATTTTATTTTTTTTTAGTTTTGAACTTCAGAATAGATAAATATTACTCTTTATTTGCCTGTGGCAGATCATTATGTATTGTAGCATTCTACTGGCACTTTACAGTCAGTATTTTCTGAAAGTCTGTTATAAAAACAACAAACAAAGCATAAGAAAATTCATTAGTGTTAAGTTCTGATTAAACTGATTAAGGGGATATAGTCACCTACATGGCAATGCAAAACCCAGCAATCACCATAATTCTTACCCAATCTCTTATTCATATTTAAAAGAGTGTTTTATTTCTGAGCAAAGAAAGCAAATGTAATTCAATTGTTTTTAATACAAGTCATGTGTCATATTCTTAGATCAAAATTTAATCTACAGATAAAGTTCAGGGTTAATAAAAACTGAAGTCTAGTGACACTTTTCCAATACATACAAAGCAGCATAAGGTATAGGAAAACACCTAATTTTTAATACCCTGCTCGAAGTGAGGATTCTAAGGTAGTTTCCAAGACAGTTTATGACAGTTTCAAGACTGGCAAGATTAAACCTGAGCTGCTCGAATTATCCCAAGACTTTAGCAAATTTTTGTGTTTTCCAGGATTATACAAAAACTCCACTGCACACAGTCATAACTGTCAACTGTATTAAGTTTTGAGAGGGTCCTCAAGTATAAGCATTGAGCTACTAACTTTTGAGAACTGGATTATCTGCGTGTGATACCACAGCCACTAATGGTAGCTGAAATCATGTGCCAGACAGAAAATATTGAAGAGAAGAAGTCACATGTAATAAGGTCCTGGTCTCTCCCTGCTAGCGAACATTTCCAGATCTTTCACCAAAAATTTCACTTCTTTCACAGCATTAGCTAACTGAATAAATTAACTATCAGTGAGATGTTATGAGTTTTATCAATAGCTGCCCATGACAGGGAAAATGATTACCAGTGAGCTCTACAGTCATCTCCTCATTGGCACATTTTGTACCAGTGAAGACTTAATATATACCATTATTTCTTTTATTACTTCCTGTCTTCAGTGCACATAGAGTGCACTTGATGCTTGGGATTTTGATTTCTGAGAAACAGCAATGCAACAGAAGAACAACTAGGATCAACAGAAGCTTCACTATGACCAAATGAAAACATATATGAAGTAATGTAAAAAAGCAAATTCTGTTCAGTTCAAATTCATTAACTAAATTTGGAGGATGGTTTTGCATTTAATTTCCCTGTTTCTTTGTTCCTTATTTGTAAAATAGACCTTAGCCTCATAACTAATGTGTTTATTAATGTTTATCTGTATTACAGAGTTATTAATGTTCATGAAGTACTGCAGCACTTGCATGACAACTGCCACGCTTACCCTATTAAGGAATCAACCATTTCGTATTCAGAGCAGTCTTTACATAATGCACAATAAATATGACACGCTGACACAGAGTAAGCAATGAAGGAAACCAAAAGTTGAATAATGAATATTTTTTCCTGAAGTAAACATTGTAATTTTATACATAAATTAAGTTTTATGCCTGGTTTAAAAAAAAAAAAAAAAGGAGAAATTGCATTTAAAAACTTTCCTAATGCACATGCACAGGGGAGCTGAAATAATTGTATTCATAAGTTTAATTCTAGCAGTTTCCCAGCCCAGCTAAATTAATTTTAATAAAACTATTTATACAGAGGATAGTAATATTTCTGGAGGCATCTTTGATAAGGGGGCAACATATTCTAACTGTCAAAATAAGCATTAATAAACCTGGCAAAACCAGTTTCAGATTATGTTAACATTAACACAGCTTTATGTCATGTTATCCAACTGTACAATATTGCCCATGTAAGGAATGGAATTTAGAAATCTTTGTGTGAATCTTATATATATATATATCTGATATTCAATAACTTCAGTAACTTGTTACAATATTTAAAGAGTAGAAAGTATCTAACAGATTACATTATGGCAAGCATTAATAAATACCTACTTTCTCCATAACGGTAATTACAAGCAGCAGTATGACTTACTAAAAATGTGAACATCGCTCATACAAAATGAATTTTCAAAAACTTGTTGGGGGAGTGGTCTCTTGCAAAACCTAAAGGAAAAGCATTTCTAACTTTTGGAACAGAGAGAGATATCTCTATTGCATAGCTGCTGTAGTCTCCAGAGATAAATGGCCTAAAAATGTGGAATTTTTCAAGGGAAAGAGCAGAAAACCAGATTTTCTTACCTCAGCTCATTAATGATAAAGTTATCTATTCATCGCTTCTCATATTGTACTTTATTGCTATAAGTAGTCTTTCTACGTTCTGGTTTTATAAATTTTAGCATTATTGTCAAAATTGTATTTGTGGAAGAAAGTAAGAATGGAGCAAAATCCTGACCTTGAGTAACAAGAGCATTTTGATTTTTAATATCAATAACAGTAGGTAAGTGTACGGATCCACTCAGGTTCTAAAATAAGGATGAAACATTGAGTGATCTATCCAAAGGTCTACCTACTACATTGATTTTAGAGTCCCATTTCCTGAGACTCTTCATCCTACGTGGGGTGACGCTGTGGCACTGAACTGTTAAGTCCATGACAGTGAATGTTCAGCCCAGTCAATAAGGTGGCACTAAAATGGGTTTTCCATGCATTTAAGTTATAGTGCTTAAAAGTAACAGGTAATTGAAAAAAAACCAAAACGGACCCTTACCCAAAAGCAGTACATATTCCTGAAAAAGGTATAAAATACCCATTTTCACCTATATTTCCTTGTCTGACTTAGCAATTTCCCCAGAAAAATAAAATATTTGGCATTTTTTCTTTGAAAGTTTTTAAGACTTGAAAGGACTACCTGCATGTTTCTGCACGTTTCACAAAGAAAATTACGATAGAGTTTTATGTCAAAATATTATTTTCTCAGGATTGCATCTAAATTAAATCCTTACAACCACCACTAAGAAACGACAAGAGTGTTAATTATATATGAGCTTAAATGCAAGCTTAATTTTGCACTGTAACTATGTTCCAGTGAGTAAGTAATAGAAAATATAAATCTGCCTATTCTTTTAATTATTGTTAAAACACACATTTTCTTGCTTTTCTTTTAGTCATGATCACATAAAGATCTTACACAGTAGTAGTTACACTGGTAAGGAGCTTTAATTCAAATAAATGCAAGTCACTTATGTTTTGTTTAGTTAGCTAAGCACTCTAAACCCACTCTAACAGGTCGGCATATAAGCCACAGTTCTCTGACAAATCAGCCAGTGAACTCTGAATAAGCTTCCATACGTCATTATCCTCTAAGCATAGTGCAAAAACATTATCAGCTAATACTGAGAACAAAGAATATTTGAAAAGACACAGAATAATACAAATTGGATAACTGTAAAATAAAAAGACCTTAATCATTTACACATAAAGATAATTTGTTCTCATAATATTGCCATCCACATCTCTTTACACTTTCACAGAGAGAGCGTTAAGATAAATATGTAAAAGTTGAATAGAATAAGAATGCAAGTATTTTATTCACCATTTCATTTAGTCACACTAATCCTGTAAATTCTTTTTCTGTAAACTTACATACATATATATGCACACTCTTTGCTGTTACATTAATTTATACTCCAGCAGTTCTAATGTTTATTAAACTTTCCAGAGATTATGAGAACCATGACTGTGTTTTTATGCCACCACTTTAGCTGTGCCATGGATCATAAAGACCTTTTTATTTAAGTCTTTATTTTCTTCCAAGTGTGAGCTATTTTGACATAACTAATGCAATCTTACGAGATTAAAAATGGCAACAAGTTCCATTTCAGTAGAAAAAAAAAAATACTTTGTACTTCGTAACAATCTAACTGGAAAGATGCAGTGCACTAACATTTTGACAAAATATTTTTACTTGCCAGGATATAAATTTATCAAGTAAGAAAAACAGAATCATTGTTTAAAAGAAGCCTTAAAGAAATTTAGATTAACAGCTATACCTCTTGTTTTATGATATATATCATATGGGTGTATAAGCTTTACAGCTATGTCTGTGCGTATAGGGCACATTGAAACTAAGGAGTAAAGTTCAGGTACTCAGAAACAGCTTAAGGGATTTGGAGAGGAACTGAGTAATAACAAATTGGCATATGGAATTCTCAGTTTAGCGTTTTTGAGATTCCTATTGTTAGCAACAAAATCTAGCAGTTTCTGTAACATTATTTTCTGCAGCACTGTATTTAACTGTATGTTTAAAGGTAGGCTCATGTTTAAGTGCTTTAATCAGTGAAATTGAAGGCAAAGAAAAATTAAAAGCACTTTTTCAGAAGAAAAAAATGTAAACTAAAACCTAACTAAAACTCTACTGTAAAACCATTTTATGACGATGATCACAGAAACGTATTAATTTCCCATTAACTGGCATCAGTTCCCCCACCCCTGTGTGGTTCCTTTGGTATTCCAGGTGTCTGAAATGATACTATATGCTCGATTCAAAGAGCTGAAGACACCCAATTGCTTTGTTTCATTGACATCAGTGAAAAAGGAACTATGACTGAGCGAGTGCTCACTCCAACACCTGCTCGCATTCTTGCTAACACAGCTCGTGCTAAGACCTGACGTATGCTGGGAGCAGCACCACTACGTCAAAGTGAGAGCACCGTGTACGCAGGACACATGGCCAGAAAGAGCCATTCTCACCTGCAGGTTGCTGTCACCTGAAGCAATCATCTTTGCATAGATTGTCTAGCAGTTTCCTCAGAATCTGTTAACTTACAGAAATGGTATAGTCCAAACTCTCCAGCCAGAAGGCGTAAAGCATCGCTTTACCCAAATAAGCTTTTGAAGCAGATCCAACAGTAGCTGGACGGCTGAGGCTTTCCAGCTTCCCAGTGTGATACAGGAGACACCCGCATCGTGACAGAGGAGGAAAGATGAACACTCACCATCAGCTAGGTAACTAATTATCGCTCATAGGTGCATGAATTAAGAGTTATGGGTTATAAGTTACACAACCTTGCTAATTGGTCAGGAAGTGAATTCGTGTGAGATACTATTCTGGGTAAAGGGAATTAAGCCCTTGTTTGCTATTGTTTGTTATATTTCTTAATAAGCTCATAAAATAAAGCTTAATTCACAGTGTACATTATGTAAATTTGAGAGATCCAAATGGACCGTGACACTATGGCTGCAGAATTATGCCTTACAAGCGGGTAAGTTAACAGTACGCATCTCACCGGTGGACGACAGTATTTATCTATAGCTGTAGCTATAAACCACTGAAGCATGGGTAACCAAAACTTACTGCAAGGGTGCATTAAAGGGACTAAGCTTCTATACCCAGGGCCAGGTTCGGCAATGGTGTGAATTAAAGGACAAGAGCCCCACCAAAGCAGAGGAAAACCACCATGCATGGCCCACCAGGGATACGCAGCCAGCTCACCTACATTCCTTGCTCACTGTTAGTTGATGCCTGTCTATACCCATGACACAGCTTGCCAAAATCAGGCTGGCATGTGAAAGCCACAACAACAGAAAGATGCTACAGATTTTCTATAAATAGCCACAAGGGTTTATCCACTGAAGAGAACAACACGCTAGCTGCTAGCTGAACATGGCAAGATGGCTACAAGGTATGTCAACTATATCCACTATGCACGCTGTACAACCAGGAGTACCTACTTAGCCTCTGGCTGAAATGAATTCTAGTCTTTCTCCAACTCCAAAAGCCACCTTCCCTGAACAGTAATTCCTCTCAGATGTATAACACCTTCCTGTTGCAGGAAAGTTAAATTGATATTTCATTGTACCGCTGGAGCAGAGGTATATGAATTCAGGTTATAGAAATGAGTTTATAAATCGGTAAGGTGCTTCCACTGCCCAGGAAATTTTAGAATAACGATACACAGTGTAGATTTTGCTAGAGAATATTCAAATAAACTCTCCTCCACACAGAGATGAGAAAATAACCTCTCATTCATGTAACAGTGATAGCAGATAATGATAAACATATCTATACCGATAACAGAGATATTTGTGATAAGACTAGACCCTTAGAGCCATAAAGATATATAAATTAGCTTTTCATTAAAAATACTTGCTAGCATGGATCAACTGTACCTCTTTTTCTCAGTAGTAGAATGGAAATAAAAATTTGCATAAACTAAAGATACTCCGTCTCACACAGAGGCACACAAATATATATGTATATATAGACTATCTGTATATATATAGACACAGAAACATATATATGTATAACACTAAATTTCAAAATTAAAATAAATTTAGAGTGGACTCTATTTCTGAATGTGTCACACTGGCAGTCATGTATTTTTCTTGGTGTTATTTACAGTTAATTTCTATGATTCATTCAGGAGGTACAATTATTTTGGGTACCACCTTTCATTCAAAAGAGCCACTAAGAGTAACGCTGTGCAGTGTCTGTAATCTCCTTTCTTCATGGTATTCTTCATTGCTGTTATTGCCTTTAAATAATTAAGAAACTACAGAAGATAAGACTTGCTGTAGGAAATCTGCCTACAACATTAAGTCCACAGAGATTCCACAGAGGAGCAATGACTACTGTTCAGTGAGCACAGAACAGCAAAGCTATAATAATCTTTGAAGAGAAATTCAAATCAAAACAATTTTAGATAAACAAAATTGAAGAGGCAGGGAAAAGATGACAATATAAAATAGTAATAAAGCCATCAAAAACAAGTTTTAGACCTTTATAATAAATACGATCATTAGAGACTAGAAAAGATTTAATTTTTTTTAAGAACCCTAAATTGAAACTTGTTTTAAATAATTTAGGGAAAGAACATTACTTAAAAGATGTTTAGACAATTATGGAAAAATAGTTCATAACATTTGGACAAGTATATTGACACTGTACTGGAAGTGTGAGATAGGTATAGATCGCTTTATAAGTGTATTACCTTGACAATAGAGTGTATTTCTTGGGAGGAAAAATGCTGCTGTTAAATTTCCTTCACTGAGTTCTAATAAAATATTTTCTGCAATCAAATGTTACACTATGGGATCAGTGTAGGTTAGTGAATCTTCTGCAACAGTTACCTGCTTTTCTTCTTTGAAGAGGAAGAGAATTTCTGAATTGGTGGGATAAATATAACAATTTAAAAATGAGAAAAACTCCCAGAATCACCAGATTACATATGACTGATATAAACAGTGAAGATAAGGGGAAACAACTGCAGAAAGCTCTTTAAATTGGCAATTATATAATTCAAAAGGCAGCTTGCTTACAAAATATGATCAAAATTAATCGTTGATATCTCTATGCCCCTGTACAATGTTCAGTAAGGATATGAATGCAAAGTAATATCATATTGGTTTTGTTTCTGTAATTTGTTTCCTCACCAAGTAACAGAAATAGCTCCAGACAGAGAAAGCCTTTAATCTATAATCCTCTCACATGTGGCAAATTATGATTCATCAAAACAAAACAATTCAGGATGTAGTTAATCCCTCTTTCTGGACTTTCACACAGAACAGATTTTTTAATGGTACTGCTCAGATAAAACAAAATCCTACATTTGCTAAAGTTTAACCTCAAAATGTGATCAGAACAAACACAGTTTTAACATATGAATTTTGAGGTTTGCATAAAAATGAGCGCATTTGAAAGTTTTTTTCCAGACAAAGTTTTAAGGAGGAGCAGTAATTTATCTTCGGAATAAGCTGAAAAACTAAAGGAATGAAATGTCATTTTTCCATTTTTTTAGAAGAAGTAATTGATATAAATGAAGCTACCTTAATGGAAAGAGAATACAATAAAGCTTGTTGCAAAGGCTCAAATGGAAAGCAACATAGTGCTTCTGAACAAAGTGATAACAGAATGAAAAGAGGAGTGAATTTTTTGGATATGTATCTCAAAAGAAAAAATGCACTGGACTTAAAGTCCTGTGAACATCAATCCACGAAGTTAAAAGCTGCATAATGTCTTCCATTTAATTAACAGTACAAAACCTTAATATTTATCTTAATTGTAAGTTTATAACTATCTAGTGCTGGTGTTTTAATGCTTTTCTATACAGCCATAGTACTAGTTTGTGCCATCATGATCTTGATTTTGGCATATGCTCTAAGGTTTCAGAAAACTGTAATTGTCATAGGTGTCTGATTTACATTCACCTAATCAGATATTAATTATGGTGACACTTTATAGTAACAAATCTCTAAATCCATAAAGAAAAAAAAAGTCACATGAATCAGGAATATAAATGAGAAAGTGCTGTCACAATAATCCAGGCAGGCAAATGTTTGCTACGTTCATACTGAATATGTTAATGAATATCAGTTTATCATCCTGGTTCTCTGATTTCCTAAATGTTAAGCAAATAGCACAATAGCACATTGAAAATTCTTGCTCCACTTCCCATACAACTTGAGAAGACGTTTTTGGTCAAGTAAGGTGAACTAATTTGGGAACTAAACCTAGAATTTTTTATATTTCTAAGTATCCATTCTGCTCAATTTTTCTGCAAGTTACCATCACCGTGTCAACAGAGTTAAACTGTATGGGTTAGCATTCGCGTTCTCAAATATGGAATGACTGTCAACTTCTGCAACGCAAAATAAATTGTGCAAAGCTCTGTTATTCCTGTAAGGTGTAAAGTATTCAACCCATTTCACACTACATAAATTCAATAATACTGCTGGTCAAAACTATTCTACTCAATATTTTTGTGTGATAACTGGAATAAGAAAAAAGACAACATCCTTTATTGTTGCAGCACTAACTAGTAGGCTGCAACAAGGCTTTCACCATCAGTCAGATTCTACTGTCCATACTGTTTCTCCTTCCTCCAGAGGTCAAACCACACTGCTCCTTCTCAATCCAACCACCTCTCCCACAGTTAGCGGAAGGAGCTACAGCTGCACATCATCCATGTCAATCAATCCACTGCCTTTGCGGCAAGGCCACAGCTGCATGTTATCAAAGCTAATCAACCCACTGCCTGCATTCCTCTACACTTTATGACAAATGTAAAACTTAGGCTTTGACAAACTATAGAAGTAAAAAAAAAAATCTTTAATAAGAAAGGTTCTTATTGAACAACAGTATTTGGAAGTGCCTAGTTAATTATTACTATGGCAAGGGTTTGTATCTGTTTGCAAAAGTATCCAGGAAAAAAAACAGTTATTCTCATTTCAAAAGAATACTTTTTTTCCCTATCAGATCTGGAGAAAATAGGTTTATCTCTTCACTGGAAAAGGAGAAAAAGGGGAAAGGGGAGATATAAACTTACCTATTAATGGTACAGGTTCCAGAATTTTATATGGGTAATTTCAAAGTTAGAATGGGAATGCAAACACCAAAAAAAAGAAAAAAATGGGACAGCCCAAAGCAGAGTAATGACAAAGAAAGGAAAAGTCATATGGAAAGTACTAACGGTTTTCAAGAGAAAGTGTAGATACAACAAAAAGGTAAAATTTCATAATATATTAAGTAACATCTACATTGTTTCAGAGTGGCTTCAGTTAAGCAATAGCAATTTTTAATAAACTTATAACAATGAAAATGAATGAAAATGTGCATTCTAATATTATTATTTCCTGCCTCCAAACTTTTTTTTTTTAATTGCCAATATGCTATGGTTGTTTGGCATCACTCAAAAAAACCCCAAATTTGCCATAGATATATTCCATTTTCTCTAGAGTGGGAAAAAGGTTGGCCTTTAAGCCAAAAAGGCCAAAAAAGGAGAGACAACCAACCATCAGAGGAGTTCCTCTGCCAGGAAACACAACAACAATTATTTGTATAGAAGTCTGTTGGAATAATCATATTTATTGTAAAGAAGTAAATATTAGAAAGAAGTTGGCAGAGCTGAAAAAATAAAACTGTTAACAGGGTAATCACTCACAACTTCCTTAATTATGACTAATGATAAAAATATTCAAAATACTTGGGGTATGTATCAGTATGCTTAAAGAGAATAAAAATACATAGCGATAAACTTGATGCCGGGTACATTCTTTTTTCTTAAATTTGTGTAATTATTTAGCCAAAACTACTGCTGCCATTAAGTTAAGAATGAAATTGGCCCTGAAACACTTCTTGACTGCTGGGGAGGATCTGGGGTTAGAAGCTGGGGTCAGTTGCCCAGCTACAACAAAGAGTCTCTCATCTCCTGTAAGATAGCTGGTTTCCTACTGTTGCTATTTTGTCCATGATCTGCCACAACTGACATGTTTCTCATGGCTAACTAAAAACAATAAACCAAACCCAAACCAAAACATAAAACCCAGTAACAAACTAGGGAAATTATTTATATGCCAGATTTTTTCAGAAATTATTGTGTTCTTTGACCTTCCCAGAGCAAAATTTGTTACTCTATAGAGAAAAAATTCTCGAAATCAGGACGACCAAATCTGACCTTTGCTGCACATCTGTGGTTATTGTGATTCTAAATTCTGTCTTTGAAGGAGGAGTGTATTATAAATAAAATTAAACATTTATAATTATTTCAAAAAAACTTTTTTTAAGCTTTTAGAGAGATCAAGATTGAATTGTATAGCTTTATAATGAAAATTAACAGAATTGCTCACATTTTTTTCCAGAAAACTCACCAAAGAGTCACAGATGCAGAATCATAGTATAGTTCAGGTTGGAAGGAACCTTTAAGGGTCATTTAGTCCAACCATTTCACTAGATCAGGTTGCTCCTTCCAATCTGACCTTGAACATTTCCAATGATGGAGTATCCACAACTTCTCTGGGCAACCTGAGAGGTTGTGGATGAAGACAGACAAAAATTTCCTTGAAATTACAGAAGTAGCTCATCTTCCTTCAGCAGACGACACCCTCAAAAAATGGTGAAAATGGACTCCCAACAAGTTACTTTTACATATGCCTCACTTTTTAGAGACAGTGGTGTACAAACAAAACATAGGAAAATAATCTGATATTTTTCTACAGGAGAGTACATATACTCAGAACAATCCAATATCAAAAGTTCACATACCTTAAACTATAAAACAACTGGATTTTTGAGGACAAGTCTGTAATTAAAGAAAGCCCGGAAGCTCTTACAAAAATTGCTGAGGTGTCTGTTAAATACGTAACAACTTTAACTGAACTTTGAAAGAACTTCACATAAAATTGATGCTGACTCAAAGATGGTTTTCTGCTTCTACTTTAATAAGATGGCAGAAAACAATCAGAAAATAGCTTGAAGCTGATAAGCTTGAAAGGATCATATAACATGTGAAAACAAAACTTTTAATATAAAGAATATTTTAAGACTTCCATTTGAAGCTAAAAAGTAAATAAATTTAAAAAAACCAACCACCAAAAACATAACCAGATTGAATTACTGAATATTGCACTGATCTAATTTAAATCATCAAGAACTGGGAAAAGTAACCCAGAAGGAGAAAAACAGTTTTCAGGTGAACCAATTTAAGATCCAAATGTGATATTCAGGAAGCCACGCTACAAGGCTTCAAACATAAAGGCAGAAAACATCAAAACTTTGTTTCAGATTTTATAATCTGGAGTTGCTTGGAGACTGCAGTTGCAGAAGAACAAGAGAATTTCTTGAAAATAAACATTCTAATAATAGATTGTCTCTAATTGAGTCACTTGTATGATACTTCCATAAATTTTAATTTTATTCTTGTATGATGTCATATAGTTAGTAGTTCCATAAAATAAGTGTGTACCTGTTCTCCTCACAGTTTTCTCATCTTATATAGATATATATATTAGATTGGAAGTATTGAATTATTTTTCCTGAAGTAGCTCTCTGAAGAAAAACTTTATGGTTTTGCAACTATTATTAATGTCTTAATTGTAGTCTCAGGATTCCCTGCATGTCTGGTGAGGTTAAATTATGGAGGATTAAATAAATTGTTGTATCCAAGTTACAACATTAAAGTCTGGATGGATGACAAGCAGGTGGTTATGATACTGGCTGGCTGATCATGCTCAAAGGGTGCTTCATGAGTCAGACTACTTGGAGGACAGCAACGAGTGGCATATAGCAAGTGTTATTGTAGGGCCTCCTCCTTAACATCTTTATTAGTAGAGGCGGCAACAGAGCGTATGCTCAAAAAGCTTACAGAGAACACCAAACTGGGGGAGCAACCAATATGGTTGAGGGCAAAGGTACCATCCAGAAGGTTCTAACCTGGCTAAAGGAAAGGGCCAACTATAACACATGATATATACCACGGACAGAACTCTTGAATTCTCTTGAAGAATTCTGAGCCATGCAATTTATCCCACAGTCTGGGATACCGGCTTCATGTCCTTCTGCATGTATCTCTGATGGAGAAACATGTCCAGTTACTTTTTAAAACTGGATTAAATTTCACCTGATAGTCTATATGTATCTCCATGAATGTTCAAACCACAAGGAAAATCAACTCTATGATTTAATCTCCCTGAAAGCAGAAATTCCCATTCCTCCCTCTTGTCCTTGCTTTCAACACTTTATAACGACGACTCCAACAGCAGGCAGTTTTCTGTATTATATGAGTGAAATCCCTCAAAACGCATCAATATTTTGGAGTGATTTAAAACAAGCTACAAACAGGAACAACACAACTTATTTTTTAAAAAAATATTTCTTTGCTATATCCATTACAGGAATAATACACTGTATCTAAATGATGAGAAAACACAGGTAAATACCGAAGAAAAGGAGGAGAGGTAAACATGTAGCGATAAAGATGTATTTCAGTAGAACTATACATTAGGTCTATTTTGCCCATCTGATCAATCTTTTCCCTTCTAGCTGCACCTTTCTATCATGTTCTGTATCTTTGATTGCTCCCAATGACCTTTGCCAGATTTGAATTGCTCGGGTTGCAAACATACCCAAACAAATTTGTTTTCCTTGTGTTTCTAAAGCTACTATGCTTATATGCTAATCACAAATAAAATGCTTGACCCATAAAAGAATCGGCAGGAAACCTGAAATGAAAGCATTATCCAACATTTCATGCTCCTTAGTGATGCCATTTTAAATATTTTAGACAGCCTATAAATAATTAAAACCTCACCACAGCAAATTATGTCCTATTATGCAAATAAATAGCCTCCTCCCTGGTTTCATTAAAGATTCTAAATGACAAGCTGAGCAGTTTAAACATGGCAAGGTACTGCAGTGAGGCAAGAAATCTTCCATTTTATTTTTTTTTTAATTGTTAGGGCCAAGTTTCATGTGGATTTTTACTCTAACACTTTAATTTGCATGAACAAGTAAACCTTTAATAAACCTTTTGTAAGTGCTGAAAATGCATCATTTAATTAAATTTGATTTGTTGTGAAACTATTGTGCTTCATGAATATTTAAGTTATGTGAAGTCTATAGCAGAAAAAATACAAGCCTATCCTTTTTTTCAGAAAGCTGTATTTATGCACTATTGTTTCTGTAAAATCTGTATTTGTTCTCATACACTATATAAACAGTGTCAACTTTTTACAATAAAAATTGTTAAACATCTGATCTTATTTTCACTGTAGAATTCACATTTTAATTCAATAGACACAGAATTCAGCTGTATTCCTCTATGCTTATAGCAAGCAGATTTACTTCACATAAAATACTGCTGCAAAAATGTAATCCCACATAAAAGTATTTTTCCAGAAGATTTTATTTTTCAAATCTACTAAGTTATCAAGACCCTTGAAATCATATTTCTTGTATACAGAAACATGTATGACCAAAGTACCAAATTATTTACTTAAATACATTAAAATTAATCAGAAATCTAGGATCAGAAAGTTTTTTCATTTATGTGGTTTTTCTCCAAATTTGCAATTCTAATCTTATAATCTACTTAAAGTATTGTAGAAAAGATAAACTGCAAACATACCAAAATTTACAATATATTTCAAAATTATTATGAAAAACCTTGGATCTTTAATGAATGAAGTATTTTTAAAAAAACTTTTCTTAATTAAAATAATGTTAACATTAATTACGTATCACCAGAAAACTGAAAAATTAATATCTATGTATTTTTTAAACTTTAACATCAACTAAATACTACTTACTTGCCAGTCGGCCAAACTTCTAATGCAGATAAAATGATAATTTCTTAAGTATTTTCAGCATAACTCTACAATTAATTGAATTCAGCTTTTTTTGAGTTAAGACTCAAAACTGTACCTCCAGTTTTTCCAATAAGATTAAAAATACGCATTAACATATTTTCCCTTCATAAAATAAACCTAAGTTAAAATATGTCAGTAGTACTGCTTATTTATATGTAAGTAATTAACCTTTCTGAAGGTTCTCAACACAGCGGGCTTTGGCTAACACCGGACTGAACACAAATTAAGAAAACTGTGTTTAGAAAATACTCGCTGCAGACTCCTACAGCATCTAAATATGGCAGTTTATTTACTTCTGTCCATATTTCTACCTGGTCTCTTTGCCACATCCTGACTTTGTCTAGATGCTCGGTCCCTTATTAATACATTTGCAATCTAAAATGTGTTTTTATTGTTGTCCGTTGCCTTCCAGATGCTCTCAGTCTATCTCACACATCACCTGCAATACAGAATGCCATTTTTTCTTACCACCTTCTAAGAACATCAGTTCCTTAAAGGAAAAAAGACTTTCCTCTATCCTTTTCTAAAAAAACATTTACAGTTACATTCTGTTACTTGAGTTCATGTCAGCCTTTGCATTACACTGAATGATACATCTAGGTAATTTCTTCTCTGTTTTTCTAATAGAGATACTGGGAGTAATTCAAGAACATATATTTCTTTGTGGCTTTCTCTGGGTATATTCAGGTATGTGTACTGAGCCAAATTACTGAGAATCAAGTGTATTTTAGAAGTCTGAATACCTAAACCTGTTTAACTGACTGTTTTATGTGGTTCCCTCTTCCCATCAACAACTGAAATCAACACCAAAGTAATATCAAGCAGGATAAATGAACCATGCAGTGTTTGAGCAAAAAAATACAAGGAATACAATGCCAATAGATTCTGGAATAAAAATAGCAGAAAATTAGATTAAGCTGAATGATGTAGCTAATTTTCAATGTGTAATCAAGTTTTCTTTTCTGAAGAATATTAGCAAAAATCTTATTGGAAAAGAAAATTCTGACATCAAAACTAGGAGAAGGTGTCTGCTTGCAGGTTGGGTTCTGTTTACTTTTTTTGAGAGATGAGACTTCTTTATGAAAAAAGCTCTGGTGAGAAAAAAATTAAGAGCTTAATTATCTATCTACAAGTGGAGAACATGTGCGTAACAAATGGTGAGTAACTCACCACCATGGGTGCATGCCAAAGAATTCATTCTTAAGGCATCAAATGCAAAGAAATACAAAATTACATGTGATAGACAGTTAGACACTAGGGAAAAAAAAAATATCTAGACTAGCCAGAGGGTACTGAATGCCTGAGGTGCAAACAGAAGTTATCAGAAGCATTATTCATCTCATACAAAAAACAAAATTAAGATGTAGAACTCACATACTCATTTGAAAGAGTGTGTGTGTGTGGGGGGAAACAATGACATATGTAACATACAAGCATTAAAGAGAATGTTGCATATCTGCATATAGAAAAGGCACCGAGAGATGGAGAAAGTGTGTCAAAAAGCAGTGTTAATACTGATAATTAAGCATTAGTTGTACATTGGGAATATCTGTATGAAGTGTAATAAGGAAATGACTTTATACAATTATGTTACACAGGTAAATAGGAAATTATATAAATTATGCTACAACTGCAGGCAATCTTCAAGGAGAAAAATTTCAAAAATTTCAAAATTTCTTCAAGGAGAAATATTTGCACCAAAAAATCAGAGTACAGAAGACATCCTTTCCATTAAGAGGAGAGAGACAGCATTAAATATGTCTTAAATGTTAGTATTTATATTTCTATAAAGCACTCATGCTACCAAACACAAAAGTAAAAATAAACACTTTACGGTACTAATCTCTGCATCCATACAACATCATCTCAAAGACTGGTTTGGAAAGATTTTCTGGATTGTTTGATGGCAGAGGCTCAGGACACTATCAAATCACCTTCATTTACAAACACTGTTTCAGTATATTATACATTATAACCAACATTAGCATTCTTCTCCAAAGTGGGGTAATGCGCATTTAAAGAAATTGCTAGGAAAAGTGCTTTGTTTACCATGTCCTAAAGTCATTCAAAGCAAGACAATACATGCCAGATTTTGAACATCTCTTTGGAATTTGTGAGTCACTAGTGTGCTAGTGTAATTTTAGCATAGAGGACTTTGGAAAAGACTCACTGCAATTTTATATATTTTTACTTTGCATTACAGACCAGGCACTGTTCCCAGGCATGTCAGATGTTTCAGACCTGCACACAGGCTACATCAGTAATCTACACATGCTCCAATTCCAGTATACCTAGGACCCATTTAACTCTGATCTATGCATTTGATAACTTCAAGGAGATTCATTCAGCTACAGGTTTACATACATCTCTTACACCTAAGCCTGGCCTGGTGATGGACAAATTATAGGACCCTACAGTGTTCCAGTGAAGTGTCCCGACTTGCCAAGCTAGGATCATCTCAACATCTGCCATACCACAGAGGGTAGAATTACTGCTCATCTTGACTGTATTTATGCACTTTTTGGAAAATCTCAGGTAACTAGTCAGTTGCAGTGTCCCTGTGATGACAAATCTGATTTACAACAAATATTATGTTGAGCCTCTAGCATGCAGAACTCACATGTAACAATTTTTACAGAAATGAATAAAAGAACCTTCATTAAGTAATTATTCAATTATTTTAACTGTACTTCTATAACAGTCACGTAGAATGGGCTTATACACCTTTAAAATGTATCTTAACATTTTTGAAAAGCCAGCATTTACAGTTTACGTCAAGGTATTTCTAAGGACAGTAATACATTAACTTTGAAATTTTCTGAAAAGAATTAGATATCAATATTCTTCATTATATGAAATGTGTTGTCAAATCTGGTACTACCCTTCTTATATGTGCTCAAATTAAAAGGTCGATAGTTTAACGATTAAGCTATAAAGCTATTTAAGCTATTTTGGTTTATAAAACAAACCCAAAAGCTTTTCCCTTCAGCAGTGACAATTTGGTTTTATAAGAGCATAAACATGGTTATCAATACAAAAAACACCCTTCCTTTACTGTGATTCAAAATCACACGGTCAAAAAAGACATGAATTCATAATAGTAATTATGAATACTAAATATGAATAATAGATGAAACAACAGGTCTAGAAATATGCTAAAAACTGGAAAGATGCAAAGACGCCTTTCTACATAAAAGCAGTATAAACATTTAATTTTCAAAGTTTCATCTATGTGAATGCTTAAAAAAATGCTTAAAAAACCTTTACTTGTAAGTAAAAGAATTCCAGGCTCAACTTTCAAATGCAAATGTATGTGCATTTTTGCATAGAAACTATCACTTATAGTATAGTACTTGTTGCTTTTAGTTATTCCATTTACCCATCATTCACTCTCTAATCTCCTTTAAGCCCATGTTTCTCCATTCCATATACAATAGAAGGATTATGCACATCTTACCTCTTAACTTTCTCTGGAGGATAACAGATTTAATTACTGTTCTTCCTTCCATGCAAGCTTTCAAGTCAGCAACTTTTTTTGTAGCTCTGTAGCATAATTTTAAATACAGAAGTCTTATGTGTCTGCATTCAGGTGATACAAGCAAAGCACATGTTCTGCAATGCTGAATATGAAGCTATTTGCTATTAGTATTTCTCATAAATTCAATTTTAACAATGCATCACATCTAATAGCTTTAAAAATCGGTTTTCAATATAGATTCTAGCTTCCTTTTAAAATAAAATTTAATGAAAATTTAATTTTAAATTAAAGCTTTACATACTATTAGTAAGATAAAATAACAAAAGCATAATAATAATAAAGTCCATATACTGAGCAGCTGTCGTGAAAGCATACTTTTCCTATGCATGTCCCATGCTTAGTGGCATCAAAATCTTCTGTCTTTGAAATCTACTCCAAAAATAGGTTTTGCACAAAATCAATTAATTTCTTCAAAAATTGCAGTAGGTTTGCTGCAATTAAGAGCTTGTTAGCCACAAAGGTGAAGTGGATATTATCTTTAGTATAATTTCCCGTAACCTATTGGCATATACCAACACCTAAATTGCAGCTTAGTGAAAAGTTTTCTTTTATTTGTTTTGTCTGGAATTCTTTTAGTATAGGAAAATAATGTTATACTTCAGAATGGATTTCAAGAGATAAACTATGAAAAGATTAATGTAATTTATGATTTTTAAACATTCATGGTAAAGCTAAGACCAAGGTAACACACAACTGGGAAAAGAGAAGGTGAACTGCAAAGGAGACAGTAAATTTCAAATTTCTTTTACTACTGGGATTTTGTATCAAAAAGTACTCCAACCCAAGAAAACAAATAGAGAGTTGTATTTTCATTCATCTCCTGAGGAACTGAGATGAACACGTAAGAAATGATGCACTGCAGTACTTAAGAGATGTACTTCAGTGATGATTGTACAATATTCTATGGTTTTATTCTGCAAGCTGCAATAAGGAATTAACAGTAATAAACAATGATGAAAACCCACAGTATTCTTTAGTTACTATTACTTTTCTCCATAAAATTTAGGAGCAGATGATGCATGGCTGAAAGAAAACAGAAAAAACTCCACCAAAATAAAAAAGAACCAATGGGAACTATGTAAACAAAGAGCATGTAAGATGATAGATTTGCAGCTTCCTAAAATTTGAGCACTGACAGAGAGATAGAACGTAATTTTCAAGTTTGTAAAAGCGTATATCCATGCCTCAATAGTCACACTAGACTTCACACATCCTCTGCATTTACATATGGTGAATTATTCTATTCCATTCCATGTCCTTTGAATGCATGATAAAGCAGTATCATATCCTGTAACTACTTAGAATAAACCATGAATCATCATAGTGCAATGGTCAGCTTCTAGAAAAGAAGAGATCACTGTACAAGGCTGAATTGCTTATTATCTAGAACTGCATACATACTAATTTTTGTCCCCATAGGAAGAATAAAACCAAGGTTTTGTAGGACAGATTTGTAGTTAAATCATCAGATATGCTTAGCAGCTAAAAAAACCAATACAGATATAATTTTCAGCAGTGTTTCAATACAGCATAATAGTAAAAGTTACTTTGTCAAGAAGAAATACGTATAAATACTGTATATTCAACTATGCCAATGAGAACAGTAGTTTTAAAGCTAATTGAATACAAGCTTTCAGCCACAAGATAAGTTACTATGAAAATTACAAAAGGAAACGACGGAATTAGTATCTGGTATTTAAATGCACAAAGTAGAGGGACACCCCTGAAGATCTACCTCTAGAAAGGTCAGTCTCAAGCTTAAGCCTTTGTTGATAGTATATATGTATGATAAAAAGAGTTGCATAATGTCTTCTGCAGCTGAAGTAACTAACCAAAAGATATAGGCATATTCTTTATTAAAGAAAGTATCTTAGCAATATTAAAATGCCTGTGCTTTTAAAAAGATCTTTTCCATTCAACAGCAGAGCGTACTAAATTACAGACCCTGTGGCAAAAGATTTTACTTAAGAACTTAGAAAAAGAACCAAAATACGCATGCATTTTTATTAGTATACATCTTGAACTTGTTACCTATTTTGTATTTGCAGCTACTGAAAGTTTTATTCTTATCATCATCATTACGGAGAAATATACAGTAAGAAAGATTACAGTCAATATCTGGTTTTTATACTGTATCATAACACATCTATGAAACCACACTTCAATGTGAAATTTTGTCCTCTGCTAAGCAACTTAACTGTACACTAGTAGATAACTTTTTCCCTTAAGCAATTATATCATACACCAAAACTTGAAAATGTGATAATCAACCATCTTAGCCTCCTCATATACCTAAACCCTATGTGCAAAGACTTAATTCAGTGACATATGCATAAAATTATTTTAGCCTTGGTTTTGGGTTGGTTCATTTCCACTTAGCTACCTGAATATGCACATTGCACTACTATAAAGTGTAAGCTGATATTTGACCTCATGGGCTAAGGTCATTGAACTGGCTTAAACTGCAAATATTGCTAAAATGTTAAAGTTATCAGGTGTACATGTATTTACATTCTGAAAATACACATTTTATGTGGAAAAATATTGAGTCGTTATTTGTCTAATTTAGTTAGAAATTCCTCATCAACTCTGTTACCAACAAACTGTTACCACAATGCAGTTTGGATTAAGCCCTAAACAATTAAACCAAATTTATTCATAGAATTTGGGCATGTAAAAACTTGAGTGTAAAACATTCGTTAAAAAAAATAAATTGAAGTTGTGTCTATGATGTTGAGACTAAAACAATTTTTGATAATTTTAATATCCAACATATACACACATTTTTATATAGTTGAATTCTGATTGTTTCATTTGCAATTAATATTGATTTCACCTGATAATATGCAGTCAGAGGAAAATGAGTATATAAGATCACAGATGACCTCAATTGAATTAAGGTCTGTATTTCAGTCAAAGGATTCTGCTGACACTATGATATGAACCACGCAAGTGCAATACAAGCAGTTAGTGAAGGTCAGCTCAACTGGGAGAGTAAAATGCAAACTTTGCATTGAATTATCACTCTCCGAGATGCAATGTCTACAATGAACTTAAGCACTAAGCACAGAAAAGCTAAAAGGAAATATCACTGAAAGTCTATCAAAATCACAACTGAGTTTTCTTCTTTTCCTAGTTTAAAAACTGTTCTGTATTACAGGATGATTATCCGTTGCACACTAAGCAATTTTAGCCTTACTTACCTCTACCAAGTTTCTTAGTATAATTACAAGCATATACAATTAGAATTCTGTTTGAATTAGAAAGTAAATTATGAACTTAAGTAACAGTGGAATTTTCAGTTTCAGTACAGTAATTTCCTATTCAATTTCAACATCAAATAAATATATGATTTTACGATGTTACTTACATTCAAAACATGAAGTCCAGTCCTGAAGTGTTACAGGATAAATAAATAAAAAAATCAAAAATCCCTATAACAAGTACCAATACAGATTCTCAAAATCCTATTTCATTTTTGCATCAATGTATGAAGTACATATGTGCACAAAACAATCTATACAAATCAGTAACAATGGTGGTCAAATAAAATTTCCTCTTCTGGATACAGTTCTTTGTCAGACACCACCCAGGACTGTGCCACTTGTGCTGTGGATCTTCACTGTTGCTTCCATAGCTTGTTTTTCTTGCATGCTTGTAGAACTTTTCTAAACTCTTTTGAGTACTACAGATTATTTGAATGGCCAGACTATATTGGTATGCATCCAACAGAAGAGAAAAACTTCTACTACAAAATACCTGCTACTGTGTATGTAATGTCCTCAAAATTTTCATAAGTGTACCTATGAAACTTGTATTCTCAGTACATTAGGATTTTTCCAATAATAAATATATTTAATACTTTGTGAATGAAGACAGTTTAGACCATGCTGGCTTTAAATGAGGCATGATTTTAAAGATGGACGGTTAATTTCAAACAACAGCATTGCACAACCAGAAGTTCAGATGTTTGGTGTTCTTTCTCAGTGCGATCTTTCTGCACTCATTTAATTTTTTTCAAAATAACAGAACCTTGCTGAGATCATTTGGGGATCACGGAGCAAAACCACTATTTCAGTAAGCGTTCCATGAAATAATTCTAAATTTTTAACAAAAACTTCATAAAGAAACATTACAGCAAAAGACTTCTTTGATGGCTTTTCTCTTACATATTAGGTGATCTAATGACACTTGAGTGACTGCTGCCTTACTCAAGGTCCAGTTGTGTTGAACTAAATGGTATCTTATAATACGTTTCAAAAGTTTACGGTACTTGTTATGCTTTGCACATACTACGGTTAATGCTCTTGGAAATAAATTGCTTCATAGATTGATGGAAGTGACAGACTTTAGCACACCACTGTTCGCACCCAACTGAGGCCATTATAATTCATTACAGGGTGCAGGGTTTTTTTTCTTAGCTAAGTAGCAATAATTTTCTCTAAACAATCAAGGTTTCTGTGTATTTTTTTTTTCCTCTTTAAATTAGTTTAAGTGTCGAAAGTGTCACAGGATCATTTATCCTCTCTTGAGCAGTACTTACTTTAGCGACAGTTACTGCAGAAGTCACAAGGATGTCTTCTCCTGACCCCCTTCAATCTGAAACTTCCTAGAAGGGAGTGAGTAACTATTCTGTTGTCTATGTATGCAGTGCAGTATTAGGAACCAATGCTCAAAAGATCTCTGAACAAGTCAGTTGAGGAAAAGGATTAACAGCCCAAGCAAAGTAATTGGTTTAACAGGGTAAGCAAAACAATTGCAGCCTTGCAATCTAGTGAATGTGGTGTTGCCATCTTTGTCCCAGATTTGTGGTTTGTTGCCTGTCCTTTCCTCAATGATTTCTAACATGTATTTGGCTTTAGGAATTCAACAGTTAAACAAGGATCCAATCCCCAAAAAATTCCAAGTGAGCAACAATTTCTAAGACTTTCATGTTACAGAAACACTAGCCTAGGTATTTCTCAAGTGAAACAGCACACACGATTTTGAAAAATCACACTACAAACTCAAAATCACAAACAAAAGTCTAACATAGCACTAATCCATCACTGGAATATAATAGGCTTATGGCACCAAACTGTTACGTATGCACTTCTCTACGGTAGTGGAGCTGGAGCATTCAACTGGGCAAAATTTTCAAAAGATAATTTACCTACATAACCAGGGCACCATTCTTGCTCCTCCACTGCAATTTTGTGCTTTGCATAACGATAACTTTCATATAAGACCTTCCATACAGGTACATAAACACATTTGAGTGTACGAGGCATAAAACAGACTGTACCTACATGAATTTTGTATATAATTTCATTTTCTAAATATAAATTTTAATACGCACACATAAAAATGTTTGTGTTCTTTTCAGATACCAACACAAAAATTGTAAAATTATTTCTGGTATATTATGTTATAACATAAGAGACAACACTTAAAATTATATACTGTGCACTTGAAAATACTTGTACCTAATTTGTACAAATCCTTGCTTCTTGAATTTATTGGTAACTACATTCAAGGAAGCAAGCCAAAAGACTTAAAATAAAGGCTATAGGTTTAAGGAGTGAGATAATATTATTTCCTATTTTTTTTCTTTTTATCATTGCATTTCACATTATTTTAGCTAGCTGAGCTGCAAACCCTTTTTCCAAAGGTCATACAAAGGATATGCTGATGCTGCATAAGGAAAGAGGCCAACTTTCAGTGACTGAAAGCAGGAATAAGATAAAATGATAACAGAGCGGCAACATCACACCAGAGCTCACTAGTAATAGGAGAGGAAGACAATATCCCCAGATTAAATAACCCAGTCAGCATGAATAAGCATTTAATATTCCTGTGACATATCCTAGTGCATATATATATATATTTTAAAAAATGCTGCTTCATCATCAAATCATTCCAAAGAAGGTCATTGTTGCCACAACCTGGATTGAAAGAACATTCTTTAAATACTAACTAATATGGTAATTATTACTATGACAAACTATTTTGCACAAGTAGTTTTTCATCTTTCCTATATTTTCTATATTTTCTCTAATATAAATTCAGAGTGTACTATCTAATTGTGTTCTTCCAGGTCTGGACTGTTTCCCACAATTTTTTTTTCACAGTAAATAGTTTAGTCCCTTGTTTCTTAAAACATGAAAACTTATGTATGTTTTGGAATTTATTACAAGAAAGGGTTATAAGCAAAGGTATCTTTGAGGAGAAATAGAAATTATTGAAATAGAAGTTCACTACGTAGCAAATTGTAGTGACAATCTCCACACTATCACAATTGCAAAGAGTGAATAAATAACGATAACAAGATATGATTTAATAACAAAACCTACAAAATAAGGAATTCTGAAAAAATTGAAGTCTGGTTACTTTGTGAACATTAGATGCATTTGTAAAGCCTGACACTACTCAGTAATATTTATAAAAGGAATAGAGGAATAGAATGACAATAAAAGAAGAGGTTCTAGCAGTAAAATTCAGAACATTACACTTAAAGCAATGGAGTTTCAGACATACTGCAAGTTTACATATTATCATGGACACAACTACATCTTGGCTCTGAATTCTTGTGTTCTGTACAGCTTTGGACCTCTAGGCTGAGTTCAGAAGTACTAGCCCAAGACTAAGCTAACACACAACATATTTCCTGACCATAGCCTCTGCTTGCTTGTGGCAACCCTATTTCTCAAGCTGGGGCCACCTAGCAATGGCAGAGTCCCTTGTATTCCATGATTCTAGACCTTTTCAAAAACCTAATTTATTTCCAATGCTAGTCACGTGATAACTCCACAAGGCATTATGAAATCAAATCTGTAACTATACTATTCAAGTCAGCAGGCTTGACTCATCCGCACTGGAGATAAGCATGCATCCAGATAGCACAACCTCCAGGTTTTAATTTGGCATGCTATGCAGCTCTCCCAAAGACTTTTCCATCACTTTGGGTGCTATGTAATTTTAGGATGTAATGTATATGCCTTCTTCAGAACACCTCCCAACACAAAGTAGTACATAACATTGAGTACTGGAAGCTAAAACAAAGCCCACCAACTTAGAATAACTGCCCACAGCCATCAAACAGAACGATCTCATAATTAATATCTAAAGATGGGTAAGTAGCCTTGCATTTACCATAACATACACTGATAAAATCACATAAAAACATGTTCTTATTTTAGTAGAGCCCCCAAACTGTTGTTCTACCTGCATACGGTAGGCACATTTGTTTGTCCATGCTCATAACAGGTTCAAGAGTACAAACAGATTATTAGAAAATTCTTGTCATGTGTGTTCTGATACACATTCAACAAGGCCAAAAGTGCACAAAAATGCCCTGAAAACAGTTGCGGTTTTTTCTTGCATTACTTTATTCTGCAAAACAATTAAGTCCTTCATCACTAGCTCCTACCCAGAATCAAGCTCTATATGTCTCCACTACATCAGTAGTTTCATAACAAAGACTGACCTAGAAGACGTATACAGATACAACCAAATTACAAATACTGCTTTCTGAAAAGTATGAAAAACAGGCAGTGAAATTTGTATTCTTAACTGTGGTTGTACTATAAAGAGATCGTATATTACCTGGCAGTAGACATTTAATTAAAAAACAACAGATTTTTCTTTTCTTCAGAGCCTACTCTACCCATCCAATGTACTCTTTGAGCACCTTCCAGAAGCAGATACAACAATATTCTTTTAAATTATTTGAATTTGTAAATTCTGAAATCTGCACATCTAACAATGCAATGTTAATATAAAGCGAGGGACACCTGTATTACTAAAATAGGACATAATGTGTTCATTAAAAAAGGAATTATAATGCATTTCAAAATTAACTTCAAGGGATTTAGTTAGAAAATTATATATATTTCTATTTAATTGATTCTAAGTTACTTTTCTAAAAGAATGTATCACAACATTGAGAGAAAAATCCTACAACTGTTTAAAAAGCTGTGTATCTTCCTGCATTTAGATTCTAAGTCACAGATGTATCAAAAAGGTAACAAAGATGTAAGATTTTTGTATTTAATTTGTTGTCAGTAATAAACCCATCTGATGCATTTTGACACTAAAAATTAAAATTTTAAATTTTTAATAAATTATATATGGCATACCATGTATCTCCTACTGCTTGATGGGAGTTTATTAGGACTCACTTTTTGGCATCTGGGAGACCAAAGCTGGGCACACTCCTCCAGATGCAGCCTCACAAGTGCAGAATCAATGAGAATCATCAGTTCCCTGGATCTGTTGGCTACACTCGCCCACAGCAGACCAGTATGCAGCTAAGCACAAAGGTGCACTGCCAGCTCACACCTGTTGTCCATGAGGATACTCAGGTCTGTTTCTGCAAACCTGTCAGTCCAAACCCAGGCTGTGCTGTTGCATAAGATTATTTAATTCCAAGTACCTAATTTCCCATTTGCCCTTATCAGACTTCACAATGTTTCCAGCAGCTCATTTCATTTCTCCAGCTTCATGAGATCATTTTGAATGGCAGCCCCCCACCCCACCCCCCCAGTTTGGCATCATCTGTCACTGTTCTTCCAGTTGCAGCGCATCCCAGCTTTAAGGTTGTTGATGAAGATGTTAAATAACACTGGCTGCAGCAGACAGCTCTGAGCAATGCACTGGAAAACACCTTGATTGCCACACACCTTGCAGCAACATCTTGTGTAGTTTACCCAACCACTCCATCTCTTTCCCATTTGCCTAAAAGGAACGACAGCTCTGGCATACCATATCAAAAGGCCTGTTTAAGTCAAGGTAAGTGGCATCCATTGCTCCCTCATCCTCCTCGTCCACTGTGCCAATCTCCTAATCACAAAATTCAATCAGATTGCTGAAGCATAATTTGCCCTTCCTGAATCTTTGCTGCTTGTTTCCAGGTATCTTCTTGTCTTTGATGTATCTGAAAATGTCTTCCCAGAGAATTTGTGATCATCCCAGGCATCCTTCGTTATCTTCCTGGAATCAAGGCGAGGCTGACCAGCCTGTAGTTCTCCCATACTCCTTCCTGCCCTTCACAATGATGGGATTGACATCTGCCTTTTTCCACTCACTGGGAAGTTTTTACAGTCAACGTGAACTTTCAAAAACAATAGTGTAGTCCCGACACTACAAAATCTGCTTCTGGCGATTGATATATTTTTATGCAACATATTTCCCTTCCTTCTGTATATCAAAAGCTGTGTTCATAATGATGATTTAAGAAAAAGTGGACTCAAGACACATGAGAAGAAAGCTCCTTTAAAAAATTGCTTTTAAAAGAGTTACTTTATTTTTATACTATATTAAAGCTGAATGTATGTTAGCTAGTTGAGTTTATTGCAGGTAACTTTCTTTTCATTATTACTTTATTGCTAGCTTAAAAAATCTGCGATTTAGACAGATTCAATCATCTTCTCTCAAAACAGTCTCCTGAAGTATAAAAAAAAAGTTTTCTCCCTATATGGTTAGATTAATCAACATGTTACTTCGTATTGCCTGGAAGTCTGTCTTTAGTAATTGGATAATTTGTCTTCCCTTTCACAATTAAAGTTAACAGAATGAATACCCTTTCCATAGAGACATTTTCTGACACATAGAGGAAGGCTTGGTTCAGACTGTCAGAGCAACCATCCATTTTCAGCATTCAGAAGAAATGTGATTTGAACCCTTCGTTGAGTTAATCAGTTGATCCCACTTAGTACACTCATGTCAGCAACACATGCAAGGCCATCACTGACGCTGTAGCACCGGTGATTTGTTGCTTAGACATGCACATAACAAAACGGAAAGTACAATTAAAAATCGTGCTTTAGGTGTTTTAAACTATTCTGACTGCAAGGCAATTCTGAGGCTGGCTTGATTTTTCACTCAGGGCTTCTCCTTGTGAAGGGAATGCCCCACGGAGCCCAGACCTGAACAGTGATTGCTGTTCCATACTGCTGACCTACAACGTCAATGCTATAGAAAACCCATTCCTTTCTGATGCCCTCAAGGCCCTGGCTGTTCCTGGGTGAGCAGCAGTCCTACATAGATTCGTGATAGTCCATACAGATTCATGACAGCTAGAAAAGCAGATAACAAGAGCTCTCTGGAATTATGTCACTCAGTTAATAATAACATCTCTGTTAGAAAAATTAACAGTTTGCCCCTAATCTCAAAACAATACCTTTCCCTACTTCCTCAAAAAGACATTAATATTTTTTTCAAAATAAGTTACCAAACCCCAACCATTTTTCCTGTTTTAACATTAATACAACGGGTACCCACATGATACTTACCCATTTCCAAAATTCATAAAGCAAATGAAAGTCAGTAAGTGACTTTCAGTAAGATTTTTTTTTTTTCAATGGCATGAAATTATAATACTCACTTTGTTGCCACAGGTGCAACATCCACTCTAACAGCACAGATACAAAAAAGCTTTATCATTGATTTTTCACTCCTTCCTTGGTTATCTAGCTTCTACCTCTTTGACATCTTCAAGAAATTTCAGGATGAACTGTCACTAGGCATTATCTTCATAGTTTGTGTTTAGTTTTGTGATGAAAATATGACATACTTGCAGCAAAAAAATCAGAATTTTGTCTCACTTGGTCCAGTAGTAACAGCACATCCATGAAACCACCCTGCAGGGAATTTTTTAGAAAACTTCCACATCCACTCATTAAAAGTGATCTGACTAAATGACACATCTGTTTAAGAATTGTAATGAGACACCAAGATACATTAGATCTCCTACTCAGTGTTCAATATTCTTGAAGAAATGGCTTGAACAAGTATGAGTTCAATCTGTTCTCTCTTGCAATACATTGCTCAGACACTTTATCTTAAGACTGTATTCTGAAATTCTTGACAGTGTTATGCCTAGGTCCTCACTGTTAAAGTGCTCCCCCACCGCCATAAGCACTTAATTAGAAAAAAATCGGGGTTTACTCCAAATGGAAATAAAATATTATACAAAACTGGAGCTATCTATATTAAATGGCAAAGCTAGTCCACAAATTTTAGTAAATATACTCATCAACACTAGAAAATTATTGAGAACAATCTATAAAAAACCTTGTTAAAATATATATTCCCAGTCAAAAATACTTTAAGAAAAAAAAATCACTGTTTTGGAGGAGGTTTAAATGTATAAAAACGGTAAGATGGCATTCAGTAGTAAAGAAAGTCTCAGTGTGGCTTGTCGACAGTGAAATTTTACCTGCTTTTAGCTCATGTGAAAGGCACAGAAAATGAAAAGAGGACAATACTGTGTCTACCACTTCTCTACACATCCACCACAGCATTTACAACACTCACATCAGCTACTTCAATCTATGTTTTTCTACTTCAGCTTTTACCTTCAAGAGAATTTAGTACTCTAGTACAGTCTAACTTCATGATTATGAAAAAATGCTTAATTACTGAGTTTCTTTATAAACGTCATAATTCTTAAGAGTATTAACCATATATAATTTATACCCCAATAAACAATATATTTGATATATCACTGCTTTCTTTCACAAAACTGCAGGAATCTGAATGTTTAGAATGTGACAAATCAGAAAGAATCCACTAAATCTATAGCCTTTCAGTGTTATGTTTCATTTCCCTTTTTTTAAATTTTAAATACATATGTATTTGGAAATACGACATACTCTTCCCTTTTGCCATGTGATACGTCTTTCTTCCAATAAAGCCTAAAACAATTATTAACTTTTAGTTGAAGAATCAAAGTTTGTATACTAACTAACAAAAAATTGTGGGGTTTTTTAGCAAGTGATACCAATGTAACAGTGGTTTGTTCTGTAAATTATACTAATCAATTAAAAATTCTTAACGCTTGTAAGTGCCTCCTAGTGTAAGCTGTATAAATATTTAGAACTCTTATAAAGATGGTAAAATCTTTTTAGTTCTGTTAAGACCATGCATATGAGTCGGAAAATATTGTGATACGGTGTAAGCTTACAAACCTGATCTATTTCCAATTTAGTTACCCAATTATCATTCGTTGTTAGGGCTCCCAGGACACAGTTTAGCAAACTGTGGCCTGGTTTTGTCCCATCTAGACTGGTCTAGAATAACCTAATAATTTTCCATCTTCAGGCTTTAATGACAAAACAATGACCATCCTTTTCAGTAAGACCCTTTCATCTTCGTAGAGTTAAAGTAAGGCAAGAATCACCTTTATGAATAGCTCAGGACTATCCAATTATTTTTTTAAAAAGTAATCCTAGTAATATAATGCAAATGTAAAATATATTAATGAATAAAATGTTTTGTTCCTCTTAATTTTATACCAAATATATTTTGTGTTGCATTTTAACAAGTGTAAAGATCATTGTCAGTCTGGAGAGAATTAACAAGAAAGAAAGTGAAAAATTGTAACCATGAAGCATGGAATTCAATTATTACACTTTAAGAGAAACAGCAAATATCTGAAACTGGATTAAAATACTTGGTATTCTATACTGAATATTCATTTAAACCTTACAAAATAAGCAACACAAGTATCTCTACTTTCTTCAAAACAATTTCCCAAAGACTATAAGGAAAATGTGACATGTATTATGATGACATATGGTCAACTTTACACAAGTAAGACAGGTTATGCTTTCTATCAGTGCCTCAAGGAATGCAGACTACTAATACTGCTATTACCAAGCAATTTAAATCATAGAATAATTATACAGACAGATGGATTGCAAAACCCTTCTAGTTTCTTTTCAGCATTTAAATTGGAAAGAAAGATAACACGTTTTAGTTATAAAATGCCTAAAAACTAATGGATGAAGCCAAAAAAAAAAAAAATCTGCAAACTAAGCTTACTGGAGACAGGTTAAGAAAATCAAAATGAAGTATTTTGTTCCTGCTACAAGGTAGCATGAGCATAACTTTCACAAAGTAAATAAGACATTCAGAAAATCCAGAAGACAAAATGTAAGCATAAAGATATCACTTCAGCTTTGCAGCTTATTTATTTACTACACATGTGTAAATTTTATTTTCAAACAGTGCAAGATAATAAAACTATTTTTCTTAGAACTTTATCATTTCTTTCTGTAGTTTACAACACACTTCCCAGAGTGCTTGGAGACTACACTCTTGAAAATAATCATGGAGCAGCTGGTTAGTGAAACGACAAGTGAAAAAACCCAACGCTTTCATTGTTGCTGAGCAGTATACAGGAGTTCCACTAAAATCTGCCCATCAAAAAGTTTTCTAGAATTACAACTAGAATATACTTAAATAACACTGGTAAGAAACAATCGCATAACCAGCATTCACCTTATTAATTTTTTATTTTCCTTTTTTGTGATGTTTCATTTACTGTCTAGGTTTCTGTTTACTGTTTTTGGCAAATATCTTCATTTTGCAAAATATTTGATAATAAGTGTAACAAAAATGTTTTGTCTTTTTTTGACTTGGTATTTCTTAGGGAAGTTTGAGAGTGTGATTGCTCTGGCTATCTCCCTGGCTTTTACTAGGGATGACTTTTTAATCTCTGCTGAATTTCAATTAATTTGGAAAAAAGAAATGCAAACGGGTAGAGTTCCTTGCGCTTTTACAGTTCTGTGTTTGGTCTTCTGACGTTTAGCTTTAATTTTTCTGAAATATTTTTTCTTAGTTCAAGCAAAATTACATCCACAGTTCCATTAAGTATACTTAACTGTGAATAGTCAATACTTTTTTAAAAAAAGTTACTTAGTCAAAACATCGTAACTATATTAAAATATACTGATAAAACAGGGGACATAAATCCCTCCATGGAGTTTACAGAACTATACTGAACACACAGGAATCTTTAGGTTCCTAACCTAAGGTATATGAGGGTGCCTGTCAGATCATTTTACTGAACCCACTTGTAGCATTCTGTACAGCACACCAATATTACTTCAGCAAGCTTTATATCCTCAAACACGCTCTACATGGCTTATGTCAAGTAATACATATTCTCAGCAGCACACTACAAAACACAATATTGATAAAACTATAGTGAAATTGGATATGGTCAATCTGTTCTTGATAAGACTAAGCAGCATGGGCCACTTTTCCCCGCTTTGCCTGAGGGCCATGAGTCACTATCTGTGCTGAAAATCTAAAAGTGATGTACTTACAGCCAGAGGCAAAGTTCCCTCAGCAGCAAACTTCACAGTATTGGTCCATAGCATGGCACCTGCTGGGAGTGCTGCAGTTTTCTTTTTGCTGTGATGTCAGGGAAGGAGCAAGGAATTGAAGGAAAAAAACTAGGCTCTTGGGTCTCTGTGACAACATGGGACCAGGATTGTTCACCAGAAGTACTCCAACATGCCCTAATATTGATCTACCTGTAACTGCACCCAAATCTTGTGTCTAAATTTGCCAGAAGCAAATGGTGGTTTTGTACTATTCTTCCAGGAGAAGCACACTATGCCTGTGTGTGTAAATGCAAACATGGAAATCAACTTTAGATATAGCCTGTGAACTAATCGCCTTAGGACTGTCACAACATGCAGAAAAGTTGATTTGTGGTGGTGTTCTACAGATAAATGGCTGTCTAGAGCTGCAGCAGAAATGAACCCCAGAATTGTCTCCATGGAAACATACTTGCATGAATAAAATAAACAGGAAAATCTGTGTTGAATGTGTTTCAAAAACTCCTTACAACCATTATGGGAAAGAAAAAAGAAAGAGAACCACATCAGTTTAAAAAAAAAAAAAAACAAAAAACAAAAAACATGTGATGTGATACAGTAAGATACACAAGTCACCATATCTACAGAAGAACATGACTGCATTATTGGATCTTGACAATAATTCAATATTAGGGGAAAAACAAAGCATTCATGTAGTTTTCATGTACCCTAAAACCTGTTCTTTAACTCAGTGGGAACATTTGCTGATACCAACAAATCAAGAAAGTTATGCCTCCATTTTGTAATCAGTAAACCCACAACAACAAGAAAGTTTAGGTTCAAAAAATCACAGGCTTTATCTGAAGAACTTAAAAGATGAATTAGATATTAATTCTTATATAGAAACTGATAGTATATGTACACATTTATACCTCTATTTCTAAACAAACACAGGTAGGAACCTACATAAATAGGTGATAAAGTTAAGCCACCACACATTTGGATCATTTGCGTGTTTAGAGTCAATAAAAGCATGACAGACAAGTCAAAAGATTTAGAAATCATTGAATCGCAGTACTACAATTTTCAGACTTAAAGGAAAATATACAGAATTTGCTACTTTCCTAACGCTACCGTTTGACATTGCCTTGGAATGCCTGACAATTAATATGAGTAGAATTGAAATGTACACAAGAAATTAACCTCAGGAAACATCTATTTTTAAAAAGCAGATGGTTTTCCTTTCTTTTTTTTTCAGTCTTAACTAAGACAACTTCGATTTATCCTATATTAGAGGCAGAATCAGTAATACCTACAGTTCAGTTTCATCAGTATTTTCCAAAATAAAATGCACACGTTTTTCAACACTAATAACTAAAACCAGGAAAGAATTTTCACAGCTACTGCGTCTTCTGTACCGTGCAGGTGCCGCAGAGCATTCATACTAACAGGAAAGAAAGACCACATCCAAGTTTTATCCTCCTCATAATGATTGTCAGTGTTTCATCCTTTACAGTCAGACAGATTCCTCAGATAGAAGGAACATGTATAAAAGTGTATAAAAAAATAAAACCAGAGTCATTCAGGATAGCAGGAAGCAAGCATGACTGAAACTGGGCAAAGACCAGCTTGGAAAAACTTTGTTCAAACAGGTAAGTTAAGGAATGCTGTCTGAAGCTGAGAAAGTATAAAGGAAAATGTCACTACAAACTCTATGAGAAAATAACTGCCCTATGTATAGCTTGCTCTATCAATTCCTGTGTTCCAAGCATCCTTCTCTTCTATTTTAACACTCTGTTCTTTCCTTCAGATTGTGCACAAAATACTGAGGTCCTCTGTATCTCCTTGTTACCCCAGAATCTGTCAGTTCCTGCTCATGACTTTTATCTTCCTATGCTCCAAGCCTTTAGTTTCTCATGTACATAAATAAATTGCTTCACAGGCATCTAGTGTATTTAACGTGCATCCACACTGGCATTTTAATTTTGATCAGGAGTGCATTTTTGAAGCTCATCTCCTGATCAGAGCTACTACTTACACTTTGGCTTCCTTTACAGAAAAGTCTTGGTGCATGCAAATCCTTCAGGATGAAATTAAACCAGGAAGTGTCCTTGAGAAGAGCACTAAATGCATTCCAAGTGCTACCAGGTATTCAGACCAAGCTGCTCTGAAGTAAAACTGGACTGCAGGTGGTGTGGCAGGCAGATCCAAATGTCTGACCAATCTTTCTACGCAGCCATTAACTTTTTGAAACCTGAAGGAATATAACCAAGACTTCTGATTCACTTTGACATGTGGTTGAATGGGTTCATAAATTACTAGACAAAACAGGAAACATGTTTTATCAACCCTGCTTCATTAAGAGCCAGACTAAAAATCCTGGGGTACCTATTTTTTGAAGGGTTATAAGAACAGATCAGTTCTAAATCAAAGCTCATAATCTCAGGCTACACCTTTCCCTCCCACTGATGATTGTGGTTCTGCTCAGCTGTAACTTGAGGCTGGTCATCAACGCTGGGTAATCAAGTGCAACTGGTTATGATGCCAGTTATTCCATTGTCTTATGGTATTTATTAAACATACAAGCCTGATCAATCACCTTAGCTTGGATAGAATCTTGACCTTGACATATGTCTGACAGGACTGCAGCAAGATTAGAATTTTAAGTAGTCTCTGAAGCATCTAAGTACTTGAGCCACCATGATAATGAGATAATGAAAATCCTGAATAATAGAACCATAAACAACACCTGATTCACGGTCTATATTTGAATGAATTGTTATGAAAAAATTAAATTACCTTGATAGCTTTAAAATAGATTTAGAAATGAATCATTAGCCAATCTTATTTTAAATTAAAATGTATTTCCTATTTTAACAAGTATTTCAAATGAAGAGAGCCATAGTAAGTCTTTTAACAGTATATGAGTGACTTAGAATCCTGATATGACTAACTATACTTAGGAAATTATTACTTGCTTTTAATTATTTGAGCATAAATTCCAGTTTTAATATCATGAGCAAGAACACCTGAAACATGTAAAAAAGCCAAGAAAGCACTTGTAACAAAATTGAGACCAATTCAGTATTAAAGACAGATACAGCTTTCCTATGTTCTTTGTGATTAGAAAATTCTTTATGAAATTTGACAATATATTCTACAATACGTAGCATTATACAATACAAAGGAAAAATCAGAAGACTCAACACATAAATATCTGAAGGGAAGGTACAAAAAGACAAATTCAGGCTCCTTTCAGCCCAGTAGTGTTCAGGGACAGGACAAAAATTGATACCTAGATGTATCATACTTCCATGTGACAAAGTAAGTATTTGACTAGAACTTGGTATTAGAAAACAAACATAGAATGACAAGAAGATATATTGGTCTAATTACTTTACTCAGCCCAACTAAAAATAGCCTAGATTACTACTATAATACTGAGAGATGTACCAAACTCTACAAAATTGAGACCGAATATAAATATCCACTGATATTTCAAATAGATTAGTTCACATTAATACTTGAGGATGACTGATACATATTTTAAAAGTTTCTGGCAACAGGTTATTATCTGTCTGGACTTCAAATTACATTATTGTTATTGATATTATTGCTATTATTATTGTTTGCTGTTTATCCTTGGAGCTAGAGGATTTGTCTATACTTCAAAATTACTTTTAAATCAGAACCTCAGTAATCATTACAAAATACAGTGTAGTTCTGGTAAAAAAAGGTAAAATGAATTCTTGACTATATTGAAATTACTACATGCAAAAATCTGAACAATTAAGCAAATTTCAGGTTTGCTCTGTATGTAAGCAATTTCTTTTTAAATATAATCTGTATTTGTAACAGTACGGGATTATAAAGCTGTACAGGTACATAACTTATACATCCTATAATCTGTGAACTGTGTCAGGACCTTTCTATTTCCTTTTGTGTTTTGTATCTTTTTCTGGAATTTCTGTCTCCTGGATGTTTCTTGATTACTATTCAGAAATTTGAAAGTACTAGAAAACTCATCTTTTTGTGGAACCATTAAATACATAACAATAACAACAACAACATTTGCATTTCTGGATTGTCTGAGTACCAGTTGGTTTAATATTCTGCAGTGTTAACCGTGCAGTATTGTTACCCTACTGAAGCATAGAATACACACATTTAGTGTATCCATAATATTTTCTGCTTCAAACTGCATTTATTAAGATTTTGCACAGTATTATCTCTGAACAACGTTCATGGCACTACAACAAAAATATTTTGTTAATTCTTCAATTTTATAATGACTCCAGATGACCAAATAGCATGCGTACATATGTATATCCCATATGTAGTATACAGACATCTTAGCTACCTTTAATTTGAATACAGTGAGAAGTCCAGTTTGTGGCACACAGAAATAATCAGTGTAATTTACTTTCCTGCCAGTACAATTCATGGTCAGGTAAAGAAACTCTTAAAATAGCACTGCAGTGGTGGGTATTTTTCCTGGCCTGCTTGTATTTCTTGAATTTCATCCAGATATCTTCTGAATATAGCTCCCTGGGCTAAGGATATATTTGAAACACATTCTCTGACTGACAACACCAGGACTGAATTGCAGTCTGAATCTCAAGAGGTGTGGTGCTGCTTAAACAGTCAAAGACTAACTGCTACATGCTGAACCATGAAATATAAAATGCTACTCTACCTCTAAACATCAGGGGGAGTGTACGTGTTTCCTGAAAATGAGCAAGAAAACTCTACAGCTACACAGTCAGTGCAGGTCATTACTATTCAAACCTCGTAACTCTTGGTCATACTATAACCAACACCACAAGCTGACAGCAAATACTGCTCGCAGCAGGTGTATAACCAGAATCTGAATCCTGTCAGTAAACTTTTCTCAGCCTGCAGAAGATGCAAGGAAATTCTGATGGCATATGGGCCCAAAAACATGTGAAAACTCATCAGAATAAAAAGAGCTAAGCATTAACATACAGAAGACACTAACCATCCTCCTCTTTTTTTTTTTTTTTTTTTTTTTTTTAACTAGGAAGTGCATCAATACAATTAAAGAAGGTTCTTAAGTATAAAGGGAAGGTAAGTCATAGAGACAGATGTGGGACTTCCTGTAACACTAATGAAAGAAAATGTTGGAAAGATTACATAATTGGAAATGCAAATAAAAAATTAAATATATCTAACTGTATTTGACTATATAGATCAATGTATCTATATATCAATATACAAGGTGTAGTATAGATGACATTACGAGGAAAACAACTTGCAGTTTTTACTTGTTAAAAATCAAAGGCTTCACATGCTGTACATATTTCCTTCACTCACACAACTGTTGTGTGCAAGTGGGCCATGTCAAGCAGAAGATAATCTTTCAATCACTAAGGAAAATTACTAGGACAAGAGAAACTTTTAAATTATCCTGATAACAGTCTACTATTACATTTACTGCATGCATTGTAAGATGGTTTAGGTCAAGAAAAAATACATATTTTATTTGATAATAAATTTTGAGTCAATCCTGCAACAGAAATGTTGTTTTCTACAGTGACATATTTTCACTAAAAACTACCAGACATGATTAAGTATGACAAATCAGATATAAGGAAAAAAAAAAAAAAAAAGACAATAGGCTGAAGTACACCAAATACATACATACTAGCTACACAGCCCAGAACTTACCACAGTTTTGAATTCCCGTTTCTCTTGGAGCTGATTCCCTGCCTTTAACAGCTAAGTATGTTAGTGTGATCAGAATGGTGTTCTTTTCCAAGACAGAAATATAAGTATTTTATTTGTATGCTTTATTTTCTTTCAAATCTTTCCATATTTGAAGTACACATAGTTACTGAAAGAAGACAAATGAAATTGATATTTAACATCAATGTATATGAATGTTGTGTAAGCAGGATCCAAAAATAACCCTAGAAGCACTGAGAAGAACCAAACATTTTCTGTAGTTAATATGATGCTTGTACCTCTCATGTAAGGGCTGATGGTCAACAACAGGAATTTTACTCCTCAAGCCTCCAAATTACAAAAATTATTATTCCAATTCCAACTGGAGTAACATCCAATTCTACCATAGTCATATGTGCTACTTTAAATAGCATGATGATGCAGCATTAGGTAACATTAACTTAGATTTAGTTATATTTTATTGTAAATCACCAAATCCTAGTGGTAGAAAACATAAAGCTGCATTATTAAAATACACATAGAAAACTGTATTTACACTAAAACTTACAGTTGAAAGAAAAAGAAGAAACATAAATAAATTCTTTAGAGACAAGATGAGTTAGACCCCTCTGACCAAGCAAAAGAGGTAAAGTGAAGATATACGTGGGCCAGCCTACGTATCTGAAAGATCTATCACCACCTAACCTCATTAGTTAGGTACAGTCAGGTCAACTATGGTTCTGCTTTTTAAGGAGCAGTGTCTAGGCTAAAACTTTATGTCTAATCCTGCCTGTGAAAAACAGGTACACACATGAAATTATACAAATTGCATATGCACATACAAATCATATGAAATGATAATGTGCTTTCCATGATTAAAATGGCATATACAGCATAATACGACCAGTTTTAAGGTATTAAAATTCTTGAGTTTAAGGCTTTTTTACCTCTCATTTAATTAACCCCATATAGTATAAATAAAAATAGTTATAAACATCTCACATTTAATTTCTCTTCTTAGAGCTATCAGCTTCTAAATAATCATAACCAATGTTTACTTAAGATATTGGATAAGTACATACTAACTTCAAAACAATATTGCCTTTTTTCATCTTAAAGATCAAAAGAATTATGTATTTTGATCTAACATAGTATCAAGGACTGGGTCACCTCACATGAAAATCACACAGTCTCTCAGAAAAAAGGTGCTGCAGTATAGTTCTTTGATTATTCAAATATCAAACATTCTCTCCAAGAAACTCCTTCAATAATAGCACTGCACCCAAACTGTCATCATCTAATGTGAAGTGATGAAGAAGTGACAGATAATGAAGCACAGCCTGAAGATGCAATTGCTTGTCATTAAACCTGCATTTCCTCCTCAGACACACTTTGAGAAGATCATAAGACTCCATTGTGCTGGAAGAATCTCCCTAAAGAGACAGTTACCTCATCTTATACACACACAGAGATATGTTATATGTTTCAACTAGAAAATGGAGCCTGAGCAATAAGACAAGAGGAACTCCCTTTAGAAGCTGTACAGGGTTTAAAGAGGTCTGTTGAATTTCCCAGGGAGGGTAACACACTTTATTTTGTTGATCCTTATTTGCTGTATTGGGAGCCATCACAGATAGGCCCCAGAACTTGACTCATACATACCATGCCATAGGAAGTAAAATATCAGTTGCAGGGAAGTCTATAAATACTACTGTGATTAACAACTTTTCCTACAGGCTGTAGGTAATGCCAACTTCAGTATCATCATTATCATACAGGTCCAAAACAATGATGAAGATCCTAATTTTGAAATTAGAAATGTGTGGATTATTTGTAATGAAATGGCAGCACAGAAGACTGATTTTAATTACTCCCTCTTCCCACTAATGCTTGTTCTACCCTAACTTACATCACCACTGCAGTGATTAATATCCTAGAGCACGTATATTTTAACGCATGTCACTTGCAAAAATATGAAAATTCAAAATTTTCAATGTAGGTACTTGCCAGGGAAGCACTCGAAAAGGACAAACTCTTTGGTCTATACAAAACTCCACCACCCCCCCATTCTTGAGCTACTTCTAATTCTCTCCAAAAAGTAGACTGCATGGTTTAATCCTGACAGGTTAGAAAGCACAACATATTGTACCCTACTGGGACATATCAAGGTTAGCGTTACAGAAGGATAAAGAAAAAAAATATTTTATGAAACTGTCTTAATACTGCTAATTGATTCCTTTTGTGCCTCTCTCCCAAAGTATCTGAAATCTTAATTCTAGTCATAAAATATTTGGAAAACTTAAAGACATGTAGATCTTTTAAACTCATCTTTCAAAGAACATTTAATTTGAGGAAGAAAATAGATAAATATTTGAAATGCTCAAAAATGAAAACAAACTTGAACTTTCAGCTCATGAAAAAGTAAAATGTATATATTGTCAATGCAAATTGATTTTATTCTTATGATCTGCACGTAAACAGAAAACAGTAGGTCAGCTACTACTATTACCATGCTCTATTTTTTGTATACTAAAATATCCTGTCTGGTGATTCATTTTTAAAGCCTTGATTCCACACATACTGTTGGGGTTTTTGATGGATCCGAGTCCTTATGATGTCATGAAAATATGACTGTATTATACGAGCACATTTTGGAACAGTTATATATATAATATATTTATGTATAAAATTTGTATAAATACATCAAGAAAGAATCACTGTAAATGGCTGATAACCACTGTTTCCCCCTGAAATTTTGCAAGGGTTACAACTATGGAGAGTGGGTTTTAAGATTTGTTCTGCTACCATTGTGTACAGGCAGTTCTGAGTGTGGATGAGATTGTGTTTGACTTATTTTGACAAAATATGAGGAAGAAAAAAAGTGTGAAATCTCTCAAATACATTAAAAAAGTAGAAATACATTATGTGTAACTTAATTATATACAGTCTTTCCAATCTCCTACTTTGACAAGTTGCATCTATAGGTCACCAGATTAATAATTAATGCTGACAATTTAATAGACAATAACACTTGTTATCATAAAAAAACAATTAAATCTTGAAGGGAAAGAAATTATTGAAAATTCCAAATTTCTGAGCAAGTGGTGTTTAATTACAAATAATAAACCACCAAAGTAATGGCTACCAGTACCATCTAACCACCTCCTTATTCCTTAGCATTCTAATGCTATTACCCTTCAGTTTACTGACAATTCCAAATCACTGATTTGGACAAAAACCCTTATCCTGTTCCCAAGAGGTCTAATAGGACCTAAAGCATGTGGTATTTTTGGTTTGACTAATATAATATAGATAATAATGTATACACTATAAAGTAAATGGCACTACAGCAGTATTTATTCTTTAATAAAATGCAAATGCTTTATCCATCTATATTAAATTCAACCATTTTTATAGTCAGAAAGTACCACTGAGTTGCAAAATCTAAAACTGAATGGTTATATTCTTGCCTGAAAAGACCATGAAAATGAACCATAGAAAATGGGTCTGAAGGAAATCTTAGTAATTAATTTGGTCCATTATCCTGCCCAGACAATCATCAGGCAGAAGAGAAAGCTATGTAGTATATCCCAGTAGGACAGCACTACCAGAAAAATTTTGCAGTGCCAATTATAGTGGGTTTTTTATATTCAAATAAATTTGATAACTGTCCACAGATTCTGCAGTCATTTGAAGTTTTCTGTTACAACTTGAAATATGTAACATTTACAGGCATTTTAATAACTTAATGCTTGAGAAATTTAAATACTTCAAAACATCACAAATTTGAAGTGCAGGAGAAAGAGGAGAAAAGGAATTGTTTTGAAGAACTAAGAAACAACTGTCTATAAACAGTTACTTTTGACAAGGACTTCACCAAGACCAGTTTTTCAAGTGCAATGATCAAAGGAAAATAGTAAGAGTGCCTTAGGTCTGACTCTTAAAACACACCATTGTAAACTAACAGAATTTACAAAAACTGTATGGGTGCACTAAGCCAAGTGTAGTGAGAAGCTGTAGCAATACCTCTCATGATGAGCCAATACGTGATACATGTTGTATAGCTCTGTTAATTGATTATTGTTCAAGATAACAGTGTCTTACTGAATTCTAAGAAACAGTATTATACATACTATGTTATGTAAACAGGTACATATGAATCAGTGTGATTTACACTTTCAAGTGAACAGGTCCCAATGAAATCAGAGTTAGATTTTAATTAGATGTGTTAAAAAATGCAGTAAAATACAAAAAAACACCCAAAATAAATACAAGAAAAAAATCTGATTCCACCACTTTGGCATAATTAGCTGGAGATATAATGTTATTTTTTGTTCATGCCTTATTTACATTCTAAATGAAAAACAAATGAAACAGTACCTACATGTACACGTGTGCATATACATACTGTCATGCCTCAATGTCGCTATGATATGGAGAAATAGTGTGAAATGGGGACGCTTAACACCGACTGTGATTGTATATGTCTACTCAGAAATGTGGGTATGGTGACTAGTCATGGGTGCGGTGTCTGGTCACATAGGCACACAGCTCTGAGGAGACAACTACAGTTTTTGAGGAGACGCCTGCCCCTCTTCCTCTAACAAAGGGGAGACGGGGAGACGCCTGCCCTTCTTTCTCTAACAAAAGGGGCTATTTAAAAGAGAATGAGAGAAGATGAGAGACATCCAAATGCTATCTAGAGGGAGGGAGTGCTAAGTCTCCTTGCTGGAGAAGATTGGATGGTCACAAGAACATGAATCACCTACAAACCTGCAAGACCACCACATTCCAGGAAACGGACTGATAAGCTAATTAACATACGAAGCAGGTTTAGGTAACAAATATGTATAGGCACTAATTGAATATTCATTTGTTTCATTGTATAAATGTGGGATGGTTCGTCACTTCGGGTATGCACGCTTGTGGAGGAGCGATCCCCCGTGCATCTGCGCGCAATAAACATACCTACTTTATAACTTTCGAGTTATAGAGTCTAATTCCGCACGTCAGCTACACATATGTGTTCATCCTTACATCACCAAAAAGTAATACGAAAATAATAATTATCCTTCTAGTGAAACATACAGGACTATGCAAGAGGAGAACCTACTTTGTTTATTAAATGGCTTAGCATTAACACAGGATGAGAGCTCCTATCTTGCTGCTAACAACTGGAAAAAACTGCTCGAGAAGTGGTAGTGTCAGATGTCAAAGTAGTTTATACAAAACAGTTATAATACAAAGTGAAATCAGAAATATTGGTAAGTTTCCATGTCCCTACAGGATTGTGGAACTTAAGCTAAGTCTTTCATTAAAATGATAGGCACATATGGAGAACAGAAAATTAAAACAAAAACCAACAAATTTTTTCTTTAATGTGAGTTTCTGAATAATGAACTTTCAAAAATTTTATTTTTATCTTCAGGATATCAAATCAATTATGGAAGCTTGTGGGGTTGAATTATTCCTGGTTTTGTCTGTTGCAGTAACAGTAATACAACTCACTACCTCAATATTTTCTTGCATGATTGTGTTATTTCCTACTCATAAAACAAACCTCACCACAGAGAAAGTGATTTTAAATCTATATGAACACACATAGATGCATATATACAGTATGAAATTAATGTTTGTATTAGTGTTTAACCTATACCATGTTATAAAACACAGCCTTCTCAACTTTTGATATGGAGAAATAGTATGAAATGGGGACGATGGAACACCGACTGTGATTGTATATGTCTACTCAGGAATGTGGGTATGGTGACTGTCATGGGTGCGGTGTCTGGTCACATAGGCACACAGCCTTGAGGAGACACCTACAGTTTTGAGGAGACGCCTGCCCCTCCTCCTCTAACAAAGGAGCTATTTTAAAAAAGAATGAGAAAAGGATGAGAGATATTCCAATGCTATCTAGAGGGAGGGAGTGCTAAGTCTCCTTGCTGGAGAAGATCGGATGGTCACAAGAACATGAATCACCTACAAACCTGCAAGACCTCCACATTCCAGGCAAAGGACTGATAAGCTAATTAACATACGAAGCAGGTTTAGGTAACGAATATGTATAGGCGTTAATTGAATATTCATTTGTTTTATTGTATAAATGTGAGATGGTTCATCACTTCGGGTATGCACGCTTGTGGAGGAGGGATCCTCTGTGCATCTGCGCGCAATAAACATACCTACTTTATAACTTTCGAGTTATAGAGTCTAATTCCGCACGTCACTTTAACATCCACAAAATTCCATTGTCCTAACAGCTTTTGTATTTTTGTTTACTTTATAAACTTCAAATTATTCCTTATCATGATCTTACCTCTTATGTTTCCAACTCTGTTAAGAAATAAGTTTGCTCTTAAAATCAGTTATGAAAATGTTAGTCATATTAACTGCTTTTCCCTTTCTCTCTTGCAGATCTTTTATGGTGTAAAGTCTTTACTGAAACCCAGGTGACAGATATCATTAGAGCTGTCATACATTTTTATTATACTGACTTCTTTAGAATCCTCATATAGCAGACTGTAGATAGTAGCAATTTCTGACAGATACCTTTACCAACCATTTAATCCAAGATTTTGTTGGCTGTAAGGCAGAAATCTCTATTTTCTACTAGCTTTCCTATAAGCAAATATATATTTAGAAGGAACAGAACATTTAGGAAAGGAAGTTCTACGAATGAATTTGTGAAACTGAAATAGTAATAATGCTTATAACCTGTCTGTAAGGAAACAGGACAAGAGACTAAGGAACCTTTGCCATAACTAGAAATATTCAGCTCTGGTTTTTAGTCAGTAGGTCTGAGCAGCCTGTTCAAATACTTATATATTATCCGCTTAGCAATAAAAATGACACAATAGTGATCTGATAAAGATAGAGAAATGCAGTGACAGAGAAATTTTATCTAGTATTATTGTTATCCTCGGAAGACCATCGCCACACTGTTAAATTATTTTTCAAGAACTTAAAAGAATGAGGTGGAGATCAGGAAATTAGATTATTTTGGTGGGGGGGGGGTTTGTGTTTTTTTTTTTTTTTTTTTTTTTTTTAGTTACTTATGATGCTGATCGTGTTTTTCATTCTGTTTTGTATTGCTTTACACAGCAGAGGGAAAAAGAACCTATCAGTTCTTCTATCCTCAATAGGACACAATCCAGAAAGAGTCAGAAATTAACCTTTAATTTTAAACTAATGGCAATCCTAGGAAAGTTATTTCAGTTTTTTGTTCCCAAGCTTTTGTCTTCACTTTCAAAAATTGGTAGATACTAACATTAGATATATATATAACATATGGACACTAACTACTAGCAGCATTAATATTTAATTATTGATTATACTCCATTAAAAAATTAAGCTTTAACCACAGAGTAGCAAAATACAGGATTTAGGAAAAATTTTACTACCCTCTCCAGAAAAAAAGTGCAGCCACACGGTTACTCTAGAGGAAAATGAAGAATTAAATCCTCTCAAACACAAAACAGAAGTTTTCTTCAGACGATTACTATAGAAATAAATCTACTACAATAAAAAATAGCTAGCAGGGAGTTTATGTAAACTACTCACTCCAGAATCTTGTGAATCTAAAACTACTTTTCTTAAAATAATTTGTGCAAACTCTTTAATGTTCCAATAAGCAGAAAGAGGCTAATTCTACTCCTCTTAAAAATAAAAAGGTTATATTTTTCATTTTAATATAAGCTAATTTTTGTCTTTCTTGTCTACCTCTCAAATTATTTTCAAAACATCTAAAAGAGTATGTATTTATTCAACCTAGCTTTGTCTGGGGCAGTAGATAAGAGGGAGGAAAAGTGAGGTATTTTAGGCTACTACAGGAACATGCTGCAAGGTGAAACAGAACAAGGTCTTAAAAAGATTGGTCAGGATGAGTTTGGGACAATGCTCTGTGTGATGCTCTGTATTGAGAAAGGAGCGTACTCTGAATAATTAGGAAAGGTTCCACTGATGATGTTAAAGGTACTCTGAACAACAAGAATAGGTCTTTGAATAAGAAAAGTTTCCACTGATGATGTTAAAGGAATGTACCACTGACTGTTAAAGTAAAGGAAGGTGCTCTGCATAATTAGAAAAGATAAGGTGGGCACCTGAAGGAGACAAGACCACCAAGAGTCAGGAAATCGTTGAACAAAGAAAGTTGAAAGGTTTACTCCACCTAGATCGCACCTATTGTGAACAGAATGATTAGGTGTCAAAATCAAATGAATATGTACATAAAGATGACATAACATCTCAGGAAATCTATGTAAATTACCTAACTTTTCACTGAAAACTTTGGAGCTAGTTTGTCTGGTGCGAACCAGCTAGTTCCCCAACGTTGCACGAAATAAATACCTTTGATGCTTAAAGACAAAATTCGTCTCCGAGCCCTTACTCTGTGCCGTTTTGGCATCAAAGGGGACTATGACAGGCTTATCACTTGTATATAATGATAAAATGCAATTGTGAAGAGAAAAAACTTTGTTAAAGTTTTGGATTTTTTTTTCCCCAGAGAAAGATTAATGAAGGTAATGAAACTCTGTTACTAATGTGTACACACCAATCTATAAAAATGGATGTATAGACAGGTAAATATAGAAGGACATAAAATAGATACATCTATATCATTAATTATATTTGAAGATATTTTTAGAAAAATAGTATTTATGTCAGTTTTGCTACTGTTGCTTCCAAATTATGTATCTCATTTGGATTCACTGGACTTTAAATATATACTCTCTAGTACAGTATTCTTATGCCAGTTTTTTCACCTTTTCATTTTCTAATTTCCATCCCTTTCAGGTGAAAATCATTTCAGTAAAACAGATAATTGCTTCTGCTTTGCAATGTCAAACAGTTTGCCTTAGGTTATGGCAGCCTCTAAAATTAAGATGGAAAAAATAAGTTCTCTCTCATTATCTTTCTCCCTTTCAAGCATCCTTTCATGTCATCCTCTTCGATGGTGTCCAAAGTCATACTTTCTCCATTGTTTATTCTTTTCTACTGTTTTCTTCCATTAATTATAATTGTAGTTCTTGCCTTCCCCACAGTCCTTCACCTTCAGCCTCAGTTTTGAATGTCAAAATTTTTACAATGGCTAAAGAGGAAACTAGAATATGTTGCAATCCAATTGCTCAGCCCACGGCATCTTCAGTAACAGTCATAAATCTTTTTGTCTTTCTATTTTCTCTCCACAAAAAGCCACTATGGCAAAAATTCTTCTACATATCTAAATGGAAAAACAAAAGACTGTTTTGGGACTACTAAATATACATTGTACTCTTGAAATCTCAAAAAGCCTAAGATAAAACTAACACTCATTTCCATATCCTTATTTTCCATAGTCTTCTCCTAACTTTCATCTATCGCAATGAAGTTCCCAAAGTGTGTCCCACATTAAAAAGACAAAGCACAGACTGACAAATGGGAGAGAATGGCAATTTACAGTGACTCCTGCTGCTGGGGTATCAAATCTTGAAATCATCAGTGAACAAACCAATCCCTATGAGTCTCCTTTCATTTTTACCCTAAAATTAAGCTTGTATGTTGGGAGAACCAAAGAACAGTTTTCAGCTTTCTGTCCAAGGAGAACTCTCGTCTAGATTGATGTGTAGGCCCCCTGCAGCTGGACAGCACTGCATGACTGGGATCTATTGCTGAATATGTATTATTTTCTTTTCAGTTTGATCTCAAAACTAAAAATTAAAACCCAAACACAGACACTACGTATGAGCAGATCCATACATAGGTCTGTATTTTTGGATTGTAATGATATGTAATAAAACCAATTAAATAAAGAAAATTTATCCAATAGAACTGTTTAACAGGTTGCCTGAAGACAGGTTTCCCCTTCCCTCACCCTTTTTCCCCATTTGAGCACTGTTATTCTTTATTTTGACACCACTTGTGAAGATTGAGGTTTCAGTTCAATCAGAATGCCCTTATCCAAGCAAAATTCTACACATTTTCTGTAAAACCTGAAGAAAGGCCAGGCCTTCTGGAATGGGCTCATGGAACCTCCTTGTTTTCATGTTTGACAAATCCACAATCCCTTTGTTCGTAGCAGTTCTGTTAAACCCAAGTATTATTGTGTAAAAATATTGCCACTAGAAAAAGTTACAGATTACATAAAATAGTTTAACTATTTGATTACTTGAAGTAGGCATTAATGAAACATTATTGTATCATGGGTTTATATTTTAATTTTGTACTCTTCTGGCACATTTACACAGCAGAACTCAGCTCGTACAGCTATCATTCAATATCATTTAAATTTATTATCCAGCTCAAAAAAAAAAATAGCTGAATAGTTGGATGAGCATCGTAGCACTTCCTTATTACATTCTGCAAAGGGATTTCTTTAAGCAAGAGAAACAATATCCAAGAGATTTTCATTTTTTTGCAATTAATTAAGTCATACATTCAGATAAATATAACTGACAAAGACATTAGATTTGAAATTATAATTCTAACTATTCATAGATTACCAGTCTGATTTAACCAATATAAAAAGAAATAATGCTGATGAGATCTAACGTTAAGCTTAGTTAATAATTACTCAAGTAGTCTAGTATAACTAAGTAAATCAATTTTAAAATGCAATGGCAGTGCAGGAAAAGTCTTAATCTAACATATACATGTATTTTCATTTTAATTTTCTTTATGGTTTTTCCTTGGTGATTTGACTTACATTTGAAAAAAAAAAAATGCATCATCCTTCAGCAGTTTACATAAATGTCATTGTATTATATTTATTATTTACACTAAGCAAAGGTAATGAGGTAATGAAACATTTATGTTTCAGTATGCTTTCTGATTAGCCAAAGAAGTTCAATGAATAATTTCAAAGTAATTTTTTCAAAGTACTACAAGCAATTACATTATACTGTAAATTATTAACCTTTAGTTGTTTTCCTTAAAAATCAAAATATAATAAATATGTATTTCTGCAGTCTATATTTATAGGCATGTATATACTGTGTATACCTACATATATTTAGACACTACACATAGTCTATACAGTCTATAACTATATTTTGGTATAAAATGTATTACTTAACAGATTAATAACTTTTAAGCATTGACTCATCAAATAAATGTTGTCACCAGAAATGCCAGTAAAAGAATAATTTCTCACAATGTGTACTGTGTCATATAGGAACGTACAGGATCATGTACTACCAATCTCAGAGGAACAGACAGAATTTAATTTCAGATGCAGTGATCTCTGAACCCAGTTGCTGTGTTTGGCATCATGAAAGCTCTAAATTGTTGAAAGAAAAAGGCCGTTTTCGTTCTTCTGTTTTGGGTTATAAGAACATTCATATTATTATTATGCTTTAAATTATAAATACATAAAATACAAATTTTCTATATTACATAAATATACAATATATGTTAAATTATTAAATTACAAATATTTAAAAATATACTGTTACTAAAAATAATTTTAGGAAGTTTCTATAGAACACTTGCTGCTGATTTATGGGTTTTTTTAAGGTATAGCACATGGCCCAATTCTGTTGATTTGTTATGTAAAGATAGATGTTAGATGTTTTCACTTTCTTCAACATATTTCAGAGGTCTGCTCAACCAGATAGGCAAAACAGTTTTTAAAAAATTTGTGGCATCTCACATAAGAGAGATTATAGGGCAGCTGAGAGCAGAAGAGGAATAGAAGGAAACAGAGTAAATGTTGAGCCAGTAGATGTACAGGAAGCTCTTCTATCTAAATGTGACCAAGTACCTCCCGTTTATAACTCTTGTGTTGCAAAGAGGAGATAAAATTCAGCAATAGTTTTAAGCCCTGTGATCATTTAAAGAGGCTAGGTTAATAGGATCAAAATACATTTCCTGGACTTCTGAACTTCTCTTTACTTCCAAAAAAAGTCCTTCTATGTGTGAAAAATGTTACAATCACAGATTATGGCTTATATCACCTCATAAAATCTGTCTTTACTCTCCCCATTGAGATGATACTCACATTCTACATTATTGAACCTCAGCTGTTCTACATGAACATAGATCAAGAGCTACATGAGGAAAATCACCTGGATTTGAATTGCAACAGTGAGAACTAATAGCAAAAAATACATAGGAATTAACTTTAGCTATTCTTTTTAAGAATTCACAGGACAGAGGGTGAGTATTCCCTAACTCAAGGCAAAGCAATAAAGAAACAAATTAGCAAGCACAGTAGCCAGGGGAACAATAAACATGTCCAGTAAGTCAGACACAATGCATATGTGACTGATAATTTAACACCATGAAAGGGGATTACAAATCTGCAGTGGTGCAATGAAACACCAAGTTCCGAAGAGATTTAGTGCAAGCAACACAAGGTAGCTTTAACAGTTGACAAAAGATAACAAAGAAAAAGCACAAATAGTGTCACAGATTTCATCATACTAGAAGACATAAGGCCATATGAAATCTAAACATGTAGATACTGCATCACTCAGCATTGGTGTGATCTCTACCCTTTCAAGCAGTAGTTTGGCTGGCAGATTGAAAATAAAATATTAAGGATAGGCTATCTCAAAAAAAGAAAAAGCTTTAAAGTAAGCTTTGACAATTTGAAAAATCAATCCATGTGTCTAGATTCATACTTTAAAGAAATATAAATCCCTAATCTATTACAAAGTAGGGTAAGAAATAAATCAAGTGGGGTTTTTTTATAGTCTTCTAAACTACTTTAATGCTAATCTCAGTTGAAGAGTTGGATTATTACCAAATGTGAATTTCACATATTTTATATTTCTAGGAGTAGCATCTCAGGCTAGGACTGTGACAAACGGCCTAGAAATAAAACCATAAGATATCCTAAAAAGTATTTGCTATTGTTAACCTTGTTTCATTAATTACTTCTGCCCTTTTTCCATTAAAGTTACAAATCTGAGAGACAAACAGTTTTCCATTCTGTCATGGGAAAAGAGAGAGGAAAAAAAAGGAAACAGTTAAAAGTAATTTAGTAAATCGAGTAATGGCAGTACACACACAGTACTGACATTTATCACAGATAATAATGATTTGATAAATATTTACCAAATAACTTTTCATTAAAAAGTTTGGTGATGAAAGGGCACATACATATATTTTCCATCAAGAGTTCCCATAATACTGAATTAATTTTCTTAAATGTTTCAAATTACAAATTTCTAAATTCCAAAATGTTCTCTTACCTACCTAATCTCAGTCAATGAAAACAAACAACAAAACCGACCTCCCAGATTTTAACACATTGGCAATAAAGCTTTGTAAGAACAAAGTTATTTAAATGGCATTATCTGCTATTTGTCTTATTCTATATTGCCATTTTTTCCCCACTGAGTGCTAATAAGTGCTTGCTGTTGAAGAGGTTTACATTCAACATCTGTCACTTGTATCCAGAAGTAGCACCTACAGGGAACTGTCAAATAGATTGTTATTCTCCTCTGTAGCACCAGCAAATCTGTCTCACATCATTTACATACAGATAGTTATAGGCATTCATCATTTCATTATGCTGACTGCTTCACTATTCTAATGTATAATGTCTCTTTAATGAGCCTCAAAAAATACAATATTCCTTGATTTATGACTGCTTAACTGAAAAATTATACAGATTGACAAAAACTCATCGTAAAGCATTTTTGTGTTCCCACTACCTTGCACTTTAAATTTAACGACTTCTGAGTTAATCTCATGATTTGTTTCTTTGACAAAAGAAATTATCAAATTTTAACACACCAGACTTCACAGTCACTTCTGTTTTAATAAATATACTTTCACTTCAATGAGAGTGCAGTACAGAATTTGACAAATTAAAATCGATCCAGTTTTGTCCAAGAAATTAACGTATTGGACAATTTGTTTCAATATTATGTGTCAATTACTGTGTACTTCCTAACTTATCATGTTGAATACTGCTGTACCAGTCACGCACAAGCAACTCATACCAGCCAATTTACATGTTCAGGTAAATTGAACTATGCTTTTTTGTATGAACTTCAATTATTGCATACATAAATGGTTACCACCGGAAAACAGCTCTGCCATTAAAAGCATGCTGAAGTATTACAAACATACCTAAAACACCAAACAGAAAGCTGAGAACAAGAGGTAACCATTTAATTCACTTGACTGTACTCTGGCATTATATGGAGCTCAGTTCCTTCAGCTACATCTCCATGTGTTTATAAATAATGTCAGCCTTCTGCAGGGGGCATCAGGTTTTGAGTATCCAAACTGAAAGTTCTGTAAACACTGCTTATCATAGCTGTTGGAAGCAAGGAATTTCACTAAGAAAACACGTGATACTTTGTTTCTGACAAATTTTCAACCTGTATTTGAATGCTTTTAGTCTGCAAGTGTTAAGCTCTGTCTGAAGTTTCACCCACAACAAAGGTAATGTTTGAACTCACAGTACAGACAGTCAGGACATGACTCCCTCTCCTCTGCTCAGCCATGCATTTCCATGTAAGTTTTAGAAAACATAGTATCGAGACCTTTCCATCTTTTAAAATGCCACACACAGAAGGTTCAAACGTAATGAGTGCAGTTAGAAACAAATGAGCCCTAATATAACCTTACACTGCCTGATATCATAAGCATCACTTCCTATTGCTAAATCATGAAGCCAGGCTAAAAAGACTATCCATTCAGTGCAGTGGAAATGTAGAGATTTAAGCAACAGATGGCAAGCTAGAATCCCTAGATCCCTGCAAAAAGTCAACTTCAAGCAAAAAAAACATACAAAACAACTTACAATACTACTGCATATTTAATAGCCTTTCAGTAGATGCAGATATCATTATACGACAGAAAATAAACTGCAGGAATTATGCTGTTTGATCCTGACAGTGCTACATGCTCAATACAATAAAAATTCTCGTTTCATAACTTTGGACCCATATTTTAGTTCCTTTGCACTGAATATTCCAGTTAGCATCAATGTCTGCATTGCAATTATTTCAAGGAGTCAAACTTACAAAGAATATAGGTATATTATCCCCTAATCAATACAGTATGTTTTTATCATCTAGAAGAATTTGCAAGTCTATGCATCTCAGCCATACAAAATGACAACCTATCAAATAAGCCATTACAACAGTCTCTCTCTTCCCCCACCCCCCAGTTAATCACAAAACCTTCATGGTGTTATTTTGTATGTAAAATTTAATAACTCTGAATCCAGAAAACTAGTATGCCGACTCAAATACTTGCTACAAATAACTGAAGACCTAAATTTATACACCTGGATGCTTTGTGAATTCAAAATAGCTCAAAATAGCCATTAACTCCCATAACAATAAGGAGGTTTATATCTCAGGTTGTAGCAGTGTGATAAAATGCAATTGAACAAATATGCAATATGTACTAATCATAACAAACTCACTGACTGTCATTCTGACTATCTCAGAATTATCTTTCTGTGTCCCTCAATATTAACTGTGAAGCACATAACCAGTAGTAACCATGGACAACAAGTGTATGCTATGTCTGTTAGTGCTGAGGTTGTAAAGCTGTGCTACCAAATAATACTAATCTAAAAGCTTGAAGATATTATGATTGGTTGTTAGTAACATAGAGAGAAGGTGATAAGAACAAAGCAAATACAGCTACACTTATAGCCCCTTCATATTGCAACTCTATTTCTTGCATTTCCTGCCTTATAAATTCATTGCTACATTTCCCATAGGGTACAGAGTTATCATTTCTGAAAACTGGATAATAGTGTCTGTGACTCTTGACTTTCCTTTTTCAACCTGAATTTCAGAAAAGACAATGTGATGACTTTAAGCATCCTCTGACAGATATGCCTCCACTGTTCTTTCTTATGTGTGGATATAAATATATGTCAGTGATTCTCTGACAGAATACTAAATTAGCAAATTTCCTTGTAGAGTACTGAATCACCCTGGAACCCAACAAAATTTTATACCATGTGTTTCATACTGATTGAGCCTACTTACAGGAAGGTGGTGCTGGAAATGGATTCAATACTTCAATCAGTGTAGTCTGCACATCGGAAGAAAATCCAGAGAGTGTTCTGTTCCTCCGATTAATTTTCTGCCTTTCTGTAGATACACCTAGGAAATGACCAGTACAGAGTAAGTACAAATACCTATAGAAAGTAACATAAACCAAATTATTACAAATAAGTAGTAAGAATATGTTGAGAGATAATTTACTGTAAAATCTGTACCATTAGTCATCATCATGCAATTACCACATTATAGAAGACAAACACTTAAATTTTGTCTTTGTTTAATCCTGTAGTACCCAAGTGATTCCAGAGTTCTTCAGTTTCAAGGCTGGCAAGTAGAATCAAACAGCTGTTACCATTACACCTAAACAGCCATCTGGTGGCCTGAGAGAAGAAACATAACAACCACTGAGGGAACCAGTCCAGCCTTCCAAAACAGCACAACCAGGTTTCCATTCAGCATGTAGAACAACTGTACCATACAGAATACATGAAATAAAGAGATATGTTTACTTTAACAGCATAATTAACTAATAATCTTTATTTGTTCTTTCAGTAGAAATAGAAGCAGCCACTTCTATTTCTTTTCCTGGTTCCTATTTTGCATACTCTGCAGAATTCTGCAGAAAGTGACTTTAGAAGTGACAGGAATAAGGCATAAAGAGGATCTTTATAAGGTTACTTATAGGAAGAAGGGTTCAACTGTATCTTGCTTCACAGTTAAAACAGTACTGACAAGTGCCAGTTTAATTTCTCTTAAGTCAAAGCTGGACTATTCTCCAGATTAAAAAAAAAAAAAAAATCTACCCCAGGAGTTAACCATTTTCACTTTTCAAATACCTTTTTTCTTAACTTTTGCATCTAGGCTTTGCTGCAAATTAAACCCTGCTACTTCTTGTCATATCTAAACCAGAGACAGCAATTTATGCTGATGTTCTTTTTCAGTTTTATATATACATATCTGTCACAGCACTCTCCAAACTAGCCAGCTGCAACAAGGTCTTTTACCATCACATACCAGCACACTCTTCATGCCAGTCCCTCTGCTGCCTTCTCCTAGTCTCTCCTCATCCAGGGTACACTCTTTCTCTTCTCTCTGCTTCTTCCTCCCCTCTCTTCCTCAGCTGCTGTCTTTTCATTGGCTGCCCAACATCTTAACAAAACCAGCCACAGCTGCACCTTATCTACATCGGCCAACCCGCTGCCTCTGAAGCCAACCCACAGTTGTATATTATCAATGGTAATTAACCCAGCTTCATTCCTCTACACCTATCCTCATTCTTCTCATTTCCTAGGTTAGTTAAACCCAATTCTAAGTCTTCTTTAATCATTTCATGAACTATCAATAATTAGATACATTGTATTGTTTGTCCTTTTTGAAAATTTAAGATAACTTGATCCTACAAGTTTGGGTTTTTTTACTGGATGCTTACACATTACATTCCGAAAGATCTGTGGAGAAAGAGCTCTACTTGATCGTGGTTTAGAAGTTTCAGATATTCTACCCTTTGTTACTTTGCCACGGATTATCAACCCTGTAAACGGGTAGGTAGAAAGTAGTATGCCATGCCTCAAATTCATAAAGGGTGATAGAGGCATTACATGTTTTCAGATCTGCCAAAGGACATCTACCGGGCATTTCAACATTCCTTGAGCTCTGCTATCACCAATACGAAGAGAGGACAAACACTTCAGTAAGAAAGCAAAAAATTTGGAACCAACTACACATATAACAGTATGGCACGGTGAATATACTGTCCCTATATTATTTCCTGAAACATTAGAGGGGATTCCTTATCTTGTATTTGTACAGTTAATTACTCCTGCTTAGTGTCTGTACTTGTTCTTACCAAACTGTATGTCTATTATTTTCTATTGTTTCTGGAATTTATTGTGATTATTTGAACTTGAGTTCTGCCTTCTAATATGACTGCAGCAAGAGTACCATCTAACCTAAGACTGAAACTACCAACAAAGTTACGGAATAACCTTAGACCCAGTACAGACTCTTATGGAATTACAGTCCTCCTGCACCCCTAGTTACTAAGGAAAAGAAGGACTGTGAATAAATAAAAAACTTTTTTTCTTCGCCAAAAATGTTGTATGCTAACTTTAGACCAGTCTTATCTACACCACAGTTCCCTAGCTTGCTTAAGAGAATGCTATGTGAGATACCAAAACTGCAGTTTAGTAAATTCAAGTTATATTGTAACTCTTCTACCCCTTAAGGCCCGCTGCAATATTTTTACAAGAGATAGGGTAGGTCTGAATTGTTCTTTACGAATCTATGCTAGCTGTTCATTCTAACCATCTCTTACAGATGCTTAGAAAGGACTGTTTGATAATTTAAGACCCCTCACGGAAATTCAGTCAGGAGAACTATCTACAGTTCTTTGGATATTTCTTCAGGTCTTACTGTCAGTCACTTTCTAAGCTTTTGAAATTTCATCGTTCCTAAGTTCTGAAATATATTGCTACTATGCATCACATAAATATTTGTGTTTATCTATGCATGCATATCTTCCAGTTTTATAAATCACACTGTAGTGGGTTTCCATATGGTTTTGTAGTGGGTTTTGGTAGCCAGGGGGACTCTGCAGACACCAATGTCAGTGAAGGAGGGAGAGGAGGTTTCCCTGCAGATTCCCCTGCAGCCTGTGAAGACCTTTGTAAGGCAGGCTGTGCCCCTGCAGCCTAGGGAGATGTAACGCTGGAGCAGATATCCACCTGCAGCCTGGAGAGGACCCCATGCCAGAGCACGTGGATGCACCTGAAGGAGTCTGTGACCCTGTGGGAAGCCTGTGCTGGAGCAGGTTTGCTGGCAGGGCTTGTGACCCCGTGGGGGACCCAGGCTGGAGCAGCCTGTGCCTGAAGGATTGCACCCTGTGGAAGGGACACAAGCTGGAGCAATTTGTGAGGAACTGCAGCCCATGGGAAGGACTCACATTTGAGAAGTTCACAGAGAACTGTTTCCCGTGGGAGGGACCCCACGCTGGAGCAGGGTAAGAGGGGGAGGAGGAAGGAGCACCAGAAATTACATGTGGTCAACTGAGCATAATGCCCATTCCCCATTCCCCTGGGCTGCTCGGGGGGAGGACATAGAGAAAGCAGGAATTAAGCTAAACCCAGTAATAAGAGAGGGGAGAGGAGGGGGAAAGTTGTTTTTCTGATTTGAATGCTAATAAATTAAACTAATTTTTCCAAAGTCAAGTCTGTTTTGCCCATGACAGTAATTGCTGAGTGATCTCCCTGTCCTTATCTTGAACCATGAGCCTTTTGTTATATTTTCTCTCCCCTGTTCAGTTGAGGATGGGGTGATAGAGCGGTTTTGGTGGGCACCTGGCATTCAGCCAGGGTCAAACCACCAGACATATAGACAATGGTCTCTGCACAAAATCAAGACCTCAGCAAAGACAGTTCTTTGCTTCTAGTTGAGATAGATAGCCTTGCAGTTAGATAATTTGTACTGATTTTTTTTTTTCTAAGAGAAGGCATAACTTTCTATGTAATTAATTTGTTTTTAGTAGCTAAATCATTGCATTCTAAGGTGTTGCTCATCCTAGATTCCAATACTGCCCCCTGATTTTTTTACTTTTTCCTGTACGCTACTTATCTCACACAAAGACAAAACCAGATGAAACCAAGACCACTCACAGCAAGTGTCTCATTTCCCCAGGTTCACCTGTGCCAGCTCCCAGGGGAGATAACAGAAGCAGGTCTCAGTTAACCACATTTGTACATGTGTGCACAAAAACCTCCCTGACAGCCTATCCCTCACTTGATCTTCTTAACAAATTGAGCTTAATAGTGAGTGCCACATTGTTTAGTGTTCCTTTATGCTGTCACAGAAACTGGTGAAGGATGTGGACATTGATCTGGCTACCTCTCAGTAAATTATTGAACTGCATGTTCATAGAAATGAATTATTTTATATGCTTTTCTCACCTGTATTTTTTCAGCTTCTCTGGTACTCTGGCTCAGTTTCACCCTTCTTTTTCCTTCTCAACACTTGGTCCTCTCTGGTCTATCAGCTTAATTTGCTTTCTTTAATATCAGGATGGAAATTAGGGACTACAACTTTCCACAAAGCTTAATATGTGCCATATAAACCTAGTGCAGGATTATGAGCAAAAGTGTAGCATGTTGCATAAGGCAAGTTTCACACAAGAAGGTAAGCTTAACACAAATGCACCGAAGTCCATCTTCTCCCCAACCCACACACAGCACCCTGCTTAAACAAGGCTTTGGAACAGTCATCTCCTTGGCATATAAAAACAATGACAAATATCAGCTATCCCTGGCAAGAAGACTATGTTAACATCTGCACCTCATTTTAAGTACTAGATTAATTTTTTTCATAAGATTTTCTTTGGCCTATCCATTCTTCAATATCCCACCCTTCACATATAAAATGACTCAAACAAAAACCGTTCAGCCCCGTAATTCTACTGCTTCTGTAATAATAGCATCCCAGATGAGGAATACCAATCAAAACAGTGCCAGAAATTCATCTGTTCATTCTGGTCTCCTTTTTCACTTATTTTTCTTATCTTCAAGCAGCATGTGCCTGGGCTTCTACCCTACATTCTTCACAAAGATTATAGATAAATAAAATAAATAAATAAAATTATATATATATATATAAAAAAAAACTTAATGCAAAAAACAACAAACAAACAACCTGAAAACAAAATAAAGCCTCACCCTTTTCCCTTTCCAAAGCTGGGCTTTTTAAACTCTGTTATTTCTCTTCCCACGACAAAATGGTAACCTGCCTAGAAGCATTTCCTAAAACCCTTTCAGTGAGAAAGCTGAAGGCTCGCCTCTCACATCAGCTTAATCTTGCTCTGCGGCCTCCCTCGGCCTGGCTCCTCTTCCTCCCGACGGTGGCAGCTGCCTCCGCATGCGCCCTCATGAACTTCTCACTCCTTATGCACAATTTATGCCTAACCACCGGCTGCCTCTCTTACAACTATGCAGCTTAAGGCTGAAGAGAAAAAACCTTTAAAGGACAAAAAGAACAGCTCCAGGGCCTATAAAATGCTTCTGAAAACATCCCTACTTCTTCAGAGCACTCTATACCTCAGCAAGAAAATAAAATGAAGCACACTAACAGCAGTCGATGCTCCGGGTCTCAGCGGCACCCAGTGTGCGACACCAACCTCTGCTTGGAGGGGAACCAGGGCAAGACTTTCCACAGGACTTGTAGGGCCACCGCGTCCTCAGCGCTCTGCCAGCAGGCAGGTGCTGGGAGGCCGCGCTGCCCGCCTGCGGCTGCCCGCCCTCCCCGCTGTTTTGGCGGGCCCCTGGCCCCACGAGAAGCGAGAAGCGGCAGGGCTGGGGTCCTCACTGGGGAGGCTACTGAGGGGAGGCTGCCAGTGCTGCTGCCAGACAAGGGAGGTGGCTCTGGGGAGGCTGTCACCGCTGCTCTGTGGGGCAGGCAGCCCAGCGACAAGCAACTGGCAAAAAGCTGAGGTACTCCATGCATTTTTTCCCTTTGGTTTTCACTGTAAAGGCTTCTCCTCAAGCCTCCTAGGCCCCCGAGCCTCCTAAGAGAGTCTGTGGGCATGAAGCAGCACCCACAGGAGAGGAAGGGGGATTGGATCACTTAATCCACTTGCACATATCCAAGTCCATGGGCCCAGGTGAGAGACATTCCCAGAGGTGTTCAGAGGTACCTGAGAGGCTGCTGCCTGTCCTTTTTGAAATGTTTGTGATGACTTGGAAGGGTGTTGCTGTCACACTCCTCTTCGAGACAAGCAAGAAGCAGGATCCAGGGAACTACAGGCTGGTCAGCTTTAACCCTGTCCCTGGAAAAGTTGTGGACCAGATCTTAGAAGTGGTTTCTTGCCTGAGCAGCTCAAGACTGACCAACCTCATTGCTCTCTGTGGTGAGGTGACTGGCCGCTGTGGACGCGGGGAAGGCAGTGGATATTGTGCATCTTCCTTGTAGCAAGGCCTCTGGCACAGTCTCCTTACCATGAAACTGGTGAGAAACAGGCTGGACAAGTGGATCAAAAGGTGGATGGAAAATTGGCTGGACCGCCAAGGCTTAGAGGGCTGTGATAAGTGCTGCAAAGTCCAGCTGGCAGCCAGTTGAGTTTAATGTCTTCCTCAACAACCTGGATGACAGAGAGCACTCTCAGCAAGCCTGCAGATGACATGAAATGAAGCAGGGAGTCAATATACTGGATGGCAGGGCTGCAGGTTAGAGGAACCTGAACAGGCCAGGTAAATGGGCTGACCAGAAGCAGCTCATGGAGTGCGACAAGAGCAAGAGCCAAGGCCTTGCATCTGGGATAGAAACACCCTATGCAGCAAGGGGCAGCCAGCTGGGGGCCACCTCTCTGGCAAGCAGCTCTGCAAAGAAGGCCCTAGGGGTGCTGGTGGACAAGTTTAACCTAAACCAGTGGTTGTGCCTGTGCAGTGCAGGCCAACTGCACCCTAGTACGTATGACAGAGTATAGGCAGCACGTCCAGAAAAGTGATCCTTCCTTCCCCTTTTATTGACACTTGTAACACCACATCTGGAGTACTATGCCCAGGTTTGGGCTCCCAAGTACATGAAGGATATCAGCACACAGAGTGATTCCAGAAAAAGGCCAACAAGAAGATCAGAGTATTGGAAAGCATGGTACACAAGGAGATGCTGAGAGAACTGGGCTTGGGGAACAGAAAGCTAAGGGGATTCTCCATTGCTATGTACAGCTACTTCATCCGAAGAGACAGAGAAGACGATGCCAGACTCCCAGCAGCAGTGATAGGAAAAGAGGCAGCAGACACAAATGGGAAGAGGAGAAATTTCAATTAGATACTCAGGGAGAAGGGGTGATAACCATGATGATTTTTAAATAAGTCAACAGGCTGTCAAGAGAGGTGGTGGAACCCATTATGGGGATGTTCAAGACTTGACAACCATCCTGATGTCATTATACCTGTTTTGAGCAGGATGTTGGACTAGATGGCCTCCAGATGTCCTTCCTGACACAAAAAATAATTCTTTGATGAAACCTAAAATTGCAGTGTGTTTACTGAGATAGTTTTTGAAAACCTGATTTTTTAAAAAAAAATAAATGATATAACATGATTATTTACCATGTATTTAAAATATATGGAAAGTTAAATTCCTTTTCAAAAATAGGTATTGCTATTTGAAACAGACACATAGAGGGTATAGATGAATGGTGCAAAGTATAAGAAAATGTGTCATTTAAAGTTTGAGAATGGTTGCTAAATATTGTCTAGAACAATGCTAAAAAAAAATTTGCCTAGATTTCTTAGAAATATCTGCTTTGATGGTTTCTCACAATTTTTTCAGTTATCTTCCACGCAGACCTTCAATGTGTTCCCTTCGGTTATGGATTTATTATTTACAGTGTAAGTAACACATTTTCAAAATTTTATATAAATGAGATTGTCATTTATTGTTGGCATAATTTTTTGCCTTTTAAAGTATGGAAGATATGATTTCAATTTCTATAAGTATAATTACAGATCTCTTGTAAAGTGTATGTTATAGAAAACACAGTTTGTAGAAAAATTATGTCCAACTACTATCTTAAAAATATGATGCTTATTTCCAATAAGATCTTTGAGAAAATGACAGTGAAGAAGCATCAAATTGAAAAAAATCAAATTGAAAAAAATAGTCAGCTTGAGATGAAAAGTAGTGTGTAAGCTTATTGTTTGAAAATATCAAACCACTTTATTTATGAAGAATTAAATCATAAGTCTTCACTGCTGCATAATTAGATGTCATGCTTCCTGAAAATGTGGATTTGATAGCAAGAAGTTTTAAAAACTTGACTTTGAAATTGCCAAAAGGAAGAAAGAAAGAAATTTCACCAGGTTTTATATTTATGTTATTAATAAGTTACATGTAATCTGTGAAAGCCTACACACCTCACACTTGGATACTATGAAAGTATTATATAGATAATTCTTTAAACAATAATTACGTTGTAAGCTGTCATGAAGCCACGAAGAGTTCACAATGCAATTCATGCTGTCTAGGAAGGGAGTGAGTTAAAGCAATAGCAGTTTAATCAATATCTTATTATAAGCATGGTATCAGAAAAGAATGTGCAAAAAAGGCTTGCTACCCAGCACTCCGAGAAGTTTGAACAATACTTACTTGTAAACACTTAGAGCTTACTACAACTAAAAATGTTATTCTAAATTATTTCTTCTTTTATGAAAAAAAGCAGGAAGGTTTCTAGTTATTTCATGCCCTTGTAAACTGTAGGTTTTTTAATAAAATCCAGATATATCTGCATGAACTCAGAATAGTTTATCTACTGTGAACAACATATTTCAAGTACAGTGCTCTTGGCTGGCTTTTAGCTACTGAACACATAAGGTGTATTAAAATGAAATTAAATTTTATTTTTTAGAAGTGAAGTTCTCGATTATTGGAAGTAGCAAAGAACACAGAAAGCAGCAACTTAAAATACACTTGAATCTAATAGCACTTCAAATTCAGAAATAAGACTTTGCTTTAATCTAACTTTAAAATTTGGTCCAATTGTACCATATGTAGTCTTTCATATTCAAGAAATTTTAAGGACCTCTGGCAGAGGGAAAAATATGCCTTAAAATACAATAAAAAAGAATTACTGCAAATGTTCATACCAAAATATTTGTTTTTTAGGTACAAATGTCTACATAAACTGGCTAAACATGTAGTTTTCATGTTTTAATGTTGATTATATTGTGTCAACTGAATGTTATTTACACTTTCAATATACTTATTATATCTGAACTGTGCAACAACTTTAATACAGTAATACTGTGTTTCATTAACTTTTTTTTTCCTCTAAAAATTTTTGGGTTAATAATTACAGCCAAGATACCAAACAAACATTTTGATCTCACTAGAGCTACAATTATTTTATCTTTATTACCCAAGTCCTTTACATACAAACAACAGCACATTGTGATTTAGTCCACCAAGTGACAGGCCACTATTTATAATTTGACAGGATGTCACTGTAGTAGATATGCTGACTATTTAATGTCTCTAAAAGGTCTCTTATGGCCTTCACTAACTCATAAAATTAACTTTCATTGTCCTTTTGCATGAGTACTGAATACAAAATGTAATCCTATTACAAGAGAGAAAATGTCTAATGATAGTTTCTTTAGTAAAACATTTTTTCTTCAGTGATTTAATTTATAAAGTTTCATCTTGCATGAATTATATTCAGTGCTCCAAAGCACATAGTAACCTTTCAGTATTTCAATGGTCCTCTTTTGGTGTACTGTACAAAGACTCAGAAGTGACACATCGTCAAACTGTCAAGAATCTACTCAATGCATGTCAAAGTCTTGCTATTCAGAACTAGTGAACCTAGACACCTGAGCAGTAAAAAAGCATAGTGATTTTTTATTTTTCTCTGTATCTTCACTATAACGTATCCATGTATGACTACCTCAGCAAAGTAGTAATAGCTCTTGGCAAACAGCATTCATCTGGGCTGAAAAGCTGTCAGCAGCAATATGGTAGATGTCAATTAGAATAAAGTATGAGATGCAAACACATTTGCCAATTACATGCATTAGACCTCATAATGACTGATGTCACAAATGTAGTTTGGTGATAAATTATCTTAAGGACAGTAATTATATTTTCCCATCAGTTGAATGTACCCATTTTGAAGTTACAAAACGAGATGCACAGAAAAATTCTCCCTTTAGACAACTGGAAAAACAGGGGGCGGGATTTGTTGCTGTTTGGTTTTTTCCACATAGATCCAGCTTTGACTTCTAAGAAAAATAAATATTATTCAATATATTTTTTTATCATATACTATTTGCAAAGGGAAAAAAAAATGTGTGTGTCATCTCCATAAAACAAGTACACCAACAATTTTAAAAGACTGTTTTCAAGTGTGTTGAAGAGATTATGGCAACTCAGACTGGACAATAAATAAGTGTTCTAGAATAGGGATTACCAAAAGAATTACTTGGTTCCAAATAAGGAAAAGAGGGACTGGACCGTTTAAGATGGGGAGGATGGCATCCAAGATAGTGTAAAAATAAATGAGAACAGTGATAGAGACAGTGACAGGTGCATACAAATCTACCTGGTAGCATATCCAGTACTGCCATTTTTTAGATCAAGATTTAGGTCAAGATGGGGAGTTGGACTCAATGATCCTTAGGGGTCCCTTCCAACTTGAGATACTCTGTGATTCTCCGATTTAAGATTTTCCCAAATGTTCGTGTTCAAATGTTAGTATCAAGAATTTAGTGCAAACAGAAAGATTCTATAGCTTGTGTTATCTAGATGATCAGAACTATAGGTTTTGGCCTACATGTGTATATATGTAAATTGAAAGTACCATGCAATTAAATTATAGAAGGCTGTGAAAGTCTTCTGTCATGAATATGGCATGAAGCGTGAAGTAAGGGCAAAACATATGATTCTTGCCCTTCAGCCAACAGGACTGATATAGAGATATACTGGTCAAAGGGAAGCAAAACTGTAAGAGGTCAAAGGAACTAATTCCTCCCTTATCATACTACTTATGAATAAACAGGGTAAGCAACCGATTTTCACACTTGGATCTTCTGCCCTTTCATTAATCTTAATACACCCCAAAATTTCAAAAATTACTGACTTCTATTGGCAGCAAAGGAAACTTGGAGGATGTATGGAAACAGGCAGAGTAAAGCATAGAAAGCAAGTATGAAGGGTCATTTGGGTCACTGATCTTCACTGTTTTTTCTCCACAGATCCTTCACATTAATTTACTTTAGGGATGCCTGTGACAATGCACTCCCTACTGTGCAGCTGCCACAAATTAGCCACATCCTCCTTGGACACACTTTTTGTATCTTGAAGATCTGCATTGCTAAGGCTGAATCAACAGTTGCTTTCCATAACTATCTTTCTTTCTCCCATGCACATATCCAGAAATGCATACACAGGATAGACAGGACAGCAGTGGAAATGTCTAGCAACCATACAAAGCAGCAGAGGCATCAAGTGGCAGCAGAGATTTCCACTGTTGGAAATACAGTGGGACAGTGCTTACAAAATTATAGGCACCATTGAGCGTAGAGATGGGTGTAAGGTGTAAGTGAATGGCAAGGTAGGAGCAGTTCACAGGTAGGCAAAGGTCATTTGAAGATATGGCAAGGATATTCTGTTAGAACATTGTTTAAAGAAGGCCTTTTCTCTCCAGGCTAAACTGAGAATTAGTCAAGCAGTAAACTCACTGAGAGTATTCATCCTTCATGCTGTTCAGAAACAGGATCCCAGAATTGAGTGCAAACTGGGAGGCAGGTTCTTAGGTATCTAGATCAAGTGTTCTAAGACCACAGGAAGAAAGCAGAATTGTAATTTAAGTTCTACACCTGTTTGCTTTCAGTGGTCCATCAGGGAAGATATACAGCAGGATTTTCTCCTAGCCCTCTGAACTCACAGCTCAGCTATACTTCATAGACAGGTCATCCTGGTTGATTGCATATCCCCAGTTTATACATAATAATAAGATACAGACAGATGTTGGCTTTATAAAAGCACAACATAGATTTAGTCACAATTGTTTATGAGAGGTCTGGTTAGCCACAATTCAAGCTATGTAAAAAACCACATTTTTTGTAAAAAGAGTTATTGTAAGCTATGCAAAGGTGCAGATATGTCACGCACATGCAGCTGGTAAATAGGGCTTTTTTAAGGATCATGTGCTAAGGTCATGTAGTTCTTTACGAACAATTTGTCAAATATGGCAGGAATGTGACCTTTGCAATGGGATACACACACACGTACATACAGCAAAAAATCCAAATGAAAGAGCAAAGATCACACAGCAGTTAGTGTACACACAGGAAAAAAACCTAAAGCCAATTTTGCAATACTGTAACCAAACAGTCTATCATAAATAATGTAAAGCTTCCACATAGTTTCGGTCCTTATTTATTCCCATATTCTTAGATTATTTCACCAACACACGAGTTGTCCACTTGCCTCCTCTATCTTCAGCATCACCTTACTGATAGTTAATTTTTAGCTGATGTTCAAATATAAACCAAGCTTTTAGAAATGTAGAAAAAAATATCCAGATAGTGCTGCATTTAGGTAAATAGAAATGTGTTATGTAGCTCTTTTGCTACTTCAGTCTTAATTAATTGAACAGTCTCTGCAGTTCCCTTAGTTCTTTTGTACTAAGGGAACTGCATTTTGTACATTGGGTGACCAGGAATGCACATGCTATTCCATACTTGGCATATGTAGTTGATGATATTTTTCCATTTTTCCACGAGTCAGAACTTTTTATCTGCCTGGCTACAACTACCTTAAATATTCAATTACTATTGTCAGAAATCTATTCACAAAGACTATAAGATACCTTCCTAACAGTCAATACCTTTAAAGCCTCTTACTATGCATTCGAAATTATAGTTTGTTTCTCCCCAGTTCAATTATTATCCTATATATTTTTTTAATTTCAACTACCATTTTATCACACATTCACTTGGAATCACCTGATCCATTTTTCAGCTTTTCTATATTAACACAAGTTGATACCAAGTAAACAACCATTACTAAATTGATTTCTAATTCTAATAAATACAATGTGTAATAGAGGAATCATATGCTAATTCATAATATCAATATTTCCTAAATTTTCCTAAATGTTGATGTAATTTCATTTATACACTAATGTGAAAGTTGTGAATTAAGAAAAATTGATTTCTATGAGGAAAGTAGTCTCACGAAGGCTGGCAAAATGCCTATTCTTAACTTCTTTTTGGCAGCAATGGTTAGTTTCTGAATCCAGCTCATGAAGACCACTCTATAATCTTTTGAACAAGGAGAACAGTAGAAAAGAATAACCTCCTCATATTGTGAAAAGAATGTAGAACTCTTAAACATATCCCTGTGCCCATTATGGTGATCTCAGCCTGGGAAGAGAACAGGGATTTCCTGTTCAGTTTCCAGTTCCTACCAAGTTTATATTCATACATTTTTAAAAGGGGTAGGAGGACGTTTCTCTTCTCTCTTTTCCATCTTTGAGAGTAGCTGTAAGAAAGTGGATGGTGGCTATTCCCTTGATGGACAAAGAAGTCACACAACTAAAGCAGATTTTCCTAAACACTGTTCAATTCAGAACATAATCAAGTCAAGCTTGCTCTCAATGCCAGCTGATGTTTCACAGAGCTTAATTCAAAAATGTGAGGTTTTATTGACCAGTACATTAAAACAGGGTAGAATGGTTCAATACTACTGCAGCTGTCCAAGAGCAACACCCAAGCTCATTTTCTTTTAGACTTAAAAAGTGTAGTAAGACTAGAGGGGAAGATAGGAAGTAATTTAGTTAGCAGCCTTGCACCATTTGAATAACATCAAAATAGGTGGATATAAAGCCACCTGAATATAAAATCCTTTGTCCCAACTCTATTTAAAATGCAAAATTGATTTATTCAATCACACTTTATCATTCACAACATGAACTTTCTGTGAATTGTTTCCCACTGATTTGTCTATTCTACTTCAAAGAATACATCAATAATAATATAACATATGTTCTTCTAGTTATTATTATATTTCTCCATCAATATCACTTCTTTTAGTGGTATATGAAAGAAAGGTTGTTTTCTTTTTTTATTAAAACATAACAGACAGTTTTGGCCAAGTACCAAAAGAGATACACTGCTGTGTTTGTGTTGACATAAACTCTTTGAGCTCCCTTGCATAAACTGAATCTAGAAATTGAATCAGAGGCAGAATACAGATGTTATTCCCGAGTGATAACATTACTTCAAATGCACATACTACCAAGTTTTATCTATTTTAAAAATTACCAACACAGTTAATTTGGGGGAACCAGACCAGCGTTTTGGTAGTTTTTAGATGAGTGTTCATTCTAGATAGTTATCTTAATTTTAATAGCTCAGCATACACATATAAGGCTTTTTAAAACATGATTGAAATGCACCAAATTAAATTTTTTCATTGTGACAAATTAACACGTTAATACTCTATTATGAGAATGGGAAGGAGAGCTTATTATCTCTACCAAAATCTAAAATTCAATTGCTATGGGAAAAAACCAAGAAACAAACAAAAACCCCGAACAAGCAAACAAAAAAGCCAACCCACAGATTCATTGTGCTCAGAGTTGAAACTGTGATGTGGTAAGAGGTAAAGATCAGATGATGAAAGTCTGCAGGATTCTGATGAGGAGATATTACAGTGAGAAGAAGAAAGAAAGGCTAAAGGCTGGTCAATGGAACGTGGGTGTCACCTGCACATGCTTTGAACACCCATGCTAGTTCCACAACTGGAAGAAAAATACTCATGTTTAAGTTTATTCATATTTTACTACTCAAAATAATCTGTTACAGTTAATAAAACCTGTTGAGGCTAAATGGCATTATATAGCCAAACTCATGTATCTGTACAATTCCATCTTATTATGTGAGTTCTTGTATCACATAGGGCATTACTAACTCATAGATGTTTGACTTACCCTGGTTTGTGCTTTATACGTTCTTTAGATTTCCCAGTCACATATACCACAGTATGTGGATGAGGAAATCCATTTTAGCCACTCTTATAACTCCTTTATCATTCTTTTTCAAAATGCCATTAAGATATAGTCTGCTGATGGCTATAAAAATGAGAAATCTGAAAATGACTGTATGTGTTATGTCTTGAAGCTATACTAAAATTCATTAAAATTATCCAATAAAGTATGGAGTTAATCATTAGTTTCAAGTGTGATATATTAGTGCAAGAATTTTTGTTCTTTTTATAATCTGTCCCTATGAAGTTTTTACATTAGCTGCAAAATTGGTTGTCTCAATGGTAGAGTCTTCTTTAGGGACAGGCCATTTTTGCCTTTAAAATATAGTTGCCTAATCAGGATTCTGCAGGGAACATATGTACACTGGGCTATATATAGCCACGAGGGAAGTCTGAATATGCACAATCAATCTAAAATTAAAAATAAATATATTTTGGCAATTAGTGTTTAATGCCATGACAAAATCCCTATCTTTACTCAAGGTATTGCATTCTTGCCTAAAATATTATCATTTGTTGAGTCATAAGCTCACACTTTTTGTATTGGTATCTTCATATTAATCTGAGGAAGAATACAGGTACATAAACACTGGAAAGAAAACAGAAATCACAATAAAACTGAATTCATGTGCAAGTAACGCTGAAATAACTAAGAGTTCTATATGTACGTTTTTATTTTTACGTTTTCACTGTCTAAGAAGTAGATGTATCCAAGTTCATGCAGTTTCACATTAGGGAGTCAATTGGCTTGTATACAGGAACACTGCAAGAACACTGACTGTACAAATAGTTCAGCAGAAACTGTTTTCATAAGTATTCCCTTTTTGAAGACCAGCTAACTGAATACTTGGGGGGGGGGGGGGGGGGAGGGGGGGGGGGGGGGGGGAGGGGGGGAGGGGGGACAGACATGGATGGGGGGATGGGGACGGGGGAACAAAAGAGAAAGACTTAGTACCAAAAAACTGAACCATTGTTGCTGAAGGAAAAATAAATAGTCTAATAGACCTAAATGTAAAAATCTTTACTTATTAACATGGATCCCAGGTGTCCTAGCATTAACATCTTAAAAACATGTCATATATCGGTCTACAAAAACCAGATGGCTGTGATTACTTCCAAATGATGCAATAGCTATATGTGTTTTAGATAGGTAATCCACATGAAAAGCAATAATGAACATTTAGCACCATATTATTTTACCAACAGTGATCTCAAGATGAGTTCATTATTCCAAGAAAGAATATCAATACTTCTTTTTTAATAGGGATGTTATTTATTTTAAAAGCTAAAAACCTAAATGGATTTTATCATACAATATGAAAGACAAACACGTGCTTGGCAGCATGCTGATTTTGGAATTTCCCCCCAATCTGATCATGCCAGGTCAGAATATTTTGTGATAAAATCATAGACACTGAATCAAAGTCTATCGAAAATTAATGCAGGAAAAGTTTAGACTACTAACACACTTAAAAGGCATCTAAATTAACTGACAATAATATAAATTGTTCTGTTAATTCTCCTGTATTTGAATATGATTAAGAAAGCAATGAGCATATTAGAATGAATGAAGAATGACATTAAAAATTACACAGATAATGTCATAAGTGTCACACTTATGGATCATGGATACAACCCTCTCTGGAATCTGCTACACAGTATTTATTACCTCCACTAAAATACACCAGAGTTAGAAAAAGTACAGAAAGGAGAAATTACAAGTTTAATTATTTAATCTGTAGCACTTGCAGGTAGTTTAGAGGGGGGAAAAAACCCAACAGAATTTAACATTAATGTCGATAATAAAAGCATCCAGTCTTAAAAGTTTAAAGGAAGCAACCATGAATTTATGATAACTGGATTCGGCATCAAAACTACATTTGAGGTAACCTTACATTTTCTAGTAAAGATACCCAGATGATAACCAAATAATGCATACTTGGTGTAAATTTTGCTTAATATGAAACACAGCAGACCACTCCAGTCAGGTTATTAAGCATCAAAATGAGAATCAGTTCTTCCTTGTCTTTTACTCTATGATAGTATAAAACAATTGATGGGAAAAAGCCATAAATTTATAAATTGAAGATTAAATAAATAATTTTTTTTTTTAAAAAATGTAATGTCTAATCCTATTAATCTGCATTACTTGAAAAGGTAGGCAGGGAAAAATCTATGTTTTGCCAGGACATATACACCGTCTACTAAAACGGATTCCTGTGCCTGTCGACCTGAAATAGCTTTGTCTCTACCCATGTGGTGACTTGAGAAAATATACTGGAGTGTCCTCTCACCGCAATGGGTTTTCAAATGCAAGAAATAAAGTTGTTTTTCTCTCTGTCATTATTCACCATGTAAGAGTACTTAAGAACATGGCACTTAATCACTTGGAACAGGAGTTGGGGAGAGAAGAGAATAGTATGGCATTACTGGCATTATCTGCTCTCTGCATTCATTCTCTCAAGCACCTCTGATATCTTTCCTGTGATTTAGGTACCAGACTCATTGCCAACATATATACACATTTTACACACAGCAGTATACACACACATTACAAATTCCTATTTATACTTCAAAAAGATGAGCCATATAGATAAATATATATATGTCTTCCCTTAATAAACACTCATTTCCTATCTGTTAATACAGTCCTTAAAGGAATGCCCCAGGAAATGATGAGATTCCAGGTGGTTCAGAGTACTTTCTTAGTATGATACTTCTAATACTTCTCACAAAGTATTCAAGCTGATTGATACTTCATGCTGTCAAATCACAACTTCTCTTTCTGCTGAATATAGTCTTCTAAAGGCAAAATATTAATGTTCCAAAAAAAAATCCTTTTAGTATGCAGGTTTCTCTGTCACATCACAATACAGCCTTTGTTCTTCTGAAATGTGCAACTACAACTGACGAGTACCACATACATATCTTTCAATCGCTTATCTCACAGAATGTAACTTCTCCAAGAACCAAGGCTCTCGTTGCATTTGTGGATAATTTTTTTTGCAGTATACTTATTAAAATACTGGTGGCATTATTTTTTGCAGACTGTTTTTGGTCTAATCGCTCTATGATTTCAACAGTCATTCTTTCTCAGTGAGGGTTCTTATATTTCAATCAGGAGTTTAATCATAAAATCATAGAATCAATCCAGTTGGGAAAAAACGCTTAAGGTCATCGAGTCCAACTGTTAAGCTAACATGACCAAGTTCACCACTAAACCATGTCCCTAAGCACCACATCTACACATCTTTTCAATACCCACAGGGATGATGACTCAACCACTTCCCTGGGCAGCCTGTCCCAATGCTAGACAACCCTTTCCATGAAGGAACTTTATCCAGTGTAAACACACGCACACAGTTAGGGGATAAAATGCTTTGCAGGAAACAAGATTTTCAAGTGAACAAACATAATGGAGATAAATACTGATGCCATACAGAATATCTTAATGTGAAAAATCTAACACCCTTTCTTCCAGATTCCGACCCCTTAGTCTTTAGAGCTATCAGTACAGCAGAGCATACAACAAATCTCTGTCCGTGACTAGCAACCATAGTCACAGTCCCCTATGACAGTGCCACTAACAGTATCCATGCAAAAATAAGAAAAGCTGATCTGCAAGAGCTATAGAGAAGATCACAACTGAATCTTGCCTTAACCAGTGTAAACACTGATTGCCTGACTACCTTTTAAAAATATTTTCCCCCTGTATCTTCTCTAATTAAAAAGAAAGCAGTGAGACTGAAATAAAGATTCCAAGAAGCTGAATGAAAAACAAAGTTTTATGAAATCCCCGAGTGAAATAATTTTTCAGTCCTTAATAGTACAAGGATGAGCACTGAAGGAAATACAAAATAGATTTGTTTAAAAATTACTTTAAGTTCCTTTAAGCATTTTTTTCTACCAAGGCAAATAGCATTATTATAAACTATTTTCTTGAACAGTCCAGTTCCCCGAGTTCTCTTCCTCATGATAGTAGGCCAGTGTTCAAAGGAGTTTGTGCAAGAGAGAAATCTTCAAAACATTGGTCCAAGAAAACCACTACCTCAACAACCTACTTATAAGTGAAAATAGAACAGACTGCTGGGAGAAGCTGTGGAAAGAATCTTCATAGTCCAACTCCTTCATATGAAATGATAAGTCTAAGTCTTCTTGCCAGTGCACAGCATGAACATTAGGAGCTGTAAAGTAAATCAACCCACGTAAAGAAAACAGTATAGTCATAGCACAATGAAAATTTCAGACTGAAGTTATTTCATTGATCTGAAACTAATCTTTGATGAAATTATATCCTTCATTCTTACTCCAAAATCAGTCATTCACAATAATAAATTCCTATTTCACATCTATTTAAGAAACATTTGAAGACATTTAATGAGGAGCTATGGCATGTTTCTTGTATCTTTTTCATCTATATACAATAATTTCTTATTTAGGATCATTTTATTAAACATGTTAAATGCTTGAACATATTGATAAGCAACTTAGGTATATGATAATGGCTTTCTTCTTAGCAATGTGCAATTAAAAGGATAGACTAATAAGCCACCAATTTGCTCAATATTTTAAAAAAAACCCCTTAGTTCAGAGTACACACATTCATACATGCATTTTATTAGAGAACTTCACTACATTAAATATAAAACAAATTAAAGCATAAATATTGTATGAACATGGTGACAAATTATTTTTAAAGAAAAAATCCCATGTCAACTACAAATCTTCCATCTCAAATCCTAAAACATAGAAAATTTTTAGTTACGACCCCAAGTGCCTAAAAAGATACAATTGCCTGACACACATATTTTACATTTGATTCTAAAGTGCTGGATGATACTCGTATGAATTTTATTTCCATTCTGAAAAACAAAAGACCCACACGTGATAAAACTTACTATTTTCTGTAATGAAGCTTAACTTTCTGTGGGAATCATAACTTTTAAAATTATAACATTAGAAAAATTTAATCTAATTTTTTTAAAAACATTTTTAATGACTTCTTTCTTAGTCCACATTTTTGGTGTATTTATATTTGTTCCAGCATATTTATTTCTCCTTGATAAACTAGAAATCTAAATATTAAACATTCAAAACTAAATTTTACTGTTTTAATTTTTATACTATGTTTATTAATCTAAATATTAAACTAACAGGTCATGTTTACCTGTGTTTCCTATTTATTTGCTGAAGATAGAATAAATTATAAAAGATACCTATATTTAACTGTTTACAAATCAAATATTAGTTAATCGTATAAAGTTGCAGTAGATCAATGCACCTGAAATAAGATTACATCAATCTCTCGGGAAAACATTAGATTGCTAATTGATGTTTGAAGCCAGAGAACTGGCTGTACTTAACAGGTATTTCATCTGTTCTAAAGTTATTTCCTGGTCTTCTACCTTTGAACCTGCAATAAATCTCTCTGCCCTCAGTCCGTCTTTCAGCACCTAAAATAGCCCATGTACTTTTGGTCAGACCAATGTTGAGCTAAGAATGGCACCATAAATATCCTGGGAAGAGGACTGATTTGCATTAACAGAGAAAATGAGTTACTACAAGATTTCATATTTCTAGTATTAGCAAACCTTTTTGAAAAAGGCATTATTTTTTTTTTTTTTTTTAGAGTTGGCAGATCTTGCCAAATGAAAAAGGTGATTATAAATTGGATGTTCTTTACATCAAAGTGGTTTTGCTTTGACATCATAATCAAGTCGTTTCTACAGTATGTGCCACTGTTGGCAGGTTAAGTAGGAAAGAACATTTTGCACACCAGATGTCTAACTCTTCTGATGGGATTGTAATGTATGGGTTTAGGAATAAAGGTACTACCCAGTCAGAGGGATTTTTATATTCCTCAGAGTAAAGAAAACAACAACAAAGACTCCTGAGTTGTTGGGTTTTGGGTTTGGTTGTTTGTTTTTTTTCCCCTGAAATCCTTAGAGATAAGGAAATGAAAATCAGTTTTACAGAGTGGTACAACCCAGGATAATCTGCAACATTCATATTCCTTACAATGGTTTCATACCCTTAATTTCTTGTCAGCTTCTCTGTTTGTTTGTTTGTGGGTTTTTTTTTTCCTTCCCTTCGGGTTTGAGAAGGATGTCTTCGGGTTACCATAGCCTTTGATAATCTAAACTCCAGTAATTTCTACAGTGATTTTATTTTTCTTTCTTGTGATTGCTTTTTGTATAATCAATAATGATTAAGCCAAGAACAATGGAACTGCTTTTAATGTCACCCTTCATTGTATTAACCTTCTGTGTTTAGAATGAATTGGTCCACAAATAAAAAAATTGTCCAAGTCAGGCTACAAGATCAAGCCAGGTTTAATGATATGCTCAGTGTGGAATATTTTGTTTCACGGACATAGTCTTAGGGCTAGTACAGATCTCTCTACATTATCATTGAGACAGCATTCCTAAAAAAATGCAGTTTGTCTGCTTTTAATAAATTACTTTAGCAAATTCAGTAAAAGGCTTTCCTCTATTAAATAATCAGAGAAATAGGAAGATAATCAGTTATACTTCAGGATGTACATTCCAATTTAAATTTGTAATTTTATTTTTAGTTATTCTGGATAGAACAATTATTTTTTTAGGGTCTGGTCACTAACATGACATAGTGAAATCACTATGAATATGTTTCTGTACTGTAGTATGTTATATCAATAGATGACACAAAGCTATTGGTTATTTATCAATCATGCCTCTTAATCACTACTTCAAGTATTTAAGCAGGCTTCTGATATCAGAAAAATCAGGTATGTATAACAGTTTGTGTGCAGTGTGTTCTGCAGGCAAGTTCTTTTCACAAGTGTCCAAAATAAAGTGTTTTGTCCATATGAGAACTTATTTCAATATGCGCAAATTGGCATCAATCAAATCCCTTCAGATGAATGACTTACAATGAAGGAGAAAATATATCATAATTCTGTTTCTATGGAGTTTGCCATGAACTTGAAAGGTAATAGGATTCCAGCATCAACAGGGAAGCATCCTCTTCCATAGTTTCTCTCTTTGCTGATTGCCATTGCAACCTAAAGGAATTAATTCCTAGCACTCTCGTTACTATATTGTAACTACAAAGATATGTAGTACATACAGTTTAATCTATAGGTGGAAAGATACTTTATACATGTACACATAACACAAAGGTTTCGGGATTAAAGCTATAAAGGGAATTTGATCAATTTTTTAACAGTATCAGAGGGTATAGTTGCTCATTACAATGAAGCTTTATATTAGGTGACTTACAACCCCCTTTCAATAGTATATCTTGAAAATTAAGGTAAGAACTTCAAGTTTCTAAAACACTATTTTCAATTGAAGTTAACAAGGCAGGAGCAAACAGACTCTCACTGTGTTTTTCAGCACATTTATCCTCACTTCATACTGTGATTCATCACAGCCTGGGTGCAGTGATTTGAAAGTCCTATAATGCATTACTGATAGCTATTTTCATTTATTAAAAGCAGTACCAGAATTCTTACAGCATTTCAAAGCCTTCTTCCTCTATAGCAATTTTGGCAGAAACCCTGACATAACTGAAGGTAGCTGAAGCACTTTTAAAAAAAAAAGCATTCACATGAAATGGATTCTTTCTGTTCCCAAGTTATAGTATATAGAAAGTATTGTCTGTTCTTGCTAATTAAGAGGAACAGGCCTCCTCCCCCTCCCTCAGAGAAATACACAACAGAAAGAAAAGAACGCACTCTGCTACACAGCACCCTCGTAAGGGACAATAACCATACCAGAAGATAACCATACCAGACATCCATCACTTATCCTCAGTGCAAGACAGAGCAACTGCATCGAAGAAATAAAGATATTAAGGATCTGTGGTTGCTAGCTTTCCATGGTTACATAAAAAAGTTGTATAGCAGTGCTTAAGTTCCAGAAAGCACTTTACTATTCATTCATTCCTTTAAGAATCTGAAAAATACCAGTGAACTTAAAGATCTGTATGTTGCAAACTCATAGGGTTTTTTGACATTAAGCTCAACACTAGTATTAGTCTCAGTATTTAAGAAAAAAAATAATAAATAGTGTGTTGTAATGCACAATCATACAGCTTTGTAATAAAGACAGGGGGTCAACTTAATCTTGACTAGAAACCAACTATTTTAATATCCATTAATCAGGTACAGAATTGCAGATAAGAAGATATTACTCAAACAGACATTTGTATATCATGATCCCAAATTGCAAGGATTCAGAATAAAAATCACAGCCCTGTGATCAGTAGACAAGTCTGCAGTGATGAGGCATATCTAACATCAAGTCAGCAAGGTGAGGTCAGGATGAGCAAAGCAAAGGCTTACGCACAGTCCTACCTACAACGTAACTTAGGAAAAGATGGAGGGTGAGGGTCTGAGCTCCCAGCTGTCTCACAACACAGCTGTTTCACACTGCCTAACCCAAGCCAGCTGTGCCAGCTCATGGGCAGCTGTACCCATGCTGGAGCTGGCCAGAGTCTCGCCACTGGGCCTCAGGGCATGTGTAGACCTTGGGGGAGAACTTAAGACTCCCAACAACAGCTCCAACGTCAAATGATAAGTGGTTTTGGAATTCCTTCGAATGTTTCTCGAGGTAAGAAAAATAGCCTTTTCAGAAGTGTCTGCCTCCTTCCATTGAAGAACTTGTTAGATATGCAAGCTTAAGATGACTAAGGCAGCCGAGATGAATGTTAACCTAGACAACACTGTACTGATGCATCAGTAAATTTTTAACTTTATTTTTTCAGAAGAAAAGTGGTTTTACTACCCACATAATACACTATTTCTAATGCTTCTTATTTTTTTTAACATTTTCTCCACTTCAGATTACAAACACTGACAAATACTGCAGAAAAAAGTCTCAGTGTCTTAGCTAAAGGTCTTAAAGACTCCGTTACTGGTACATCTGAAAAAATGGTCACAAAATACTAAATGCATTCTTCTTGATATTGTTTATTAGCATGCTGTAATGGCAGAAATTAAAACAAAGTGACACAACAGAATACAAGGAGACACAATCACATTCCCTGTATTAGTCTGTGGCTTATTTAGGGTATTAAAATAATTAAATAATTCAGCTTTTTAAAATAACTTCAGCATAGCAGCATTGCTAGTAAATAACTTCAGCTATGTTTTGACTCAACTGCACTCAAAATGCTGTAATAAAATCAGGATTTATTTACATTTTAAGACAGTGTTCTCATTTGGATTTAGCATACACATATAATTCCAAATTTCAGAAATATTACTAAATTGAGAAAGATATGTCACTAAAGTTCTGCCTAAACCCCAACTGTATTGTGAGTCTTGAAATCTTGGTTTTCTTTTTTAACTTTAGGCATGGTTTCTAAAACTGATTATCGATTTTGGTTTCAAGCTGAAATAACGCAGACAAAATTTTCAGGAAGCAGACTATAAGAGTTCTCCACTGCAAATCAGTTTAGAATGCTGTAATTTTTTATTAGTATCAATTTTCTTAGACTCTTACTCATGATACTTAGAAGTACAGCATAACCATTACCTGAATTCTTTCAACTGCACTGTTAGATTCACTGTCCACAAATGAGGAAATATCTTTTGAAATCTGTTTGGTTTGTTCAGACAGTGCCTTGGAACAGGATGGGGTCTCTAGGAACAGACCTTAAAGCATAAGTATTAAAGCAACTTAATGCTAATTCTTTAACAAAATCCTATGGCCTTTTTTTTGTTTTGTTTTCGGTTGTAGGACACAGCTTTAAACAGATTTTCTTAATTTAAAAAATAAATTGTTAATTCTTTTAAGAAGTTGAATAAACTCAACAAAGCATGCCAATTGGCAAGCACAAATGCTCACAATTCACATGGTGATATTTTAAAAGAACTTTATAATTAATCACCAACCCCCCCGCGCCCCCCCCCCAAAAAAAAAAAAAAACCAACCAAAAAAACCCCAACAAACCAACAAACAACAAAACCCCAAAAGCAACAACAAAAAAAACCACCTAAGCTGAAAATAGGCACTTAAAAACAGATAATACCATAAAGGAAGACTTATTTTACCTGCAGAATAAATGTAACAAAGGCAAGTGTACTCTCACAATGTAGATATAGGAGAAAAAATTAGAAGGCACTCAAAACCAACTATAAGAATCTCATATTTTATGTTATACTGTGTACCACTATTATTTCTGTTTCTGCCTACCCTAAATATTTAATTTCAGTAACATGGCATTTTTTTTCATGAGTTAGATGCAGTCACTTTCCACACTCGTGAACACAACATGGAAGTACGTGAATGGCTCAAGCTGTTTTAATCCACCATGAAAGACAAATGTTCTTCCCCAGGCTGCAACATTTGTATCCAAGTTCCTAATTGCTTTCCATGCCCTAACAGTTTTTCTTTTTATACTGATGTACTTTCCTGGACTTCTGATCACTCCCCTAGGCCCAAAAATCATTATGGAGTTTTACATATTCTGTCCAAAATACTTCTTTTCCCACTAATTATTTCCCTACCTCATTCTTTGAGATGTTTCCACAACTACAACTGAAATGAAATAGATAAACTAGTAACGTTATCAGTAGATGATAGGCATATTATATACATTTGGGTTGGGTTGGGCTTTTTTCAAGATGGTAAATAGCAGAAAGTATATTGCAATATCATGTTTCATTTAATATATTGCAACGTATGGGTATTTATGTATCAACTACATCGGATAAACTGGGAGGTTTTTTAGGCAAGAAGCAGTAATAAAAAGTTGTCAGTGTTACAGTTTGTCTCCTAAAAAATTCAGGGAACACTATTTAATGTTTCTTATACTAAAAGTACAGGTACTCTATAGTGAATAAACTTTAATGTCTTTCAATATTAAAATCAACAATCAACTAAATGCAACAGAAAGCTTAAATTTGAAAGCACAAATGGGTCAGAAAATAGCAAAATGCAGCTGTTTGCTCTCACTTATAATTATGTACATCTGTTTGAATAAACATTTAGGTTGAATGTATAATAAAGCACATTTCATTAAAGATTAGAAAGCAACCTAAAAAAAAAAAATGAGAAGAAAATAAAGAAGTTAAAAATATCAATTCTCAGAAGCATTAAACAAAACCCAAGAAGATAATTGTTCTATTTGGAATATCAGCACAATATTCTGGAATTATATTATGACATATAAAACCAGCTACTGTTTATCAAATAGTACAATTTTGAAAACTGTTCAACCCAAACAATAAAAATCTACAGGGGTCAATAAGTAGTCTTTCCACTGACATTTATAAATTTCATTAGAGGTCTTGCATGATCAAAGTTTCTAGATACTGGCATTTTATTGGTTCATATGGACTTTTCTGGTTTCTGTTTGCAACAAACATATTCAACATAGGTACACAGCAGTGGACAAAAACTCACTTAAAGTAAAAAGTACTTCTTTAAGTACTGGTAGTACTTAAAAAAAAAAACACAAAAAAAAAAAACTCTCCACCACCACTCTTAAAAAAACAACCCAGACCTCAGGCTTACATTTTCTCTGTCGTGTATTATGCCTTTCCAACTTCTCTACAAGTTTAGCTAACTTCAGAAAAATTTAAGTCTGGATTCAGATCTATGAAAATCAGAAATACGAAGAACTAGAGTATTTCGAGATCAAATTCCTGGAATTCAGGCTTATAAAATACCATGGGAACTATTTACAAACAGAAAACATAACCTGCTTGTAAGTGCGTCCTGGAAGAATTGCTCAAGCAACTTCATGAAGATTGTATTATAAAGCCTGAACAGATCAGACTGTTTAAGTTGGGTTAATTCCTTTACCAGATTCCTATGAGTCTGATCACCGGACAGAACCAAACATGCTTCAAGAATACTAGAGTATCCAACGTTGCACTGTACATGTCATTAGTGAGACACAGCTAGCCCTGAGGATTATCACCAAATAATAATAAAATAAATAACCTTGGATGATGCTAAATGTGCAGAAATGAAAGATTTTACACAGTACACAACATAATGGTTATGAAACTTAGCAGACTATAATTTGACAATATATCATTTATATGTTGCTTTTATTCTGTACAGGCTAAAGACAAATAGAGATGTGCTCTGTGTGCAGTAAGTCTCCTTCAAAGACAGCAGAATGAGTGTTGTGGGGTTATTCACTTAATTTTGTATTACCTGTAGTGCCGGTTTTGCTAAAGATTGATGTCTTGGTAGAGTTCAAGATCTCTCTGGTAAACCTCAGTTCTGTTGAATTTGTTTGTTTTGTACAGTAAGAAGCATACTTTTGCTGCTGAATATGAGATATCCGAGCTGTCTGAAATTTTAGCTAGAGTTCCAAGACATATGAAATATTAACTTCTGTAGCAGCTACTATCTTTGCTACACATATGTCTTTAATAAGGTAAGGTAAAAATCTGACTTCTAAGTATTCCATTCTCCTATATATTTTATTACATAGGAATAGAGATAAAGTTTGCAAACCAAATGGTCTTGGAGTCTGCAGTTGGATACAGTCAGAAATATGACAGGACTATCTATACCAAAACCCTGGCAATTGCAGTAATATTAAGCATGAGAAGGGAGATCTTTGTGTTTCATCCCCTACTGCAGTGTGTGTCCCCCAGACTCATTTCCAGGTCGCTATCTCTGTCCTGTGTTTTAGCTATTATAAAACCTTAACATGCAAGAGGTTAGGAAGGCAATCACACTGCAACTGGGATCATTCCACCTACTAAAATAAACATCAGAAAGTCTTAAATTCTTAGTAGGCATATTTTCAGCCAAATCTAATTTTCTTCTGAATACCAAGTACAGAATTAACTAGATAGCTTCCCCCCCCCCCCATTTTACTTCTATAAAGTATTATATAGGATGCGTTATATGAGATTTGTTAAGTATTTATTGGAATGAGAGCAAACAAAGCTATATTGTTGTGCATATGGGAAGAGCTACAGATGTCATCTATCTGGACTTCTGTGAGGGCTCCGACACAGTCCCCCACAACATCCTTCCCTCTCAATTACAGAGCTATGGATTTGATAGATGGACTCTTTGATGGATAAGGAATTGGTTGGATGGTCACATCCAGAGGGTAGTGGTCAACAGTGCAATGTCCAGATGGAAATCAGTAATGAGCAGTGTCCCTCAGTGGTCCGTACTGGTACCAGTATTGTTTAATATTTTTATCAATGACATAGACAGTGGGATCAAGTGCACCCCGCAGCAAGTTTGCAGACAACACCAAGCTGAGTGGTGCAGTTGACACACGCCAGGGATGGGATGCCATCCAGAGGGACCTGGACAAGCTCAAGAAGTGAGTCCATGTGAACCTCCGGTGGTTCAACAAGGCCAAGGGCAAGGTCCTGCATGTGGGCTGCGGCAATCCATGGTATCAATACAGGCTGGGAGGAGAAGAGATTCAGGTGAAGAACAACCCTGCAGAGATAGGACTTGGGGATACTAGTGGATGAAAAGCTGGACATAGCTAGCTGTGCTCACAGCCCAGAAAGCCACCTGTATCCTGGGCTCCATCAAAAGAAGCGTGGCCAGCAGGTTGAGGGAGGTAATTCTGCCCCCCTAGCTCTGCTCTTGTGAGACCCCACCTGGAGCACTGCTTCCAGCTCTGGAGTGCTCAGCACATGAAAGACATGGACCTGTTAGGGATGGTCCAGAGAAGGGCCACAAAAATGACCAGAGGGCTGTAACACCACTCCTGTGAAAAAAAGGCTGAGAGAGCTGGGGTAGTTCAGCCTAGAGAAGAGAAGGCTCCGGGGAGAATTTATTGTAGCCTTTCAGTACTTAGAAGGTGCTTGTAAGAATGATGCAGACAGACTTTAGTAGGGCCTGTTGTGGCAAGGCAAAGCATAATGGTTTTAAACTAAAAGAGGGTAGATTTAGTCTAGATAGAAGGAACAAGTTTTTTTGCGGTGAGGGTGGTGAATCACTGGAACAGGTTGCCCAGAGAGGTGGCAGGTGCCCCCAGGGCAGATTTGATGCATCTCTGAGCAACCTGATCTAGTGGAAGGTGTCCCTGCCCATGGCAGGGGAGGTGGACTAGATGACCTTTGAAGGTCCCTTCCAGCCCAAACCATTTTATGATTCTTTATTGCAGGATCTGCTTGTTTCAATAGCCTCAGTTTGAAAAACCCTCCTTACTGTGCACAATACAACACAAACAGCATTTCAGGAACTCTAGAAAAGCATTAAGATATTTAGAACATTCAGTATCCTCCATTCAACAGAAATAGACTCCCAAATACAGCAGGTGCCTCACTAAACTATTTTATTGCCTTAACATTAACATGCAGTACTAATTTTGTAGATTATTTTTTAAATTTGAGGGAACCCAACAGCTTCCAGAAACTCCCAAAACTGACTTTTTTTTTTTATTATTATTGATTACATCATTTCATGATGGCCTTATATATTGGTAAATGCGTATTTCACTACATGATCACAGAATGGTTGGTGCTGGAAGGGACCTCTGGAGATCATCTAGTCCAAGCCCCTGCTAAAGCAGGTTCACCTACAGCAGGTTGCACAAGAGTCACATCCAGGCAGGTTTTTAACATTTCCAGAGGAGACTCCACACCCTGGGCAGACTGTCCCAGTGCTCTGCCACCCTCAGGGTAAAGAAGTTCTTCCTCATATTCAGAAGGAACTTACTGTGTTGCAGTAAGCAGTAAGTTGCCCCTTGTCCTGTCACTGGGTACCACTGACAAGAGCCTGGCCCCATCCTCTTGACACTTGCCTTTAAGATACTTATATACATGGATAAGATCCCATCACAGTCTTATCTTCTCCAGCCTGAACAGGCTCTCTCAGCCTTTCCTCATAAGAGAGATGCTCCAGTCCCCCAATCATCTTTGCAGTGTACCAAGTAAGTGTACTAAGAGTAGTTGTCGTGCCTGAAATATATTTAAATTTCAGTTGTGTGCAGCAAATTACTTTCACAAATTTTGATCACTATCACAGAGTCAATAATTCCCACTACACTCTTGTGTGCCTAATATAACAGTGTCTGAAACTGGTGTCTTCTCTGATATAGAGCATTTAAAGATTACAAATATTTAAAAAGATAAACCAATACAATCTACAGAATCAGTAAGATTCGGAGTCCTTGGGCATGTCACCATGTGACAAAAGAATCATCACTCTTTAAAAGCTTTTCTTGCCTCCCTCCCTCTTAAAAAAACCTTAAATGATATGGGAAGACATTGTTACTTATACTCTATGAAATACCACACATTTGATTCAGTCCTCATAACTTACTCCAGAAAAAAAATCAAGTTACTACATCTTCAAGAAATATTATTCTTGAAGAATATACAGTTTTACACTGTTACACTGTCCAGAGGTCCTGGTGTACAAATCACTACATCCTACTATGTCAGAATATATCAGAATGCCTCATTGGCGCTTTTTTTTTATTATTATTAAGTGTATTTATATGCTCAAAAACAACATCACTTTCCATTTTCATCACATCTTAAGCATAGTGGGAAAGGAGGGCAGGGAAAGATACAGACCAAATATGACTCGCCACATACAAGCAAACACATAAAACAGCAAACAATCACCTGCTGGACAGCAACGCAGCACAGCCAGGCTTCCTTTTTTGTATTTCAGAACAGAAAGTCACGGCAGGACACAACATTTCTCACTTTTCTTCTGTCATAATCTTTACATATTTTCTTCTAGCTCTCCTCTAAAGGGATTGTGGAAGACCAGTATGCCCCCCAGACTTGTACTAAGGCTGACATCCATTTAAAGAGTCAACAAATGAGCAAAGAAAGTGGCTGACCTTACAGCTGCGTTAGATACTATGTAAAACCAGATGTTAGATACTTCCCGATTTTCATGAGACCTATGTTATACAGACTGAACCAGTACAAGGTTATTCCTTTTCTTGGAAGTTATTTGCAAGTGTTTCAATCTAGTATGTGCTATTAAAATTGCCAACAAAGCTCTAATAGTGTAAACTACTACATGTTTATTCTGTGCTGAATGGGTTGGATTCTGTCGCTGCTGTAAAATGCCACAGTGAGAAAAGATCTTTATCTTCTGAGAAAAGATCATAAAATGCCAATTGATATACACTGAAGCTTTATTACAAAAGGTCATAAAGGATTAATATGGGTGTCTCATTATTTATCCAGTATTGGGATTTGTCACATTAATACCTCTAGAGATACTTTTATTATTCCCTATCATGTAGCAGGAATGGACCCAAGTGGCCACTTGTCAGGCAGAAAGCATACAGCAATGAAAATACTGGCAGGACAACAGTTTTGTTACTTGGTATATTTATTGATTCATTATCTCCAATTCTGCAGGTTCCATTTGCCCCAGTGTTACAAACTGCCTGGCTCAGATGCAATCCTTTTATTTGCAAAAGCCAGAAGAGCCAGGGAGAGGAGGCACGGAGAGTGGCTAAAAGTGCCATTCTGTTAAGTGCCATTCTGTTTATATGGAACTGCCAGTGAAAAATGGGAGTTTTACAGAAGCATGCAGAGAAAATGAATATTCCCTCAAGCATTTCATCATGAATCTTTCAGCTCAATTTGTGCATGTGAGGCAGTTTATACTGTTTAAAGTACACCTTTTCTCTTCCTTTGTGTAATATTATATATTATTTAAAATATAAGGACAAGTATTAATGCAATTATACTATTTAAATTATATCCCTAGACCTCCTGTACATCAACTGTCTTCAGAAAAGATCTTAAAATTTCTAAACACATTAGAGAAGCAGCTAGTAAAAATGGTTTCTGGATTTAGCAGAGGAGGGCTCACTTCAAGTCTTAAGGAACCACTTTCTGCTCAAAATCAGACGTGTGATAATTTGAGATTCATTCACACTTACCATTCCAGGCTTCTGGAATTCACCTCATCCTTCCAAGTCCAGGATCCAAAAATAAATAAAAAAATAAAAAGATCTAACACAGACTACCCAAGGAACAAAACTTAGTGTCTTGAAGGCACTTCAACTGTGACTGAAGTTCAAAGTCCCTCACCAAGTCTACTTACTTATTTTCCAGAAGCGTAAAGAGACAATGTTCATGTGCACCAACACTAGCAGAGAGCCACTGTTAATTTTAAAGATGAAGCACTACAGTGTTACTTAGATACTGAAATCAAGTTCAGCTATCAGATTTCCTCCATTATCACTAACTGCTGGCAAATATTCATAACAACTTACAGATTTATTTGAATTTTCTCTAAGTTCTGTCTGTTATTCAGCAATTACCTCTGATTCACACCACTTGACTCATTTTACAAAGCCTCCATGAGGATGCTTGTGGAGGGTACTGCTCCCATTAACACCCATCAGATGGTGACCGGTTAAAATTTTTGATCAAGACATACCCCATTTCAAAGGTCCCAGTAAAAGCTATAAACACAGTTACAGTCATTTATGTGAGAAACCTTGTCTTTGTCTTCCTTAATTAGCCCTTCCTTTTATTCTTCTTCTCACCATTCACATAAAGGCAAAATCGCCTTAAAAAAAAAAAAAAAAAAAAAAAAAAAAAAAAAAAAAAGCTATCCTAATCTCAATTACTTTCCATTTTAATAATCCCTCTACCTCTCATAGCTAAAATTATTAGGTTTACAATTACTATAGAGAGGGCTTTATTCTGATCCTCAGCTACTTCTGATTTGTCTTCTGTCCCATGCAATTTATTGAAAACATTCTATTCACCATCTTCAGTGATCTATTTATTATGAATGTTTAAAAAATCCACTGCTCAGTCTCCATATATCTTTGCTATTAGGTTCTTTCAAATATCCTGACAAACTTTTGTTGGAAATCAGATCTCCTAAAACTCTCGATTCTGCTCTGTTTTATTCTACATTTGCTTATGGTTATCCCCTCCAACGTTCCAGCCAGGCTCTCTAGTGCATCTAACAGAAACTTCATTTTCATAATCAACCCACACTTCCATATATTGAAAAGTAAAGTCACACCTTGCATTGACCAGGTACTGCAGCCTTCCAGGCTGCCCTTTTCGTTTGAGGTGCTCCCACCGGCTGACAAAGATTGCTCTATTTTTTCATTCAAAGCCCTCCTTAGAAGTCCCCCGAGAGGTAAGAATATGCTAAAGTTGGCACAAATCCCAACGGATGTAGCTATACTACAGACTTTCTTCGAAATCTTACAAAAAAGTGATTCTTCCAGTCTTCAGGAATCAATTAAAATACTATTAGGAAATGCATCTTTATGGTTATTCCACCTGAGATTCTCAAACTCTTTTGCAAATTCTTTATCTTCAAAAGAAATTTCAAGCATACCTCTCATTAAAAACTACAGTCATTTTCAAGCTGCCAAATTGCCACACATGTATAAAATTGCTTGGAGTTTATATTATGTTTATTATACATCTGTAAACAAACCTAAATCATTTAAAGTAAAAAATGTAAGATGATTTAATAATCACTGGCAGAACGCAAAGATATTTTTATTTTATCATCCTAATTACTGTCAACTTATGCAACAAGCAGTGCAAATTGACTTGATAGATTACTCTTTCATGGAACAATAAAACAAATTTTAACTGATTTCTCATTTACCTTATGATGAAAAAACTTTTCTCTCCAACTATGACAGCCCATTAATACATTATGACTGTACTTAATATCCTGAAAGCTGCCTCTATGTTCTATACACCTTACCATGTGGAGATTTAAGAAACGTACAAGTTTTTAAACCAAGAAAACATGATCCCCATAAACTTTACAGATAAATTACCTATTTTTAATGAGCATCTCCTATATCCTCTCCAGCATAGGTTTCTGTTTCATAGCTTCCTACTATTAAAAATGTTAAGCTTTTTATTCATTTTTGGATGTCACTCCTCCTTCAAAAAATTCTGAAGTGCATGATTGCAATTCATTAAAGATTTTTTATTTTCAAACAGTCAGGCACTGTTTCAGTTTTTCCCCTCCCTCTGAAAAACATGTTAGAGATGCTGAGAGTGAAAATATAGCTCTGAACATAGTAACTGAAGGAAAAAACCACCATGTTCAACAAATTAGATGAAAACTATTGAACTTCCATGTATTTATTACACTGCTGTACAAGTCTTCTGGAAATGACTAATGCTGACATGGTCTGTATAAACTTGCAGAGATAAATGATTGCAGATCAGTGAAATAAATGAAAACTAAAGCAGAAGAAGGACCTCTGCATCTCTGAAAATCTAAGCATATGGAATATTGTTCAGGGCGTGTATTTAAGTACAGGATGGCTATAAATCAACATCTATGCCTAGAGAAAAAATAAAATCTTTGTGAATGGAAGGAGAAACTATTACAACTTCTTTATAACTGCAGAAGAGGAGAGTGAATGAAGAATTAAGATAGGCAAAAGGAAAGTTGCTTGCTGGTAACTGATCTAGATTATAGAAATAGTTTACTACAAATACTGTTGCAGAGAAGTATCAGTAAGCACCTTTCCTTTTACTTGTCCCGATTTCTACACTACTGAAACTTGCCTTTAATGCATTTCTTGTAGTTACAAAGCAAAACAGAAGGATACTTGACTGGGACAGAAGACACAATCTTGCCAGAATACAATGTTCGCCACCAGTGCAATTATGTACACTGCTGCAGCTTCCAGGACCGACTGGCTCTTCCCTCTCCAGAAACGTTAGTTAACTCTGGTAGTGGAACCACTCGGATCTGAAAAGCAGCCCAGTCTGAACTTCAGAGTATTCTTAATGCTTTCTCTGTAATTTCTGGAGGAAAAGTGGCATTTTAATTGCAAACAGACAATTTTAAGGGATGGACAGCAAATCAATCAAAGCACCTACAATCAATCAACTTGAAGATTAGAGCCCAAAGTAAGATCTTCTATTCTTATAACAGAGTAATAAACTTAGTGACAAGTGACAGGAACAAAAAAATATCCACCTCTATTTAAAAATAAGCAATTAACAATTATGTTGGTCACAGGTAAGCTTCAGATTTTTCCTAGCACTGAAAAGCAATCTGTACCATGAAAACCAGTCAGCCTAAATGTCTGAGCATATTATTTTTTCCCTGTGTTTTTGTATCTAAATTAAGACCCTATTGCTTTCTTCTTTCTGAGGAGATAGTATACATTCCCATTTAGCTGCCCGTCAAGAAAAATCATCTTTTAAGACAAAAAGGGACAACACCTTAAATGTAGAGAGTGAAGACATCTTTTGATTTCTTCTCTGGTTCTAGAAATATCTCCATCTTAAAATTAGATTAACCACTTTTACATAGAGAGAGCACTTGTGCCCCTATAATTTCTGTTTAAGATTTTCACATACAGAGCAACAGAGAAGCTCAATATATTTGTAACAAGGAATTTTTGATTTCCAGGGTAGCAAAAAGAAACGTAACACTAATTGACTAGCTGCTTCTAGAAGATTAGGACAAATGTTATTAATATCAGAAAATAGATTTCTCATCCTCAGATTTGAATGTATTAAATACTAGCTGTTTACACTGCAACCAGTACTTACTAGTCTACATTCACTGATTTCTTTCAATGAATGTTTATTCAATAAATGTTTCATTTATTCTCTTCATCTGCTTTCCTTTTATGCTTTGCTATTCATTTTTTGAGCAGTTGCCATGCAGAAGTTTACAGTAAATATTACAAAAATTAGTTTATGACCAAGCTTTGGACAAACCGAGCCAGAACACACAGATTTTCATCATTTTAAATATTTAAAAAAAACACACACCACAGAAATACAAAAAGCTAGGAGGATATAGGAGGATATATAGGTCCGACACAGGTTATTCTTCTCTGTGGAGATGAAAATATCAAAGGGATACACAGAAGCTTTGTCTTCAGCTTGATGATGAATGTCAAAAAACAGTTGAGAAAGGGTATAGAGAACTGAGATTAATGTATTCCAACAGATGTCCATTTTGAAGTGTTTTAGCTCCATAGAGAAGAATAGATATGGAAACAAAAGAAAGATTTTGAAGCAGTCAGAACATGCAGATATTTTCTTATGGAAGAAAACCAACTTTCTAAAACATCTTAACAAATACTTATTTAGTATTAAGCAAAGGCTAACTAAAGTTGCTCAAGACCTGGTATAAAGCCTGATGCTGCTCAGGCAAACCCACAAACTGTCACATTACTCAACAAATATGATAAAAACTAGGTACCAAATAAAGAAGAATGTCGTTTAAGAAGAAGTGATAATGAAATCTAGGTGTTGGGTTTGGGGTTTTTTCCCCTTGAAAACAAACATTCTGTAAACAGGAAATGCTATTGTAATGTGCTAACATGAACTATGGCAGTAAAGGTCAAATAAATACTTGGGAAGTTTATGAAAAACTCATTTACCTTTTGTTTTGTCTCAGCTGGACTAAAAAAAGGCCTTGGTTTCTCAAATACTAAGATCTGATCATGTAGTTTCTATGAGTCCAATCGTGTCATTCACTGCATTTTTTTTTTTCAAATAGCAAATAAAATTACTTATGAAACTACTTCTGGAATCATTTAGTTATTAACAGTTGTGTATTATAACAGTCAAGAACAGTATTTGTGACTAAATATGTTTCCTTGTGTGTACCACATACAAGAGCCCTTACATTTAGAGAATAATTAAAATAATAATGAATCATTAACTGAAATTTTACTTGTCTTTCAACTCTTAATAAAGGCTGCCTATAGAATAGTTTAAGCTTATTAAAAAATCCCAATAAAAAGAATATTTTACCACAAGTTTTTATAATTTTGCTCTCAATTCTTATTAATAGAAAACAGGCAGCCTCCTTTTACAAAACCCCAATTTAATTATGTAGTAATTAGGTTGAAATCAAGATGGACTTAACTACATTCAAACAATAAATCTCATAAAAGAGTAGTAATTTTATTCACGGTTATTATACAGCCGTAACTTTGAATTACAAAAGTAAAAAGTGCTTTCATCTTTAAAGAAACATAAAATGTCCTTTGAAATCAAACACACCCTCTAAAGACATCCGTCACTTCACTGAGAAAGCATTACAACCTTGGCACTTGCACCCAAGAGACTGCTGTCAGTCTGCAGTCTGATGTCACTCCAGAATTACAGTTTACAGTACATTATCAATGCCTGTTACGTCCTCTGAGAAAGTAACCTCTGCTGGCTGAACTCTCCAATTTACTCCCAAAGGCAGAAGAACAAAGCTTCCTAAACTACACAGCATGTATTTTGTAAAAATTCCATAGAGACAAGATTGCATTTATTAGCAACATAATCTTGTATTATAGATTAAGTGAATACTAAGCAAAGTTCCTTTGTGTACAATTAATAAGCAAAAAACCCAATTCACTAAAGAAATATATCAGAATCATGGGCAATACATTCAAGACAAAACAGGTATAAAACCGAAGCTGCCCAAAAGTAATTCAGACTTTGGACTTAACACCAAATTAAATCTTCCTAGCAGGACAAATATGATATCAACCATGTTTCATGTAGGCAACATGAAAGGGTTTCATTATTGTCAAACTTGCATTTACCACCAATTTCCCCCAACTCCCCCCCCACACACACTTTACTCATCTCTAATCCTGTAAATATTGACTAATCAGATATATCTGTATTTGAGTTTAAAGTTTTGTTCAAGTCTGAAAAGAATCCCATCTTTAATTTTAGAAAGACGAATACAAGGAACATTTCTTCCCTGCCTTTTTGTTTTGTTTAAAGCCTTTATCATAAAAAAAATTGCACGAGGGTAAACCAGAAGGAAAAAAAAAAAAACAAAAAAAACAAAAAAAAAAAAAACACAACAAAGTATTTGTGCATCAATTGCTGGCTTTTTGAGTGGGGGAGAAAGCGTATTTGATATGCCTTACTGGAGGAATGACTGTTATGATTACAATCGATAAATATGTTCATAGCAAAGTTCTACCTTTCCTTCCTATTTTCTGAATTTAGTAACAGAATGGATGTGGGTGAGGAAGAGAGGTACAGGAAAGGTGAAAAAATCAGAACATAGGAAAAAAGTGGGGGTGTCACTAGCACATGATAATGAGGATTCCATCCGCCCAACAGGTCTGGCTTTGTTGACAAGCAACAATAAAAACTTCGAGACAGACCTTACAGTCAATTAAGGCTTCAGTATTTTGCTTCCTAGAGTAGCATTTTACAAAATATTTAGTTTTTCCAGTTGTTTCTTCTACTACATATTTTTGCATTCTTCAGTCTTTTTTTTTTTTTTTTTTTTTGGATAGCACTGGCCTTTCATAGGATTTGAATCTTGATTTTGTATCAGACAATTCTAGGATGAATACTTGTAATAGTGATGTCAATTCACAACTCAAACATCTCTCTTCAGATCAAAAACTGAAAACATGAGGCACCTTCCGTGCTTTTCTACAGAACAAAAAGCTACAAAAGACTGATCAAATTTGTCACCCGTCTTTCTCCTTCAATGAGAAAAATTTTACTCCTGTAAGATATATATATATAAAATACTGCAGTATGCTTCCTAAACTCTTTTATTAGACAAAAATATCCATCATTTGTCATAAGTGTCATCTTTTCTACTTTAATGGATAAACGGATAAGACATCTTCCTACTCAGCTAACTTGTACAAAAAATAATAAATAAGTTTAGGCAAAAGACCTCTTCTTTTTGAAAAAAAAATAAATAAAATTCCAAGTTCTCAGGAAACTTACAATGGCAATCCAAACACTTTATTCTTCCTACAAACAAAAGAAGGAAAACAATAACACACATTTGTGCTATTAGCAGAATAGAATCTGGAGGGGAAATGAAAAACTATGGCAGCAAAAACTTGCAACTACTGATTGATCTTTCTGCCTGAAAGCATGAAAAATTATCCCAGATGTCTGGATTGACATTATTTAATGAACAGACAACATTACTTCCTTTGATTTGTCCTAACATTATTGTCATTTGTTTGAGCAAGCCAAGCCTCTGGTAAAGAAAAAGGAAGGAAGGAAAGGAAGAACTAGAGAGGATGAAGGAAACTACAAGAACTTGGAGGATAGAGGCACATTATTCACTGTAACTGCCACTTAGCTTACCACAGTCAAACATCCTACAATTTAGCAGTCAGCTGTAACTTAAATATGAATAGATCAAAATAGTCCAGCTGTGCTCCACATTAAGTCCATTATGTAACTGCAGCATTTTCTATCTTCATATTTTGAGAATTCTTTGTGAAAGTACAATAGATATGAGAAAAAACAGTTAATACATGGGTCCAACTTCAAAGAAGTTATTATGAATTTTCCTGTGGAATTCTGTGGGGCTAGAATCTTGCACATACATTTAATCATTTTTCCTGAAATCCTGGCACATGACATTACGAGCAGTAATAAAAAAAAAAGGTATTAGTGATCACTAACGACTAAACTGATACCCAGGTCAGTACAGTCATATCCTTGGCAATTTCTGAGTTAGTGAAGCATAAGTACTGTTAGCATATGCCAAAGTTTAAACTGGTTTTTTTTTCCAGTGCAGGCTACCAGACATCTGAGCAGTTTAACTGAGAGCAAGTTTTAGAGTTCTCAGAGAACTTCTGCATGTAAGAGTAAGCTAATAATCAAAAAGCTTTTGTACAAGTGTCTGATTATTCTATAAATATTTATGTACTGCTTTTATCTACGATGCTAGAAGCCACCACCACATTCAGTGGGACAAACCGCAGGTGCCAAGTCCTAACTAGAGTTCTATCTGGTTGATTCATTAAGCAGTAATTCCACACACAGTTACCTAGAAACATCACATTAGCAATTCTAAAGAATTATTATATTAACTGATTTATTGAGTAGTCTCTTCAGTACTGTTACAAACCTTTTTTTTTTTTTTTTTTTTTAATAGAACTTCCTTATATTTAAATCCAGAATTACATAAAAGTATCACTAGTTTTTCATTTCAAGCCCTCGGATGTTACAGATAAACAGTAACTATCTGTTACTCTTCAAAGAAGGTAGTGTTTCAATCAACTTTGAAGTAGCCCTTCAGATCTGCCTGCCAGTCTAGATTGCTCCTGATGTACTTATAGAATTTCTCCTGTTTGCTTAAAAAATAAAACCGGCAACAAGTCCCCTCAAAAACAACACTACACTTTTTCTAATTTCTACATTTAAAAGGAAAAGATAACCAAGCAGATAAGCTTTTCAGAATTCCAACTAAGATCAGTAAAATTATTGAAGCAAGTCACATGTACATTTGCCAAGCTATGTTCTTATTTTGTATTTCAAACAGTATTGTTTAAACAAAATTTTCAATTATTTTCCATCGCTAAATAAATCAATTCATGTCCACAGCTAGTGAGGTCAAATTCGTCTCCCTTTTCATATGATACCTCCATATCATATTACAAGAAACATAAAATCTGTATCTTCAGAAGGATATTTTCAAACTGTTCTCTGGGGTTTCAGGGTTATTTGTTTAAAAAAAAATACTTCTCATGCAGAATTAACTTTTTTGGGTTTCTATTTTACCCCAGATAAGCAACCCTTCCTATAAACCATCTTCTTCTACAACTTACAACACTATCAACCACTAAACAGCAGATTTACAACCGCCTTCTTTTAAATAACTAGCTGGGAAATTACCATTAATTTGGATCCCACCATAGCTAAGCATCTACCTCATTTATTTAAGAACATTTTTTTTCTTCTTAATTGCTAAGTCAATCAGGACTGGATGAGCAGCCTATCCTCTTCAGGCTTTCCTCCGATGACCATAATACACAGCTCTGTCAAAATCCTGACATCTGAGTTCCCAAAGACATAGAAAAGGAGGAACTGAGGAACATTAATGCAGTCCAAACAGATTACAATCTCTCAGGAAAAAGTTACTCCAGTTTCTCACTGCAATGGATTAAGTGTGCACCCTCAGGATGTTTCTGTCAGAAAGAAATTACAGTATCATCCTCCTGAATTTGACCAGCAAAGCTGCATGGTATCAGACAAAAGACATCGGATCACTCCACTCTGCTTTACAGATATACGATAATAAATTGTAAGAGGCAGCAGAAGAAAACGGACTTCTGATGCAGGTACATACAGTGGTAGTTCTTCACATGAATCACTCAAGTTGGCTTTATGCAAGAACCATTCAATGCTCATTGATTATATGTTCATGAAGTATATCACTTGTTACTGACTAAAGGCTCTCAATGGCAGAATTTATGAACAGGCTGTTGAAAGCATATGGCATGATTTTACTAGTTTTGACTGCTGGCAGAAACTGTTGACATCTTTTAGGAATAATCACAAATTATATAAAACTGTATATAGTAGGTTTAGTTTTAGCGTATATATATATACACGCACACAAGCATACATATATAACGCTGCTGTAGTAGGCAGCAAGATTAACATGGCTAGTAAATATTAAAGCCTTTCTTAATATAAGACGATCTAAAACATTTACATAAGAAATAACCAGCAGATGCATTAATAATATCAGTCAACCACTTGGTAATAATTTCAGAGGAAGGAAATGAAAGGACCATACCTTCTCATATAATGCATCTGAACATTATCATGCATAATCACATCCTAAGTTAACCCATTCAAGAAACAGTGGATAAATCACACTTTCGCTAGTTCTCCAGAGGCTGAAAACAAAGAAAACCAAGTGCCCCAATTCAGAAAAAACGTTCATTAAAAGAAATAAAGACCAGATAAAAGGAAATTGAATTGCTGATCATCTGAACCCCTAAAAGATAAATGTACTGATCTTTAAAAGATCTTTGATTAATTCTAGCAAGAATTTTGAAGCCATCTTTTGCTTGTTTCATCAGCGCATTCATTTTTAATTCCTTGCAACGACACATACTGTTTCTTTAAAAAAAAACAAAACCAAAAACCATTTCTACAAATAACTTACCAGGCCTACTCTAATTCTTCAGATGTTCACACATAGCTTCACACCGCTTGAACCTCAACAGTTAGTCCGGGTTTACTTCCCACAGTACACAACATGCACCTATAACATTTTTAGTACGTTTGAAATTTAGGATGCCAAAGGAAAAGTCTGCTGTGATGATAAGGTGTGGGAAAATGACCTTCATGTTCATACAGAGTTCATTTTAGGGTAATCCGGTTATTCTAGCCTCTTCTAAGAGGAAATGCAGTCACCATTACAAAGATCCCTCCAAAGTCCGCTGTAGACAGGCGGTGACTATGCACACCACACAAGCACAGCCTACACCACCCCAGGCAGCCAGCACAAGATGGAATCCTGCCCGTCTCTGCGGTCCTTTCACCTTCAAACACCCTCAGACACTTTTTCAGAACATCCACCAAACAAAAAACACCAACCAAAACTCCCCAAAATACCACAACCCACTCATAAAACCACAGCTCAGAGCTACTCAAAACAAACCAACCCACCCCCCACCAAAAATCATGTTTTTCTTGTGTCACAGGAACATGAGTACACACCAGTCTGCTCAGGGACCTTGTTCTTTCCTTAGAGTACTACACTGTGTAAACAGTACTCTTTACAACTATACAGAATACATTTCTTTTAAACTGAGAGTTACCCATCAGTCCTGGACCAAATGTTATATATACTGACTCCGAGTCACTACATGCAGTTGCTTAATTCTTCCAGATTGTCCTGGTTTCAGGTGGGACAGAGTTAATTTTCATCATAGTAGCTGGTGCAGTGCTGTCTTGGATCTGGTGTGAGAACAATGTTGATGGCACACTGAGGGGTTTGGTTGCTGCTGGGTGATGTTTATGCTAAATCAAGGACCTTCCAGTTCCTCAGACCCTGCCAGCGAGAGGGCTGGGGGGGGGCATGGGAAATTGGGAGGAGGCACGGCCAGGACAGGTGACCCAAGCTGGCCAAAAGGTATTCTATACCATAGGACACCATGCTCGCTATATACATGGGGGGGGGGGGGGGGGGGGAAGGGACACACACATGAATTGGCCAGAGCCCACCGATACTCGCTTATGTCGCTCAGGGACTGGCTGAGCATCGGTCAGTGGGTTCCAAGTAACTGTACTGCACATCACTTGTTTACTTTTCTCCCTTCCCTTTGGATTTTGTTCCTTTCCCCCTCTTCCTCCTTTTCATTATAATTATTACAGGTTTTGATTTTATTTCAATTATTACACTGTTCTTATCTCAGCCCTTCAGTTTTACATTCCTTCTCTGTGGGGGGCAGGGAACGAGTGGGTGGCTGCATAGTGCTTGGTTGCTGGGTGGGGGTAAACCGCAACAGAGATATAGGATAAAATAAATATATACAGTTTGCTCTATGGATAAGAAAATACCTGATTATAAGCCCATTTGCTGTCTCCACTTCCTGTTCTGCAACTGGACATGACGTGATCAAGGTTGTCTCCTTTCCCCCCACCCCTCAATATACTCATATAAAGAGTATCCAAATAATGATAAAGTGTATGTGATAGGATACTGGCATATACTGCAGAACTATCGACTACACACAACATCTATTTTAGAGTTCACCGTGATCCAACATTGTGTCACATCTAGATTTGTCAAAGATGAGCGTGAATTACTGCAAACAGCAAACAAAATACTCAACACTCCAGCTGCTGTTCAGTGCTTTCTGTCTTAAAGAAAGGAGGGAATTTCCTCATTCACCTTAGGCAGAAATCTGGAAGGAACACATAAGGCTTTCACTGCAGTCTTGAATCCCAGAAAATCTGGTGTTGGACAGGACCTCTGGAGATCATCTGGTGCAACCTTCTGTTGAAAGCAGAACCTAGATTAGGTTATGCAGAATCCTACCAAGGTCGGAGCTGAGTCTTGTATTTCATATCCAGTAAGAAGGATCCCACCAATTCTCTGGGCAACCTATTACCGAGTTTATTCTCATGGTCTTGTATCCAGACAGAATTTTTCCTGAAGCACTAGATCCCTGTTGCCTTGTCCTGTAACTATGCATCGTCATCAGGAGAGTGCCTCCATTCTCTTTACCTTTCAGGTATTGGAAGACTGTGTCTAGCTCCCCTTTGTTGGGATCTAAGCCTCTTCTCTAGGCTGGATTAAAAAAAAAATAAATAAATAAATCATCCGGCAACACTTTCTTTGGATGTTGAGTTTTCAGCTCTGTTGAAACACGGCATGCTCCAGCCTTGTCTCATTCTACATGCTTGAGTCAGAACCACTAAATTTTCAGCCAATTTCCCCACCCAAAACCACTTTGAGAGTCAGTGGAGCCAGTGGTATCCATCAAGGTTTCCTTCTCCAGTCTTCCTGATCTTTTAGCATTACCAGCTGTGTAAGGACAGGGTGATCCTCTCGTACACCTGTATTACCAAGTTAGCACGTTTTTTTAGTACAAGTTCATCTTGTCTTGCAGTTCTGCAGTACACACAAGCTCACCTCTGGCGCACAAAATGGAATGTAGATATGCTGTCCTAGAACCATAAAACGTAACAAGTGAAAGTGCAGTCCTTTCTTCTTCTGCCCCAGCTTGTCATTTCCTTGAGATCTGCTGAGCTGTAGACCACTGTACTGAACAGGATCCCAAAATGATACACATGACGCTAGATAAAGCAAGTATTTACACTATACCAATTTACAGAGGTACTGCGAGTAGATTGCATCCAAACAGTAAAATTAAATGCACATACCAACATCATTGGGGATTCTGCTAATAAAGTAGAAATCCACAATAAATGCTCTTAGGATACTTTTACAAAGCAACAAAACAGCCGGAGGCTTAAGTGCCATATCGTAATCCTGACCCAACAATCCTAACGTACCTTTTCAGAAAAAAAATTGCCTATGTTCAACTATTTTAAATGCAAAATGCCAACTACGCAATACACAATACTACTATGTGTTATTAATTATAACTATTAATATTACATATTATTATATTTAGGCACTTGAACACCACACATGGAACTGATAGCGTAAAATATTTTTAGATACACTTGAACACCACACACAGAACTGATAGTGTAAAATATTTTTAGTTGCAATTGAACCAACAAACTTTCTTGCTCTAGATCCTCATGTCCTCAGTTATTTACTGCAAATAGTTACACGAGGTACAAATTTTTGTGAAAGATGAACTTAACATAATGGTGGATTTTCCACATGAACATGCACTGGCTATTCCAAAGTAGGTACCTACAAATACATCAGAATTTCCCATAACTGTAAGTCTGTTACTTGGATTACACCCTACAACAGACTGGATGTTTTCCTCACAGAGCGTAACAGAATTTTCCTTATATTCCCTGTTTATTAAATTCCACAACTAACCCGTGACAGAAGCAGAAGTACCTAGGGACCGCTCTCCAAATGCTCCTGAAAAAGCCACCTTTAAAAATACGTGAAGCAGGGAGCTTTGGATAGTAAAGAGTCTCATTAATATCCAGGACACTTTGTATTTGATCCTTTTATTGATTTTAAGTGATAATCACTGTATCTTCAGTCCTCAGTCATCATTTGTAAAACATACATAAGCTTCTAGTAAACTGGCTGGCACACTTCTGGTGGCATCACTTTAAGGCTGGCTGTGTTTCAGGGTATTTTTTTTTCCCCATTTAACTAAACCCTTATGCAAAGAGTAATGTTCATGTAAGAAAAAAGCATGATCTGAAACACTAACCCTTTTCTAGACTTCCAAATCTGATTCCACTGTCCTTACGAATACTAATAATTCTGGTTATAGCATAGTGATGCCTCAAAAGCCTTCTTTAATACACAATACCCTACACAAATACAAGTCGCCATTTTACTTTACACACATTCAGCTGTAGCATGACAGATGAATTTTATGAAGACTACACTCCTTCATCTTAAAAGCAGCATTCAGCCTGTTATTGTTACAAAGAAAAATAAACAGTACTTAGCATTTTTGTTATGGCTTATGAGCTGAACCTCTTTCTTGTTTTCGTAATTAGATCATCTTGCTTTATATCTGAAGCTTAAGCATATAGAAATGTCTAGATATTTATACCACAAAGAAATGCAGCACAATTAGCATTCCAATCTTTAGCCATACCACCTCTCTCATCAAATAACAAACACAAATAAGTTTTTAGTGAACTAAAGAATTCTTAGTTTCAGGTTAAACAGTTGGATAAAGAATGAATCTAGGAGTTCTATGAATATTCAGAAGAATATTAAATAAGGAAAAATGTACAGAAGACGACAGCTGGCCATTTAATTTAATCTGTTCATCACTGGGATAATATTGAGAACAACTATGTTGGCACTACAAGAAAAATCAGTATACAGATGCAGAAAGCCAAGGAGCTTTTAAGACCTAAATACTTTAAAGATTAATAAAAATATATGAGCAGTAACAGAACAAATGATCATATTAAATCAGGTAAGACACTCTACTGTATGCACCATGACTGAGAGTTAACTGGAGATATATTTTCACCCCCATATATCCTTTTTCGAAATACAGAAGGCGTTCATTAGTAGGGGGGACACATATTAGCGGTATTGAGTTTAAACTTACATCTTCTTTTCAGCGTTTTTTCTTTAAAGTGATTTTGTTGAATACTTAGAAGCCTTTGCTAGGACTGCCACTGTACAGGCTCCCAAACACAGTCTTAATTTTCTTTTTGTTAGCAAATTGCTAAACATTATCACTTGACAGTAAAACAGTAGAGAAATGTTTCCCCAGTGTTTTATCTGGTACAATACAGTTATCTGATCTACATAGTTTGAATCCTGGAATTCCATTCAAGTTCCCTGCTAGCTGAAATTTTAACTGTGACACCCTCTAACACATTAAATAAAAAAAGACATTCTGCTTTTGTAAAGCATATAAGAATATTGTGATAGTAGAAAGGTGGCTTATATACTTCAGTAAACTTCCTTCTAAAGCTATTCATTCTCCATCTACAATAGCTGACATTCGCTAACAATGCCTAAATGCCAGATCTTTTATATCCAGTTCTGACACTGAATGTCTGTGCGTCGATGACCTTAGCAATCAGCAGCTTTAAAACTTTGCAGAGTTGAGACCCAGATTCTAGTTCCTGCTCACAGGATTTCATCTGTTTACCCAATAACTATGTAATGGGAAAGAAAAAAAAAAAAAAAAAAAAGCGCAAAAGCAATCTAATGGCACACTCAAGACCTCCTCCTCTCACACTCACTGCATTTCAGAGTAATGTTCTTTGGTTATTTCCACTCCTCTCAGAACTACTTGTTGCGCAGTAATAAACTAACCTGCTGTTTTCTGGAGGACACAGGAGTTACTAACTGAAGTCCCTTCAAAAGATGGCAGGCAGCCCGAAGAACTGGTGTTCTCGCTGTCTGTGCAAGTGCCCTAAGCACCAAGAGCTGCCTGCGGTGGCTGTTGCTGTCCTCCTAGAGCGAGTAAGTTCCTCGCACTCAGGTGTTTACTCCCATAAAAAGAACTCCAGATTTCTGGCTCCTGATGTACATCCCTGCTTCAGCCTTACGAGCCCTGAAGGGATGTGAGATTTCACACAAAGCACTGGACACCTGGCATTTTCTACTGGCCGGCTGACCGCAGCCCTTCACTGAGCAGGCACTCCTCTGACCGTACCCCAAAAGGCAGTTTCTCCATGAAGCACAGAGAGCCAAAGCACTCTAACCAGGCGGACTAGATCATTCTGTTAAAGTTCCCTGAATTAAACTGTGTGCCTGACCGTACCTGCTATATCTAGAACAATTCAGACCATATACAGCAAAGGTAGCCAGTGACAAGTACGTATTTATTAGGAAAGAGCATCTTCAGCTCATTTGTACGTTGAATTCAGCATAGTATCCGACAGCAGAGAGAAACAGGAAGAAAGATATGTTATAAATCAGCATTAAGTGACACTATAAAGGGATAAAGGGTACCTAGCAAACAAGAGACCTTGTTTAGGCTAGCCATTCAGATTGCAAAGTTAAATTAGCTTCCCAAACCAACGGAGTAATGCTTTTACCATTCATCCATAGGTAAGTATCATTGACAGACCGAGAGGGCTACAGAGCCAGTCACTACAGTCTACAAGCTTTGCACGTGGCTATCAAGAAATTAATTCACCACATTGCTGGATTTCAACCAAATAACCGGCCTACCTAAGCAAATTCCTCCCAATAAAGCACCTTTATATGATAATTGAGCTAGGAGATAAGATATATGCCTATTACATAAAGTGATTATTGACTATGAGAAGCTTTCAATTTAGTAGAATATTACTTTGTGCAAGAGCTCTCCAGAGCCAGTGACAAAGGTTATATTTAGCTCTTTTAATCCACAGTAAAAGAGAATGAGGCTTCCACTGGCCTCCTGTATATCAGATAATCAAACAATGGCAAGAAAATTAAGTAACGATAAAACTTTTTCCATAGCTTTTCACATTCTGTCCAAAAGATAATTAAAAGAAAAAAAAAAAGTGCACTGGAAATAAAATTAGTTGAATCTGGAATTCACTGACAGTATTAAGTTTCTCATCAGCGCCACATGTACTTTAAAGCATGAAGATTTAATGTTAATGTAAATGCAAAATTCAATGAAGTAATAAGAAATTAATACACTAATTCCTGCTAAGTTGACTGCAAAAATAAATCAGAAATAAAATTATTTCAAATAAAAGTACAAAAAAAAAGAAAAAAAGAGATCCTTCCCCAATTTAAAGACTGTTATATATTATTTACTTGAAAATTTTACCATCTTTATTATAGGAAATTAAAATATGGAGGATAAATGGGACAATAAGACAATCACAACTGAGTCAAAAAAACAGGTTTCAATGTACTTATCACCTTGAAACTATACAAAGGTTTTGAATTTAAATCCAAATCGGACCTAGACACGCTTCACAAAAACCAGACAAGGCTAAGATGTCAAAGTTATTTTATAAAAATAACGAGCTCTTCAGTATTTAAGAAAACACATGCTAACAAATGAGGAAATTCAGTTAAGTGTTTTACCAGCTATTCCTGCATTTTAAGTTCTCACATATATTTTATAATTTTTTTCTAGTTGCAATGAATGGAGATATAACCCTTTAGTATTCAGCAGGTTATATTATCTACTTAGTAGTGCACACCTTAGAGCTAATTCTCAATGGAAAACTAGAGTATTATTTTTTTCCATGTTGCTCTTTATATAAAGGGTCTTCAGGTAGAGAGCAATTTACACTTTTTCCAATTTGCCAGCTAATATTTTAAAAATGTCTGCCTCGTTTGCTTGCAGATACAGAACAAGTTATCATTTTTAAACTGAAAAAGGGCAGATTTCTACTAGATACGAGGAAGAAATTCTGTACTGTGAGGGTGGTGAGGCACGGGCACAGGTTGCCCAGAGAAGCTGTGGGTGCCCCATCCCTGGCAGTGTTCAAGTCCAGGCTGGATGGGGCTGGGAGCAACCTGGTCTAGTGGGAGGTGTCCCCGCACACACCAGGGGGCTTAGAACTAGATGATCCTTAAAGTCCCTTCCAACTCAAGCCTTTCTGTGATTCTGCATGGACACAATAAGACTCAAAGCCAGAAATAAATACGAATGATTTAAAACTAAACTTATTCAAATGCGTCGTAAGAAATATTTTGCAATGCAAAGGAACCACAAGATAATCTTAGTTTTAACAGCAAAATTATGGGTACTATCAAAAGAGGTGAGAATGTACTATGTAAAAGAAAACAAGTGTTAGCATCATGCCATTTTTTTCAAATACACGATTTTTTCAGATGTCTGAAAGTTATGCATTTTTAGATTTAGATTGGAGCTACAGCATTGAAAGTTATTTTATGCACACTCTCATTTATATGTTTTTAACTCTAGCTTGAATATGCATAAATATTAGCAAGACTGGGTCCTAGGGTATTTTTTTTAAACCAGCTTGAAACTGACAAGTGATACAAAATAAGTAAGTAGAATTGAAGAATGCCCATTTTATAAACCACAAAATTAGAAACAGCAGATTTTTGTTTCAAAAATAGTATTCTTTATGTGCAAGAAACTGATGTATTGCACAGTTGTTAATTTTTAAATTAATACAGTTCAACTAGGAGTTGATTTTACAAAAACATTACAGTTTACAAAACTGTGCAGAAAAGCTTATGTGAATTTCAACAAGAAAGCATTAAATCTCTAGCAATCTTCCACTTAAAGAACATCTTCAAGTCTTTTATTTAATTACATTTGAATAACTTCAGATAAAAATGTGAAAAACTAGAAGCTGACAAGATTAAAATAACCAAGAAAAAATACTGGTCCAGCAGAAAACTAAAACTTTAGCTTCCAGTCTGATGTAGTTTAGTATTCAGCATTTTCATAGTGGATTTCAGGTCCAATATACTAAGAAAATACTTACATACAGATAAAAACAATTTAAGAGACAAATGGACTTTTTTTGTTTTCTGGGTTTGTTTTGGTTTAATTATGAGCTACTGCTAGAAGGGAAGGATTATATACCTGGAGTAAATGTGATGTTTCTTTTAGCTAGAGATGGTTTCATGAAGAGTAGTTCTGCGAAAGAAACTGAAAAGAGCAGGGCATGTGATAATCGTGTCAAACGTGAAGAAAAGGATGTTTTCAACAGTTTTTCCATCAGCAGGCATAGCCAGAGTCAAAGTACATACATTGTACACACTGACAAGCCTTGAATTATGTAAACCTTTAAGTTATCAGTGATCTAAAATTATCATAAAAAAATACTTGTGTTTGGTTATTTCCACAGCAGTGATAACAATAAAATATTGAGGACCTATCACTGTTGTATTTATAATAAGCAGTATATTTGGTAGCATTTGTCAGAGTTCTGAGGAACAGAGAGCAAGCTGCAGTAGCAAAATTGCAGAGAACAAAGTATGTACGATTTTTACTTTGCAGTGTGTCACACGCTGTCCCTGTATATTTCCTTGCAAAAATTATATTAGATAACATAATGATTATTGATTTCAAGGAACTGCAGGTATAATACTATAATAATAATTATGGTTTGTAAAAATGAAGTTCACGATAGTGGTTTGAATGCATAATTCCTGAAATATCTTGCTTATGAGATGCATTTTTCTCCCCATGAAGCAACATTTCTACTGAGGTTATTGAGGGCATTTAAACAAAAAAATTCCTACTGACATTTAAACTTCTACTGGGGGTCCCCCCAGAGTCTAGACTCCGAAGGCTTTAAACATATAGAGACATTCATTCATCATCTTGGAGTACTGAAGGAGTGTTAGGGAAATGTAGGATCACTTCAGGAGCATCTTTTGTTTTATAGAGGCTGAACGTACTGGCAGTTCAGTGAGCAATATTATTTTCTACAGTTTATATTTTACTGTGTGTTTTGTCACTGCAAGTATTTTACAACCACGATAGGCATTTTCAGAAACGCTGTCATGTAATAAGTAAGGCTACCTTCACTGCAGCGAAGAAACTGAATTGAAACAAGGTATTCACTGAAATGTAAATTGACATTAAACTCAGAAGTGGCCTCCCAAAAGCAAGACTGAGATGGATTACCACAATCGTGACCCAAATCGAGCCTTATAGCAATGCACCCAGTGCATGGCTTTTCCCTGGGTAAGTTGGCAAGCTTTTCACTTCCCTTTCGCTGGCTTCAACCTGCCTTCAGAAAAACCCAAGCGATATGCTCCTTGTGCTGTTCTGAGCAGGTGTGACCGCTGAGCACTCTTAAGTGGATCATAATACCTGCACTAATGAAGGTATAATTTGGGGCAATAGATCATATTTTTATTCTTAAAAATACCATCGGGTTACCGCATCTTTCCCTCATGCTTTCCTCTTTCTACAAGAAAGATACGGCAGAAGGGCCGATACCCAGATTTCACAACCGATCTTTCTCCAGGCTTACAGGTTATTCACAAAAAGGATTTTCTGAGACTCAGACTCAGCTTCCGAAGCATCAACTTCACAGCATTTCTGTGGGGAGGTGAAGGGCAATGAGGCAGTCAAAGACTGAAAGGAAAGGAGAGCCGCTCACAAAGCTCAGGATACAGCACTCGGGGCTGCGCACAGCGAATTCAATGACTAGTTGTAAACGCAGGTAACTACAATGACAGCAGAAATGCAGGCACACCAGAGAAACAGATGAGGCAAAATAGAAGAGCAAAAAGGAAGACTTGCTGGGTGGGTGGAGACCGTCATTGTAGTTGACTAAGGAAAAGCAGCAATAAAAGATTTCCTTAACAAAGAATTATTTACAATAGATAGCTGCACACTACTTATGCTATACCAGGAGTTATTAATACATAAATAGAAAACAGCACTTTCAGTCTGTGATCTGAAAGCCAATAAATTGCCCATGAAGAATAGATGGCAGAACGTTCCATGAGTTAGCGAAAAACAAACAAAAAAAAACCCCACAACCAAAACCAAACATGAGTAAGCTTAAAGTTTAGATACATTTTCTTAAGTCCTAAATAGGAACAAATATTCTTACGCGTTTTATTAGATATGCTGCATACACAAGTGCATATGTCTTGACAAACAGTGGAACCTTATGCCCATTACAAGGACAGAACAGAATCTCTACTCATTAAACGCACATGCCACCTAGCACGAGAGAGTCCTGTCCTGAAATCTCAAGTAGGTCTGTAGTTGTTATGGCAGAACACAGAAGATTAAAGATGATAATGAAATCATTGCAAAACCTTCTAATTACAGAGTATAAGGGATATCAAGCATAAGGCAGAAGTTCTACAAATCCTTCTTGTGACAATGCTGGCTAAAGCTGATCCCACCTCCTCCTCCTCCCTCGAGGAGAAAATCCTGTCCTTACTCTGCACCCACATGGGCACCAGCAAAACTATTTGGGGGCAGCGTGGTGACTCAATATGGTTAAAGAAATCTTGGGGTTTTGGCTTTGTTTTTTTTTTCCCCTTTGCACCACAGAATTACTCAGTTTAGATTGGTTGTGTGTGCAGCCCTCTAAATAATTCAGCCGAGAAGGTTGTTAGAGAATAGAAATGAATAGCCAAAGAGTTGGAACAATTTAACTTTTCCAACAGGAAAAATATGTATGGAACCAAGGCTTCAAATGTCATGTACAGTTTTTGAAAATCAGCTGCAGATATTCAGTCAGGAAATGAAAAGATTCTATGTGAAGCTTTATAATAAGGGGGGAAAAAAAAAAAAAAAAAGGAAAGCTTCAGAAAAAATACCAGTTTTCCTTTCTCTAATAAAGTTTCTCATTCACTGACTGACGATAGTGGCTCTCTCTGTGATTCTTTACCATTATGACAACTAGCAGCTGAACCAAAAATTGACAGAATCCTTCACAGTATTACTCTACGTGACACTAGTAGCAGTGTGAAATTGAGTGTGATCACAGCCCCAGTCAATTCTACTGGTTCAGGAAGTTTTCAGTTTAGGTCAATTTTATCTTCAGATCCTCATGTTCTTCAATCACAGAAGTAAAGAAAACAAAGACAGAGGAAAAGTCAGTAGGATGAGAGTCTATTATAAAGGAAACAAGGGCAGAAAATTTTAGAAATTGCTGAAAGCTCTTCCTGTCCTCCAAGAACATGAGTCCACACAGCATGGAGTAAACTCTGTGCATATAGAGAATAGTTCTTCCCCATCTGGCTTAAATCCAAAGAATCTGTGTGCTGTTTGAGGTTCACTCACTCCATATCCCCTACAGCACCTTACAAGCTCTTCAAGAGACAAACTTCATACCCAACTTAATACTTCTTACCCAGAAAAAGAGTAAGGTTTTTTTTAATTAAAAAAAAATTAAAAATATCATTTCCCCCCCTTGTTGACTAACCTCTTTGTCCCAGGAACTTCTGACAAGACAGTATTTTAAGGCTTCCCGTAGCTGTTCTCTCTTCTCATCACCCCTTTTTCTTCTTTATGTTAAATCCATTCCTCACTCCTTTGGTTCCTACTAAAGAGTAACTACTTGCCACCCACATTGATTGGAAAACTAGCAACAGCTGTTACAGCAGTCAGTCCAATGCAGTCTCCTCTCATTTTTTGTAGTTCCTTCCCCATTTTTAGCATGAGAAATCAAAAAGCGTATCTGAGCAAAGACTAAGTTAGAAGTATTTAGCAGTGAGTCTAAGGAATGGTGGTAAAATCTAACCCTTATTCTACCTGTGCCTTAGTGTTGCTAATCCTAGCTTTCACTGAAATAAGCCTTAACTAGTCAATCTTTATTAAAAAAGAAAAAAATAATAAAATCTCCATTCTAGAGCACTTTACAACAATCCACAATTCCTTTTCCTGGGGACACATAAGCCACAATAAATCTTCTGCAAAGTGAAGCAAAATTAATTAGTCTTGCATTTGCAAAGGCACATATTTTACTTCCTACGGCAATGGACTAGGAATACATGTGCAGTTTAATCTGAAACGCAGCTAAAAATCCAATTAAATTAATAGGCACTTTTAAGTCATTGGACAGTACCTTCTTACCCATGGTATCTAATTCACAAGCTGTCCTGTGCCATACCCTAAATTAGCAGCGTATTTACTGAAATTTAATATATTTAAAAAAAAAAAAAAAAAAGATGAATGTATTAACTATCACCTCTTCTCTCCAAAGCTTGATTTCCCCTTAGACCATCAGCTAGTCCATTTTGATTCTCATCCCTGTAGTTTATCCCCTTCACTGCAGCTAACAGAAATACTTAAAAATCACCGTGGCAAGACTTGTATGTTCATTGAGTATAGTTTTTTTACTTCAGTGTAACATAAAAATAGGTTTAGCAATCTCTGCTGTCCAAGAACAAGTTATACTCTGAAGATTTACAGGTGTTAGCATGTAACTGAAACAGTACTAAGTACACTTGCTGAGGTATGATGCTTTGCCAGAGATCCATCAAAATTAAAGTTTTTAGTTTCCAAAAAGAAAAGTATTAAACAGACTTGGCTCCCGTTAAAAGCTTATGCTTCATATCTCTTGTTATATCAAGTTGTAGTCCTAAAAATACAAGCAGGACTTGTCGTCAGATTAAACACGTATGTAGTGTCTGCAGGAACAGTGCTTAAATGGGTTTCATCACTCATAATATTAGCTGGTTGTCACTGCATAAATCAGCGCAATTTCAGATAATTTTGTTAACAGTTCAAATGCTTTCATCTGAAATTCTACATATAACGGCCAGTCTACCATAAAGTGAAAGTAGCTGCCAAAATACCATCTCTCAAGAGCTAAGCTGGAGGTATTTCAGTCCAAACTTCAACAAGCTTCACCCTTGCTGTGACCTAGGGGCACTGTCCACTGTCAATTAGCACATGCTTCATCCTTCTTTCTTCCCTCACCCCACTTGCTCTGAAAGGGGATAAATACAAGCTCCATCCTTGCTGGCTGCCTGCCCTCCCCCGATGGTGCCCTGCTCCCTGCCCTTGGAAATGGCCGATGTTCTTTTGAACATCATGATGACTACATCGCGATGTTACCCTGTCCCAAGGGAGAACAGGTTTACAATAAAAAGGTAGAGATCAGTGTGGGAACAGTAATTCAGCCAGAATGATTTATCACATATTTTTTCAGAGATTAAATCAATGTGATTTTTTTACACTACTTGAAAGATGGAATGACTCCTGAATAAATAGAACTGTCACTTCATAGGTGTCTATCAGAAGGGAAGAGCAGCTTGACTTCATCCCTTTTTATGTTCACAATGCTCCTACTCCAAATATTCCCTGCGGGTCAGGATCGCACACAAGGGATGGCCGTGAGCTGCCCTCCGCAGATCTGAGCGGTTGAACAGCCATGGGTCGTGATGGCGCATCCTGGAATACAGCTGACTTCTGCTTTCTCTTCCCCTCAGAGCAAGTAAAAGCTTCAGCTGGCAGAAGTCTTGGGTACTGATGCAGGCAAGAACCGCAGTAGACAACCACCGTGTGTGTGACCCTACAGGTTTCTGTGAGTTATCCCCGTATTCAACTAATGAAAGGAAAGTGATGCTGCTCTCGTTAGACTGCCACAATAGAAACATGATGAACAGATTCATCTGTGAGGGATTATTTAAGGCTTTTGCAGAAACACTTCCTATTGAACAGACAATGCTGAAATATGCTTGTTTTCTGAAAGTGTGTCAGCTTAGCCATGGAACTTATATTCAACAGGACACCATTACACTGTTGTAACATTTGATTCCACTTACATTACCTCTTAATTAACAGTGGAACGTTTAGCAGTGATTTGAAGAGACATTTTCAAGAGTTCTAGATTTCAGCAGAGCTCACAGGCAGACTGCCTCTAGTGCAACAGTTTAAGATTACAGATGCAATTTGAATTAACAAAACTAACATCATCTTTGACTCATTGCTGTATCCAGAGGAAAAGTATTTGCAAATACTTCAAGCTGATCTTTCTACGTGCTACAGTTAAAACAAGGTCCATGCTTTAAAAGAATCTTTGCAAATTCCATCTCACTTCATAATAGATGTATTGTTTGGGATACCAGGTACTAGGTAAATTAAATCTCGATAATCTTTGTTAATTTAATTAAGTAGTTTGTAAGGCAGACAGATTATCTCTTTTGCTAAGATTTGTTAAATGAAAGACTGCTTCTCACACAGAAAGCACGCCTAGGCACATTTGGATACGTAACAGCGCCTGCGTGTGTGCTAAACCAACAACAGTCTTCTCTGTCTGATAAAATGTTAGTCCTCAAGAAACCCTAGTCCTAGAGTATCCATCATTACATTGATAAAATCATAGTTCAGAAGTAACAGGTCCACAAGCAAAACTTAGTTTCTCTGCAGAATGAAAGAACGCAATTTCAGGAGAAAGAATATATTCATAACATAACAGAACTGCAAGTCAAGTCTTGTATGAAATTATCTTTATTGCACAAATAAAAGTGTAATTTAATGCTTTAGTCATTCTGATAATTTGCAGACCATGATTCTGCTAAGCCTATAGGATTCATTGTTTTATAACTTCAATTGCTATCTTTCATACAGTAAAATGCTACTATAACATCAAAAAATCCCTCAGCCTCTATGAAGCCAACATATTTTTTAAAAAGCAGAAGTACTGGCTTCCAGAAGTCTTATTCCGGTATCTATCACAGGTCATAATTATTATTAGCTACTCTGAAAATATTCTCAGATACTGAATTTTATAGCCTGTTCACTTCAATGAATTAACAAATATTTTGCATCCGTTTCTTAAATATTTGTTTTACCTGAAATGAGTTGCAACGTATGCTGAAGCCTCAAAGTCAGCCATAGGGTATTTTACTGTTATGACCGAGGCATGTGCCCAGAAGTTGACATTCCCTTAGTTAACAAGCAACATGAGTATGGTAATTACACAGGATTTTAAAACCCCTTTCCCTCCCTGCCCCACCCCCCACCCCACCCACCCCCAATACTACAACTGTATTTTCCGAGATGAAAGTTTTGAAGTTTATCCATATGGAGCTGTGAGTTTAGTAAATACAACGTTTCTAGATAGATGACATGTAAAACATTGGTATGTATCTTTTGGAAATGTCAGAAGAGCAGAAAGGTACTTTCAACCCAGCAAGGACATTTAAGTTTAACGTTAGTATTGCAAATGTTAGGGTGAAAGAAAGACTTCAAGCAGTACAGTTTGGAAGCAATACAGAAGAGTATGCTTCCTAATGCTGGGGAATCTTGTTCCATAGATTTACCACTAAAGAGTTTGGAAAGATCGGGAAAAAAAATATGTAGATGTTACAGAAAAAAAAGTTATCTGTGTTTCATTAGAAGGATTTTTCAAGCAGAGCTCATTTCATTGGAAAACTTGTGCTGGTATCTTTATAATAAAATATATACAAACACAACTCCCCAAAACAGCTTTATACAATCCAGTATGTCATGCAAAACATTTTTTTAATATTACTTCTATTTGGGGGTTGGGGTTTTTTCTTCTCAAAAAACCCTCTACAGCATTTTCTCACACTCCATTTTTTATCAAAGACACTCCACAAATCCAGATGTCAAGACATCAGTGTTTTGTAAATCTTTGATAACACATTCAGCTATCTATTTATCAGCCATGTGGAAAGTCATAGTTTGTTTTGGAGGAAACCCAACCTTAATATTAAACTCCATCTTCACTCAAGCTGACATTTTTACATGACATAGGATTTTATTTATACAGATTTTTTTTATTATACAGAGAAAAAAAAAAAGCTCCATTATTCTGATTTTTAGAAACCCTCATTTGGGAAAGCCTAGCATGGAATTCAGGTTCAGAACTCAGTAGCAATGCTCATAAACATTTGAATAATCTGGCATGCAAGAATAAAGGAAGTGTTGGAGAAAGATATCTGTAATAGTGAAAAGAGCAAGACTGGGGTATAACACAAAAAGATTTTGAACTGTAGCATCCAGCACAAGAAGAAAATAGACCAGTTTTACAATTGTGAATATAACTTTTGTGAAGCTCAGCATTTTCATTGACTTGACTTGGGAGACACACGCTCCTAGCCCTTTCAGTATGCAGACCAGTGTTACAGATTATTTCTTTCTGTATTTTTTTTTACCTCAAAGGAAGACAAAACTATGTTGATGACAAAACTTAACACTGATTGAGTAAAGCATAGGTATGTAAGAGCCCATACGCACTTTGCAATTTTAATTATGTGTTATTCTTTACAGTAGGTCTTAAAATGGAATATCCTATTTAATTTGTTAATGTAGTCTCTTATTTAATTCCAATTCTGGCATTTTCCTTAAGTATACATCTTTGATTAAGCTAGTGGGAAACAATTCTTCAGTGGAAAAAAAAAAACACAGCAAGCAGATCACATTGTGCTGCTTCTTATGTCAACTTTACTACACATAACACTGAGAAAACTTCTAAAGCAAAACGCAACAAGTTTATGCAGTTACCGTGCGAGTTTCTCATAGAATGTTTTCAAGTTATGGGAGGAACATGATAGGTGTGGAGAATGAGTTTATAAAATAAACCCTGCAGAAGTTTATTTATTTATCACTTCTGTTATTGAAGTAGTGTTTACACTGGCATGTTATTATTGGGAGAAAAAATAAATAAAATAAAACACTACTTCAGCTGTTTATTTTTTAAAGGAGGACTTTGTTGTTACACCATCCCTGATGCAGCCTTCACAATATTGAACAGTAACTATTTCCAGCCAGTGTAAAGTGGCATGAAGTGACATAAAACTCGAGTAGCCAGCGGTAAAGTGACTTAAAACTCAGGTTCCGTTATCAATTCGGTCAAGTTACGTCAGCAGGAGATAGAAGGAGATTTCCGCAGACGGTATGTAAAATATTGCCTCCCCTTCGATCTGGCTTCACACAAATTTCTCCGGTGTGTAAGCTGAATGTGCCTATCCAAGGAAAAGTGAGGAAAATCCAGCCTTCCCTCAGCCAGCGCTCTAGAACCGTGCAAAATCTGTCCCAGTGCTGCCGGCCAAGCTAACAACTTAATTACCGCAACCCTTTCCGAAGCGTTACAACCCTTGCCGTCTAATTATTAAATATTCTATACACCCTGTTCAGTTCCCTGGAAGAGTGGAACTTCCTATTTTGAGAAAGCCTGCCTATTTAAATGTCATTAACTATCCAATTAGTACAGTCTGCTCCTCGCTAGCTGCCGAGTACCGGGATAATCTTTTAATTGTTAACCGCTATTGAATAATTTTAGCAATTACGCTTTTATACATTCTGTGATAATTAAGACAGACTACCCCTAGAATCTCATCAGTTTCCCGGCACGGAGTGACGAACGGGCAGACGATCACCGGCAGAAAAATACGCGTGACCAGGGACAATGTCAACACGGCAGCCCGCCGTCCCCGCCCGCTCCCGCAACCCGCCCGCCGCATCCCACCGGGGCCCCGCTCCGGCGGCGGGGGGACACGGCGGGTGGACACGGCGGGGGGACACCGGGGCCGCCTCGCACCGCGCCCACGGGGCTCGGCCGCCAGCGCCGCGGGGGCGAGACAGACCCGGGGCCGCCGCCGCCGCCGCCGCCGCTCCGCACGGCTCCACCTGCCGGGCGCCCGCGCCCCGCCGCGCAGCCCGCTCCCCGCCGGCCGCCCGGGGGGCGCCCCCGCCGCGCGCACAGCCGCCCCGGCGCGCCCCTTCCGCGCAGGGGGCTGACAGCAGCCCCTCGCCCGCCGCCCGCGCCGATCGGCAAGTTTCTCTCCGCCGCGGGAGGAGCGCGCCGCCCGGCGCTCCCGAGCAGCCGCGACACCGGCCCCCAGCCCGGCGCGCCCCCGGGGGCGCTGGGAACCAAGCGGGGTTACCTGCAGGGGCAGCGGTCCGACGGGGGGCCCGGGACCCCCGCGCCGGCGACGCGCCCCCCGCCGCCCGCCCCCCGCCGGACGGCGCCTGTTGCGCGGGCCCCACGGGCCCCCTCCCACCAGGGCGAACCCGAACTTGGCGCCTCCGCGGCCGCGCTGCGGCTCGGGGGGGTGGGGGGACACGGGGCTCGGTGACCCCTCTCTCCCGCTACGGGCTGAGCGGCGCTCCGCAGAGCGGGACCCCCCGCCTCCCCCGCCGCATCCCGCTGCGCAAAACCGATGCACCCCGAGCGCTCCCCTCCCGCGGAAGGCAAGGCGGCGGCGCGGGCTGCGGGAGCCGACGGGAGGCAAAGTTTGACAGACGAGCGGCTCTCGCAGCGACAGGTGACTCCGGTGCGGGGGCACCCTCCGCGCCGCGTGAGGCAGGAGTGCGGGACGCGGGACTCACCTGTCCGTTGCCCCCCGGCAGCCGCGGGGGGAAGGCGGGCGGGTGGGCGAGAGGCGCAGCCCCGCGCTGCTCTCCCGTCCTGCGGCCCCGGCGGCGGGGGAGGCTGGCGGGCTGCGGGCCCGCAGAGCGGCGGGGCGGCCCCGGCCGGGCGGGCGCCCCGTCAGCGGAGCAGGTGAAGCGGGGCGGGCGCCGCCGCCGCCGGAAAGCAACACGTTTGGCTCTGAACTTTGCGGCTCCAGTCACAAACAAACAAATACAGCCCAGGGAAGACCTCTCCCATTCGATCCCAGCCTGCTCGGCAGCCGCTGCCTCTCTTATTGGTGCGGAGGTTATTTATTTATTTGATTTCCCCCCCCTCCCCCTCCGCACGCACCCCCCCCTTCCCTTCCCTTCTACTTCCCATTCCCTCCCCCCTCCCCGGCCTCCCCTCCCCGCCCGCACGCCGCTCCGCCAGCCCCGGTCCCTCCGCGCCGCGCAGCGTGGCCGCGGCTGCTCTGCGGCCGGCGGCAGCGCCGGGTGCCGGGCGAGGGGCGGGCGCGCCGCGGGGAGGCGGGAGCGGGGGCGGGCGGGAGCGGGGCAGCCGCCGCGCCGCGGGCGGGCGAAGGCGGGGAGCGGGCGGAGGTGGCCCCGGGCGCCTCGGACGCCGCGCCGGGCTGCGGGAGCGGGAGGGAGGGCGACCCCCGCCTCGCCCCCGGCCGCCGCAGGGACGGGCCAGCCGGGCGGGGGGCGCCCGGGGACCGCGGCCGGGACGGAGGGCGGCCGGCGCGTACCGGGCGGCTGCGGCGAGGCTGCGGCCCCCGCCCGTGGGGAGCCTGGCGGCCGCGGTGCGGCGGCGCCGGGAAGGTGCGCCCGGCAGCGGCGGGGGGGCGCGCCCCGGGGGTACGGCTCTGGCCGCGGGGGGGTACGGGCACGGTCGGGTGTGTGTAAGTGCCGCTGTGATGCGTGTTTACGTACGTGTGTCTCCCGTAACGCTGCGCGGAGCATGTTTTCAAGGAGACTCCCGGCTCGCCAGCCGCAGTGTACTTTGTGTGCAGCGCTTTTACGTTTCGGTGTAGCTTATGCGTGAGCGGTGCAGAGCAAGCTTTATTTCACCTGCCTTAACGGCCGCTGAACCTTTGTTTGCTGCTTTTATTGACCGTTTCGTCCCCCGTCCCCCAAATCCACATGCAACTCGAGCAACACAGTAGGTCTCACCTGTCCGTTCCTTAGGGCCAAGTACACCGCTACCATTATCGTAAGGAAAGGGAATGTAAGGTGCGAGCTGCGGAGGTGAGCCTGCATGAAGGATCCCTTTCCCTGTGCCTGCAGTATCCGTCCTAGCTCAGCTTCTCCCTGCAGCTGTCAGTGGAAAAAAACGTTTCTGTCCCACAGTGGCTGTTTTTATCCCGCTGTACACACACGTGACAGACAGAATATTGACATTCCTGTCTTCTCTCCCATCCTTCTCCCTTTAGAAATTAGGGTTCGAATTAGATGTCCCAGCGGTAGAAGGCAGAAGCGTAAAATCAGTAAAGTTGGTACCAACTCTTCCAGATGCTCTGGTGGGGGGTGGGGGTGTTGTTTCTTTCTTTGTTTGTTTGTTTCCTGGATAAAATTCCCACCCTTCTACCCTGACAGTAAATAGACATTCTTGGTAATTTTTTCGCTTCCAGGGGGGGAAAAATACAGCACTACAATAAACAAACAAGGAAATCACAAATGTGCTCAGAGAATAAACAGTTATTCAACAATATTACTGGGCAATAAAGCATAAATTATATCCTTACTTCTCTTCAGGTGACAAGACGTAGAGATGTAAAGATTGCTTTTATCCTAGGACAGTCAATGAATTTATGTAGATTTGTCATTTCAAACAGAGGGCACAAATCTCTCTTTGTGCAGCAACTCTGTAATTCTACCTTTGTCAACTGAAGACGATAAACTAGAAAGATTAATGTACATTTTGTCTTCAGTAGTAAATCCTGTTGTCAAATGGGGAGAACTTTTTATTCAAAGAATTGGATCAATAGTTGACTTTGTTTTGAGGCATTTATTTAAGAAGCTACTTAAAAAGAATGAAGTTCATGCTCGTAACGTCCTTAAAGAAATCTCTCAAAGGCAATTATTTTATTTGCCAATCTAGCAGTCACTACCATGGAGCAACAAAAAGCATGAAAGCTAGATGTGGAAATCCCTTTGGGTTCAGACAGTGCTTTCTCAATGGAAGAAGAACAGTAGGAAATTTAAAAATGAAATATTTTTTTTTTTATAAAATCTATTTTAATGTTTTAAACAGCTTACTTTGAATAGGTGAAGTTTCATCTTTAACCAGTAAGCTTCAAGGTCAATGAAATGCAAATGACAGATGTGTTCCATGGCTGAAAGAGTGCCACCAACCTGAAGTAACATTTTGTGAGCAATATTTAAAAAGTTGACTGTCTGACTTATTTTAATCTGTAAACTCTTGAGTGTTTGGCAAGTATTTGTTCAGAAGAGCACAGAGTGTCTTCCACTGGAATGAACTACTGTATTTTCAAAATATGGAAGATTAATGAAGATACTGCTTTACTAATGATGGGCCTATAACCACTTGTCAAAGGCAGTGAGAAGACCCTCAGCGTTTTCAGTTAAAAATACTTTGACACGCTGTAATACACAATTTGAAATTTCAACTGTTTCACAGATCTTAAAAAGCAATATATTTACGAGTAAACTAAGACTCTCTTTTATCTATCTATCTATATATATATATATGGATTTTTAAGAGAAGGAAGCTCTACCTAAAAAAGCAAAGCCCCTAACAAAACTGATCACATACCATCAAAATTAATACCTTAGGCAAGTGGATCCACCTCAACAGGACTTGGACATGACTACGTCAAGCTAATAATGAATTTAGTGGCTGCTTAGTATATTGACTGTTCACCATAGTTACGCAAGCAGCATAGCATTCCGTGTTCTGGAGTCATAGCTGAAAAATATACAAGAAAGCTACAAATAAATAGCTGAAATTAAGAATATCAGGAGTAAAAAAAGGCATAAAAACAGAAAGGAAAAAGAAAGAAAAAGCAAAGCTAAGTCTTCTAAAATTTCATCTGGTACTGTTGACTTGCCTTCATTTGGCTTCTTTCAGCAATTAAGTCCCTGTGACCTCACACTTGGCATTTTGGTGTTTTTAAATGTTTCAAATCGAGATCGCTAAATAAAAAAAAAAAAAAAAAAAATGCAGCCCCCACTGCCACCCACCAACACCGATACAACCTTACAACTGGCTTGCTTTATTCTAATATAACATCCTGTTTTCTTCCTGCACACTTAAAATCCTGATTCTAAGGGCTTAAAGAGCTGCTAATATTACATGGAGCTGCTAATACGCATCATGTGCAGTATGTTGTATTTCAGAAATGCATCTAATGATCTCAGCAGAAAATTAAATGCATGTGTTAATATTTTCAAATATTCGCAGCAGTCAAACCTGAGCAAGTTCTGTTTAAATATCAAGAGAGACAGCTCATCAGTAAGAAGTTTCTCCAAAACAAACATTGTTTTCTACCCCTAGCTATTTTATCTGTGCAGGAGGCTTTTTACAAAAAAAGATGGATTTTTCTTCCACAGCTGAACAGGCAAGTTTCCAGTCCTTTTTCAATTTCTTTTCAGGTAGCTGAAATGCTTTTGATCACAATTTATAAATATGTCAGGCAAAGCTCTGAGTATACTAGCAAGAATATATCAGGCAGTTTGAGTTTTTAAATTGTGTCAAAAATCATATGCTGGTGTAATATTATGAAGAATCAAGAGTTCTCCATGAGGGCATGTTAAATTTATGGGTGGATAACATTTAATATATTATGAAATCTTACCTAATTATTACAATCTTATGAAGATTTAATGAATAGGTTTTTCAGCTAGCCAGAATTGGGAATATTTTACTACTGTGAGCATTTCAAAAGCAAGAAAAGGTAGGGATTTTCCCTTTTTCAGACACAACAGACAAAGCACTGCATTTACCTTAGCCGGTCCAAGGGCTTCTAGAGAATTCAGTCTTTGGCTTGTTCTTTAGTTTCTGTAACCAAAGGTGAATATATTTAACTGATTAGGAGAAGTGTGCTAATGTTGCATATTTTAAAAGAAGTGCATGTCAATAAACAGATCTGGAAGAGGGGAAAACCATCGCAAAGACTGGAAAATAGAAATAAACTTTGTAGCCTTTTAAGAAAGTATTGATACCCTCAGGCTACTGTGTTGGAGTAGAGATGATTTGCTTCCCCCTAAATTAAACCCTTAAGTTGAAGTGATGTGAACACATTGTAATAGTAAGGTCTGGGTCTGACCACTGCTTACTTTTCCTATTTGGTTAGGGGAAAATGATTTCTTCTAAGGAAACATCCAACCACAGGTGAGTTCAGTGGCTTCTAGAAAATGAGAAAGAGCAGCTGCCTTTGGTTGTGGGAGTTGTTTACAGTCTTATTTCTACTCATTGCAATCTACAGCTTCCTCAAAGCGGGCAGCAGAGAGGGAGGTGCTGATCTCCTCTCTCTGGTGACCAGCGACACGACACTGGGAAATGGAATGAAGCTACATCAGGGGAGTTCCAGGTTGGACATTAGGAAAAGGTTATTCACTAAGAAGGTGGTCGGTCACTGGAACAGGCTGCCCTGGGAAGTGGTCACAGCAGCAAGCTGGTCAGAGGTCGAGGAGTGTCTGGATGATGCTCTTAGTCATACGATGTGCTTTTAGGTACTCCTGTGAGGAGCAGGGATTTGATGATCGTTATGGGTCCCTTCCAATTTGAGATAGTCTGTGATTCTATTCTATGAAAGATAGAGATGTAACATGAAGATATATCATTACTGCAACACTAAAACATTCACATCTGGCCCCATGTCACCTGTGTCCCTCAGCAGCCATGAAGAGTTTCTTCATCTGTGTCAAAGGCATTGGTAAATTTTGCTGTATTTCATAAAGGGATTTGAAAAGAGTCATTTATGTATATGTCGAGGATGCTTGAATACCATTCACTGTGGCAATACATTGTATTTGTCATGATTCTCTGGCACTTGTCCAGCTGCCTGGGTCAGAGCTATACAGCTGAACCAAAAAAACTTCCAAAGTGATGTGTTTATGAGCGTGTTGATGGGTGGTCTAATGCTGCAAAACATGTCTGAAGTGCTGAAGCCGAAACTGATGTGAGCCGGATTAGAAAAGTTCAGCTGATCCTGAGCAGCGTGCTTTTCCTGATTTGGAGTGAATTAATGCTTATAATCCTCTCTGTAATAGAACAGCAGTTTCTGTCATGACTTGCCTCTGATTTGGCAGTCCTGCATGGCGGGCAGATATTTATACAGCGTCTTGCCAGTTGAGTCTTTTCCACCATACATTGTTTTTTAAAAATATTTGGTACCATAGATGTTCAAACAACCATGCCTTCTTCTGGTGGTACTTTTTACTCGGCACCCAGGTACTTCCTGCTGGCCATGTAAATATTGACATAAAGGTACACACTCTATTAAGCAAGGCACAAAAACCACCTCACACCTGGAAAGATTAATTGGTATAAAGGTCTAAGGGAAGATGAAGGTAACCTTTTTAACTCTCTGGAATAGGGAAATAACCAAAAGCGAAAGACATTTGCTGTAAGTTCCAGTTTAGTCGATATAATGCAATAGGACATGGTGAATGTCGACAGTTTAAGTGTGCTTAAATGTTTTTAGGGAGAAGAATACAGTGAAGGGTATAAAAACATAGACAACATCTTTGACTTGAGCTCTTTTCAGCCATGTAGTGCCAGGTGCTGGGAGAGTTTTCAAGGAAATCATTACTGTGCACTTGCATATGCTTAGACATCACATTACGTGGACAACAGCTTTCTGACACGGAGGGGTACTGGGTGAGAGGCATCTTTGATTTGGTCCAGTCTGTCTGCTCTTACGTGGTGTTGGAACCTCTTCTACAGCTCATACTGGAGTAAATGATACTATTTCATTTAATGGTCCTACTGAGTGTTTTGTAAGAATATACGCACTTCAGGAAAAAAAATAATATAAAAAGTTAGCTTTAAGGCTTCATAGGGTTATGAACTGATGAATTCAAGAAGTTGCAATGGAAAATGTCACTGTAATAGTAAGAACTGATGTTAACAAGCAAAATTTAAAGATGAAAGCTCATATATAATAGAGATATCTGAAAGAGAGCTTTACTAATATTATTTGTCTGAATTAATATATGTCACAACTGGAGTTTTGATACAATGATAGATATTTGATATTTATAGGTGGAAAAGAAAATGTTTGGGTTTCTACTGCTTTTCAAATAGATGTTATAATTTTCATTTTAGTTTATTTTGGTTTGCCTTCTGAAATTATTGTACCTGTTGGCTTCGTATCAAGGAATTGAACCACTTGTTACACTTTTTACATTCAGCACTCTCGATATGAAACTACTAAGTTTTACAGAGTTGTGGTCTGTATCTGTATTACTCCAGTGTATGTAGGCAAATAGCTGCTAAAATGAACTGTTTGCAGAATTATATATATATATACACACAGGAGCCATGTATATAGTGAAGTTTTAAAAAAACTGGAATACCACAGAGAGGAACTACATTCTGTAATGTGCATAATGCTGATATTCAGAACAACTTTGTTTTGCAGTTGCTAGTAATCCCTTGCTCATGAACTTCCCACTCCGCAAACATTTATGCACATGTTCAACTTTTAAACCTCAAATTTTATATTTAGAGAATTCATTTATAGCTATGGGGGAAAAAAAGATGGTTAGAATATTTACTCTTCTAAGCCTAAAATAAATAAATAAATAAATAAAGATTTATTTATTTACTTGCTTCACTTCTTTCCTTTTTCAGAAAAGTGGAATTGCTATCTGGGAATTCAATGTAGGAAATAGATAGCTAGATATTCTACATGCACTCATTCCATTTTGTACTTTATTGGGCTAGATAAAGATGAATTAATCATTGTAATGGAAGTTTAAATTTGCCTAGGGACCAGTGGTTTTACGTTGCTTGTACTTACTATTGGTGAACAGAGGAAGGACCTTAGCAACAACATGGAGAGCTGATACCTCAAAAAGGCTAATTTTTCAAAGTTAAACATGTTCTGGATTACGTTCTTTGGAGATAATAGTGTAAATAGATATGAGATTGTGACCGAAAGGTAAGTTAAGGAAGAGGAAGCTTAGTAACTAGCCACATAACCACTGTACCACGATTGGAAAAAGCAGCATCTAAAACCCCAACTTTATTTCGTAGACAATATGAGGACACCAGTTAGAAAAAAAAAAAATATATATACTATCACAGTGTGAAAAGTGGGAAGGCAAATATAATTTGATATGGACTAGAAGCTGTGAAGTACAGTGGAAGTGAGACCAAGGAACAATCCTTGGCTTAGCAAAGGACAATAGAACATGTATTACATTATATTAGGGGGGGAAAAGAATATCTCCTTACATATATAAATGGCACCATTAACAGTTTAAAAAAATCAAATCGCTAGTAATGACAGAAAATAAAATGTTCAATATCTGTTTCTTTTCTCTTTCTGGAAAGAAGTAGGAGACCAAATTATTCCATAATGATGGTGAAGTATTTTCCAAGCAATTAGTTTCTAAGGAAAGCATTAAGCAGTATTTTTATGGTGAATATTTGAAAGCAGCTGATTCATATGGACTGAATTCAGAAGTAGATACATACTTTATTCATTTTAGAGGAATCCTGGAATTCTCTAGAAACTCCTGGAAGCAGTGAATGTAGTATTAAAGCTAAAAAAAAAAAAAAAAAAAAAAAAAGCAAGCAACGTGACCCATGCTGTAAAAGAGAAGCTAATAGAATGGTGAGGTGGGTTTCTATACATAACTGATCAAAAGCTTTGAATACAGAGCATTACTGCTAGAATTCAAGGCAGAAGGTTTTTGGAAGATAAAGTCCTGTCAAACAAATGTGAATTCTTTCTTTCAGAATGTTAAAAGTTTGGCTGATAAAAGTAAGTGCTTTTGTACAGCTGCCTGGATGGTTGTATGCTGAGAAATTAGATACATAAGTGAGACTTTCAAAATTGGGATTGTACACTTGAAAATAATTATGCTGAAAATAATTAAGTGGTCATATAACAGATAGTTAAGTCCCTGTCCTGTCCTGTCCCCCCCACCCCCTGCCCCGATGTTCCATGTAAAAGGGTTTGTCTCTTCATTTGTTATATGTAGAAATGAGTAGTGGTACGGAGACGAGAGATTAACTTCTCGCATGTACAGTACAGATAAAGCTGATAGAATGTTACATCAGCTTCTTGTGCCCAGACAATAAAATGAAGCTGAAAAGTAGAAAGCTTAGAGAAAAGATCCCTAAGTGCTTGGAAACTGGAAAAAATGTCTAAGAATGGGTATTTAAACAGATTAGTTATCTGGTAAGAGAGGAAAACACTATATACTAGTGAATTTTCCAGTCTAATGAAGGAAGACTTTGTAGTCTTTCTTCCTGGAGATAGCCATCAGAACTGTTTAAAATGTAAATACAGTATGTATTTTTCACGATGAGATCAACTGTAAGAACAAATTCCCCCCAAAAATGAGAAATTCTGCATTCTCTCAGGTACTCAAATAAAAAGAGGTGCAGATTATGCTTTACCCAAATAATAGATTTAAGATATACCTGTTTCTTTCTGTCCCTAAGTACCTTGATCAATGTGATTTTTAAGTAAACAATTTTATTTGTTTTAGAATAAGGCTGTGTGAGTCAGATTTGTAGAACAACGTGTTAACTCATGGTATTTATCACCAAATTTGCATGTAACACACTTTTCCTGTACCGATATGCATGTTACCAGTATTTTCACCTCATGTTCTCCTTTCAGCTTCTAATATTCCCTTACCTAATTGTTAAAGATTTTAGAAGATTCTAAACCTTTCGTATGTATAAAACTGGTCAAAGTTATGTCCATATATTCTAATATTACATTAAAAGAGGTACTAAATATTCTGCATTAGAATAGATACTAAATTGTTTTATAGATACGTTAAAGTTTTAAATTGAGAGGTACTTTATTACATTTTGGAATTTTAGAGCAAGGACTTGTATTAGAGGATTATAATTTCCCTTTTAATAATATGAAAGTAAAAATTAGAGTATTAGATCAGATCATCATCATCATCATAAGATTTTTTTTCACTCTCGTTTTCCATTAGTGAGAAATATCATACTGGATAGTTGCATAGTAAGTTCCCCATAAAGGTCGTTATTTATTCTGCTGATACCTCGCCCTCACTAATGAACAGCCAAGGATCCCCCATAGCCCTGTGTGAAATTGTGGTTTGCTTTGCCTCAGTTGTATTTCTTTCTTATTCCTTTTAATATATCTTTGCCCTGCATTTTCTAAATTTCTGCTTTTCATACCACACAGCTGGGCAGTGTACCTGTCCTAATCAGTCTAAGATAACCAGCAAAAAATGAGTTTCTACCTAGATGGTCTTCTTGACTGAACTAGATAACCCCTGACGTCCAGCCCCCATGGCTAACCTGCAATGCTTCGAATTTTTATTTTTCATTTTCTAATCCAACATAGTCAGTCAGTTTCCAAGCCTTAAACATTAATTTTCCACTTACATTTTCCATGAATCTTAGCAATCTGAGGTTTTGCTACCAAAAAGAAACCCTTGCCGTGTTAAATATTATGTCACCAATTTGTTCCATGTGAAATAGTGTGTCAGTTGGTTGAAGGAATTCCTGGTAGTGACCTCTGAGGGGAAACAAGCTGTTTTGCTGAGGAGGGAGGAAGGTGCCTTTTCTCCTTCCCTGAGCGTACAGGATTTTGTCGTCTGCTGAGTTTCTGCCTGTATTACTTGCCAGAGGATTCAGCGTGCTTGTGCAAGCTCACCACTAAATAGATTACAAGGCTGACACGCAATATTTTTCCTTTCTTACGGTAACTGTGACAAATATCATTATCCATAGTTACATCTTACTGGGTTTATCCTGTTCTTTTATGTATATTCCTACTCTTCTACTATGAATTTCTAACACACTGAGTCACGTAAGTCAATTATGCATTTTGTTTAGACATATATGTATGTAAATATAAATGTATTTATATAAATGGCTCCGTGTGTTTTCATTTTGTTGCCCTTAAATGTCAGTGAATCTTTCCATGTTCTTTCTGGAAAAGAACACCTGATTTCTTGTGTATAACTTGCCAGAGAACCTAAAAAAAATTAGAAGTCTTAAATCTTGCATTTAAAATTCCTTAGATACTTGAAAATGAAACTTAAAAGGTTACAGTCTTTGGAAATGCTGCTCTGCCTGCGTGATGTCTGTCATTCTGTAGGGTTTCATTGTATGCCCTCGTACTAACAGTCTTTATCGTGTCTCCTTGAAGAAAAATGTTTCAATATGCAACCTTCAGTTCTAATCCCCTTCTGTTCGTCGCCTATCTTTTTCAAGATGGGATAATGAGTTCTGAAGTTCACGTGCTGAGGGAAGAATGACATCAAAGAGCATTGTAAGTTGTTGGGTTTTGTTTTCTCCACTCACCTACCATCTTGACATTACAGCTTGTACAAATCTATGTCCCCTGCAAATTTCAGTATCTGCTTGACCCTTTACAGGATTAAATACATAGTAAATAACATGCTAATTAACGCGCTAACCACTGGAGACAATTAAAACAGTTTATTTGATTTCTCTATTCCTACTCTTCAGTTAACCAAGGCTTATTCCATGATACATTTTTTCCTCTTGTCCCACGAGCATTCCCAGGTTTTACTGTTAAGAAATTTTGAAAATAAACAATTACAATTACATTTTAATATAATATTATATTTTTGTATTTTATATTATGAAAGTATGTATTTTAGCTCTCCTTAGTAGAAGATATTCCTGTTGCACTAACCATGTACAAATGAGACAGAAATTCATAAATGGTTTTTAACATTTTTCTGTATCATCTTCTTTTAAAGCAATCATTTCTGACTGCTGGTATCCATGAATTTGGAGTCATAGCTAGCACAGGATAACTAGACTTCCTACCCTGCAGCCTTTTTCTTTTTCCGTTAACTACTGCATTAGAGCTCGCAGTTCAGCCAGATGACTCCGAGGCTTCAGCAGAACTCGTGAATAACCGTATGCAGGCCTAATGAAGTACAGCTTTTCAATTTATCTGTTTGTTCCAGTATTTTCTTACCACTAATGTTCAGAAACTTTGTACATTACTTTTTCCGTCTTCTGGAGAAAAGTGACACAATAAAGCATTTACCTGCTTCTGGGAATGTTGTGGTCTTTTAAAATCCAGCCATTCCACCAGTTCTTTCTTAACTTTCCTTTATCCTTTATTTAGGTTTTCAAGAATTGTTTATGTCTTTGGCTACTCACTTTTCATGGTGTGCTTTGGAGTCCTTCTAATTTACATCTTACATTTTTAACCTGCCAGAAATTATGCTCCTTCCTAGAGAAGAACGATTGAATAATACAGAAGAAAGATTGTATCTGTCACCGAGAGAAGAAAATAGTATATTTATGCCTTATAGCATATGGATCAGCATATTTATTCATTGATTTATAATAATAAGATATTCTTACCAAAAATCCAGTGATTTTCTAAACTTACTTTAGATTAAGATGTGTGTGTGTGTATCTGGCTGTGGAACATCCTTATTAAAATGGCTTTTCCAGGAGGTATCAGAGGAGTTTTTGTTTCAGATTTCACCCACTTTGTTAAGTCAGCTTCACTTCAGGATTTTTCTACTGGAAAAAGAGTAAAAATGTGGTAAATTCATCTTCACTTGCATTAAGAAAGTCATATTATTCATATAGTATCATTATTCTAAAGTTTGTAATGTACCCTAAGAGCTTGTGTGCAAATCTAATCCTTCCACAACTGTCCTTAGATTATATGGACTGACATTTTCAAGTTTTTTAAGAGAACTTCAAATAACCTAAAATGAAAAATGTCTGCCAGTTACAAGAACATCTGGTGAGATATTTGCTATTTCAATAGCAAGTTGGGTTTCAGGTAGGTCCCCTATTTGTGAGGAAAACCACCTGAAAGTCAGCAGTATCACAACTTTTCCTCATTTGTGGGATAGAAATAATTTCTTTTTCATCTCCCCTTGGTCAATTTCTTTATAATCCTGTGCACATATGTCTTTTCCATTGAGCTGATCTCCATCTGTAGGACAGTGCTTGATGTGCAGCAAAATAGGGATTAAAGAACGTTTTGGTAAAGTTCAGAGAAAAGTGGAAATTCTGCTAATGATCATGTTAGCTCTAGAAAATATCAACATTGTTTAGTCCATACTTAAGGATTACGCCATGTAGACCTTGAGAAATATGTATTCTTTAGATAGATAGATAGATAGATAGATAAATATTCTTTAGAATCAAGAAACATAACATATAGAATAGAATATAATATATTAAATTGAATTAATGAACCGCTTAAAATATATATTTTTTCATACCAAGGCAAACATTCAATAGTCATAGAGAAGTGCAAGAAGCTGGCACTATTTATGGATATTATCTGTGCGTAAATTAATTTTATTGCATTTTGTAATTCAGAACTTGCTTATACAAATTACATTTTCTAGGTACGTACTATCATTTTTCTGCAGGAATGTTTGTACTCGTACAGTAAGATCTTTCTATGAATGAGAATTATTTAAGGTTTTCTAAAATGTACATTTATATTTTTATGTATGTAGAAATACATATGTATATGTATATGTATATTTATATTTCTGATGATTTTTTGATTTGTTTTCTTGCAATGAACTTCAACTGAGATCAAAGCAGAAAATTCATCTAAAATGTACCCAAGCTTTTGGCTGGATCCAATGCGATAGTATTGCTATTGAAACAAACATACAGGATAAAAGTGTATTAACGTGCAAATAAATTTATACTACGAGTCTCCACATGCAGTTCAGGTTTCTCAGTCTCACTACAAAACCCATCAGACAAATATGTCATATTTAAATTGCAGGAGTGTCACATGTACATCACCCACAACATTGTTAAGCTTTTCCCCTATTAACATTCATACAAGCTGTTGAGATCAGCTAGTCAAAAATTTCAGTGCACTGGCAATGCCTGTTGCTTCCTATTGTTCTACAGAAGCAGGCCCTGTGGTAATACCTAAATATACTGCGATGAGAATATAACAAAATCGTGGCAGTAATGGAAATAAAAGAGCAGGCTCGGATTTAGGAGTAATTACAATGGCTGTGATTGTTCTACACCTACCGCTATTATCAGGTCAGGAATTTATATATACACTCGGAGGGATCTCTTTTCATGTGTCTTTCCCAGTTGCTGTACACTGTTCCATCTGACTGCTTTGCATCAGTGGAGCACGAAGCATCTGGGATGCATCTTTAATACAATCAGTACTTTGGCGATGTGGCAACAGATAGCTTAGAGGTTCCTCACTCAGGTACTGTAATGCCGCAGCTACATAAGAAACCCCTTGCTGTTCGGTATTATGTTGATTATATTATTTCAGCAAGTTAATTGCTTTTATCCCCTTCTTCCCTTGCCACCTTTCCACTGCGTTGAAGCCTCTGAAAAAATCTGTCATCAGCAAGAGAAACAAAAAATTAAAATTGAAATCTGAGATGTACTCTGAAACAATGGGAGTATTGCACTGCTGAGTACTGTATGGCATATTGTCAAGACGACTCAAATATATCAAAAAAACATATTGAAAAATGTACTATTGCAGATGATCATGCAGAGTATAATGAAACACTCTTGCTTACCCCAAGATTTTTCTCAAATCATTACATGTATATGCATTTTCAAGCTACCACATTCATTAGTCGTTGGTCGTTGTCCTACACATTGGTCCTTCAAATAACTGCTTTTCAGTATATTTCATATGCACTTTTTTTTTTTCATTGCTCTCTGTTTTGTTTTTTAAAGGTGGTAAAAGAAGTGTGAGTCCTTTCAAAAGCTGTCACATGGTGATTGAACCTGTCTATTTTCCAATTCAAAATGCCCTTCAGACATCTCCAAGATAACAAAAATAAGAGGTTCATATTAAATGTATATATTGACACCCAGCTCTGTGTTTCTTGTAAAGAAGAGACAAAGCTGTCACTAAATGACCAAATGTGCTAATGAATTGAGAACTTGAGGGAAGAGCCACTTCAAGCTTAACCCAGACCAATGAAGTTATGTGAGTAGAAAAGGGATGCAATTTAATAAATTGGCAGAGACCATTATTGTTCCTTATATCAAGGTTATTTGTGTTCTGACTTTCAAAATGTTGCACATTGCCTCAAAGACCCAGTGTCTGCCTCCCAGGAATTTTTTCTGCATCTGTCCAAGGCTGAGATAGATTACAGAAATAAGATAATTTATCTTCATGTCAAAACAAGTGTATATATTTTACATATTACATTTTCCATTTTAGAAGTGGCTAAAGGGCAAAGTCATACACAAATCTAAATCAATAGATAAAATGCTATTGACTAAAACCTTTTTAATTTACTTTTAAATAAGATTTTAGACCGAAATTTGCAACACTTGTCTTTCAAAATGTATCAAAGTATTGTATAATTAAGAACATTTAAGAATTTAGAAACCGTACTTAAGATTTCTGGGATTTTTTTTTTTTGTCTCCACTGGAATTGATGTTTGTCAGCGTATTTCTTCCCTTCACAGAATAGGGAACACTACAGAGTGTATCACGCACTAAGATGAAAAAAAAAAGACAATCTAAAACAAGTTCTTACAGGTGTTAAGACACCTTCATCTTCCTCCTCTGCTTTTTACTGCTCCTCCTCCTAGGTGGAGCTCCGCCTCTAGGGGGAGCTACAGAGCTGCATGTGAGCTCATTAGAAAGAGGTTTATAATTCTTTATTAACATTTAATATATGTCTTACTTTCTCCATATCGTTTTCAGTGAGCCCTTGTTTGTTTGTTTGTTTGTTTTTCTTAATGACTAAGAATAAAAGATTCTTTAGAACAGTTTGATTAAAACAGAAAGAAATGAAAAGAAGACATTTTCAAAGTTCACATCTTGGAGCACCTACCAAAAGCGAAGAATATTAAAGAGGTTATACAGTAACTTATGAAATAGAAAAAAAAATTAAAAAAAAATAGACAACTGTGCTTAGATTTGAGGGATTATTCAAGATGCAGTAGTTACTATATACATATATGTTTTAGAAGCAGATAATTTCTTGTAGACTGTCTGCTGGGTTTAGATCTCTACATCACAATGTGAAGGATTATGTTTCTTTAATTGCTTGTCTGCTTTCTGATGTCATCACTTTGCAGATTGTAAGAAAGACTATTAGATCCTATGTTTCTGATTCAGTAGGATTCTTTTTTCAGTGCTTTCTTTTTTTAATGTGGTTTGGAGTTTGTGTTGGGTTTTGTTTGTTTTTTGTTGTTTTGGGGTGGTTTTTTTTTCTTTTTTCTTTTTTGTCCCTGAGTATCAAGTGTCTGTTTAAAAATTCCCCTGCGCTAGCAATTTGATTCCCTTCCTTCCTTACTGAAAAATATCAAAGAATCAGAAGGATTTTTTTTTCTCTGAACATCCCTAGGCAGTGGTAGAACATTCCAAAGCACTACCGATTGAACTTTTGTTCCTTATAAAAAGAGATCTTCACAGAAATTTACAGACAGCTGTTAATTTAAATAAAATTTCAAAAATCTTCAGAGAATCTGTCTGTGGCTGGGAGTCATCCAGAAATAAATGTTTATCGCATGTTCAATTGTAATGAAAATGCCTTTGATAAAGCTAAAGGGGACAAGAAAACTAACCTTGGGAATGGAATGAATTTTTCCCTGATTTCTTCTTCTTTTTTTTTTTTTTTTTTTTTTTTTTTTTATTGTCATTTGTTTTTTCCTTCAATGGAATGTCATATCTTGACTGCAAGACCAATAAGCAAAAAGTGAATATTTTAGCAAAACAAAACATTTTCCCCAATCCAAAATACATTGCCAGAGGACAAAATTCTAAAGAAAAGATATAAATTAATACAAAAGAAAATATATGTGATACATTGCCAGAGGACAAAATTCTAAAGAAAAGATATAAATTAATACAAAAGAAAATATATGTGAATCTATTATTTCACCATGTGTCTGAGTTCAAAAGGAAGAATTATGAAGTTTCTCTTGTTGGTTTTAGTTTCTGTTTATGAAATGGAATCATAGTAAGGAATTCCCTCTCCCTTGCTTTTTCTCTTCTGCTTCCAAGTGGGAGTATATTCCAAAAAACTAGGGAAAATATTAGGGTTTGCTTCTGGAGAGTTGATGGAATAATATGATTACAGTAGAACTGGAAAATGAATGTCGTTTCCAAAGGTTCATCTAAAACATCTCCTTAGATACCTTCCGTTTTCTTTTTGGTATATATTTTACAATTTTTTATTGTCTGTGTGACGCTCTCTAGTGCACAAAAAAAAATGAGGATTATGCTTCCTCTGAAGATCATTTATACTTAACAAACACCAATTTCAACTCATGTAAGTAATTTTTCCCAAAGTGTAGCTTCAGATCCAGAAAGCATTTTCTCAGTACATTTGAAGTCCAAATAGTTATCTCCTTTTCAGAACAGGAAATATATGAATATATATTACTATAAACACTTTTAAGTAACATGCCATTTTTATAAATCATGTCATAATGAATACACACTCAAATCTGTGCTATCAGTAAGATCTGTCATAAATCTGATCAGACAAGAAGTGTTGACCGGTCTTTAACATAATAGAGCGATTAAAGTGCAAAATGCCTGTTCTGAAAACGGGTATTATAAATTACAACTTAAATAATGTCTTTCTCTTCATTGTTTAATGCAAAAAGTAAGTTGATTTATAGGAGGAAATTTTTTTATAAATTATTTTTCCATCAGTTGACATGTTTTTGTAGTCCACTTATTTAGCTGGTCAACACAAGTCAATACAAGTTAAAGAATGTAACAATTATCTTTTATTCAACGTACTGCAAAAATGTGTTTAACACTGACATGAAACTAGGAACTAAGAATTCTGTTTCTGGATTTTCTATTGATTTCCTGCATGTTTTCGCATGAATAATGCTTCTGTTCTGCAGCGAGTACAGCCCTGCTCCTTACCTGCTCCTCGTCTGGTTGTATTGACTGTTTGTGAAATGAAAGCTGTAGTCTTTCTAAATTTTGAAAGATATAAAAGATATACATTCCGTCATTAACAGTATTTCATTTTTTGTAGCGTTTTGCAAATTTTCAAGTGTTATAAAACAGTATTCAAAAGTATTGCAATGACTTAAGAAGTATCCAGCAAGTACTGGATCTTGAAGTCCGAACAAACAGGTGTTGATGAAATATACAGTACTAAATGTGGCAATGTTAATGTTCGGAATTTCAACTTCTCTATGTATTTCTGTTTAGGAATTTCCAGGCATCTGAAATATCTTCTATGAAGGAATATTGCTTTCCTAAGTGGCTCTACTTCACTGAAAATAATGGGTAAAATTATAGTTAAAAGTACTGCCAGACAAACTGATTCCTTACAAGAAAAATCTAGCTTTTTGGTCAGTCACTAAGTTGGTGTGACAAGTCATATAATAAAAGGGAACTTACTTAAAATTAAAAAAAAAAGGAGATCCATCAGACATGGATGTTATTACATCACTCGGAAAAGTGTTAGGAAATAAACCTGGATAAAAATCCTTTCTCATGAAATGTCAATGGTCTAATCTTATAAAACAATTACTTTATTCATTTAAACTATGGGAGTTTTCTCACAGACCTCAGAAGAATGTGTGTGGATTTTAGCTGAGTTATTCCAGGGGAAATGAAATCTTCAAGCTTGTAAAAAATATAATGTTCCTTCTTGCTTTGTAGCCACTAATAGCAGTAGACAGGGGAGGTAGTTATGGCCTAGCTGATGGACATATGGTGTAGTAAAGCTCATTAGCTCTGTTGTTCTTAGCAGAAAGGTTTATTACTTAGGGGTTGATCTGTGGAAGGAGAAAAGCTGCAAGGGAATTACTGAACATTGTGTTGCGTTTCTGTATGGCTTAGAACTTTCACATATGATTGGGCATCTGGCTGCTGGTCACTAGGAGCCTTTGGGCTACCCCAGAACTTCCAAACAAAACCCCACGGCCTGGTCTGCAAGTCGTATCAGTGTCACGGGAAAGATATCATAGCAGGAGAAAGTACTTGCAGGAGTAGGACACAGTCCAGGCTTCTGTGCAGCTTTTTCATTTGGAAGAATTACTGGACTTTTCTCCAGGCTGTCTAAAGGCCAGCAAGATCTTGCCTTGCTCTGGTCACCCCACTGAGCACGGAAAATTTATTCAATTCCACTTGAGGAAAAGGGAAGGTCTATGGCATCGTGATACAAAATATCATTATGAAACTTCAGAAGGGCAGCACAGGCTCTTGGATTTGGCCAGAATATACTGAATCTCTTGCTTGGTAAACTGCTTTCTTATGCTTGGGTTTGCATCGCATGCTCTCGTTACCTTTCAAAGGATATTGCAGTTTGCATTGACTGTCTCAGAAGTCAGCACCCGCAGGTAATCACGACTACTTGAGAGTCGGGCCATATTGTCTAATCATTGCCCGAGGCCAGTTCTTGGGATCAGAACATCAGTTTCAACATTTGTTGTTATTTAAGGATTCTGCTGTTAGAAGTATGTAGTCATTTAATTTTCCAGACACACTAGAGGCACTGCCTCTGAAACGGAGTTTCCCATGTGGAAAGAGTAAATTGTCTGTGTCTTACGAACATGCTGGAGTGTTCTGAGAACAAGTGCCCAGTGCATGTTTGGGGACTGATCTTCTTGTGGCTACATGGTCTATATGCTAATATTTCAAATTAAGAGTTAAAATTGGCAATGTGGCAGCAGTTTCACGATATGTCTGTATCTGAATGTCTAGCTAGAAAAGCATTCTATAGGCTTGCGAAATTTTTTATGAGTGCAAAAACGTGACACATGCTCATGCCTCTGTGTTGGTTGGTTTGGTGCTTCCATTGTCTTTTAAGTTCACAGAAAAAGTAAAGGGATAGTATGCACAAGGAAAGTCATCAATAGTAAATTGAATGTTATTGACTGACTGAGCTACCAACTCACAGTCATCAGCAAAAAGAAGCTCACTAATGAAGAAATCAGCCACACGTGTCTGCAGACTGAACAACTTGCATCAGTAAGAAACTGAATAAATATAGCTCTGCCAATGGCACAGAGTGCTTCCATCTGAACAACAGAGACAAAATGGAAAGGGGTATGGGAACCATTTATGATATGAAAGAGATCTTGCTATTTTCCACCTCTCTAACCATCATCTTATTACAGAAGACTTAAATATGTCAGAAATAAAATTTGCAGGGCATTCACAAGTCTGCAAAAGCTTCAAGGGTTCCTTATAATTTACATTGTCAAAACCTTTAGTTAGGTCAACGGTCAGCAAGCAAAGACTGTAATTTGACTTGACACTATTTGTAAAGGGTCATGTCTGTAGTGTTACTTAATAACTCCACACTGAAGTTTTGGTAAAACACATTACAGAAAACAGAAATTGAGTTGTTCAGTTTAGGCATGCTAGGGTTTTCCTAGCATAAGAGAAGAGAAATGCCACAATAATTATCACAGTTTGCATCATGATGATTTGTAATAGATATCGTTGGTGTCTCTGAATTGCTGTGAAATTGACTCTTGCTTTCAGATAATCTGAAAAAAGCACGTGGTGTTCGTGTTGCTTTTTTGAATGTGATTTGCCATCAGATCTTTTCCATACCTGTATTGTACAAAGGCAGTACATCACTGAGTGTACTGATTCAATGTCAAGACTTTGTGAAAGAATGAACATTCTGAACTGAAAAATTAAACAAGTCACCTCTCACATTTTGAACACAGGAGACTACAAATTTCAGGCTGTGACAGATACCTGTCACTCCCAGGACTGTGTCTAAGGATTTTTTTCTCTACACTTCTCTTGCCAAAATATTTTATTGAGTTTATTGAGTTTACGTGCTGTAATAGGTGGAGAGGTATGCATGCTGTCACTCTCTTGTTCATGCAAGAAGTATATAATGGTGTACAGAGACTACATTGAGTAGGCTGATAATGACAAATATACGTTGAGCTTTGAGTTTCTTATATCTAGTAAATGGTATTGATTTCTCTAGATTCAATGCCATTCCAGAGTTCTTTCAGGAGTTACGTTGTCTTTATGTTAATTTAAAGTGTGTTTATACCATTTTGTGACTACATTCTATGTTAATGGACATCTACTTCCATCATGTCCAGTACTGTCTTGGGCATCTGTCCTGTTCGTAATTTGTGCTACTATCAAATCTTATTACCTGCAGCTGCTGGTTTTGCTTGTGTTTTCAGCTGAAAATCCAAAATTCATGACAGGGCTTGAAAAGAGAGGTACAGTTCCTGAAAACTGACCAGTGTTCAGGATAAATTAAAGGTATCGGAGGGGAAAATATCAGCTAGCAGTGTACTGCTTTTTAGATTTGTAGACTAAGGAAACAGCCTGGGTTCTTTTACCACAATTACATAACTACCCAAACAAAATGGGAAAGGAGTTTCTTTTGAAGTCCCCCAAAATAAAGCAAAATGTAATTCAGGCTGAAATGAACAAACAAAAAATCAGAGTATATGTAGCACAACTTAAAAGTAAATAAAAATACATATCATCCATATATGTTGATTCAAATATTAATCAATTCAAAACTGATCAGTTCTGATTTTCTTAAAGTTTTTCAAAGCTTTTGCAACAGCAAGCGTAAAGCTGTTGTAAAGCTTTCTTACAGCACTTCGGCAAAACCAAATACATTTGTGCATTATATTGGAGTCGTCTGATCTATATTATTTTCCCCCAAAAGGTATAAAGCAAAGTGTCCATCTCTGTGCACTTTCAGAAGAATGAAATTGAAGCAGTCTTCCAATCCAGTTATTGGATTGCTGGTGAGTTACTGATGATGCCCCTTCCTGATGCAGCAGAGTAACACATTATGACAATAACATATAGATAGAATACAGTAAAGAAGCTTGCACTGTGCAGGTAATGGATAGTCTGCATGTTTATCATATTGAAATCATATCCCAACACCTCTTTGCGCAATACCTTTCCTAGTGAAACAACATAGAAAGGCATAGGTTAACTTGCTATTATCTCCAGATGCTCTGAGTCCTCAGTCTTCTGTCATCTACTTTTTATATTTTCTATAATTTCCACTTTCCTCATTGTTTTGGATTCCACAGACCAAACACCCTCACGGAGAATCAATCTCCCTCTCATCTTCCCTCTCTCCTTTTCCTTTCCTCTTTCTTTCTTCCTCCTTCTCCTTCTCCTCCTCCTTCTTCTTTTTCCTACTTCTTCAATTTCAGTGGAAATAAGAAATTTTGTAGACAAAACCTCAGGGGCACCGACCCATAAGGTTTTTTTTAAAGGAAACTGGGGGGTGAGAGGCGGGGGGTTGGGGAACATCCAAAGAAATAGCAAACAACATCTTTTGATAAAATTCAGAGTATGCACTCGCTATGACAGGCTGTTCTTGTTACCAGGAGAGAGAAGGGCCATGTCTAGCTCCTGGACAGTTAACAAGTGGGATTGCACTTCTGCAACACACCTGAAATGGATGACATAATACAAAAATGGGATATAACATGACGTTTATTTTCATGCTTTCCACATTAGCGTGTGTTTACATGATTGAGATGTGACCACACAAGTCAGTGGTTCTCAGTTTTTTCATGTGGTCCATAGAAAGCCTCTTTATCACGTAACAGTGCTGTCCCCCTGCCCTCCAATCCTAACCTAAGGGCAGCTGAAACGCGTTAGATACTTGTCTAATAAGACTTTACCAGGTAGCCAGCTCTTGTATTTGTTGTATTTTCCAATTATTGGTGGAACTGAAATGGCATATGTTGTTATTAATGGGAAGAAAGGGAGGGATTAGAATACATTTTATTATCACATGTAAGTGTTTTGAGGATGTATGCAAAACCTCTAAGCAGGGTCACTGTCTGTGCAGCACCCACGGGAGCTGGACTTCAGTTTTTGCATTCAGACTCTCTGACTGTCGTAAAAATTGCCACTCACAGCTCTGCGAGGTGATACCGGCATAAGCATGTGCTTCCTTCTGTGTTTGATGATGTCACCGCTTAGGAAGAACCGCTATTTTGGAGCTCTGCAGGAATACCCTTTCTCCTCTTTGAATGGGGTCAGGTTTGCATTCTGCCAACCACTTTTGGCTGGCACAACGCAAAAGGTACGTCTGCCGTCTTTGCTTCTTTGCTCTCTCATTGGGAGAGTAGAGGCAGTGACAGTACCGTGATGGAGTGTTTGGCTATGCCAGCAGCAATTAACTGCTCAAACAGTTGCTTCTGTTCCCTAGAGAAAAGCTAGTAAAGCAGATGAAAGCATCCTGTGGGCTGGACTTGATCCACGGACTACCTGTAGAACCTGCAGAACTCATTAACATCTCCTCTATTGCTTATATTCTGCTAGATATAAAGGTATATCTAATTTAATTTTAAATTTTATATTCCTTTAATGAGACAGAGTGTGTTTCATAAGGGCATTACTTGCAATGCATGTAGCAGTTTTGTCAGGGTAAAATGATGTGTGTCTTGGACATAAAGCGCTTCCTAGAGGGCTTAGTGGCATAAATATTTCTGCTGCTAGAGAAAGCTGTAAGAAAGTCCCTCAGTAAAAATGGAAGAATATGCTAAATAAGATCTTAAACAAGGCTGTATTCCAAAATAATAAAGTTTCATGACTTAATTTACAAACTGCAAAGAAAGCAAGGACACCATGTTTATGTAAATATTCTACTTACATATGATTTATTGTTTCTGAAGACTGAAAGGCCAAATCCCAAGGACTTCAGTGGAAGTTACGTGCAGGATTCTGGCAGAATTACACTCCAGAATGGTAGTTAACTACCTTCTGAGCTCTTATAAGAGATATTAGAGGGTTAAATGCTCAGCTTGTAGCTGTAGCCTTTAAACTTGAGCTTGGGAAATTTTAATTCAGTAAACATCCTAGCTAAGTTCTTTTCAGAAAACAAGTCTCATGCATTTTTATGTGCTTCTCTATTATTTAATATGCTACACCTTACTTAGACTTAGTCAGAGTTCTGAAAGATAATAAAAAATACCACTGGGATAGCTTTTAGATACACTCTGCCAAATACTATTTTGCCCAGGTCATGTGTAGGGTGCTATCATTAGTGTTCTGTGCTAGAAATTTTGTTGCTGTTTGTATTTTTTTGGTTTTGTGCTCTTTGTTATGACCTTGGGCCTCAATCAGCTCATTAAAAATTAAATTGCTTATTATAACCTGGCTTCGTTTTCCACTTTGATCAGAAAGCACAATAGGTTCCTTAAGTGGATTTACCCATAAAATATTCTGGTAATGAGAATAGAAAAGGCAAGTTTAATAACTTTAATATCAAAACAGAAGCTACAGAAATGCCACCCAGAGGATAATAACAAACATTTTATCTAAGAAAAAAGACAAAACTCATTGCAATATGAAAGTTCAGTTTTCTAGCTTATTAAATTAGCATCTTTAATAATTTGAAATCAGTATATTTTCCACTTCTTCCATGGATAGTTCATGTGAACTAGCATGTGAACATCACAGCATTATTTAATTTGTACCACAATAATTCAGATTCAAAGGAGGAGATAAAACTCTTTAAAATCATAGAGAATTTTTGCTTTTTAATTACTCATTTTTTACCTGTTGCTTAGTTTTACTTTGTTTACTCATTACTCGCTATTCAGCAATACTTAGAGATTTTATCTCATAGGCATTTGTTCAACACAAAGATTTGGGAACGGGTGGTGGTATAATTGTAACACAAAAATACCTGTAAAGGCAAAGCACAAATCCACTTAGTCTAGTCTCCTGTTTCTCATAGGGTCTAGGGGAAAATATGATAGTAGGAAAAAAATATACTGATACTTGTCCAGCATATTAACTGAGCTTTCTGTGACCTTTGGTGCCAGTGATCTTTCCCTTGCCTATATACCAAATGATCTTAAAACATAATATTCCATATAAACACAAATGTTTGATTTGTTGTTATTCCCTTTTCATTAGTCTTGTTTTAAAGGTTTCACTCATTCTGAAAGGTGTTCAAATCCCTGCAACTTAAGTGACCAGTTGCAAACCATGAATGGGGAATACTTCAGCTAAGCAGATGACAGTTAATTCTTGGATTGCAAATGATGAAAACACACAGAAAACATTTGTAGTACGAGGTGGAAAATAATTCATAATGGATGGAATGGATCAATAATGACTATCAAAACCAGGAACCAGTCTGTAAAATATAATTTACATTTGACAGTTCTTAATGAATAAGGGTCCAAAATAAGTAATTGATAATAACTTCAGGAAGAAACATGAAATAAATTTGCTCTTACTAGTAAGCTAAAGTCTGAAAATTGAATAAAAATTAAAATCCGTATTACTTTTAAATAAATACAGAAAGATGAAACATTTATTTTAGTATCTCATCATAATATTATAGCTACCAGTCAAGGGGTGGCAAGCTTAAAATTTGACAGGAGTAGCTGTTTCAAACCTGGACTACCACATCTTGGGAAAAAAAAGAAGCTTCAAAGCTTGTCTGCCCCAACAGAGATGTCTTGAAATGAGATAGGGAAAGTGAATGGTGACTTGTCAACTCCAGCTAAAACCCTGAGCACACCCACATGTGGCAAAGGGCTGGGAAAGGACAGTTTTTTCCTCTTATCACTCACCTTTTTTTTTTTTTTTTTTTTTTTTTTTCCAGTCAAGAAGGGAGTAAGATTTTTCCTTATTTATTGCATCATCACCATTCTTTTTTTTTTTGGTGAGAATAAAATAGGCAAAAATTGAAGATGTAAATGAAAACACTGAGTATGCAATACTTTTCAAGACATTTATTCCTCTACATAATTTTCAGATTCTTGGATAATGTTATAGGTCAGAATTTGCTTACTGTCATTCAAATCTTTTGTGTTTAGAACTTTGCACAAGAAAACTGCAAGACAGAAGCAAAATATTTCACACATCTATTTGTCCTATTTATAAATCTTACAACCAGCTGAAAAAATATTGAAAAATTATTTTTTCCTCTAAAATATAATGTATTATAAGGGGTCTTTTCATGATGAATTTTATCATGTCTTTTTATAAAAAAATGTTTAATACCAATAAGTTTAATAAATTATTTAAGTTTAAAAACAAGCTGCCTTGTGGATGGAGTGCATTAACAGTCAGCAGCCAGCTGATAATATAGACCATTTAGAGAGCTCTGAATTTGTCTCTGAACAATAATACTTGACTGAATTATTCAGTTTTGCAATCTACTATTCATATATATATATATGTATATGTGTATGTATGTATGTATATATGTATTTAAATGAAGACATTTTCCTTGGAAAATCACAATGGCCTAAATCAATCTCTGATTTCTGTAAATAGCTTGAATATATTTCCCCACACGATGTGTACAATGTATGCAGAATAATTTGTATAATAAATCTTATTAGAATCTTTCATGTGTGCAAATACAGAGAATGGCAAGATTTTTTTCATATGTTCATAGTATTTATGGTCACAATTTGGTTTATGGGTGATTTTCTATATGATGGTAATTATGAACACACTAGTATTTTTCAATCTTTAGCTGAATGTTCTATTAAATCATTTCTATTTAGAACAATATCCTGGTATAGGTCAATGATTTGAAGTAAGATTTGATCCATCATAAAAAAGAATACATTGTTTGCATATATATTTTATCTAATGTAATGCTTTTGACTGTGTTCTGCATTCATTGTGAGCAGATCATTTATCAAGGAAAAATTTTCTCGAATTCTCCAGCCCCTGCCATTCACAAGTGATTAGATTAAACTAGTTTTATAATTAGTGAAGGATATCGGTAACTTAAGGATAAGAAGAAATAATAAGCAAAAACCTGTTAAAACCCAGAGGATTCAAAATGAAGGTGGATATGAATATATAATTAAATTGATATACATATATACATATGCATTTATATATTTACACATACAGAGCTATATGTATTTACATATATATGTGCTTTTAGAGACAGCATAGAGGTATGCTATAAATATATAACTAAATTAATAAATAGCATATATATATTTAATATTATTATTTTTAAGAGGAAGAATGCTAAAGAGCATGAAGTATTTAATCTGTGTATCTAAAAGAACCCTTTCCTTCTTTGTTGCTGGAAATATCTAGAACTGCCTTTACGTTCCACATATTCTATATCCTGTAAATAGCGTGCTGCTTTGTGACTGCACTGGCTTTTTCCTCATTGCTTGTTTTTTTTTTAAATGAAGCTGGAGAGTTTTGATGTATTGCAAAACACGAGCAGTATCTGGCAGTACTTGGATCAATTGTTTCTCCCACGGACTTAGAGCACTCAAGCCATCTTCCAGTAAACACACAGCGCTTCCTCATGTCTCATTCCAGCTGGTGCTACGGTGTATGCTCACATGTAAGCATGTGTTCTGTCCATCCATGCAACGGACAAGTTACTCTGGCTCAGGTGTTTGCACTTGCCCTGTTATTTTCCATTTACGTTCAGTTTAGCAGGTAAAAATACAAGTTAGAGCTCACAGGTAGTTAGTTCCTAGTTAGTGCCTTGTGGGATTAAATAGGATTCTGGTCTGAGTTTAGAGAAGTCCTGTTACCTTCATTACAGCATTTGCAATCCTACCAGCGGTTTCGCCTCCCTCCCCATCCCGCGTTTTATACGACATTTCTTTCTTTTCATCTGGGAAAAGAGTTGTCTAAAATTCTGTTCTGGGAAAACAAAATGTTTGTACCTCATTATTTTTGAGATAAGCCTGTGAAAATTCTTTCTGCAGGTAGGCCATGTTCACTTGACAGAGGGAACATGCATTTGTAGCGAATTAGGTTTTTTTTTGAAAAGACCAGTGGTTTGAAGGAACATCGGGCAAGGATTTGGTCTATTGAGTCAAATCAGTTTCTGATTACTTTTCTTCTAGCGGTGACTACCCTGTTGTGTTGGAATATGTCCCTGCAATGCCCTTCTGATTATCAACACACCGAAGGACAGTGGCTTCTTAAAGGGCAGGTAGCTGAAGGACTGATTATTTTTTGTTCTTTCTTTTCCTCTATCTACCATCCTAATAATTGCCATTAAGCATTAAAAGCCTATATATGGAAGTGCCTTTACCAGGGGTGCAACAATAGTTGCTTTCAGCTGTTCTAACACTTGAAAATGGGGTTCACAGTTGCTTAACTTTACTGTGATTGTTATCTAGAGTGTTGTGCCTTTCAGAATTGTTTCCTCTGCTCCTTTCTCCCCATTTCGGCACTTTTGTTCGGAATCTTCAGTGAGACTGTGTGACTTTCTGCCATTTTCTGTGGCTGTATGGAAAACATAAACATAGCTATGGCTTTTAGCTTTCCCCATTATCCTCAAAATCATACAAAAGAATTTAATGGAGGGTTTTTTTTTTTTTGCCATTTCATTTATGTGCTATTTTTAAGCTTCTCTATAATCGCCGTCTACACTTTGTGGTGAAATATATACAGAAAGACACTAAATGTTTAAAAGACTACCATCATCATTCAGTAGAATCAAAATACCCTTTGGCAAAAAAAAATAATAGATTATATGCGATTCTTATGTGATATTGTACTGGATGGATTAGAATTTCCATGAAAGCCTTTTAACATGACACAAAAAACAGTGATAGCTAAAGTGCTGGAGAGCACAATCAATTTTTTTTTAAATAAGAAAAATATTGGCTTTGTTACTTTTCAAGGACAAAAACTTTTCAAATGACCTCTGAGGAAAAAATCATTAGGAGAGGTTTCAGGCTCTTCGAAAAACTTTCTCTCAGTCTAGGAAGAAAATTTCATTTGGAGTCAGAAGCAGAACATGAGTTCTTTTACAGTGCAATTACTTAATCAGTGCTTCTGAAGATTAGCCTGAAATACTGCACAACTGAATGGAACTCATTCTTCCTTACAAAAACAGAGCTCCGTTCATTTAACATATATAAAATAAAGTATATCACTTTGCTATAATGCAGTGCTCTGCAGCGTCTAATTTCATTCAGTAAGAATTTTAATATAATCAAAAGATGTATTGTAAATCAGATCTGAAACCACATCATTGCCAAAGAAGGTACTTTCAAGTCCATGTTTTTAGTCCCATTATTTGATCTTTAGGAATATTTGTGTCTGTCTCTCATTTACTCAGAAATTAAGATGTTTGTTGTCCCTCCCTGGTGCCATTTGACATAACAGCAGTTCTTACGATTTCCAGTTCAATGTAGGTGAAGGAAAAGACTTTTCATAGTGTAACACAGGTTTTGCAGCACTTTTCTTTATTTTTTTTTTTTAGCCTACACCACCAAAAAGAACTTGAAGTAAAATGCTAGTATTTGTCAAGTAGTAAGCCTCACTGAGCTTTTATTTTTGTAAATGCACATTTAACTTAAGCTGTAATGAAAATTACTAGTAGTGTTCACAGAGGTGTAAATGCCTGTCAAGAGACCTCTGTCTTATTTTGTGATGATCTTCAAGGGCAATGGTAACAAAATCTTGTTTAGTGATCTGCAAAGTTTGCATTCGTGCCTACTTAGAGGCACGCTGAGTGTTTCAGAGCCCATGGAAGGAATAGAAAAGTTTCAAGCACTATGGGACAGCAACCATGAGATACCTTATCGTTTTACCAAGTTTTCCAGAAGTTTGCAGGATAATGTGGGAAAAATCCAGAGCAGCTCTACTTATTGTTCATTGATCAGTTTTCAATTCATTTGACAAATGAAGTCTATGTTACTTATTTATATATTTATTTTTATGACTAAGATAGCCATTCACTATAGTGCATTATGAAAGTTCAAATCTTTGTGGAGTAAATTTAAACCAAGGGAACCTCTTACTGGTTTTACGGTCTTTGTAACATGAACTGCTTACCATGTCTATAACAGCAGAGCTTCTTACAGTGTCTACTGGCAAGGTGAAACATTTTACTCAGACCTGTTTATCAATGGTGATTTTTAAAATGTTTTGTAGTGTGTTGTATGATAGAAAGTTTTCTGCACAGTAAAGTGAATATTAGCCAAGGTAACTGCATGTTAGACAGCAGGAAGGCAGTGAAATCTAAGGAAGATCCAAAAAGATCCTAAGAAAGGTGTTTCATGCTATATACAGCATAGATGTAGTGTTTCACATAGTGAAAAAAAAAAAAAAAAAGATCTTTTTTTTTCATTTTGTACTACTGTCCATGTTGCTGAGTCTGTCTATCAAGATACAGAACAGTTATAAAAACTATAAAGAGCTATTGCAGCCATTTTCTATATGCTTTGGAAAATCCTGGAACACAAAAGATGCTGAACCCATTCTTAGTCTTCTTTAGCTTTTTCCTTATAGCTTGTCCCTTTAAATTACAACTTTTTGGTATTTTGGTAAGCATTTATTTCATAGTTCATATATAATTTTGTTTGTGTACTTTAGTAATAAAAGAAAAATAGAGATTTTTATTTACTCTGACATACTACGTGATTTACTCTAATAGTTAAAGCAAAATCTGACTTTCTATTTAAGAACTATATTGATAGAAAGGTGAGTATAAAGTGCAGAAATGGGAAATTAAGGTATATATTACTTTGTTCTCCACTGAAATTATCAGGCAATTTTCAACTTTATGATCAAGTATTTTATCTCAGTTTATATTAGGTAATTTATTTCTGTTTATAAACTGTTTAAGACAGGCAAACCTAGTCCATAAAATTATGTGTATGAAAAAAATAAATTATGCTATAATATAAAAATAAAAAATGCCTTAAAAATGCATTGATAAATGTATCTTCCCGAAGCATTTGCGTACTTCACATTGATCATGTAGTGTACAATTCACAGAGCTAGTTGGTAACATTTTTCCTTCACCCTTCACCTTTTTTCTTTTCCTCCTTCTCTTTTCCCTCTTCCCCCTTCCTGTCCTGCATGCTTGACAAGACACTGCCTTCTAATTTTCTTTTTGTGAGATCCCCTCAGGCTACTGCTGATTCTGGAAGAAATAAAAAGCTTGAAATTGGGCAGAGAACTGATTTGCTTAGAGTTTAACCTGTGCTGAAAGTCCTCGGCACACGGAGCAGAGCTGGCGAGATCTTTCTCCTTTATTTCCCGTGAATCCCCCAGGGACAGAAATGGGTACTGTGAGCACAGTCTCTTTCCTCCCAAGGTTCTTAATTCTCTGGGGTCACAGATTTAAAGCTTCTGACCATTTACTGGCATTTTATATCAACTTCTAGACTGCTCCAGAAATGGAGTGGCTGAAAAACTCGGTATTAACTTCAAAACCTGAATATCCCTCACTACTAGACGGGGTTTTCAGAGTCTGACAAACATTAGCCGTACTTTTCAAACAAGACCTTTCAGTCCAAGACCACCACTGACTGTTTAATTGTGGGTTTGGGTAAGAAAACTCATTGTGTAATGGGATAAATCACATTGTGAGCATCTCTTATAAACAGAATAGAACATTCCGGTGAGTAAGCTGTTATAAGTGAATAATCATTAGAAATATTTTGAGAGATAATAGGTATTTATCTATTGCTTTATTCTTCCCTACATGGCACATAATAAAGGATGCAGAACAGTTGCCTACAGTGTCTGCTTGAGTGGCTTACTCTGCCTCTGTGGAAATTAGAAGAATGTCCCTTTGTAAGAAATTCAAACTTTGTCCTATATTTGTGTGCAGGTATTCAAGAAAGCAGAGTTATGTTGTATTTGCAAGCCTAGCATTCTCTTAATGTATTTTGGGCCCAGAATTAGAAAAGATTTCACATTCAGTGAATATAAACAGCTTAATATACACACACTAAAGAGTAATACATCTTAAGTAATGGGAACAGGTTTTCCCAGAGAAAACCTTTGTGTTATGGGTGACTTTTGATGACTTTTTTATTACATTTTCTTGAAACCATGTGCCTTATGATGGTAATTCAAATACTACAACAGCTGCTTTTTAGATGAAGAGAAGTATTATTATGACTGCAAGCAGTTGCTTAAAGTTTGCTTCACTTTCTTTCCTCATAGAAATCATAGAAAAATACAATGAGTAGAGACATCAAGTGGCTATTCAGTCGATGCATCTCTCATCCTCCTCCAAATCAAGGTCAGTCATACCCAATTTGTTCCTGACAGATGTTTGTCTTACTTGGCTTTTTTTACAAGAACTACAGTGTCTAAAATTCTTTCTGCTTTACAGACAGTGTACTCTAGTACTTTCTTGCAAGAGTAATAATAAAACAAAAGTTAAAATCGTAACATGCTGAAGAAATGTCTGCATGTCCATTGGTTTTTCAGCTGTATAACACTCCTGATTTCATGTTCTGCTTAAAAACAGACATGAAAATATCCTGATATAGATGATTTCAGGAAGGAAAGCTGCTGCAGAGCAGGTTAGCTTTCAGTGGATAAGTTAGTGGTTATCTTTTACTTAGATAGAGAACATTTTTGCTGAAATTCCTGAAGATTTCAGCTAAGTCATGATTTAACTCACAGGATCTGAAGCAAAGAAAGTACTTAAATTCTTCACTTTTATTGGTCTCTGTGGGAGTTAGATTCCTCCTGAATCATAGGTTCCATGCAAGCATATACTGTATTTCTCACTTGTGGATCTCAGCTACCGGATGCTTTGAAATATGTAAGATAGTGTATCTATATTCACAAGGGGATTGATCTGGACCTTACAGCTTAACTGAACTGGGACTAAGGTTACACATTAAGATGAAGGGGGGAAAGCACCCAACTGAAGTGCACTAATATTCCCTCCTGTGGAGATCAGGCTTTCTCCTTTAACTGCAGAAAGAGATCTCCCTGCTCATATTGCCTGGCTGAGAGTGGACACTAAACATGTGGCAACAGAGGACAGCAGTTGACCTGAAACAATCTGGAATTCTCTTTACAAGAATATAAGCTGTAGCTTTAAAAAAAAATCCTGTTTCCAACTTTTCTTATAACAGGTGTTTATAACGTCTTTCTAAACATATGGATGTTTCTAAGGATTTCTCCTTAAGGACCTATCTATATGAATTACTCCCATTGCACAAGACATTTCCTAAACATTCTTGAATCACTAGATTCATCTCCATCTCTTTTCTTCAGAGGATTATTTTCTCTATGAAAATTGCATCTGTCAAAACGAAAAAAAGGAAGAATCAAACATTCTAATGGACTTCTATATACCACACACATAAATTTTTGAAATAGGATGGTATCTTTTTGCTACCATTGACTTTTCTGCCAGAAATTGTAAGATATCGCCTCATAAACTGAAATTTCATATTTCAGTTTCTAAACTCAGCTGTTATGTACAGCAAAGAACACATCTCTATTAGCCAAACAGAGTCAGAGTGCTGCAATTGCTACTCAGAACACCACAAAACTCGGTGTTTGAAAGGGATGTAAAACCTCCCTTATCCCTCTGCAGTGATGGATTGTGCTCAGTACACATGAATTGTCCAAAGCAGCAAGTCAGAGTGCATCACCAGTTTCTTACCACGAAGTGCAGGAGAACTGGAAATGGGAACATTTTTATCACTCCCAAATACAGAGGTAGTTTTAAAGAAGTTGTTATTACATCCTGAAATACTTTTACATGTAAAACTTCTAATCTGTGTTTAGCTGTAATCAGCTCTACTAGTACTTTGTACTGGAAATTTTCTTATTAGTAAATAAAAAAGGCCTACTACTAAAAATAGTCAAAGTAGCCTGAACAGAGAAGGGGTTTAAGTTTATTACTACAAAGAGACATTTTATTGAAAGCAAAATTTTAAGTAGTTTCTGTAGATTTTATGTTATGAATAAAAAATATGTGTACTCTATATTTTCAATCTGGAAACAAAATAGCAATTGATAAAAAGCAATTATGCACATTTTTGTTTTAAGAAACTTATGGGTTTACTATTTGATTATCAAACTTCATATGCTCTGTGCTTATGTTTTTCTAAGGTAAGGGTAGAATGGAATGCTCCTACAAATAGTAGTGTACAGCTAGACTACCATAGGCTTACCTCACAGAAAACACTTATAGGAAAATAAAGTGTCAAGTCCATACCAAAAGTAAAACATTGTAAGACATAATGTTAAATATACAATCACTTCATGTGATGCGGACTTTGATCTTTAACCATTACCTTGCTGGAGCTTACAGAGCTGCTGAAACAAATGCGTTTTCACACTAGTTACAAAGATGATGCCATGCATTTATGGGGAAATCCCTTTTTCTCTGGTTGCTTCTAGATACATTTTCTAACTGCATAGCTTCATGTTTTTTAATTAGACTTCTTGAGAGATGGTTTAGGCAAAACTTGTATTTGAAGGTGGTGGAGATTAAAGCTGTGTAATAGACATAATCTGTAAAAAATATTATAGGAGTCATAGTTGTTTTGGAGAGCAAAAATGTGCATTGTTCCGAATTTCCCTGGAGAATTTGAAAACATCACACTTTGGGCATTTCTCTGTAAGGAACACTACCCATTCACTCTGGACTGTCTGGCTGAGGGTGGGCAGCTGAGACTTGTGCAGTAGAGCGCATGGACTTACGTGTGGTGGCCTGTTCCTCTTCTGGTAATATTGTCACTGGTTTCTCTTAAGAGGGTAGAAACAAATCACAACCCCATTCTGCTAATGCTTGTTTGCAAGCAGTTCTGCAAACACATATGCAGGATCTTTCATGTATAGGGAATCGACGCAAAAAGGTTCCAGGATGTAGATTGTCTCCATAGAGCTGCTACTCCAAAAATTTCTTTACCATGGAAGAAGAATTAATTTGTGCACTTTTTAATGAAAATACCGGAACACTGTTTTTATAGACAACTACTCACAACCCCATGCTGGATATAATTTGTGTTCCTGCAGGAATATAAGTCCCATCCCTGCACTGAGTTCTCTGTGACTTTGTGGCTGCCAGGTATTTAAGAAGTCAATCAGCAAATGAAGTTAATGTGGATTTCTGTAGGGACATGAGATACTTGCTTAAAAATAAGTAAGTTAAACCCCTTTCCCCATAAATATCTGGTTTAATTTTTTTTTTTTTTTAATTCCAGTATTTTTTTTAAGTCAGCCTCAGAATTTTAATGCCTCGAATGCTCAGTGTTCTGGCAGCACAGCTGTATATTTGTCAGTCTCTTGTGGCCTAAAACTCAGTCCGTGAGGCAGAGGAGTTCTGAAGCTGTGCCTGGAAGATTACTGTGTAAATTAATCCGACCTGGTCAACATTTGTTTTTTTCTAATGTAGAACACTAAAAAGCTTCTTTGCATTAGTCTCTCCCTTTTAATTCAGGCACTGTTTTGCCTTTTCTTTTGCCTATTGATATATAGTAATAACATTTAACTCTATTTCTTTTTCCTGTATGAGTCCAGTCATAGTACCAGATCTCTTTACAGGCAGGTAAGTGAGAGCTATTACCAAGAGCCGTGTCAAAGTCTTTACGCAGTCAGTGACCTATAACAGCGCTGCTCTTTGTATTCCAGGGCCATGTTTTCTCCACTTGGCCACACTGTTTACGGATCCAGAGATATATAGGAGAGGTTTTAAGAGCTTTAGAGCCAGTTGATACTTAGTCTTCTGAGCAGAAACTAGTCTGTCAGCTGGAGGCAGCAGTCCTGAGGACCCTATGAAGGATTTGCTCAGAGTTCTCAGCAGCTTTAAGTAGATTTTCTGTGCCCTGTGCCAGCTGATGCTGCTTTCTCAGATCCGTTGCCTCCCATTCCCCTCCCCACAGATAATTTACTTCTGTTTCATCCTCTGCCTTCATCATTTATTCTCCTCCCTCCTCAGCTTAACTTCTTTTCCTGTTCCTCCTGAAATGGACTCATGCAAAAATAAACATATGAATATTTTAATATGGTATTAACGTGATGATTTAGCCATCGTGCTGGAATCACTTTGTGAGCTCTGGTTTTGTGTTAGCTCTGTATACGTGGGTTTGATTGTGAAGTTTTCATGTGCGACAGGAACAGTCTTTTAGTTGGGATTTGTACTGCACCATTTTATGGGCATCCTGTACATCAAACTGCAAGTAATTTAGGGTTGTAGATATTATGTGCACATCCCTGTTTATTTTGCATTGGAAAACTGGCAATACTTCTAGCTTAAGTGAGCTCGTTATGCTGTAATAAAAGGGGATATATTGTGAGATCAAGAATTAAATGAAATGGGGATGTTGGGATGATCTTTGTGGCAAAATCTTTGGTAGCAGAAGCATGTGATCACACTATGTTTGTTTATCAGTCAGAAGGAAAAATTATGATTCAAAATAAGAAACGCTACCAGCTGTATCTAGAATATTTGGGAAGTAACTGTTGGTGTAGATAGAATTTTAATAGGCTTCTTTTCTCAGACTTACTTCTTGATGAAAATCTTTCTTTTAGGGGGTTTCAGTTGAATTTCAAAAGCTTTTTCAGGTATGATAGTAGCAGAAGATATTTAATTTAATTATTTTTATGTCTGATTTCCTGCAGATTTAAAACTATAATGTTAAACCTTCAAAGCTGATCTAACTTTGGCTCCAGTTCTCCTATCTGTTGCTTCATATGCCTCAGATGGATGGTCCTATTGACCTGAGCAGGATGCTGGTTAGTAAAAAAACATTATTTCTTAAACTTGTAATACTTCTTAAAAATATATATATTTCATAAAAATCTTTTCTTAGTCAGATAGAAGTTTGTAACTTGAAGAATCTTATATGGATGACACCTGTCATGATTTTGAGCAAATTTATGTAAACCTCTTGTATTTGACTCCGGATAGATGTATTCCTTCTTACACATTACTCTCACGGTAAAGTCACAAACATTCCTTGTGTCTTCAGATAAAATCTTTAATCTGTGATTGACTTACCATTTCATTCAGTGATATGCTCCTATACTGAGATAAACAGAGCGAGATACAGGGAATCAATCAGAAGCAGAAAAGTATACCACTGTAGTAATTTGGGAGCAATCTCCTTTTCCTCTAAATCTGGTGACATCAGTGTTCTTAAGCTAGCAACGAGTTTAATCCTTTTCATTTAATTTGATTAACGCCTTGCGTATAAAATGTGAAAAATGGTAAGCGCTATTCATACTTGCCATTGTTTATTTTCACACATAAAACAAGCTTAGTCTGGAAGATCTGTTTAATAAATTCAAACATGCTATTAAAACTGCTTGTAAAAATGAAGTAGAGAAAGAATGTACTGGTGTTTAATCTGGAGGAAAAAAAGATATGTTTATGAACATTTTCACTCTAGAAACAGATGCCATGAATGCTGCCCCACAAGAGGCAGCACACAAATCTGTTGAAGTGAAACAAGCATCTGCAAACCCCCCACATTTAAGGTCTTCCACTTCTTTCAGAAAAACAACATATGCTTGAGACGGTCCTTCCTGTTACAGTTTGTCTTGTATAGGTGGCTTCTTCAGATGTTTTGGGGATGTATGAGCTGCTTTGGGAAACTGCCTGTTTGATTGAGTTGAAAACTGATGAGCACTCGGGTAGATGAGGAGCAGTCTGGAAGAGCATCCACAGCAGAACTCATGGAGCCAAGGCTCAACAGGAAACTTTCCATTGCTCCAGAAGTTAAAAGCGAGTCTCAAGGATGAGAGGGTCTGGATGCAGAGTGCAAGTGAACTTTTGCTTACTGTAACATTTTCATATAATCCTCCTACTTTTCCCCTCTAGAGATAAGTGATTGCATTTAATTAGAGGGAACTGATTTACTTATTTGTATCAGGCGATGGAGTGGGATCAACACAGTGAAGTATAATTTATTGAAGGTTAAAGTATCAATTATTTATGTTGGGTTGTTTTGGTTGTTTTTTTCACAGTACTTCTGTGACATCGAGCTGTATGGGACTTATCTCCTTGTTGGAGCAACTGAGACAGAGAGAGATATGCATGCTTAGGGACACATAGGGAGTTTGTGAATACCAGTCCCAGTTTTTCAAACTCCATTCAGTATTTTAATCATTAAATTGTCTTCCTCTATTCCCCACTGATACATTTCTGAAATATATTTTATCAGTCAAGGATCACTTGCTGACTTCACAATAGAGAGCATATCTGGTGAAACATTTTAACTGTGGGTATTTAATTTCACATCAGTAAGTGGCATTACAGGAAAAATTCTGCTTCCGAAAGATAAAGCTTGCTTATATCTACTAATAATTTAGCAGATGGCTGACATCACTTTTACTCGCTTTTTAAAATAATTATGTAGCCAGGTAATCACTGTACAAACCAAAGGAAGAACTAAACTGAAAGAAGATCTGAGGGATCCATGAGTACTTACTGCAATGAATCATCATTATGTGCTCTCTATAAAACCCCATCTGCTGTTAGGTTGCTAGTGCCAGCAAGTTTTATTACAAATACTACTTTTATAAAATACCTAATCCAATAGCTTTGGTATTAGTTCAAAGAATTATGGTACAGATGTGTATATTATGCACGTTATGCAACTCAATATATTTATCAGGGTCGTAATACTATATTTGAGTTCCTGTTAACACAGAGCAGGCAGAACAATAATGTAAGTATCTATTTACTGGTTCACAGACCTCAAGTGAGAGTACAAGTGATACGTTTCAGTTTACCAGGCATGTCATTTTTTACCTCAAAATTTCTAGGTGAATAAAATAGTCCCTGTAAAAATTCAAGCCCTTTAAAAATATGAACTTTAATCACTCAGGAAATATCTACTCAGTTACGTCTTGGTGGGTAAAGAGATGGTAATAAGGCATTATGGTCTTAAGCAAAGAAGAGGAGACCTTAGTTGGGAAAATATCTTTAAATACTACTGAATACAAACATAACATATATCACCTTTGTAGTAAATAATACTCTCTTAAAAGAACAGTTTCTATGAGGTCCTCCCATTTAGTTTGAATTTTTTATTTGACATGAAAAAACATCTGATATACAGTTAATGCCAAAGTAATCATGAGGTAGAGACAGTACCATCTCACTAAATTCCTCGTGCCAGGACAGGCTGATTTAAGTATAAAACTGCATTATTAGTTTAGCCAAATTTCAGAATTGTAGCATATATTGGGAGGTTTTTATTTAGCATTTACTGTTATGATAATGCTGCTGACTATCCATCGTTTTAAAAAGTCTTGCTAAATATCTGTCTTATATCTTCTTATCCATTCCTAAATCTTTTCTCTTAGGAAAATCCCATGTTTCCCATTCAGTTTCCCAAACTTTACTTTGTAGGCATGTGCATTCTTTTAGGGCATAGCTCTCTTTTTGGATGAAAAACCCCGATTTTATATTTTACTTCATAGGTACCTCAATAGTTGTTTTGAAGCTATATATGTACCAGTAGGAAAGATGATAGTTCTCTACGTGTGTTAGGATCCATCAACTGCACCATGTGTTATGCTGTGGAAAAGTGAAACGGTTAAATTTATGTATGTTTAATAGAAGTTTCAGAGACTAGAGTAGTAATAACTGTACAGCATTTTCACTCTCCTACACAGCTTTCAATTTTGGAGTACTGTGCTTCACTCCTATTGTAATTTATGGTAGGGCTCTTTGTACAGGGTTTGCAAAAAAAGAGAGTGTTGGTAAAGAACTTGTGGTGGCCTCTAAGAATTTGGAGAAATGACAGTGGCCCATTGGTCCCCGAAGTTTAGGGCTACCACTTTAGAAAACAGCTGATCCTCATTTGCTTTTGTTGAAAATGTTCCATTAAAAAACCTTCAACAGGGACGGGCTGGGATCAACACACAACCATATTAAACTCTGTGTCATTGGAAGCCAACAGTCCTGGAAGGAAGTGTTACACTTATCAGAAATACAGTGAATGTCTTTCCTCCTAGGTGATACGCTTAGCTTACCACTAATGTGCTAAGCATTATGCTTATATTAAACATTATGCTTATACTATTTCTGCCCTCTCTATTAAAACCTAGAGCTTTGTCGTCACTAGGGAGTTTTCTATCTATATGATTTTCCATATCTGTTGGCTAAATTAGAGATCCAAATGCAAAATCTAGAGCTCATAAACATTAGGTGGATTTGTGAGTGACAATCCCTGGAGGGCTTTAGGTCCATAAACTAATGAGACATAAATATAACGGAGTAGGGAAGGGTATTTTTATCTGTGGTATACAAACTAGTTCCAAACTTGTTCAGGTCGTTAATGGAAAACTATATCCATTTTCCTAACATCAGCATTACACAATTTTGCCAGATGATTAGCATCTCTAAGAATGAATACATTATGAATTGGAACGGTAACGGAAAAGTAATTTGGCATCATCTTTTAAAACTCTGTAGTCTTAACACGAGTAAAATGGGCATAGCTTTCCACTAATTATCGTGTAAAGGCTTGCAATGGAAAGGGAATCATACATTCAGGTGTAAGATGAGGCATTAGCATTTTGTGACATATGACATCCCCGTTCCTGAAGTGAGAAGAGTGTCACAAAAGCAATGATGATTTTGCTCTATGTCATGCCACAAGGTAGCAGTGTTGTGGTACAATCTTGATAACTTTCTGATGCAAGTTGCTGAGCGTGGGATCCGTTTTGCTCCCATCAAAATCAACAGAAGTTTTGCTGTTGACTTCTGAAGGCTGTTTCCAATACAACCCGTGAAGCCTCATTTCAATTATTTATGTGCAATGTACCGATAAATATCACAGTCCCTACTACATAATATTTCATTGATTCATTATTTGATAAATACTAAGAGAGGGAAAGGGACAGGAAAGGACTTCTAATCAATACAAAAAAATAATTTAACTTTGTTTTTCTGTGTTCTTGCATTGTTTTAGTACCCATGGAAGTGAAAATTACAACGAAAAGTGGAACCATGGCTAAAAGTGAGTAATATAGTAATTAAATTAACTTTTTATTCCATCAGTAGGAATTTGCAAATATTTTTCAGGCAAGCAGTTTTCAATATATGGTTTTTTTATTAGCTATCTTTTCTACTATTGAAGACGTGTAATCAGAGATCAAATATTGTGGAAGGTCAATAGTTGTCTGGTGAAAAGTAAACATTAGTTCTATTTTGACTCTTCTGTTAACACAAGTAGCTGTTTTTAACTAAACAGAACCAAGACAGAGTCTTGTTCGTTGGGCTTCTGCATGTCGACAGCAATTCACTTTTTCTGGAAGTGAAGGGACCCATTGTTTCAGATTCTTCCGTGCTCATGAATAGTAAAATGTAGATAGAATTTTTCGGGATTATTAGTTTACACTAGGAAAAGTGGATGAAAAAATTTGTTAAAGGTTTATGACTGAAATAAGGGTTATTATCATGAAAATGCTTAAGCCTGCCAGCGGCTATCGCTTTCTCTATCAATATATATAGAATAAAGCTTTATGATGTGGTCTACAGATTTTATTGGCATGAAAATAATATTGTAAACTATACATAAGTGGCAAAGTGATGATGGATTAGAGAAGGACATCAGGACAGATGGTCCAAGCTGTCTTCTTCATGGAAATTCTCCGCACATATGGGATACCAAAGGTGACTGGAGAAGCACTGATTGATTACTTTCAAGGTTGCTTGTTAACGTAGCCTTATAAGAATGTTTTCAGTTGGTTGTTTTTCTGCATTACCTGACACCTTTGGTCTGAAACATTCAAAAAGTGAAGATGAAAATCTATGAAGGTGAAATTATGTGGAAATTCCATACAGACCATCCTCATTTGCCAAAATGACTCATCATTTGCTTCCAGGGATCATAGGGAAATACTTCTTTAACTAGACATCAAATAGAAATGAAATTTGAGAACTGTTTTGTTGTGAACCTTTACCGTCTCCATTATCTGCAGGTTTTGAATCACATATGATGTCTTTTGCCACTGTTGTGAAAACATGCCCTTGCCTGAATCTCGGTGCATCAAAGGAGAGTAATAGGACTCTGACGCGCTGAAGTCAGTTAGGATTCTCTCTGTACCAAACAAACATATGCAAGTAGGAAGCCACAAAAAGGGGAAGAAGTAAAACCCCACTCCATCTGCTTGCTACTGGGAGACCATTTTGGCACCAAAGTTGGGACTAAAATGAGGTGCATAGTTCCAGTTGTGTTTATAAGGCTTCTCCTGCTATATGAAAGGAGGGCAGCAAGGAGTGAAAGCTAAGGGTATCAGTAGATAAAAGAGGAAACTGCGAAAAAAATACATGGGTCCAACAGGAAGAGATGATGAAGGCAACTCTTGGAACAGAAAAGGAAGGGGAGATGTGGTGGGTTGACCCTGGCTGGATGCCAGGTGCCCACCAAAGCTGCTCTATCACTCCTCTTCGTGAGCTGGACAGAGGAAAGAAAATGTAACAAAAGGCATGTGGGTCCAGGTAAGGAGAGGGGGAGATCACTCAGAAATTACTGTTATGCACAAAACAGACTCGACTTGGGGAAAGATTAATTTATTACCAAAACAATCAGAGTCGGATAATGAGAAATAAAACCAAATTTTAAAAACACCTTCCCCCACCCCCTCCATTTTTCCTGGACTTAACTTTACTCCTGATTTTCTCTACCTCCTCTCTCCCAGTGGCACAGGGGGACAGGGAACGGGAGCTGTGGTCAGTTCATCACATGCTGTCTTTGCTGCTCCTTCCTCCTTGGTGACGAGGCTCCTCACACTCTTCCTCTGCTCTAAAATAGGGTCCCTCCCGCAGACAGTCTTCCACAGACTTCTCCAACAAGAGTCCTTCCCATGGGCTGCAGTTCTTAACACACTGCTCCAGCCTGGGTCTCCCACGGGCTCACAAGCCCTGACAGCAAGCCTGCTCTGGTGTGGGCTCCTCTCTGCCAGGATCCTGCTCCAGCAGGGGCTTCCCACAGGGTCACAGCTTTCTTTGGGTGCATCCACCTGCTTTGCGATGGGGTCCTCCCCTGGCTGCAGGCGGGTACCTGCTCCACCATTAACCTCCCCGGGCTGCAGGGCACAGCCTGCCTCACCGTGGGCTTCACCACAGGCTGTGGGGGAATCTCTGCAGGGAAACCTCCTCCCCCTCCTCCTTCACTGACATTGGTGTCTGCAGAGTGATTGCTTTCCCACATTCTCACTCCTCTCACTGCTATTCTTGTTGTGCAGCAGGGTGGGTTTTTTTTTCTCCTTCTTAAATATCTTATCATAGAACCATAGAATCATTTAGGTTGGAAAAGACCTTTGAGATCAACAAGTCCAACTGTTAACCCAGGACTGCCAAGTCCATCACTAAACCATGTTGCTAAGCTCTGCATCTATCCATTTTTTAGATACCTTCAGGGATGGTGATTCCACCATCTCCCTGGGCATCCTGTTCCAATGGTTCAACACCCCTTAAGTGATTTTTTTCCCAAAACATCCAATCTAAATCTCCCCTGCCATAACTTGAGGCTGTTTCCTCTTGTACTGTTGCTAGTTATCTGGCAGAAGGGACCTACTCATGCCTGCCTACAGCCTTCTTTCAGGTAGTTGTAGAGAACAAGAAGGTCCCCTCTAAGTCTCTTCCTCTGCAGGCTGAACAACCCCAGTTCCTTCAGCTGCTCCTCATAAGACTTGTGCTCCAGACCCCTCACCAGCTGCGTTGCCCTTGCTGGACACACTCCAGCACCTCAACGTCCCTCTTGAAGTGAGGGCCCCAAAACTGAACACAGTATTCAAGGTGCAGCCTCACCAGTGCCCAGTACAGGGGGACGATCGCTCCCCTTTTCCTGCTGACTACACTGTTTCAGGTACAAGCCAGGATGCTGTTGGCCGCCTTGGCCACCTGGGCACACAGCTGGCTCATGTTCAGCTGACCATGAGCATGCCAAGTTCTTTTTTTTTCCAGGCAGCTTTCCAGCCACTCTTCTTGCCCAAGCCTGTAGTGTTGCATGGGATTGTTGTGACCCAAGTGCAGGACCCAGCACTTCTCCTTGTTGAACCTCACACAATTGGCCTTGGCCCATTGATCCAGCCTGTCCAGATCCCTCTGTAGAGCCTTCCTGCCCTCAAGCAGATCAACACTCCTCCTACAACTAGATGTTATCTGCAAGCTTACTGAGGTTGCACTCGATCCCCTTATCCAAATAGTCAATGAAGATATTAAACAGGACTGAGCCCAGTACTGAGCCCTGGGGAACAGCACTTGTGACCAGTTGCCTGCCAGATGTAACTCCATTTACTACCATGCTCATGTTGGCTGGGCGTCATCTCCCAGTTGTCCTGCACGTGCCATGTGATGGCGCTCAGGATGATCTGCTCCATAACCTTCCCCGGCACCGAGGTCAGGCTGACAGGCCTGTAGTTCCCTGGATCCTCCTTCCTGCCCTTGTTGTAGTTATGTGTCACACTGGCCAACCTCCAGTCTTCTGGGACCTCCCCAGTTAGCCAGGACTGCAGATAAATGATGGAAAGTGGCTTAGAGAGCTCCTCCACCAGCTCCCTCAGTACCTTCTGGTGGATCCCATCCAGCCCCATAAACCTGTGCATGTCTAAGTGGAGCAACAGGTCCCTGACCATTTCCTCCTGGACTGTGAAGACTTCATTCTGCTCCTTGTCCCTGTCTTCCAGCTCAGGGTGCTGAGTACCCAGAGAGAAGCTGGTCTTGCTATTTAAGACTGAGGCAAAGAAATCATTAATTACCTCGGCCTTTTCCTCATCCCTTGTGGCAACGTTCCCTGCCACATCCAATAAAGGTTATCCTAGAGGTGCTACCACCATTGCTGATGGGCTCAGCTTCAGCCAGTGGTGGGTCTGTCTCGGAGCCGGCTGGCATCGGCTCCATCGGACAATAGGTGAAACTTCAAGCAGCTTCTCACAGAAACCACCCCTGTAGCCCCCCCCACTACCAAAACCTTGCCACACAAACCAAATACAAGAGGTTTTAAGTGACTTAGGCATTAAAAGAAATACAAAATTATCAGCAAGGGAAAGGGCAGGATAAAAAAACCCCACTGAAACAGTTATCTTGTAGGGAAAAAAAACACCAGTGTGGTTACATGTAGGCTATGTCATGGTGCTGTGTTCCTGGCTGGGGTCCAGCTCCCATGATCATTGTGACAGTTCAGAATAACCAATGTGTGAACATAAAACCTTGTCACATGGCATGCATTAAATGGGAACAAATACAGCTTTAACCAAAAGCTTTATTCCTGTTACTGCGTGACTATTTTGACTTGACTCTACAGTGTTTCTAGGTTTTTATCACAATTGCTCTTTTCTGGATGTAATAACATATATGTTTGGTGAAAGATAATTGGATCCTCTATATTCATGCCAGAAAGATTTCCTTAAGGAATAGGATGACTCACAGAACCACCCTAATACCTTGCCAGTGCACACCAGTTCAGAGACAGGCAGGTCGTTCAAAGAAAAAAAACCCCAGAATTTTATCAGCAAAACTCCAATCTTGAATTTGGAATTTATTATCCTAATCTCCTTTGAACAGCAGTGATCTCAGTTTGTTATGTATTTTGGCTAGCTCAGGTAACAAGCACAAATCAGGTTTTGGTGTTCTTTTTTCTAAACAGAAGGATGTCGGTTTTGTAAAGTGCAAGGGGGCAACTAAAAGGCACAACTGTTTTAATAAATACCAAAACAGAGTTATCTTCTCTCTTTCTTCTTTTTCTTTGTCATTCACACAGTCTTCTTTTCTCCAGCATGTGATAAAAAAAGGATTCTATCTCTTTTTTATTTATAATTATCGGTTTTGTATGTGTGTGCGCACATATTTACAAAGAAGTATATCACGACCAAACATGCATACACAGTAGTAATTTTTAAATGGCTAATTATAACACTGAGTTTAACAGCAGCATAGCTCAGTGCATTTAACTCATGTAAAACACTTCTTCGGGAAGAGCATGTGGAGAATGTTGCTTGGTAGGGATGTTAAAAAGAGTTTCTTTTATAAAACTAGATGTAAAAATAATACAGTGGCCTTGTTTTTTTAGTATACATATGCAGCATTTATTGAAGGCTCTATCAAATGTCACCTGAAAAGTCATGAACTGTGGGATGCTGCTTTTGTCCCTCCTGGGTTATGTCACTATTTCAGTTATAAAGTCGCCCTAGAATCCATGTCGGTCTGTAAACGCTTCCTACTTACTTCTGTGCTGCAGTTTTCTTCAGTGAGCTTCCATAAATGAAAGGGAGCATCACTTGTAGCTGGTCAATAGAACATTGCTGATCACAGCAGTATCTACCTTTGGAAAGATGGGACTGCAAAAGGTTGGTTAGCTAAAATTGGTTAGCTGTTTGTTAAGAGAGGCTGACCCTGCTGGCTGACACAGATTCTTTTACTGTTTCAAACACACTGAATATGCGGATCTGATTGCTAGTTGGATGGGGAATCTCCAAGGCAATTCCTGCAGCTGAAGAAAATAGTACTGACTTCATAGATGCAAATTATTCTTGAAAGTACTGTAAACCAGGTCCCTTGACAGACTAACATGCAAAGACTTGCTAAAAGCTTTGGTTTCATATGAAATCCAAAACAGAATTACAGATCAGACTCCCCTGAAATTTGGGTTGGTTTGTCTTTAGCAGTGTATTTGAAGGGCTCCTGGATTCTGCCACAAAAGATGTGTGTGTGTGTGTTTGAAGTTGCTAATAGAAACCTGTTCTCTATTTGCTGTGTTGTGATCACTATGAAAGGCAGACGTATAATCAGAAAAGTGTTCTACTAAGCATAAAAAGACTGTGATGGGAGAAGTGTAAAGGACGAACAGCTCTTCTTTTTCACAGGGAAACCCTAGGATATTGCATGGTATGGAGCAGGAAGGGGTGAAAAGTATTTGCCTGGGAATCTGATATGTTCCTTTCAATTTCTAGTTTCCCTTTATTTAATCTTCTGGGGAAGTCAGTTATTTGGAAAATGGGAAACCTGTCTCTGACAGAGCTTTGATCTTTCACCTGTGAGAAAAGCCAGCTTTTGTTTCCCAGTTTGGACTGTATTGATGACTGGTAGGAGCCTGAAGTCTCTGCCTACCAGAGACAACGTATTTCTATCAGCTGAGAGAGAGAGAGACCTAGCTGTGGATGATCTTTGAACTCTGGCTCACCTTTTTCCTCATCTTCTTTCACACTTCTCTATTACTTAACTATTCAACACAAAGTAGCAATTCACTTTTACTGAGAAGCTGATTTAATTCTCCCTTTCATTCAGCCTGCCAATCTTCCAGCTTTCTGCCTAGCACCCTTATGGCCTTAATTTGAGATTGATTGTATGTAATCTCTTCGAACCTCAAACCTAGCCTTTTGTGCTGAAGCAAGCCAAAATTCAGCAAAACTCAATGCACTTAAGCACCTTCCTCCTCAGCCCCATTCCTCTTCCTTTTAGAAACCCAGCGTTATGAGTTACAGAAAACTCCATACATGTTGCTGGAGTGGGTGTGCAGGATAACAGGCAACAAGGAAAGGAAAAGGAGCAGGAACAGTGTACTGCCATACAAAGACAAAACTCGGCTGAACCTATCCAAGGATTGTAGAGTTCCCAGGGGCTGAAAAGGCCATAGAGAGATATCCTTCTATTTTTCTTTTATTAAAAAACAAAAAAACCAAACCAAACCAAAAAACCCAACCCCCCCAAAAAAACCAAAAAACAAGAACCCAACTTAGTTGCTTAAAACCTCTTTTTCCCACTGTGAACAGAAACATCTAGTTTGTGCTGTTCAAAGCACATGCCCTGAAGGACCAGAGATCTTCTGGCAGAAGCAAATAGGGTTGTGCAGTGCAACATAATTGGTTAAGAAGCTTTGCTGTGTAATATAACTAGCAGTTGTACTAGTGCTAAGTATGCTCAACTGACAAAACCTCAGCTTCAGTAATAAAATTCTACCTAAAAATATCATGTGCTATTTCTGTCAATAGTACTACCTTTCATCTTAGTCACCAAAAATAAATAAACCACTTTTATATCCCACATTTTAGAAATGTGATGAATTTTTATGAATATAGTTTTATTTCTCCAACTCGTCGTTGTTTGTTTTTTTTTTAATCAGAAGTCTTGCCATCAGAACATCAGAACATCAGAAGTGTTAGTTTTGCCACTTTTCAAAAAGTGGTTATTTTTGAAAAAAGTAACTTTTTTGTCCTCATATCTCTATAAAATAACAAAAAAACACAGAAAAGTTTAAAGACGGTAAGAAAGAAATAAAGGAATTCTCATTATAATAGCTAATGGTATAGTATAATTTTGATTATTTTAATTTAATCTTGTGATTTGCAGGACATAACTTGATATTTTTTCAATAGTTGGTATTGGCAAGAAAATTCGTAAGACCCTGAAACAGTTCTACATTTACAAAGTTACTTTCTGCAGACGTCTTTTAAATCTCAGCAGTCATCCAGGGCAATTTTGCGAAGTATATCAGAAATAAAGTGTATTAATTAATTTCTGTCCTTCCCTAGCAATTTCCCTAGCAAAATAAAATCCACGTATGAAATATCCACAAGTCCTCTTCAGTTACTATCTAACCCTGGAGATGCTGTAAGCCCATTATTGTGTATTCTTTTACTGATAAAGTTGCATAACCAGTGAAATTCTGGTCCTATGCATGCCTATGAGTACGTAAATCTGAAACATTGTCAGGCTCTATTAAAACACATCTTACTAGGAATATAAGAAGATAGAAGTAGAGCTCTGGGCTTCCTGCCTGCAAACTCAAATCCAATAGGTATTTTTAAAGACCCTCTAATAGACCAATCCCAAGAGACAGAATAAATGCCTTCCCATTTTAGCTAAAGGTAGATAATTCACTTGTAGTTTCTTATACCTGCCTAAAGGGATCTGAATTTGCCAATCCTATCTTGTACGCCAATTCTAACTCCTATAATAACGTTATAGGACTGTCTTAACCTTGCTCTCTGCAACCATTTTACTTTACAGAGAATAATTAAAGATGTACTGAGATACAGGAGAGAAGGGGGAGAAGGGTGAACTTGCTAGCTTGTGGTAAGTACAGTTGCATAAAAAGGGAACCTAAGTTTTAGTCCTTCAGTTAAGATTTGCAGATTTTAGTTTAAGCGTTAGATTGGGCTGGGAGAGGAATCTGCTAAATTGCTCATTAAGCAGGTGCCCCAAACACATCAGACTGTACAATCTTGTGGATTTTTTTCACACCTAGCTGCCAAGGGGCAGCAAGGGCAGGCTGCTCCAAAGGTAAGGGGTGCTGGGAGCTGAGCATAGCAAGGTAGGCAGAGGCCGTTGTCTTATCAGCAAAGGTGATGGTAGCTGAGCAACGTGAGAAGAGCAGGATCAAGCAAAAGTATTCAGGCTCAGCCAAAAGATCGGATTTCTGAGGAAGTTCATAGTGATAACGCAGCTCTGAGGTGAAGCTGGGGGGTCAGTTCTAAGGTTTGAGTCAGGTTTTGAGTCAGCAGGATATGCGGCCAGGCATGGGCATGGTTGCAGTGCACTTCCAATGTCATTCAGGCAAGGAGCAAGCCCAAAAGCCTAAGTTAACATCAGCTATTAGCAGCGCTGTTCATGGGGAGTCTCCACTGAAGCTTCTCTTTCTTTCAAGGCTGCTGGCTTCACTTATCTCCATGTTGGGCCTGAGATCTGCCAGGCAAACCTCCCCAGTGACACAGAAATGCTCTCAGTGCCCTGACACTAGATTTCTGCGAGAGCATCAAAACAAAACATAACCAGGTCACTGTCTCCGCATTCCACTTATTTTAGACCGCTCTCTCTGTTAAAAAATGTCCTTCTGCAAAATAATATTGGTAACTCACCACTGATACTGCTTAGCTAGCTGATATTGGTGGCAAGAGGTTGCCTTAATACCTCTGTGAGATTATTGGTTTTTTACATTGAAATTTAAATGACCTAGAACAAGGATGTATGCATGGATGTGCTGTTCTATTTATTTAAACGCTAGTTATGTTATCAGAAAACCACAAGTTGAAGGCTAGTGAAGAATTAACAGGACATTGCAACAGGTCCCCCTACACCCACTACTATAATGTGGAGTTGTAAACCTATGAAGAAAGAGCAGGGTACGCTGCCTGTTAGGATATGTACAAGAATTATTCCAGTACGTGGGAGGAAGAAACCAATGACATCATCGTACTTGTCCTGCAAAGAACTGGAGATGCTGGTGACTTGTCATGCTCTGGCAGTGCGCTTCCCCCGTGCTCCCCTTCCCTTTGTGGGGGTTGTTATTGCAGCAACCAGCTTACTCTGGACTTTGGGGGACGGGTGGCAACATGGTAGCCATCGGCTGTCTGAAACGGTGACCCAGATGTCTTGCTAGTATGCAGATATGACTACAAGGCAATCATTTTACTCCATAAACAGTGGGTAGCCCAGGGCTGGTTGCTGCACGCCACGATACCCCCATGAGTAGGGACACCTCTCCAGGTTACTGCTTGAGACTGAGAGATTCCTTGCCACAACAGGTTCTTGCTAAGTGATTAAATGCATGCTACTTTACATCTTAGCTAAGTGACATAAGGGATTGATTGCACATGTATAATCGTTTAGACATAAAGCGTTGACCATGTCTGGGAGTAGGACTGGATCCAGCCTTACCTAGACTCCCCTCTGAGAAGGAGTTTGGAAAGCAAGGGCGTTCTTTCCGAACCTTATGACTCAGGGAGGCTCTCACTGACAGTTTTGTCTGACCCCGTCCTCCACACAGTAAATAATCAAGTTTACCTTGCTATTGAATCTTGTTAAACCACTGTCGCGTTTACCATTAAACTTTGTTAACTCACTTTTTAATATCAATAAAGTAGGTTGCTGCTTCTATTCTATGAGTGATATGCATGACTCCATCCACAACACATGCCCTTTTCTCCCCTCCATTTCAGTACCCAGGCAGCATAGGAAGGGTGAGTATTAACTCCAGAAAAAGGGGAAGAAATACTAGCAAGTTTGTGTATATCTGTTTTGCCTGTATGATTTTTGGTAATGAGTTGTAATAATTGGATAGTTTGGATTATGAATGTTAGATTGCTCAGATTTTAATAAGACCGAAACTGAAATATTGGCTTTGAGTAGAAGGTGTGTTTCTTCAGATAAAATAAATTGCATGTGGTATTTGGTCTGGTATCCTTGATCTTGGAAACTGTTAACCTGAATGCAGCAGGTTTTACCACAAAGATGGTATAGCTTGGAACGGAAATAAATACTATATAAAATGAAAACCACACTTTTATATTCTACTTTAACTAAGCTGAAAACTACTGTGTTCATAGACCTTAACTTGTATCTGTTATTTTTAAAGGCTCCATCTTGTGAAAGCTCAGCTATGCCTATAACTGTTTGCCACTGGGTTACGCTCCGTCTGTCTTCTCAGGCCTGTGTAAGGGAAGGCTCGCCTCCCATCTTGAGCGGTTAAAATCAGCTGCGCCCCTTGAACAAAACTTACAGAGAATTGTTCCAACCCTGGATCTTTCTGGGCACTAACACTGTTCTTAAATTTAATAGTACACGAAAAAGCATGATGAACTCAGTTTAAAAGATTATCAGTGAGCGTATGTCTTGGTTTCAGCTGGGGTAGAATTAAATTTCTTCCTACTAGCCAGTACAACGCTGTGCTTTGGATTTAGTATGAGAACAATGTTGATAACACACTTCTGGTTTAGTTGTTGCTAAGTAGAGCTTACTCTGAGTCAAGGGGTTTCAGTTCCCATGCTCTGCCAGTGAGCAGGGGCACAAGCAGCCGGGAGGGAGCAGAGCCAGGACAGCTGACCTGAACTAGCCAAAGGGATATTCCATACCATAGGTTGTCATGCTCAGTATATAAACTGGGAGGGAACTGGCCAGGGCATGCTGATCACTGCTCAGGGACTGGCTGGGCATCAGTCAGTGGGTGGTGAGCAATTGTATTGTGCACCACTTGTGTTACTGTTTTTCCCTTTGGGCTTTATTCCTCCCTCTTTCTCATCATTATTGTTATTGTTATCATTATCGTTACTATTGTATCATCATTATTTTATTTCAATTATTAAATTGTTGTTATCTCAGCCCAGAAGTTTTGCCTTTTTCCCAGTTCTCCTCCCCATCCCACTGTGGGAGTGGAGGAGGAGTGAGCAAGTGACAGCATGGTACTTAGTTGCTAGCTGGGTACATAGTTGCTATGCTAACCATGACAGCATATTTCCACATACATTTTGGAAAGTTGGTCTTTTAAGGATGCTGTAGCCTCCTACATCTCTCTTCCTGGAAAGCAGGATCTATTTCTATTAATTTATTTTTTTTTTCTTGAGTTCAGAACTTTTTAAAATAAAGATAAATTGGAGTCCAGGTAACCAGTACTTGCTTACTTAACAAGATGTATGTATTTCCCTGTTGTTGAAGACAAGAAATGTATCATTTTCTCTCTTGTATGCAATCTGGCATCTCAGATCAAAAGTAGATCTCAGTAAGACATTGCCTCCTTATTGTTTTCATGGCCTCGTACCTGAAATTTGGGAGAAAAAAAACCGTGTACTGGGACCCTGATCAGTACAGATTACAGATCCATAAACTGATCTGTCCTGTGCTTCATAATACTGATCCAGTCTGAACATACTAGATGAGAAAGCCACAAAGGTAAGCACTATATAATAATTACACCTGATCAGTGCAGTAAGCAACTACCTAACAGCTGATGACATGCTGGCAAAAGAAAGTTTTTAGGAAGAGGTGGAAAGAGAAAAATGAGGTGACCTTTACCATTTTTTTCAAAAATTAACATGACTAACATAATTAACATTTACATTAATCCCACTTTAAATGCACTACAATTACTACTAATACCTTTTATTATGGTAAATATATTTAAAAACTCAAATTATGCACCTGTGTTTATGGGTAGAATTACCATCTATGGGGCTTTAGTATCATGATTATACTTTTTAATTATTACTACCAGTGTAACACTGTTAGGCAATGAAATAGTAATAGGCTTCAGGCAATGGATCTTACAGCCTTAATTAGCTGTAATGCAGAAAAAAGAAGAGTCATAAAGTTTTGAGAGATCAAGTACTGAAATAAGTTAGTGTTAGTTAAAATAGTCCTTGTTCGTGTTTGGAATATAGGATCAAAGACTTAGACAGATCCATGGAGTCTGGTATTTTATCTGTGATGCAGTCTAGCGTGGTACTTTAAAAAAGGCAGGAGAATCCCCTTAGTGAACAATTATGGAATAATTTGCCTTTTGGGAAGTTTTCTTCCTTCTGTCAGTTGAACTTCTCTTGTTCCATAAAATGTGAAGCTTATGCCTCTTCAGAAAAAGCATTTAATCTTACCTAATGCAACTATAGTTGTTATCATTATCTATATAAATGTCTAATCCTTTAAAAGCGTAAGGCTTTGGCCTCAGTGTATCTAATTAAAGATATTATACAGATGGCATGAGAAATGAAAGCCATAGGGCAGGTCAGCAAGGCCAGCTGAAAGAAGTTTTGTAAATGAGGAGTATATTGATGCATAATTTTGCAAGTCCGTAAAGATACGTCCCCTTTTTCTACACCACATAAAATCCCTCATCCTTCCAGCTAGAGCTTTGTCTTTTAGTTGATTACTTAATTTAGGAATATTCCTTTTTCCTTCCCTCATTGTTCTCCTCCTTGTTCTTTCCATTCTGCAGGTATTGCCACAAAGCAAGCCACATTCAATCACTCAAGATACTTCACAAGCCTAGCAAATTAAGCCTCTTTTTCTTCTTTTTCCCCAAACACCTAAAAAGAGGGCTGATACAACAGATTTTAAAGAGCTTTTCAGGGTTTCAAGACCAAAGCCAATGAAAGGCTTAAATGAAGAAGCTAACAGAAACAAGACAGTAAATTAAGATGACCCAAGTATTTGGCAAACACAGGATCTGGAGAAAGAAGACAGAAGCCACAAGGCATTACTTTTCATCTCCTGACTCTGAAAACATCAATGTGCCAAAGCTTGAGGTGCTCTAAACTGCTGTGAGTTTAATAACTGTCCCGTACAGCTGAAGGCCAAAGATCTGGTCCAGAGATTGTGCCTGCTATCGTGTCTACTTTCTGTGTTTAAAATCCCAGTAGCATGATGGAAATGAGAATATGTGGTAGTTCAGGTAATAGTGTCCTATGCTTTTGAAATAGGTGAATTGAATTTTTTAGCTTGTATGTGGCATGTAACTCATTATGGTTTGGAAAGGGGGAAAAAAGACCCTGAAGCTGTGCAATGAGGGGTTCTCTAAGGCTTTTATTACGGCCGAGGGTATGATTTTGCAGCAACACACAGTGTTGATGGCATCATACCATAATGACATCGACAGAAGTACAGTGTGTCTATTGAAAACCATTTCCTATAGAATGATGTCATCAAACAATTATTTCAGTTAGGTGGGGGTATACAGCCCCTTGAGGATGCACAGCTGCAAGCACATAATAAGTGTTACAAACCCGGTGCTTCTGTTCTGTGGAACCTACTCATTTATCCTTCTTTTTTTTACAAAAAGGTTTCATCTTTCCCACCTAGGATGAACAAGAGTTAATACATTCACATTCCTACAAGATAATTAGCATAGTCTGTTATGTACAAAGACTGCACTGGCAAGTCCGATTTCACTCCTGCCCCATGGTATCAAATCAACAAATTTGTCATCATGCTTACCAAATGCACAGATGGGCAAATATGGATTTCTCCTTGTGGATTGTATTGACTTTTGAGTAATGCCTTAGTGTTACTAAATGAAGAAACAGTGGTATAAGTTGACTGTATCTGGAATACAGAGGAGCTGGAGTGGAGGCAGGAGCCTTTGTAGCCAGGATTCTCTCAGAAGGATTTACAGGACTGGGCTTCAGCTTTAATTTTCAATTAAAATATTAATTTGTGGGGAAGTGATTAGAATGTGGAACTCAAAGTTAAACCAAAACAGTAAGGATTTTTGTATTTTAGAGTAGCATGGGCAAAACAGTCATTTGGTTGGTCTGTAGACCCTCATGGAATGGATCTCAAGGAGCTTAAGCCATATATTTGTCAATAATATGGTTGCCTTTAAGGTTTGTGTTGACAAATACAAACATCTGCAATAAAATAATAAAACAAAAGTGTCCGGCCTTAAAACATAAGCAGCCATAAATCTGCTTCTAGTATTAAAAGTATAAATAACAGGATCCTTCTTCCACAAAACAGCTCTGGATGGAGTCTAAGGATCATTAACTTAGTCAATTTTTGAAGTTTGAAGTGTATCCTAAAGAATTATACTGCTAAATATCCCCATAATTAAGTGTATCTGTGGGAAAGTGAGAAAATAGAGATTTCTTATGTGCTACTATTTTAAGGGCAACATCCTGTCTCCAACCATTGCCAGCTTTGGTTGTCTCACAAGTAGTGGAAAAAAATGTAAACAAGGATATATTCTTTTTTAAAATTACCTGCCTTATTTTGATTTAGAAAACTGTTTTACTAAGGATGATTATATTTTCCACAAATTTTTACTTTTTTTTTGAGAGAGAGATTTCTTTTTTAAAAGATTGATGAGGCATTATTGATCATTGTCTTAGAGAAATTTCAATAATTTAGGATGGGGTTTTTGGAATTCTTAATGCTGGATTAGGTGGTTAGACTAAATTTATCTTCAGGAAGACCTCGAGTTGTTTATTTTTAAGTTTGATGACATAGTGAGTCATTCCAAGAATGCAGATATACAGTAAGGGTGGCTGTGAGGAAAATGAGGTAGTATTGGTATAAGTGGCATTTATAATTTCCTTTTAAACACTACATCTTGCACCTTTTTTTATTTTACCCTGCGTTAATGATTGTGTAGTTAAAACTCAACATTTTTATAAAAAGTACCAGAAACCTAAGTAACAAAGTTGACATAGTATTAAGAGCATCTCTTGATGTTATTTCTAAGCTGTGAAAGGGCTGCATGATGTAATACTAACATGTTGAAGCATCCTGGTTATACAACTTTACAACAGCTAGAAGAGGCCAAGTAGCAACACACTTTCCTAACAAAAGGAGCATTGGGAAGGTGACAGCTGCCACCTATGAAGTGATGGAGGTATCCTGGGTGCCTTTGTCAAGCTACAGCCTAAGGCCAGTCTTGTTGGAGATAGAAGGAACTGTTAAAAGTACTGACAGGCATTTTAAGCAAGAAAGAATTGAGGAAAAAGTGAGGGCAAAAGTCAGTGGGGAATTGTATTTGTTATTATAATTTGTTCTTAACACAAAATAGAGCAGGAAGATAAAACTTTTTCTTTGAGTGACAGAAATGTAAACAAGAGAATTATGATTCCTTTTGAGAAATTAAGGTTGTGCTTTTTTCATGGCAAAAAATAAGACTGCACGTAGCATGCTAGTAAAACATTTACTAGAAGGCGTTTTGTTGCCTCTGACACAAAGGGGCCTTGAGGCTGAGAGACCCCTTGAAGCTATAGCCTTTTAAGTAATTATATGATTGTTTTCTTCTGTAGTGTGCTGGATGAAAATATATTATTAAAACTTTGACTAAGTTTGAGATGGGATAAACTGGAACTGATTAGAATTGAGCTAATTCTCATTTCTCTAATCCACATACCTGATGTGTCTCTCAAGTGACTCTTCATAAACTAGCATAGATCAAGTAGCTTACAACAGCGAGAAACTAAAATTTTCCCAGATGCTTGTAAAACACTTTAGGCAATTAACTCAATTTGAAATGAACGCTAGTTAGACACCTGTACACTGGTTGGATGCTCCTGACCTGTAGCTTCTATTTTACAGACCTCTTCCATCTTTTTGAGCCATTTAATGATGCTAGAAGTCAAAACTTTTGGGGACTTTAGAAAAGTGAATCCTTTCTGTTTATTATTACTGCTCTAATTGCTGAAGGGTGCATGGGTTACCAAAGAGAGGCTGCACATTATGGCTGTAACAACTATGATGACCCGCTATAGAGATTTATAAAATTTGTCTTAGTGCAGGTTTCCCAGCGTGCAGGAAACGTGCCTGAGTATCAGCACGAAAGCAAGGCCAGAAGGAAAAGAAATGCTGACTTTAGTTCAGAAACATCCACCAGCTTTGAGGTCATCAAATTTGAAAACACTAGCAACATGACTTCAGACGTAGATTCTGAAATGACCTATATTGTCTGTCACTGCTACGTCTCTAAAAACATGTATTAGAAATTCTTAAAAAAGGTACTCGGCTAGGTCTGTGGGATGACTAGTTAATACGGGCATAAATGTGTTAGCTGGTTGTTAGAAGACAGCTTCTGGGTAGCCGCTGGCTCATTGCAATTGTAATTTTCCTAAAGTCTTAAACGCTGAGGTAACTGACAGCAGCCATAGCTATGGAATAAAGAGCGATTTTTTTTGCATAAATGTGTTGAGGACTAATGGGAATAAGATATTTCATTTATTAAGCAATGGAAATATAACATTCCTTGCTTAGGCTCTGCATATCTTGACGTTCAGCCTGATAACAAACTGGTAATTCTGAAAATACGGTGCTTACCTATATTCTCTGTGGAGTAACAGCCAATCTGGCACCAAAAGGAAGAGATAATAAGAAGCAGAATTACCTAATATAAATAAACTCTGTGTTATCTGTTTTCCATTTTGAAAACACCACCTTTCTCTATCTTCCTGCATCTCATACTTAAATTGCGCAGTATGCCACCCTGAGTGCACTTGCTGCAGTTTAAGTGCAAAGTGAAACAGTTCTTATTTCTGAAGGAAAATAACATCAAGAAATACATGTAAACAGTTCTTGAGTAATATCTGGAGGGTTTTTTTCATGTACTTCAGTGCAAACTCTTTAACAGTGAGTATTGGTTTAAAATACTACTGAAAAAAAAGTCTACAAAAGCAAAGGTAAAAAGTGATACTGTGTGGTCATTCGGTTAATCAGTACAATCGACAGCTTGACAAATCTCCCTCGTCAAATGAAGCTGGAACACATAATCTTCAAGCTCTTTACATTTCATGGCATTTTAATTCCCCCCTCCCAGAATGTGTAGTAACAATGTAGTTTTACTCTTGCATGGAAATGCCTAACCAACACCTCAGGTGAACACGTACACGGCTACTTTGACACCAAAAAATGGGTTTAGCTCAAAATAAAACAAACGGAGAATTCACTGTACTCAGCACTTTGCGCACAACAGCAGCATGTCCTCCTGTGTAAAATATCTGTAATACTTTACTGTTGTGGCAGCTGATGAAATAGTAACGGTCTGCTCTGAATTTTTCATATGATATGCACATTTGTTCTCAAACATAAAGCCTGAAAGTAGGTCCAGTCTTAGAGGCTGGCTTTCTAAACATAATCCAGATTCATACCGCTCAGCATACGTAATTGAAATGCAGGACAGTATCTCATGGCTACACATTGTTAGCCACCTAACGTTAAAATGCAACAAAGCAAATGTAGCACAACAGCAATAGTAAGTTTCCCTGTCCAAACAAGCTTCTGTTTATCCCTTTAGTTTGTTAACCTACTGTTTGAATTGCTCTTAGAAAAGACCATAAACTACAGGTTTTCATGTTAAAAGTTAATAAGAATGTAAATCTTAAAAGTAAAGTGTAACCAAAGCGGTAACTTTGGAGCTGTAAGCAAAACAGTGGCATTACAGCCTGTGAAACATGAAAAAATTATGAAAGTGATAGTTACTATTTAGTTCTGGCCAGCCTCCACGTTCTGCAGCTGATAGCCTTTACCTTGGCAAGCTCAGATATGATTTTTACTAAACTAGAAGTTCATTTTGCAGTTTACTTCACAATGAAATTTATTACATGAAATATGGAATAGAAGGCAAAAATAAACTGATTTTAAATACTGATATTTTCAGAAGTTCAGGTTTCAGTCTCAGATGAAAAGCATTACTTCATTTCCAAATGATTGTAAATAGTTATCTCTGGAAGGAAGAAAAGATCTCTGTGAATTCCTAACCTTCTGTTTTTATTGATAACTTTCTAAAACTGATGCAAAATTGTAATTATTTCTTTTGTTTGTTTTTTACAGTTTTCTCTTTATTCTTTAAAAAACTTTCATTCATTCCAAGTAAAGCTTGGAATAGCAGTCATTGTAATATAAATGCAGAGAGATGGGGAGAACGAGGGATGGAGGAGTGGAAGAGAGAGAGGGGTTGCCATAGCGCAGACTTTCAGTAAGCCTTTAATTTTAAAGATCGAGTTATTCTATTATAAATACCAGTAGGACCCACAAATGATTCAAAATAGTACTGAATCTCTTTAAATTCTATTAACTCAGAGGAGTTACCTGGTTTATTTTGTAACTTCTCAGGAAAAAGATTGTCGTGTACTGTAGTATAAAAGATGCAATGTTTGGAAGGATATGCTTAATTCATAACTTAAGAAAGTCCTTGTATACTTTCTTGAGCATAAACCTCATCTCAATCTTAAATATAGAATTACCCATGTATTGTGCTTCTGTAATATTTTAATCATGGCCTATTGAAAGGATATTATGCCAAACCCAAAGCACTCCTACAGTTTTAGGAATGGACGAAAATTAATGAACCTCCCACCCTTTTCTGTATCAAACGGTGGATTTCTAGGAGCAGTAATCAAGTCTGAAAGTAATTATGCCAACTTCACTTGCATGAATAATGATTAATCTCTTAGAATTGTGCATATGCACCTTGCCCTCACGTGTGTTTCAAAACTAATTTCTTCTGAATTGCAAATAATACTGGCTGGAATGGGGTAGTGGTGGGAAGAAGGTGTTTTCGGGAAAAAAAAGCACTTTTTTTTTTTTTTTTTGTGTGTGTGAAACTTGCCCTCAGATTTTTTTTTTTTTTTGGTTGTTTTTATTCTAAAGCAAAGTGAAATCCCAGATCTTTCCAAAATAGTTATACCTTTACACCCTCAAAACCATAATCTATTCTGCAGTAGCCTATTGGGTAAGACACCTTTTTTTGAGATATGAAAGAGTCCCGAGTTTACAGGATTTGGAACAAAGACTTAAACTTGGATTTCCTGCATTTCATGTGCTAAAACATCATACTGTTGTACTATTATTTCTTATCCAGAAATTTCACCCAGGAGCTATAAAACTCACCTAATCAAACATGTACAACACATTTAAACATTTGTGGAAAATTTAATTTCTCATAAAAAGCAAACATCAATAACCACTCTAAGTTTGAAATTACATTTTTGTGTTTACAGTTGTATGGTTGTGTACACAATTAGGTCTGGAATGTAAAATGCATTTGCTATTCATACATACTGACTTTAGAGTAAATTCTGTGATTTTCAGATAACTTACTCTTTGTACCAGTGTTGACTGACATGACTCAATCAGAGGGCCTATCTGACCAGATGCTTTGGCCATGTTTCTGTAATGGTTTTATACATTTCCATTTTCCAGAACCCTCTCTTATTGCTTTAGCTACAGTAAAGGCATGGTACTCAGTAATAAATTTCTGAAACAAAAAATGATGGAAATAGTGTTCCTATAATGACTTTTTTTCCATAAGATTGACTAAGTAAATAACTTGGAATTTTTATCCAAAGGGATACTCTTAAATTTTGTACGTTTATTTAATCCTTATGCAGTGTATCATTGTGCAAAGTATCATACGGCTATTTTAATTTCCTTGTTCCTATGTTGCTATATTCCTTGGGGACTTTTTTTCCTCTCTGTGTAGGTATTTCTATCAGTCTCAAGACTTGTAAGTGCAGGCAGAGAGTCAGTTCTCCATTGCAATGGAGGATTTGTCTTAGTGGCCCTGGCCTCTGAGAAGAAATTCTAAGAACATATTTCGGGAATGTATTTACTATATATTTGTGAACTCAAAATATTCATTGTTTCTAAAACCTGAATGAAATCTTCAGTAATCTATGTTTATCATGCTAAACTGGATAGGTAACTCAGAAACTACAAGACAGTCTCTTGTTCCGGTAGCACTGATGTAATGCATTGCTTAGACTTGGCAAAATAAAGCACTTTCATGCATAGTACCATTAGGTACTGAAAAAATAATATTGTGGATGAAAGAAGATGTGGCAAGGACTCACAGACAAATTAGTGGAAGACCAGAGTTCCTTCAAGCCTTCAGCAGTGTGCCCTCTGAATCACAATACTTGCTGAAATTGGCAGTGATTTACAGTACAGCCGAGTCCTTACAAGGAAACAACAGACATGCTTCCCTAAGAAAATATGTATGTAACCAGGGCTTTTACAGGAAAGTCAAATACTGGGGTAAAGAAGGTTGAACAGGGCACAAGAAATGAAGCTTCTAACAGATATAATCTTCATAGAGAAAAAATGGTAGAAAAGATTCTGGCTTTAAGAGAGAATTAAGTGAAAACAAAATGCTGACATTCAGTTCTTCATGGAACACAATTCTGGTTCTCTATTTTTATTCTTAAGGTCAATCCTTTAAATGCCTTCTGTATTTAGTGAGATTTAGTATTACAAGAATTTATGGCTGGCACTGCAAAACTTGGGTTCTTGAGAGTGCCTTTACACTACTAATTCCATTGTTGTCAAATGGACTACTCATGTCAGAGTCCATGAACCTATATAGATTTTGAGGAAGTATTACAGGACTTTTAACAGATTTATAAAATACCTGTTTACCACAGTGGCATATTAGAATTAATAATGTTTAAAGAAGATCTGGTTAATTTTGGAGAAATCTATGAAATTCATGTATGCCATCCACTAAACTTTTGTGAGCAAATCATTTTCTAACATTACAGTTTTTAAGTTTTTGCAGAAATGTTGGGGGACCGGTTTCAAGCAATTCAATAGGGACATCATGTTTTCAATCAAATATAAATTCTAAGGAGGAAATAGATGTCCAGAAAATTCAAATCAGTGCACAGAAACAGGCTGCAACTTTCTGGTTAAAAGGGAAAAAGATGTCTGAATCCAACCCTATGTGTCTTTTCCTTTGCATGGTCTTTTTTCAGTTGTTTTTGGTTTCATGGTGGCTTTTTTGTTGTTGTTCATTGCTTTTGTGGGGGGTTGGTGGTTGGGTTTTTTTGTTTTTTTTTGTGGGGCAGGTGTTCATGTTCATGTCAGCTGAAGGATTAATAAGTAGCTCGGATTAAACAAAATTACCAGGTAAACAGCATAAGCAATGTATAACAACCAAGGTCTCTAGGTACACAGAAAATGAAGAATTTTTCCAGGCAAGAATTTACAGTGTAAAAAAGTAGGATTAGTGTCACAGAAAGATTAAATAGTTAACAGTTTTTAGCAGCAAAGTGCTACCTTTATAAAGTTCTTCTCAGTTTCATCAATCTAGTCCATGACAGAGAGGATTTTGAGCAGCAAGGGAGCTGTATGAAGAATATGTAGACTAATACTGTTCTGCCATTACTGCTGATGCACTGTTGGGTTATCACGCCATGTCTCTTTCATCTTTTTATGATCTTTACATGCCCTATATCTATTGCTACATTACATTTAATCATCTTTAACAGCTTGAATGTCAAAAAGTTAAATAGTTTTAACTATCCTTTTTTCACTTTAACAATATGCAACTTAACAGCACCTGTGCTGAGCTCATTAGCGCTATTGACAGATTTTGCGCCATCCTGTGCTGATGCCCTCACTGTTCTTATGATCATGTGATACATTTATGCACTATTGAACCTATGGAAGTTGATTTTATTACAGCCATGATTTTCCTTTGATACCATTTTGCCATCTAATTTGTCTCTCACTAATTACTTAGGTCTTAGTCACAGCTTTTCCATACGCTGTCTATAGCTGAAGAGAGAACAACGAATAATGTAATCCACAGTTTGTAAAGCTGGTGCTTCAGATTTTTTTCAGAATAGTTCATCTATTCTTATATGCATATTAAAAGCTTAATTCAGATTTTCTTACCCAAACACTCTAGTTTCAGGCCTATCTATTCTGATAATTACAATATCAAGTAGAAATTGTGATTACCGATGTTCAAGTTCAAATTTCAATAGATGCTGCTACGATGACAAGAGGAATAGAAAATATATCTTATATGAAGGGTCTAATAGAACACAACTACATTCACAAAGTAAAGGGTAGGAGTTCAGAAGGGTATCTTTTATAATCCATTGGGGATGAGGCAACTCTTCAAGTTAAGGAACCCTGAGAAAACGTATAAGGAGCTTCTTTCTGTGAAGGAATAATTAAAACTAATGACAAATGAGTTGAAAATCATTCTACGGTAATCTTCCAGGGGAAGAAACTTATGAGGTTTAATCTTAGAAAGTGCTAAGTTTCTGAAATAAATGTTTTTCATGGTTGCAAGCAGGAACAGGAGCTAGGTTTGGTGATCCTAATTCCTGTATATTTCCATTGCTCCTGAATATTTTTTCCCCTTTTTTTCCCCAAATAATATGGAAGAAAGCCTTCTTGTTTCCTTGCCATAGTAAACCAAAGACACTTAAACCTTCCCAGTTTAAAGGATTAGTGTCCTTGACTGCCTCCATCAATATACTTCCAGATTTTTCAGGTTGATGCAATAGACTCTGAAAGTGTCTTTGTGACCTTTCCAACACAAAAATGTTTTCTGATCTGGTTGTACAGTCAGCTAGCCTCAGGAGCAGATAAGGTATGCTGTGCTGGTCAGGCAGGTGATGAGACCACTGCTGTACCAACTCTGGCACTGCACCTCTGGCATCCATGCCCAACACTAGATGCTTCAGCTCTACTGCTGCAGTGGTTCATTTATATTTTATTTCTGAACAGGAAAAGGTGGAATGGTACAAATCTGCAACTGCTGGGTAAGCTACTGATGGTAAAAAGCCTGAATCTTCTCAATGATCAGATAATATTGTGAAGCATTTATGCCTGTGAAAGTTGTCAAATCTCATGAAACTGCTATTAATAACTCCACACCTGGACTACTATGTCCAGTTCTGGGCTCTTCAGTACAAGAGAGAATCCAGTGAAAGGCCAGTAAGATAATTAAGGGACTGGAGCATCTCTTCTGAGGAAAGGCTCAGAGACCTGGGACTGTTCAGCCTGGAGAAAAGAAGGCTATGGGAGGACCTCATCAATATGTACAAATACCTGAACAGAGGGTATACAAAAGATGGAGCCAGGATCTTACTAATAGTGCCAAGTGACAGGGCCAGAGGCAATGGGCACAGACTGAGACACCGGAGAGTCTGCCTGAATATCAGCTAACACTTTTTATTGTGAGGGTAATAGAGTACTGGCACCAGGTTGTCCAGAGAGGTTGTTGAGTCTCCATCCTCGGAGATATTAAAAAAGCAACTGGACATGGTCCTGGGCAACTAGTCCTAAATGACTCTGCTTGAACAAGGGGGCTGGATGAGAAAACTTCCAGAGGTCCCTCCCATCCTCAACCATTCTGTGATTCTGTGAACAAAGGATCTCATTTAGGCAACAGTGTTTTCAGTAAAAAAAAAAGATCATCACAAATCTGGAAAAAAGAAATGTGTGGTGGGTTAACCTTGGCTGGATACCAGGTGCCCACCATACCACTCTATCACTCCCCTACTCAGCAGAATTTGGAGGAGAAAGTAAGATGGGTAAAAACACTTGCGGGTCAAGATAAAGGCAGTCTAATGAAGCAATAGCAAAAGTCAGACATGCAGAAGCAAAGGAAAACAAAAGATGTTGTTCTCTGCTTCCCATCAGCAGGCGATGGTCGGCCACTTCCCGGGAAGCAGGGCTTTGGAACACGTAGCAGTTGCTCCAGAAGACAAACATGGTGAATAACAAATGCCTCCCCCGCCCCTTCCTCCTCCTTTCTCGCAGCTTCTCTATCTGAGCAGAGATCATACGGTATGGAACATCCCATCGGTCAGCCTGGGTCAGCTGCCCTGGCTGTGTCCCCTGCCAAGACCTTGCCTACCCCCAGCCTACAGGTGAGGCGGGGGCAGGTTGGAGAGAGCCGTGATGCTGTGCCAGCGCTGCTCAGCAGCATCGCAACGCTGCTGTGTTGCCACCGCCTTTCTAGCCACCAGCACCAGCACAGCACTGGGAGGGCTGCTGTGGGGCTCGGCCAGACCCCGTACAAAATGATAAACCACTAACTGCACTAGTGTTTGACTTTTCAGTCTTCAGTTCATTCTCATATCCCAGCTACCATTACATTTTACTTCTATTATTAGTGACTTAAGTACAAGTTCAAAGTAAATCCAATATATTTTCTAAGAAAAGAACCTAGAGACAAGTTAATGTTTTAAGTTTTACAGTTTAATGCCTATTTTGTGCTAACTGTCCAGAATTTTTTACATTGAGATTTAAATTAATAAAAACAGTGTTTTGTGGGAAAGAGTTAGTTTTGATCCATTTTTAAAACTTTCTTTTTATTTTACTATTCCTAACAAAATATTTCTTTGTCTTGTCAGCCTGACTTTCAGAAGACTTTTTTACCTCCAGAACTTCTCAGGAACAGGAAAAATCCTTCCCTGCCCAAAATCTGCTAACCATGAAGGCTTCTGCCTAAGCTTAAACATTTCCACCTCTGCATTTATATAAGATATTATAATTTCCTAAGCTTAATTTACACAATACAGTCAGATGCAACCAGGTTTATAATCTCATGCTTAGGCTGAGTTTCATTATAAGGTTAAAAGAAATACTACTATCAACAGAAGCAGATAGTTATATTGCCATTGAAAGGGTAGTTACTAGATATAGTTTGAATACATCAATACAGAATTGATCCTTGTACTTTCAGTCTGTCTCCAGAGCAAATTGTAATAATATTCTCCATAAATACTTACAGATAGCTACTTCTACTTGCTTGATTAAACCAAAAAGAGTGCAACACTTTACGACTTGTTAGCTTCCAGAAGGGTTTCAGGCAATTTAATTTCTAACCAGACATAATCTGTACATTTGCCTATCTAGTTTCAGAATCATTAATTATGTTCAGTGTGTCAGAGTTAACTTGTTTAGATATTTTGATTACTAAATTATTTGTTTGGCAAGTAACTCTCTTTGTAATATATTTTTCACTGCTGCCGCTCCTTCCGCAAGCAGATATTTCCATTAAGGAATATACCTGTGCCAGCAAAACCAGATGTGTTTATAGACAGTTTCCTTATTTTAAAGATTATGCTTTTAGCTCAAGCTTAAAAAAAATAAATTCTATTCTACTGGGCACGTAGCATAGGTTACATAGGCAAACATGTAACATAACATAATGTAATGTAACATAACATAATGTAATATCAAAACTGTTTTTAATTATGTGCCTTTAATGATTGTTTTTCTGTTAGGATGCTGTTTAGCATGGAGTGTGACCAAAGAGAATCTAGATTTTTTCTGTTTTCCATCCTCCTCTCTCAGATAAATATTTTTCTGGCAAAATTCCAAGGATTTTTTCTGTAAATGTCTATCTGAGGTTCTAAATATCTACCACTTTACTAACAACATCTTGTTGAATAACATGTTCAGTATAAGAAAACCAGTAATTTCTGAAAAAAACCCCCTGTTGGCAAAAGACTCGGTCAAAATCAGGAATTGTTTTCATTATTAAGCAGAAGTACTTTACACAAAGTGCCCATCTATGTCAGCTTAATGAATTTTGAATTAAAATGAAGCTTCTTTAGAAGTAATTTTGACTATTGTATGATTATCAGTTGAGTTTATTATTACTAGTGCAATTATGGTATGCTCATAATTCATTTGTCTGGAGATACACAATGAAGTGTTGCTAGTAGCATTAGAGATCATTGTTGTGAAAAAAACCCCTTTCTGGTAATGGATCGGGTATTGCGAGACTCCATAGCTAGTGCAGATTAATGACTCTATTGCACCTTTCTCCTTTTAACAATATAAAGAGGAGGGATTGTCCCAAGATACCTAGTTACTATTATCCACCTACAGTTTCACCATTACTCAGCAGACATTGCACCACTCAAAACATGTTCCATCCTCTGGAGCATGTGTTCTAGTGCTGATTAATAGTGATATATTGATCTTGGAGAGCTGGGTTTAGCAGCCTTGCTCTGTACACTAAAATTTAAATTGATTTTGAACAGGATGATTTCCAAACTATTTTGAAGATGGTTTATTCATGAATCCACATGAACCATAGATTTTCTTATTTTTCTTTTTTGTCTCTGAATGGTGGGATCTGAAGCAGGGCAGAACTGGTCGTGACTTGACAGAAGTATACATCCAACAGTGCTTCTGTAAGCCATATTGCTGGGAATTAAGATTATCTGCTAACAGATGAATTTTAAACTAAATGAAAATAGCTTTCCTGTGCTGCAAGCAGAGAACATGGAGATATATAAGAGGTAGCAGGGAGTAAAGAAATTACACGGAACAGATTTCCAATAGGAGAAGAGCACAATTCTCCCTGAAGTATTTAGAAACTTTTTTTTTTTTTAAATTTTTCTAGACTGGTGCTCAAAACAGAAATACAATTGTAGATAGGCATATATAATTATACATGCAAATACTCCTCATGCAGTTATCTATTGGGTAACTGCTTGAAAAGGTTGGGTCTATAAAGTGCTAAAACCAGTTCTGCTATAGCAGATCAAACTTCAGAAGGAGGCTGAGTCCAACTAAATGTAGTCCAAACCCCAGCTGCCCATTAAACTTCAAAATTAGAATATTTCCAAAATAATTTCTAAAATAAAAAGAATTTCAAGTATGAAGTTACTGAAATATGTAGCTGAAGAAGAGTTTGTCTTCTTGAATCTTACAGTTATGTCATGCCAATAACATTAAAAAGGCCAATTTTATATAATTTACCATTATTACTTTGCTGATATATAATTATCTTGCAATACTATTAAATCTATGTAATTAAAGAAATAGATCTACATAAAATGCATGCTGTGATTTCTCATGCTGCACCCCCTAGGTTGCCATCGTATTCACTGCTCACGTTTCCTTGCCATATTCGAGGTGATGATTCAGCAAATTTCAAATCCACAAATATGCAGAAGTTCTCTCTTTCTGTATTCTTAGACCATTAACCACACTAAAAGCTCTTCCCAGTCTTCATTGTCCAATGCAAGGGAATAGCAAGGGCCATGATTCATCCACAGATGCAGGAAGTAATAACGAGAACAATTGTTCAAAGATTGAACTGAATCATATACTTATCCATATCTATGTTAACAGAAAATAAGGCTTTTATATGTATAAGTAAGGTCAGACATGCATGTTTGGAAGAGGACACACAGAGATTATCCTGGGCATTGAAGAAATTGAACATATTAGAGACCTGAGGTCTGTGAATGTTAAAAAATTTCTGCAGTCTTTTAAAGAGATTTTCAATTCCTACCCTTTAAGCATGATACAGACTTACACTTCTGTACAGGCTTGTATGGACAGAAACATGAGATACAACTCTGTACATGCATGATACTCTTACAGATTCTACCCATGGAAGTTACTGGCTAGAGACAAACATTTCACAGAAAGACAGAAAAGCCTTGAAAGAGGGAGAGCAAGTAAAGAAATGACATTAACTTTTTCATACCACTTCACACTATAAGCACTGAATATAAACAGCTTGTTTTGTTTCATATGAGTTGCTTCCTTCCCTATCACTTACTAACTCTGATTGATAAGACAGCTTCCTATGACTTTGGGCTGTAGAACATCTTGCCAGTCCTCCATGGGCAATATGTTTTAAGTCAGATTTTGCAGCAAATCAGCTTGCTCTGTCATACTTTGGCCTTTACCTTTTCCTCCGAAGATAATTATGTTTGATGACTGTCTGCATAAAATGCATCTTACTAGTAATAAAATATCTTACAAGTTTTGTAAGAGCATTATAATAACATAGCATTCGATTTATCTATACATGTTCAACACACTCCTTATACTATCAAATGTCATTTCAGCAACCATTCAGATGAATCTTTGAGCTTCTCTGAGGGTGTTTGAGAACATGACTAATAAATCACAAGCAAGTTTGACTAAATGTAACAGCTGTCAGCTAAAATGTATGGTTAGTAGAACACAGTGGATTCCTGGTGTGTGTGTAAAGGACAAGTTAAAAAAAAAAAACCCTGTAAATGACTAATGGTTAATGTACTGTCTTATTTACCTACTTATTCTATGAGGTGGGCTTTTTGGGTGTTTTTTTGTTGTTGTTTTGTTTGTTTTGGGGGTTTTACAATGTATTTCCTGAAGGAAAAAGCCACAAATGTGGAAGCCATTATTGTTTTTCTCCTGTATGAACTTGGATGCAAATTGTTTAAGGTACTAAATTGCTAGGTAGGCATGTAACTTGACCCCTGAGAATTCAGTGTGTCTAATATCTCTAGGATTTCAGTCCACATTGCCATAACTGTAACCCTAAAAGTCTTGAAATGCTTTCTGTTTATGAAGAATAGCTTGGAGATGGAATCCTGTTCTGATAGAACATGGTTTTGGTAACAGAAAAAAAGCAGAATTACTGTAACCTTGCTTGCTGTGCTGCTGGTATGCTGCAACCTTTCCCAAACTTTCTAATGCAGTACTTTCTTGTTGCTTCCTGTGCTTGCATGCATTATTGTTCTCTGCTCATCTGCAAAACATTTTCTATTTAATGAGTCCGTGAAGGACTCATGGAGAAGGAGCATTTCCTTTTCTTCATAATGTATCATTGCCATTCAGTATGGAGAAATGTTAATTATTCTGAACTTGTTGTTGGGTCTTTACTCACCCTACTTGAAATAATTTCCATGTAAACAACTAGGAGAGGTGATGAGTACAAATTGAGCAAGAACTTCTGAGCACTGATGGTTTGGAAAGAGCATAGTCTATCTATTCTTAGCTTTAGCACTGCTGAATTTAGCATCAAGAAGCTGTTTGTCTGTGTAGTGGCAAGTGTTGATGAGTGAGTCGGAAATACTTTGCCAGGAAACTCATGTCTATGCCTTTGACAACTGAGATTAATGCGTTCTGCAATGTCTTTGAGTTTCCAAACTTCTTTTGAAGTCCTTATAGAGTTATAACAAAGTTTGTTTATTATATCTACAGTTCTAGAATAGTTTAGAGCTTGTTCAGTTATTAACCTTTTGTACATGTGAATACACAATATAAAGAAATAGTATCACCCTTGCCTTTTTTTATATATAAAAGCAACACAAAAGAGTGGATTTTATTATCTATATGCATTGCATATTTTTCACCCTATGATTTCCAGGATGTGCTTGATATAATCTTTTTACCGCACACAGAATAAGCTTATTTTCAGGCCGCAGTTTGAAAAAATTAAGCTTCCACAGCAGGTACAATTGGGAATGTATGCACATCTCTGAAATCAGCAGGACCTGTTGAAGAAGTAGCCATACATTACAGGCCTAAACTGACATTTGATAGATTCTTAGAAGACAAGGCTGCTGCTGTTCTGGCTCATATTTATTAGGTGTGCTTTCAGGTTTTGACATTTTTCCAAAAGCAGGAGCAGCTCTTTTGTAAGGGGAGGAAAAACAACCTTTCCCATCTGCATCAGTTTTGCAGACACATAAAGGAGCTAAAATCTTGGCCCAGGCTCTTAATGTGAGTCTGTAGTGCCATAGAGGGCCCCTAATGGCCGTAAGATATGTTGACCCAGTAGTTCATTTAGTCATGGATTATTAAATTTGTTTCCATATGTGCCATAACTATGTAATCATCGTGATGTTTTCTGTGCCCCCATATGGGATTCAGATGTTGATGTGTTTGTTTGTTTGCTTGGTTGGTTTTTTTGTTTGTTTGTTTGGTTGGTTTTGGGTGTTGTTGTTGGGTTGGTTTTTTTGGGTTTTTTTTTTACTTATTTCCAGTCAGAGAAAAAGAAAAGCTGGTAGAAGCATCCATCAGCTGGAGATGAAGTAGATTTGGCACACTCACATTCCTTAGGCTACTTGCTAGCAAATAAGAACAAAATTCAGAGCAGCATACAAAAATTATGTATAATACAAATCTCATTATTTGTATTTATTTAAGAGCTAGTAAACATCTTTTAACAGTGTGTGAAGTGACAATGCCCATGGCCAGGAGATTTCCTAGTTTTATACTCGAATTTGAGATATCGCAATAGCCACTGAAAACTGTGAAATAATCTACATGTTTTCTTCCAAAGGGAATATAGCGATTTAGATGTGTTATATTTTGCAAGTGCCAACAGAATGCTAAAGAATCTTTCAGCTCTTTTCTTAACTCACACTGGATCTCAGATGTGAGCGGCAAGCAATTTTTGATGGTAACCTTTGTTGGAGGCTATTAGAGGTACAGGTGCTGTTTATTTGGCAATGGATGTCAGGAAGGCTCAGGCTGGGAATCAGAGGTCCTGGTAATACAAACCATAATATAAAATCTGAGCTTTCTAAGGAATTACTGACAGTAGCTTATTGTCAGCTTTAAATATTTAATCTAATAAAATCATGAGCCAAAACAAGTCACATGTTTGAGTGCTACTTTGGGGAAATTGTTGCAGTGTCTGTTTTATATGGATGAAGAAACAGGGGTACTGTAAACAGTTTTACAGGATTTTTAAAATTAAATTTGGATTCCACTATCTTTCTAGCTTCAGATTTTTGTGAAATTAATTCTTTGCAAACCCATCAGTTCACTACAAGAAATTGCAGTAAGTCTGATGGCATCATGAAGAGAATAAAAAAGTGCTTATTATGCTTTGTAAGTATCACATACATTTCTAATCATCTACATATATCTGCCTGACAATGCAGAGTTAAATCCTGGAGACTTCTAAAATTAGTATTGACAGAGCTAAATTATATTAAGGAAACACTGAGAAGGGCTATCGGGTAACAAATGGTCCTGCTTGGTTCCATTCAAGCTGGTAAAACAATATTTTGCAGATTCTGTGTGAGAAAATACTGTAGAATAATCTAAACCACAACCAAAGTGCTCAATGACTGTTCAGGCACTTACCACTTTAAAAGAATCATTGCATTCCTCAGGCTGGAATCTCGGGCTGTTGAACCACTAACAGACTTCAAGCCTACACAGGTGAGAGGTTGAATAGCTTGCCAATAATTACAGTAGCCTCATCCACTCCCACTGAACATTTGACTTGCCTTCTTAGCCTGTGCCTGACATACAGCAGCTGGGTCTCTGGCAGGGCTCATGTTCCAGCTGGGAAGGAGCAAACACCAGGCTCACTAGGAGGCAGAAGCTCATAGCCTCAGCCATTTCTCGGCAGAGATTATTCCCTGCAGCCAGATGGTTTAGCTTAACATTGTAGTTGGGTATCAGTTGCAGGCTGGAGGCAATGGTCATATGGACTGGCTTTCTGCTGAGGCAGGGGTCTGCTTGGATGAGTTTTCCTTTTGCTATGTTTTGTTTTCTCAGTCATTTTGTGCTAAGTATCCAACAGTGGAATGAGTTAGAACGGGGAACGTGCTTAACTGCGCTAGTCCTTTTGCTATGCTTGATCCTGCCAGGAAACAGGCTCCAGGTAGAAAGTAGTTGTTTTTTCTCCTTGCACTGTCTCTAACTCCCAGCTGAGAATGGTACGTAACGGTACTGGTGCTGTTCCTCTCCCAGTACAGGTGCTATTCCTCTCCTTGCTTGTGACTGTGGTCCTTTGGTTGGTTTTTTTGGGTGTTTGTTGTGGGTTTTTTTGGTGGGTGAGGGGCAGGGAGGGCAGTGGTCAAGCAAGGAGTGTTACTACCTTACAAAGGTAAGGAAAACTAAGGTAAGACACAACACAGAGAAGCATTCCTTTTGTAATGATGGAATATTAACAAATAAGATTTAATGCGTAACTAAGGAGATTAAGCATTTGTTGGTTAATATCTATTTCTGACCTAGTTGGATCCTTGGGGTAAATCTCAATGTAATGCCTTGTTTAGAGAGGATTCTTCCTGAGATTCTTCAATAAACTAAACCCTTCTTTCATAAGGGTTATTGAAATATATGACTAAAGAGAAGTGAAAACTGCAGATCTGTCATTCTGTTACTGTGAAACAAAATGCATGAAACAAAATTCAAAAGGTCACCAACACACAATTTTCTACCCAAACTTAGCAGTAGAAACCCCCCACCCTGTACGTGTATTAGAAGCATTAAGAAGAATTTTATTTCCCTCCTTTCCCTTTGATGTAGGGTCCAGGCATATCTACAGCCTACACATTCTCTGGAGTGTAGAACGTATCTCTGATTATTAGAGCAATCACATTAAGGAAACAGGAAAGAGGCTTATTCACTGAGTTAGGCCTTTACTTGGTTTCCTTCAATCCTATTTTTTTTCTTCCTTAAAGAATTGTGCTTTGCAGAACCTGTAGGTAACACGTTTCCATGGATAGCTTATGCTAATGTACAGTAGAAGTAAAGCAGGAATAAACTGTAACTGAGAAGCTGCTAATCTGCATTCAATGCATTTAGCTGTGTTGAACAGATGCGTGCAATGAGACTGTCATGGTGACTGAGTCAGCCAGCACTCTTTGAAAAGAAAAGCATCAAAACACCTGAGATGGATACTACTGGTGCTGGTAAAAACGCAAGTTTTCTTGCAAATTCTGAGATGCCAGACAAGCAGACAACTGTTTTCTTTTGTGCCTGCACAAATGCTTCCCTAAGGGAAAGAAGTCACTCTTTTTGTGTCCTGTGTCCTGTATAACTTTAAATATGGACAAGATTATACAAGATTATCATAGAAGATTTTAAATACATACAATCTCAGCGTTGGGTGGGGTGGGGCGGGATGAATTTTACAATTTTTGTTCTTAAAAATAATTACTTAAAACCTTTTATTATGAATAATTAACTGTTAAAATAAGATTTTTTTAAAAAAATCTTTCATCAAGTGTAGTGACAGATGTATCCCTTAAATCTAACTTCAGTGCTGTGGAGAAGGAAGGGCCTAGCCTCAGCAGCAATTCATAACAAAGTACAGTATAACACAAGAGAAGATAGACAAATGAGGAAGAAGAATTGCAAAGAAAAAAAGATACATCCTGCCAAGCAGACGTTGTGTAAAAGGTCAGGAGAGAAAAAAAAAAAGCAGAAATTCAGTGGTAGATAATAGAACAGGAGAATAATTAATTAGGATGAAAGAGAATTAGGGTAAAATCTTAGTTCCACTGGGGGACTGGCTCAACTCCTTATCCAGTGATGCCATTTCTGCATAATACAGAGGATATAGGAAAAGATGACAGACTGGATGTAAAGAAGGTGAGATAAAGAGGGTTTTATTTTTTTTTCCCTCTGGGGTATGTTTGTGATATGAAGTATAGGTATACTCACGTATGGCCTAAAGATGTCTAGCCTTTTTTTTTGGTGGTGTTTTTTTTTTTATTTGTTTTGGGTTTGTTTTTGGGGTTTTTTTGGTTGTTTTTTTTTAAAAAATTCTGGAGGCTGCTGTTAGATTAATCATCAGCCAGTAGCTGCCAATTTACTCTGTAACTCAAGCATATAGGCCAATTTTTATTTCTTCATTTTTTAAATTTCACTTTCTCCTGTCCTTTAACAAAAATGTATAAATTTTGAGTTCACTATTTGTGGGTTTCTTATAATTGTATATGGAATAGAAAGAAAGTCTGAAAATATGTTTAAATTTATTTATCGTCTATGCTTTTCAAAAAATTGTAAATTGGTCCAATGCTATCTTGAAATTGTCTGACATCTTTAAAACTATAACTCTGAGGAACCTTACAAATTCAGGACAGACTATATGAAAAACTGATATGAAGTTTAGAACCAATCATAAGTGATCATGATTTATTGCACCACATCAAAACCAGATAACCGCTAAAATCCATAATTCATTGTAATAGTATCATAGTCAAGCCTGACAAAAAGTCATCATGTTTATACTTTGATAGTTCAGATGAGTAATTTATTGGTTCTAAAAAATAATGTACTGTAAAAATACTCACAGGGCTCTATACTCTGTCAACAATAAACAGCTGTATTATGTATACAGGTCCATGCACTGAAAGTGCCCTTCAAGTAGCCTCCATGAATGTATTAAGGATAATACAGTATCCTGATACGCTAAGCAATCTTACTTGCCATAAACTTTTAATGCACTAACTTTTTAGTAAAATACCATTGAAAATCATCATCAATGCTCCAAGCCAGATTTGTCCTCTCTGGCTCCTGTGCTACCTTTGCCAATACAGGCTACAAACAATGTCCTAAAGTTTTACGCCTATAAAGGAAAGTTAACCTTTTCTCCTAAAATACCAGTAAAGGTTTATTGATCACATTTATAATTTGTAGAATGTTCAGAGAATTTTATTAATAATAAATGAACAAAAGCTAAATTCCAGAAAAAAAGAAGATAATTTTTTATATCTCAGCCTATCCTGAGATGGGGACAATTTATCTTCGTTTTGCTTATCTAAGTAGTAGACAGAAATGGCACAATGTATAGAAAAATCTAGTATTGACAATGGCTTTTGTTCTGCAAACTAGAAACTGATTAAGGAAATACAAATACAGGCTTACAGAAGGTAATAAACCAAGAGAAAAACAAGAGAAGAACAATGTCTCAAGAAATGAAATTTCAATGAGAAAATAACGTTTCTGAGTTACTATGCTTGCATGCTATTACACAGTCTTAAAGATGATTTCTGCTTGATTATCCAGCTGAAATCAAGAAGACCTCTTGTTGTAAGAGTACTTGAAACATTTAATAAAAACTGGAAGTTCTAGCCATGAAATCCTGATTAATGTTGCATTTGAAAAATGACATATTTTTGGCCTATATTTAACTTGTCTCGTATAATTTTTATATTATCCTCATTAGTGTGGTTTATACGCAAATTTGATTGTTTGTCATTTGGCTATTTTTTAAAAAAGATTTTTCCTTTCTGAAATCTCATACACTGTTATCCTGAGCAGTAGCTGCTGTCTTTTACTTTAGAGTTTGTCATCTTTTGGTGATGGATACAATTGGATAAAATTATTTTACGTATAAATATCTGGCTAAAAAATTAGGTGCTTATGACTTACCAAAATCAAACTATTGACCTGTTAAGATCCTTGGCTTTTAGTATATCTTACAGATTTTCACGAGCCTGAGCTTCATCATGTGAAAATGCATATGATGTAACGTTTATTTTTTTAAATGTTAACAGCAAGGATTAAATACTTTCTCCTTGGAACATATGTTGTCAAGAAAAAAAAGATACTACTACATCTAGTAAGCCTAGATAAACTAAAAAGAGCTGAGAAAAGGGTAGCCTTACTAATTTCTCTTTATGAGAGGATTCATCATGTGAAATGTGTAAGTCTGGCTTTCATTTTACTCCAGATACAGGTACTGAGACTTGCCCTTGCAGCAGATGAAGGCTCTGTGTCTTCATATGGTCTCTGCCTTCCTTTCCTTACAACTAAGATTTTTTTTTCCAAATGTAGCCAGAGCTTCAGATGTAGTAATTTCTCATTCTTATTTCATATTTAATCTGCATTATGACGTTAACAAAATAAACCATATATTATATCTATGATGCATAGTTATTTTTTAATTCTTCTAGTGAGTCTAAAACAAAACATCTGTTCCATTTTGAGTAAAAATTAAATTCCTTTTTGTGAACATAAAGTAATTAGTCCAAAAATTTTGTAATGCTTTTATATTCTTTATGTCTCTGATCTAAAATCTTTCTTGAACTGCAGCTCCTCAATGAAATTTAACTGTAACTGTTCTTGCAACAGGTAGGATGTATGATATTGCTAGTAGACATGTATGGGAAAACTGAGACTAACAAGAAACTCTTTCCTATTGCAATTCAGAATATGATTTGTCCACCGAATCATTATTATATCAAGGTGATCAGAATATGATTTGTCCACCGAATCATTATTATATCAAGGTGATCTAGACTCTCTGGTTCCCTTAATTTTCTCTAAACTGTCCCCCGCATATTTGGAATTCTAAATCTTAACCTCTGGTAGCAAAGATTGATTAAAATAGGAAATTATTTTTAAAAATACAAATTTCCAATATCTGAACACTTATTATCTTCAGAATTAATTAGTAAAACTTCACTTCTTTGAAATAATTGCATGAATTGATATATTTTGCATTTCAGTTGTATGTAAGCACTCAGTGGAGACACTTCCTGAACATCAGAAGAACTGTGGAAGAAAGCTGCATAAGCGTTGTGTGGAAACTTTTGTTTTTCTCAACCAATCACCATGTCTATATGAATCTGTAAGTACTCTATTCATTTATTCATAAAACTGAGTGCAAGAGGTTGAACACTATTGTAATATGAGAAATATAAGATGGATTTAATTTCTTGTCTTGTGGGGAAACTTTTGGGTGTCACCTTTACCTTGTATGAGATCACTTTAACCAACCATTCTTCCAAAGTTCTTCCCAGCCTGCATTCAAGCTTTCCTTCTCTTACCTTCATTTTGCCTGAGTAATGTACTTTCATAAATAACTACAAGTTTAAAAATAATAAAATACAGGCAGGCATAATGGATAAGGTTTTGTTCATTAATATATTTGAAGTAGATGAATGTTGCATCTTTAATTTGTGAAGGAAAAGGAGGTATTTCAGCAAAAAGGTAAATTGTAACTACTTTTAGTACAGAGAGCAGACAAAATTTACTTTTAAATTAATTGTACAGAATTAATATTTGAGGAAAATAACAAGAGTAAAAATTGAAGGAAGATTAGGTCTGGGGGAATAGGAAAGAAATGGCTCTGGGGAGAAAGTAAGAAATTAGACAACTAACATGTGTGATACATCTGAAAGCTGAGAACAACAGTCATTTGCCGGATATCTGCACCACCCTCCACTTGTTTTTTCTTTCGGGTGGAAGTTTGCACATGTTGAATTTGCTTCTGTATGAATTACAGAAGGTTAAAATTCAGGTATAGTTCAATCATCCTCTTTTTCCCATAGGTTTCCAGTTTTATCTGCAGTGATGCCCGATCTCCGAGTTTGACATTTGCAATCTAGTTAGTACTGTGTATAACCTATTGCATGTTTTGTTTTCACTTAATTTGGGCATAGATAAACTGAATTTATACTTAGTATGTAGTGAATACGCTCATTTGAAAGCGTATCTGACAAAATGTAGTTACTTGTATCAGATGCATTTTGGACTCTTGGCATTGCCTATGAAGTGATAAAGAAATGAGTTGCCTTAGTAATTATTACAGATGCCATATGTGGACACGGTTGAGATTTAGCAGATTTACTGTGGATGGGTAACTACAGGTTTATAGTATTTAGAGCTATGATTATTATTTTTTTTTTTACTTCTTGTTATTCGGTTTCCTGAAAATTCCCATTTCATCAGGAAAGAAGCTTTTCAGAAACAATAGTTAAAAAAAAAATAGATGTTTTTGGCACCTTCTTGGCAATCGTGTTTTGTAATTTAAATATTCAGTATTCATACTGACTACTCATTCAATATTCAATCTAAAATATATAAAAAAATTATTAGTTTGTGTTTAAAGCCACTTTTTTTTAAATTGTTTGGATATTTTAATAAAGTTTCTTCTTAAAGTCAAGGAAATTGTTTTTGTAATCACTGGTGATATAATTCTAGTTTTCCTGAGAAAGGTGGTGGGAAAGATGGGCTTGAGAAAAATGGGGTTTTTATCTGACAGTAGGATAGATGTTTAAGCTGCGTAGGTGCATCTTCTGATCTCATAGAAGACTTGTGGACTTGAGCTAGTATATCAATTTATTAGCCCAGCTCTCTGCTTCCTAAGCAAAAATTTTCCTTAATTCATTAGTGCTGGTATTTTTGAAAGAGGAACCAGAAGCCTTTATGATGATAAAGCTTGAAGGGACACAACACAGAACTTAAAAAATGCTTTTTTTAAAACAATCATTTAAAAAATGATATTATATCTTCATTTGAAATGTAGACATCCTGTCTTCAAGGTAAATGGTTACAAATAGTGAAAAATTCTACGGAATTATTTTTTTGCCTTTTCAAGTACAATACCCGCTGCATTCTAATAATTTATTCTTTTCTTTTCTTTTTTTTTTTTTTTCAAATATTCCGTTTTCTTTTTAATTAAAATTGTCTTTATTAGGGGTAAATACAACTCTGCTAATTACGCTTGAGCATTTTCTTAGAACTTCACAATGCTTTAATTCTCAAGAAAATCTATACACACCTAAATATTGCCTGCTGTAATTTGAGTGGCAGAAAGGGTAGGGATCACAGAAACCATACTCACAAATGAGTTAGCCAAAAAAGATTGTTAGACTTAAGAGTGGGACTTAATACGCTGTAAAGATTGTGCTATGTGATGTATTACAATGCTTTTCATGCTTACGATTATAGTCTGTATTAAAATGGAAAGAAATACTTTAGATCACAGTTGTTTATAAATGGTCACAATGAGATAATAGTAAATACAAGACTTTTTCCAACAAATGACTGAGTTTGAATTTTTATCCTGTAAAAAAGAATATGCTTTGTGTGACTTAGTTTATGCTCTAATAAGAGTAGCACTTACACCAAGTACACTGTGCTAAAATAAAAATAACAGTACAGGAAAAAAATGCATTCAGGAAATAAAATAGTTTATTATTCTCGTTATATTTTCTCTAAGTTCAAAATGTTACGAAGGATATCATGAAAGTGTGTTGATGATGTCTTGGTAGGGGTTTAAAAAAGCAATTGTCAATAGCATATCTGCAGCTTTCTAACAGGAGCCTGGGTGAACTTCAAACTTTGCAAGGCTGAGCCAGCAGACTGTATAGAAATCTAAACAACTGTTTGAATTGCTGATTTATTTTTTTAAAGATCTGCAAATTCCAGTGCCTGCTTCTAGAACTCATCTTCCTCTGAATTCAGCAACCCACAAAGGCTGAGAACTGCATAAGAAAGAACTGTTACGCAGTTTCTTTGTTAGCAGCCTTCCAATGTCATGAGAAGGGACATTTTATCATTTAGAAAGAATTCACTGTATAACTTTACAGACTGGTTCAAATTAGATATGGATCCTATTGACACTTGGAGATAAGGTGGGGCAGCAAGAAAACTGCTTTCTATAATATGTTAATTGTTTGCAATTCAAAAAACGGCAAGCCCATTGCAATGTTCTTAAGGAGAAACATCCAGTCATTCCACCTTACAACCATATTTCTATAGGTTCGGTTTTCTTATTATTCTGCTCAGAAGAGCATATGTTACTATTTGTTCAGTTGTAATTTTACTTTTTATTGTTAAATATATTCTTGTATTAAATCATCCATAATAGATCACGTTTAGACATAGGTGTTCATTATTTATGCAATTTTAATTACCACTTTTAAAGTTTGGAGAGAAAAGTTTAATATGAAAGTTAAAATTATGAAACAGTAGATAATTGATGGGAAATCCTGAGGAAATCTTCAAGAAAAAATGTTTAGGAGGGATGGTGTTTAAAAAAAAAAAAAAGGGTGAAGTGTATAAACTTCTTAAACTTCTTGTATGCCACACCACGGAAGTATGGATCTGACCCATGTTTAGGGCCAGACACTGTCATCTCTGAGGTACAGAGTATTTCCTCCAGCAAAGAGTATCCAAATACTAAGTTGGAATTGTACATCCACAATAAACATTATAATAACACCAAAGTATCTATTTACAGGTGGCTGGCTGTAATCACATGTAACTATCATAATAAATGTCAACTTAGGATAGCTCAGGTGAGGCTTCTTTCCTTACTCTTTCTCCTTGTTTACCTTTGCTTCCACATGTCACAAGACCTCTTTTAAGAATTAAGAATAATGAATGAAAATAAAGAGATACTATATACAGATAGTGCTAAGCCGTCCTTGGCTGAATTGCATGTATCAGCTTAAAACTGTTGTGTTATATATAAATAAACAACTGTAGTTAGGAGTAGAGATTCATTGTATTAGTTTTGTGAAAATGAAGACATTTTCTCTAAGGGTTTATAATCTTATCTGAAATAACTCTCTGAGTAAAAGTAGGACAGACAGTAAGCCAAGAGGAAAACATGCAGGCAGGCTACTTAAGAGACACAACTTAATAGAGGCAGTTTGTCTAATATGTATTTACCTTTCTAAATACATAGTATTGACTAAATAAGAATGCTACCCACTTTATTAGTGGTAAGGAACTCAGTATCTCTTAGACATCAGGAAACAAGTGGGAGCTGAGGAGACAGCTACCATCTTCAGTTCCATTCATGTATAAACTGCACAAAAAATGTTAAAAGTTAAAACCTTTAGCAGAGAACTAGCTGCATGAGGTTACCAAGTAGCCTTGTTCTTAAAGTGTTCCCATCATTGTGTTTATCTTTCTTTGTCAAAAATGCAAATATATAAACCTCAAAGTCTTGAAGAGACAGAAAAAAAGGTTTTCTTCCTACTTTAGATTAAAATGTGCTCTTTCTGAAGTCTTTCTTCTGGTAGAGTGTAAATTGGTACACTATTAGCTTTTGTGTTGTCACCAAGAGTATGAAAGGTCCTAAGCGACAAGTATTTTACATTCATTGAGTGCTGAAAATGGAAAAGTAAAGGTTGTTGATGCAGAAAATATATAAAATTTCAATTATATTGTGTCCGTCCCATTTCCTCCCCCCAAACACTGGTGTGTGCATACTTCATCAGTAACTGTTAGGCAGCAGCTCTGACTTTGTGTGTCGCCTTTGGGGACACCAGGCCCAGAACCCCCAGCTGCCAGCAGGTCAGTGTGTACATGCTGATGGCGGAGCCCACACAGGACGGACTGTATCCTAAATAGCCCAGAACTCAGAAAAGCCTAATGCCATCAGTCAGTGTAATTAGCATGGTACCTGTTTCCATTTTACTTCATACGTTTAACAAGCTGTGTCAGACCACTTGTTGAGTCTTTGCAGCAAAAGGCATCTGTCTGCTAAGCACAGCTGAATACAAAATGTATTAGTTGAAGTGAGCTGTAGGAAGAGTCTGTGCCTTGTAGATATCTCTGGTCAGCGTCTGCGGGTGAGACCTCCCCTGGAAATCTTGCTTCACAGGTACCTCAAAATCAGGCAAAACAGGAGGAAGAGTCAGCACAAGTGACCTTCACTGAAATAATCTCCTGAGCAGCTGTTTCTTCACCCATAGAGAGCCCTGAGTGAAGATGCAAAATAACAGCTGAAACCTGGCATGTAGTCACGCAGCCACCAGGGAGGATGGCTGTGCCACACTCAGCTGTTTTGCAAAATATTTGAGGTTAAGAGTTGATAAACCATGATGCTTTGTTATAACTATTTCTTTCATAGGTATATAAAATATGACCTGGTCTAGATCTAGACCTTTGAGTAAAGATTAATTTTTCAAAGGTGCAGATTGGGACACCCACAATTAAGACAAAAAGAACTTTCTACAGAAATTATTAGCAAAAAATTTTCAAATTCCAAGGCCAATAGTTTTATAAGTTCAAACTATTCAGATTGTTCCTTGATTTGGCAAAGGCTTTGCAGGGGGCAAACTCCAGCTAAAATTTCTACCAGGTAAGTGGTATCTTGACTACATCTGCCCACCTCTTCACTCATTAGGTGATTCTAGGATGGACTGGGAAAACAAACCAAATACAGTGGTTACGGTAGAGGATTGTCCAAAAGCTCTCAACTACATCTGCTCATTTCTATTGGTTTAGTTATGCACAGGGAAAAAACCAAAGAAGTACAGATGAACTTCTGACAAGTACATCCCTATAATGCATTTGAGGCAGGAAGCCAGAAGGTGATATTAATTTAAGTTTAACAACAGGTAAATTGGCTTGAAATGTGGAAAACATCATAGTACTGTCCTGGGGTGATAGGGCTGACAAAGCTATTGGCAGCTCATTGCAACCATCTAAGTTGTAAACAATAAGTAATGAAAACAATAACCCTGAGTGGACTGAGATGCATCTGCAGATGTCCCTGAAGTTCATGGTGCCAGTCACATAGTGGAGGCCTTAACTAGTGTGTGTTTCTGTACAGATCATATGTGTGTGCATGTGATACATTAGAAACTGGACTTCAGCTACAGCATCCGAAAACGACTTCTCAGTAAGTGGTGTGATTCTGTTCTTGTGCCTCTCTTACTCCTGAATTCCCGTCTGACAAGCCTGAAGTGTTACAGATTTAGGAAATGAGATGACCTAGTTATACTAACTTACTGGTAAGAGTACAAAAAATTTAAAAGCAATATTACTGTAATAAATAAGGTTTTGGCATTCTGTATTCTGATCTTTGGATAAGGTAAATTAGTATCACTTCTTGTTTAAAAATTAAAATGCTGGAAGAAAATTGTGTTTATTGTGTTAAATATGTAACTAAAGGCTTTAAATGTAAAGCCATTAGCTCATATTTCAATTAAGTTACAGTAACATTCGTTTTAGCTTGGCTAAAATCATGTCTCTAAATTAATGCTATTCTTCCTACTTTTAATATTGTCATTAAGTCAGAAAAAAACAACATTTACCTTTTACTGATTTATACATACAACCTCCATAATATTGTACAAAGCCTGACAAACTGGATTTCTCATAAATGTAAGCAAATACATAAGTATCAATAATTTGAAATAGTATATAATCATAAAATACAAACTGTGCTGCAGAGGAAAAGTTTGTGACAACATTAGTAATTTTGATTACTATAAACAATACAGAAAGTCTGTCATGACTCCTGAATGTAGCACAAAATACACTGCATGCAAAAAAGATTTCAGTAAGTGGAAGAGGAATTGAATATCAAGAAAAAATAGATTTTCCGTAATTAGCTACGATGATAATGTAGACAGAAAAAGCATCATGTGTTTCAAAAGTCATGTGCAGTTCTGCCAAAGCAGACACTGACGTAAACATCAATCAGTATAGTCTGTCACATAGCAATGATAAGAAGGTTTGTTTTTTTTTCTTTTCCTAGAACTAAGCAAGGACCCTTTTAAGGAAGAAAGGAAAATACTCATCTTTAAACACTGCGACATTAAGGGCTAAAACTTTTGGTTTCCTACCTTTGTTCTTGAAACACATTCAGGACCTCTGTTGCTTTAAGACTTTTGGGTTTGTTTTTAAGGTACTGCTTGCAATGGAAGTTAGGTATTAAAATAGCTTTGAGGAGCTAGGCAAAAGTACCAAAATTCCTTTGATGTGCTGGTCTGTTCCCTACTTTTTAGTTTGATTGTGTAGCTGCTGGCAGTAAACTCCTCGTTTCTCCAGCTGATGTGATCTTAAAGAAGTAACACTGTCTGAGTGTGTACAGGTGGGTGATACAGTAAGAGTTGTTGTTTTATTTATTTTATTGTCTTGCAGCAACATTTCTGGATTTTGTCAAAAGCTCTATTCTTCTGTCCATTTTCTGTTAAGGTAGGTTTATAAGACTGCCATTGTTGCATATGACCCACAACTTGCACAATAAGCAGAACAGTTATTATGAAAAGATCCCTGGAGAGAAAACACCTTTTTACTTGTCAAAAATGAGTCAAAATGCCAAGTTCTCAGCTTCTTTCAGGATCCAGAAAGTGCAGACATCATAACTAATTTCCCTTCTACGTTCCTAAATTATTTGAGTATGAAAGGGAACAAAAAAATCAAAAGGAATTCAACGAAAATATGCTTCTACCTGCAAAATACTGTTATTGTTTTAGTAAAATAGTAAAATAAAAATGCAAAAATGCAGAGACTGTAACATGTTCTCTATAAGCACTGAATAAATCAGTAAACAGGATTATGGTAATCTATTTTTTTTTAAAAAGATGTAATTTATTTTAGGCAAGATTTTGTACCCTCTAAATAAATTGTACAATTATAAAAATTATAAACATCTAATATATTTTATTGTATTTTCACTGGATATTTCTGTAGACAAATGGAGATGACTAATAGTAAAAAACTATCATGATAATGCCAAAAAATATGAAAAATCGTCATTCCTCTGTACATAGTACAATAGTAAGTAGAATAACAAAAGTAAGTGGTTTGCTCAGGCAAAAAAAAAATGTCTGTGGAAAAATATAGGCACTAAGTATTGTTATTATATGCACACGCTAAAAATACAGAGATATCTGAATGTCTTTGGTTTACCTAATATCAAGGTATTTAGAATCCTAATGCACATGCCTATTAAACTGACAGTAATGTTATTAAATATGAATGTTCTTATGGCCCAAATTAATATCTTTTTTTTTTTCCATCTGTTTTGCTTGCTAAAAATAAGTGAAAAAAAATGAGACATATAATTTAGCTACAATCCCAAATTGCTCTGGAATGAGAAAGTTCAGACATAATGTAGGGACACATTTGGCCACTTCAGCATTGACTGACAGAGTGTGTGCCTGAAAAAGAGCCTATGAACACCATGGGTTACTGCTTCTGTTGTAACACTGTTCTGCTGAAGACATTCAGGAAAGCCATCATGGGCTACCTGCTGCTATGTAATTTTGTTTTATTTTGGCGTACAGAAGTGAGAAGATTTCCATGGGACAAAAAGAGAGCTCGTAGCTGACTGTGACTGACAGCACAAAACATTGAAACAATAATCCACTGAGATCATTTATGTAAAAAAAGGAACCCAGAGATATTCAGCCCCTGAGGCTTCTCTTGTAAGAGGCTATTATTATTTGTATTGATTTTGGTATGCAAGTTCTCTTTCCTTCTCTCTCCTGGCCCACAGTGCAAACTGTAAATAATAAACTAAAAAAGTCTTGCCCTGAAACTGTCACTACCTTCGCAGCACATTCATTTGTGCACATCCAGTCATAAAACCAGAAAAATCATGGGGAAAATGGGCAGGCTGAATAAAGCCCTTTCTCCACAATCAAAGAACACACTTTCCAGCATTCTTAGCTTCCACCAAGACCTCCTTATACACTACTGACACAATAGTACTTAAATAAAACATGAAAATGTCCTTTCTTGATGATAGTTCTGCTTGACTACTGATACTTTGATCGGATACTTTTTTGTGTCCACTAATACGTCAGGCAATATCATATTACTAAATCCCAATATTGCCCAAGCTACTGTGCATCTCGGAAATTGAGATGATTACTTGTTCTCACCCAGGACACAGGAATTAGCATCAGTAGACATGACATTTCCCCCTATTTGTCTGCTTCTAATAATATTTGAATAGAATTATAGGAATGATGGGAAATTTCATAGCTGAAATATTGGCTTCATTCAACTTCATTTGAATGTTGTCATTAACTTTAAGGATGATAGCATTTCAATTCGACGGTATCAGGGATCTAATCCATGCATATTTCACTTTCCTGTATATTTCCTCATCCTTTTCATTTCTGCTGTTAATGTGTAAAACGATATGTCTACCACAATGTAATTGAGAATGTGATGGGTTTGGGTAGGGTATGATGTAATCCAAGGATAAGATCTTCCTAGTAAACATCTCTGCTAAAATACAGAACTATGTAATATGGTGCAAAGATTAAGGAGTTTTGCAGTTGGTTTGACCCCAGTCTGCAGCTAAGCCCCTGTGAGCTGCTCACTCCCTCCCCGTTTTATTCCTAGGAGAGATGTTATATGGCATGGGCTAGCTCTTTGCCCAGTTCAGCTCAGCTCTCCCAGATGTGTCCCCACCCAACCTCTTCCACACCAGCAGCCTGCTTGCTGGGGGGGCACAGTGAGAAACAGAGGTCTTGATGCTGTGTGAGCGCTGTTCAGCAACAGTTAAGACATTGGGGTATTATCAGTGCTGTTATAGCCACAAATGTAAAATAAAAAGCACCATATGGATTACTATGAAGAAAATGAACTCCATCCCAGCCAGACCCAGTATGCTTGGCATCTATCAAACTTTTACTTATAAAAAGCAAAGGTGTAACAAAAGCATTTATGTGAATCAAGCAATGGCATTTTAACCATCCCAACATCCAGTTTCTGTCAAAATAAGATTAAAGAACTTTGTGAATGAAAAGCCTGCACACAGTATATTCCAGCGATCCTACTGCAAAGACCTCAAAAAATAGTGGGATAATGGTGGAAGACTGATAAGAAAATGCAAGTCAGACTGGGGAATGACAGGATTTATTCTATTTCTGTTTTGAGCAGGGGAGGTATAGTGTCCTGATATGCCTTAGATGCTGATCCTTCACAGATTCTTGCAAAATGGCAAGAGGTGAGAGAGTGGAGAGACTAAACATTTCTAGCCCACATAAAAATTTGGTTATTGAGTGTGAAGAATTGGGTGGGGTTTTTTGTCAGAAAAATTAACATTTCTTAGTGCCAAACTTTCTATCTTTGCTGTCTGGGGTGTACAGATGTGACCTGCTTTTTTATTTCAGTCAGGAACCTGTGATAAATAACAGCCATTGTGAGCATGTGCTGAATCCTGGAGATACTGCTGAAAGCATTCAGTAATTTCTCTGATACTAGTGTGGCATCTGTGTGGTGTTAGAAATGTGGCAATAAACCAAACAACCAAATAATCAGAAATGCTTTTGAAATGTTCTGGCTTGAGTTGGATGTTACACTAGGGGTCAAATTCACCCTTTTCAGTGTCTTCTTGGCAATATTATCATTTGGGTGAAATATTAAAGTTACAAGGAGATGTGGCCACAATAGAGACCTGAATGAAAATGAGTGTAGCCTGTTTCTTTCTCTGTTCCAGTTGGCTGGTTCATATAGTCCTTTACTTTCTTGCTATAGTTCAGAAAAACCCTCTGAAGTGTGCAATTAAGACTTGTTTCACAGTTATTTTCTATACAAAGTCCACCTGATTGAAGATTGTATTAACCAAATTGTGTTAGGCATAACTATAGCACAATAACTCATTTCACTTACAGGCTAGCTAGCTCAGAAAATTTTTCACAACATCTTTAGGACCATACAAATGTAAGGGTGTAGTGAGCTACCAGAGGCTGACTTAACTGGTTGCAGTGCATTTGAAATGTGATGTAGGATGATTTAATCAACCTATGACACTAATGGAGTTAAGCACTCTGTCCACTAGAAAATGGTATAATCTTTCATTGAGTTCCTAAGTGCCTGTTTATGGTTCTTTTGAAAGTGCCGTATTACTAATCGTATATTGCCATCCATCGCAGAGACTACAGAAATTAAAATAGCTACTGAAAAGCATGAGAGATGTGTCAGATGCCATAAGATAAATATAATTTCAAGGGTGATAGATATTAACTGTTTTTAAAAAATCCATAATCTGTGAAGTGTCAAGTATTCATACTGAAATGAATGAAAACAAAGATGCATATATTCTATATTTTTCTTGTTGAAGAAGGGATCACAATAACTTTTTTCTTTAAATTTTAATACCAATAATCAGTGATTTCTGCTGATATTTTGTGGGAATGAGAGCTTCCTAGGTCAAACTGTTTGTGCTCCAAGTTATGGAATTGGAAAAATATGTAACACAGCAATAAATCTCTCATTTTCCACTTAAAACAATCAGGTATCTGCATCTGTGTGGACTGGACTATAATGCCATTGTGAGGAACCAAACACACTGAATCTCTGCTGTCTTTAGCTATCATTTCACTCACCCACTGTCAGCTTTGGAAAACTTTCTTTGCAACCGTCTGTCTTTAAAATGTTTAGCATCTAAATTGCAAGCAAATGTCCTTTTGTAAGAACTTTTTGGGAAATTTATATTAACAGCTCATAGGCAGCTAACTTACCTTTGCTGTGCCCTGTTGTTATTTATTTTGCATTAGCAGCAAAAGCAACTTCAGGAAATAGTTGTTTCTGAAGTATGCATAACAAAGTGATGCTCAAGGAATGCATGATTTGAGTGCTTATTTCCTGATAACCTGGAGACAAAAGGAAAGTGCCTAGAAAGGCAGCTGAGTGGAGGTTGTGGACATAAGCACTGGACATGTGCAATTACATAGTGCCAAAAGTTTGGAAATGATTCACTAGAAACATTCCATGACCAGTATCACAAGCATAAATGTTAGTGGTTCAGAAAAAAAAAACCAACCAAAACAACATCACAGACAAACAAAAATCATTCCCCTCACCAAAAAAAAAACCAAAAAACCCAAAAAACAACAAACCAAACAAACACCCCCAAAAACCCCCAAAACCCCCACCAACCCAAGACCAACCAACTAACCAGATCAGAATGTATTTAAACAGTACCTAATTAGCACTTCCAGTTCCTGATTTCTTAGAAATTGTTCAAGATGGAGATTGTCTCTCCTAAGTCCTGTTTACTTTTCTCAAATCCAGAACTGTTGCTTTGTTTCAAGTTTGTAGAATTTACTGCAGAAGTCACTGTGCAATTTCTTTACATTTGTCCAGAAGCTTAAAGGTTTATTTCTGGGCACACTGAGACATACCTTAGATTTGCTTGTGATGATCAGGTCACCACAGGTATATCATGCTTAACTCTCATTCATCTCTCTCTATGCCTAAGTTAATATTAACTGAATGGCTTAATCAATAGAACATTAATTGAATAACAGGAGCGTATTAATCTCAGACCTCTTTACTTCTGAATAATTTAGCCTGAAAGTTAGATTACTTTCCTGTGAGGTATGAAATATCTCATCAGACAAAGAAGCAGCTCTAGCTTTCACCTTTGGAAACAACAAATACTATTTGGGGCTTCACTATCCCCACAGTCATCTTCTGGTCATATTTTGAAAGAAATATCTGATGTTTCTTGCTGTCTTTATGAAGGAAAATGCAAAGATTCCTACCACTAGGTGAAGTCACCTAATTCCCAGAGGGGAGTGGAATTTGATATGAACTTAGAGTGCTTTGTGTTGGTTTCCTTGGGCTCATCATTTTGGCTTGATCCTTTCCTATAACTACTTTTCTGCTGTAGAGGCCAGGATATACTCCAGCACCCATATGAATTTATTTCAGAGAGGTTATAGCCCACTATGTATAAAGCAGAGGCAAGAAGATTTGTCTCTTCTGGTCTGGTCAATGACCCAGCATTTAAACCAAAAGATTCTCAAATCACATACCAAGTTTCTAAAGTGATTCCATTAACAAGTTATTAATGTGGATATTGTCTGTGAAATACAGCATTATTCTAACAGTTGTGTCCATAAAGAGAAGAGCTGTCAACTAAAAATACGATGCAGGCTTTTGGCAATGAGTTTTGTTCACATTCTGTTTAACACCTAATACATGTGGAAGAAACTGGATCCTTTCATTGATATGCCACAACTGGAAGAGGACAAGAGGCAAAATCTGTTTGATAACTTATTTGTCATACATCATTCATTCTGCTGTAGATCAGTGAGAGAGTCAGGGAGAAGGAACAAGAAATAACTTCTACATTCATACATTCTCTGTAGAGTGGTGATTCCAGATATATGACTAGTGCTGTTCTGCTGCTATATTTTTTAAGTAGCAATATGCTAGGTCGCTCTGTTGGTCAGCTGCGTTCACGTACCAGAGAGTGTGTGGCATATTATGTATCTCATTCTGTTATTTCAAATGACAAAGCCTAATTTAATTGTAAGTACCCCTGGGATTTATGGGGAAGTCGAAGCTCAATTTTTAAAAACTTTAATATGGTTGCTGTAAAACTTAATTGTACTGTCTGGCTCTTTTAGTGGCAACTTCTAATTAATCTAAAGTGTGGAAAGGAAATGGAAGACTAATTTTTTAAAAAAATTACTTCCTTTTGTTCCTGTCTACTTCTTAATTTGAATATAACCTAATGAAGCAATCTAAGTTCAAAGCTTAGCCTGACTATTTTTTGCAAGTGGTTAATGTAACAACTGATTTTAGTCTTGTAACTATTTTATGTGCACTGTAACATAGCTAAAACTATTGATTTAGTCAATAAACACTTACTCATGTCCAAACCAACCCTAATTGGATGGACATAAAATAAAGTGTAATACAATAATTATTTGATTGCCTATAAGAATAGCTAAACACATGAACTAAAGTTGCTGTTTTCCTCTGGGAAAGTACTGTCTGTACAACTATCTTTGTCTGAAGTGTCTGGCATTTGCTAAAACTGGGAAGGGATAAGGTATGGAAAATTAATGGTCTGTTTTGTAGTTCTTTTGTGGTCTTAGATATTCCTACAAACAAGCAAAATTTCTTCCTATCTAATGAAGGTAATTTAACTGCACAATAGCTGCACAAAGTTCCTTCAGTCTCCAAACTGTATTCTGACTCTCAAACCCAGACAGGCATGTATACCTGGGACACAGTGTTCTGTTTGCACCGGTACTGCCTACAGTGAATCAGCATGAAAACTACCTGATGGAATTCGTATGATTGTTTTAAACTCTGTATTTTGGGGAATGCGATCAACTTACCTCCCCTCTGCTAAACTCCTCACGGTCAAGCTCTTATGAGTTTTCAAAGGTGGGCACTGCAGAACTTAATAGGAGAAAATAAACTGCTGGACAGGCCTTCACTAGCTAGAAATTTTTAGTAAGAAATACAGTGATATGTTTATGCTGCTTGCAGCAACTCCACATAGGCAGTCGTCTCAGAGATGACTGACATCTCTGCCAAAAGAAAAAGAATTTCCTTTTGTTCTTATCCCTGCCTCCTATTAAAGGTGAAAGAGGTGAAAAAGGTGAAAGGATGAAAGATCTCATTACTTCCAAACTGTCTTTCTTTGCCATATGGAGGGTAGAGAAAAAAAAATAATTATTTTCTCTTTTTCTTCTCTAAATGGAAAGGAATGAAACCATGTTTTCCCATACGGACTTTAATCTCTGCTACTGTAGTGCACATAACACTATTTGAAACAGAAATAATAGAATCCAATAATCCAGTAAGAGATCAGCTATGCCGAAACCTCAGGTTTGGGCTTGTGGGCAAGGTGTTTCCTCGCATTTGAAAGAGATTCAGTGTGTGTGCAGGGGTAGATGACACCAAGGTTGGGGAGTGCTGTATAGCATTGATTGTTTTGGGGATTTGGAGGGTATAAAAGTGGAGTCAGAAAGCTTTGGAAAACTGTGCAGTTTTAACAGCTTTTTGAGGTCAGGCCCACTTTTCCTGCTGTTTTTGGTCATGAACTGAATTGCACCTATACCCATCTCTCTCTGTGACCCCTTCTGTAACCGCGGCCACACTCTCCACAGGGTGCAGCTGCCTGTGACGACCGAGATTGGATATGGCTCAGCTTCATAACCTTGGCTCAGACCTCTGAGGAAACTGCTAACTTGCGAGGAAGTCTGCAGAGTAGAGGTATGCAAGATAAGAAAGGTAAAACTGCAGAGAGAGTGGGATTGTTGGGACTGGATCATTAGTAGCTCAGGGTTTCAAGAGGAAGAACATCAGCATGAAATGGTATAAAATCCTGAAGGAAAAAACTAGAGTCAGTGAAAAAGTATCTGTTTCAGGGGCAATGGAAGCTGGCTCTTCCTCTCCAGGCTGGTGCCTGCCTGGCCAGCGGAGGCTCTGAGTGTCTTATCATGCCAGAGTGTATATTAATACTTAGTCTAGTAGCTTGTTTAATCCTAGATATCTCTGTGTGCATCAGCCAATAAATAACTGCATTATACTTTTAAGCTATATATATCTTGCTGGCAGATGCTCTTTGTGCAGGGCTAGAAATGCCTGAAAAATGACCCAAGCAAGGAGGGTAACACACCTAGGCAAAACGTTCCTTCTCCTATGAAAGAAGAGATTAGTGTGTATGACAAGAAAGTTCTGTATTTAGAGTAGAACATTTGCTGTAACCTCAGATTATTGCTTTTCCCTGTGATGATTCCATTTCCCTACTGATGCTGGAAGTGAAGCTATTGGAGTGACTGATGTGTGTAATTTGTGACTGGATAGTTCTGCTGTATATACATGCACTTACATATGGTCACTTAACAACTGAAGGACCAAAAATACCTACAATACATCAAAGTAATTCTGAACCCTGGCTAATACAAACCTATAACAGGTAAGAAGTTCAGAGCTGAAACCAAAATTTAAGGTTTTAGTGATCTTGCTGTTTCTAGGTATTGCAATACTTTACCTAAGGTAAGTATCACTGTAGAAGAGTTTATGATGTAGCGTTAGATAAGAATGGCTTTTCCATTTTAGCCCTGAATTGCTAGGTTCTCCAGAAATGCATGTGGATGCTTTTTTCTCCTTAATTAAGACATACACAAAAGAAGTATGAAGAAATATTGACGAGATATTAAGAAGTGCAAAACAATTTTCCCTAAATAAACTCGGGGGCTGTAACCCCCCTGAAATTTGTGTCACAGTATACAAAGCATATTTTTACCATCTATAGGAACACATTGTGTTTTGATATATTTTACGACTCCATAGAACAGCATTACTCTGAAGTCACACACAATCTCATTTCAAAAGCAACTTCGATTTTTTTTAACCCAAATTAAAATACTCTAAAGAGGGAAATTGTTCAATATGTTCTTAGCTTATTAAATTGGATCATAATTTGTTATCTCAAGACAGGCAGCTAGAAATACACAAACTCACTATTGTGGAGATAAATTTAGATTATACATTTTAGGAGAACTATTCTAATTTTAGCAGTTCTACACAGGCAGCTATCCCAGTGCCCTAGGGCTAGAGTTTTATCTTAAATTCTAGAAGGCAAGGTAGATAAAATGTCTTACAAAAAATTGTAGTGAATTCTTTCTGATCTCTTGAGCTAAGTCAATTTAAAATTAATTAAATTGTCCATTAAAAATGTTTTCCTTTGGATTTGGACCTGCAGGAGAACTTCACTCAGTGTTCATTTTGGTTATGGGTGACCCAGCACCTTCTCAGATTAATGCAAATATACCAACAGCTCAAGACATTAAAAATGACCTGATTTCTTTTCTCTGCCTGAAAATTAAATGTAACTTGTGAGTGTGTGCTCTAAAAATGTATCTTATGTAAAATGCTGGACAGAAGATTGTATTTATTCACAGGTTTCTTATCTTTAGATCATTTGGATAAGAAGTGAGTTACCTGTATTGCACCTGAATGGAGCTCATGTTTGTGGGTTATTTGAGTTATTTTTGTAAACTGAATAATCAAATTAATCTAAAACATAAAAGAAAATAGAATTCTTATTATGTCCACCTTAATACTTGCCAAGAATGCAGCTGCTATCTTAATGAAAATAGACTGTGATTTAAAGTTGCTGTAATTTCATAATTATTGTGTTTTTTCAGTAGTAATGGGTAGGTATGGGATGTTTAAATAATTATTGAAGCATTCATTACTGTTACTATCATGCTTTACCTCCTGTTTTTAAGTAGCACTGTTTCAACTACTGCATAAGTCTCATAGACACCCAGCATTAGTCAAGCATTTTGTTGCCAAGCAACATTTAGTCTACGTTTTGAAGTGTTCGTTCCATTTGACACACATCACTCAGTTATTTTCCTAAACAGACTGATGTGACCTTCATTTTTACATTTTAATACAACTGATTATCAATGGCATTGACTGGCATAGATTGCATTGATGCTGGAAACTAAAAGATGTTTGGTGAAAGCAGAAACAACATGAGTGAAGTTTCGCTTTGTGTCATATTGAAGCTCCTGGTCACGTTTTCTGTTTTTATGAATATTAAGTTACAGATATTTAAAGTGGTTAGATTTCCTAAAAAATACTTTGACTTTTGAGACCTGACAGGAATTTAGGCACTGTGCATACTGGGTTCAAATGTGCTTTCAAAAGAAATGCTTGCACTAGTAGTCAGTGTTTCACTGAAATAAATGAGTAGCAAATTGTGATTTATGCTATGGAATACATGATGAAATTTTAAAAAAAGGGAGACAACCCCCCTAATATCCAAATGGAAATGTGAAAAAAGTTACAGGAAATTCTACACATCGTATTTAAGATTTGGAAAAGTTTCAGTGTACCTACTTTAAATCTACAATGTTGTGTCAGACCCTTTTGACAACAGAACGTACACAATAGTTTCAAATAACACAACATAGTTTGACAAAAGAAGCACACTCCTAGAATCCCAAGAGGAGCAACAGAACTGTGATTCCTGTCTTGAATATCTAACAGGCAAGACAAATGATTGGATGATCTGGGTAGTGACTCTGAGTGACTGATCTTGTAGCTGACCTCTGATCCCACAGCAGACCCTGCTCTGAGCATGAGGTTGAACTACATGCCTCCCAAGGTCCCTTCCAACCTCAACAGTTCTATGATTCTATGCATATAGAACTGGGGGCTTCAGCTACTTCCACATGCTCATCACTTATCAGCTCTGGATTTCTTGCTTGGTCACTCAATAGCATGAGATGCTCTGCAGTATTTCAGTCAGGTTTCATTTTCACTACCTGCAGTAACTTTCTAGCATCAGCAAACTTACTTTGCAATTCATCTCCTTCCCTAGATAATTTATGAATATGCTAAACAGCATATGTCCCTGCACAATTCTAGTGGGAGTGTACTGGTGATCTCTTTACCAAAAAACCCCTCTTTATTTGGTATGATGTATTGTGAGTGAAAATAAGCCAAGAAACTACACCAAAAACCTGTCAAAAGACAGTGAGCTGAGAAAAAGCAGCAAACACATCTTCGTCTGGAATGTCACCAATTCTCAGTTTCAGTGCTGTTAGAAAGTGAATCTGATTTTAAGGGAAGTGACTTTTATTCAGCATTGAAGTATTTCAATTAATATCAGAAATTTATATCAATTGGAAAAAATATTTTAAAAACAATTCTTTGCTTGTTTGACTTTAAGGATTTTTTTAATTTGTGGCTTAATTTAACAAAAGTTTAAAGTTTTAGGTAAAGTATAGGAGTATTCAAATCCATGAAACTGTTTCAAATTTTAAAACATAGTTAATGGTTTCATTGAACTGAAGTGGTTATTATTCATAAGGTCTGAGTCATTGATAATTACTAGAATACATTTTTACAAATACAAAAGCCCAGGCTTCTAAAGAATTTAAACTTCTTCTACTCATTTATGCAAGTAAAACCAGGTTCTTAAGCATTCAGGCAAGTAATTCCATTTAAATGTGAATGCTGTTAGATATGCTAGCTGCTAGATGCATTTCAACAGGACCTATAATACTGATGGCAATTCATTCGGGGTCTCCTCTAACATTTAGAATCATAGAATCATAGAATGGTTTGAGTTGGAAGGGACCTTTAAAGATCATCTAGTCCAAGCCCCCTGCAGTGAACAGGGGTGTCGTCAACTAGATCAGGTTGCTCAGGGATGAGGCATCTACCACCCCTCTGGGCAGCCTGTTGCAGTGTTTCACCAGTCTCATTCTAAAAAGCTTCCTTATATCTAGTCTAAATCTACTGTCTTTTAACTTAAAGTCATTACCCCTTGTCCTACTGCAACAGGCCCTGCTAAAAATTTTATCACCATCTTTCCTATAAGCCCCCTTTAAGTAATAAAAGGCCGCAATCAGGTTTTCCTTATTGTCCAGGCTGAACAGTGACACATCTCTCAGTCTTTCTTCATAGCAGAGGTGCTCCATGCCTCTAACCATTTTTGTGGTCCTCCTCTGGACCCACTTCAATATGTCCATATCTTTCCTGTACTGAGCACTCCAGGTGGAGTCTCACCAGAACAGAGCAGAGGGGCAGAATCGCCTCTTTCGATATGCTGGCCGCACTTCTTTTGATGGAGCCCAGGATATGATTGGCTTTCTGGGCTGTGAGCATACGTTGCTAGCTCATGTCCAGCTTTTCATCCACCAGTATCCCCAGGTCCTTCTCCTCAGGGCTGCTTTCAATCCCTTCATCTCTCAGCGTGCACTGATAACAGAGGTTGCCCCAACCCATATGCTGGACCTTGTTCTTTGCCCTTGTTGAACCGCATGATGTTCACATGGGTCCACTTCTTGAGCTTGTCCAGGTCCCTCTGGATGGCATCCCATCCCTCAGATATGTCAACTGCGCCACTCAGCTTGATGTCTGCAAACTTGTTGAGGGTGCACTCGATCCCACTGTCTATTTCATTGATGAAGATATTAAATAGTATTGGTCCCAGTATGGACCCCTCAGGGACACCACTTATCCCCAGTCTCCATCTGGAAATCGTGCTACCACTACCCCCTGGATGTGACCATCCAATCAAATCCTCATCCACCAAACAGTTCCCCCATCAAATCCATCGCTCTCTAATTTAGAGAGAAGGATATTGTGGGGGACTGTTTCAAAGGCCTTCAGAATTCTGTGTAGACAACATCCTTATTCACAGATGTAGTCACATATGCCAGACTTGTGTCCATTTCCCAGTCCGTTGTTTCTGCTCTAGGCATTCCCCTGCTACTCTGTGAAAAGTCTTTCTATACTTTCTTTTTGTGCCCACCATTCCCTTTTCCCTGTATTTTTATTTTAACATAAGCTTTGTTAATTTTAAAACTGCAGATCAAATATTCCTATTGCATTCTTGAAAATGTCTGCAGAGATATATATAAATTCTGTCACAGAAGATAGGAAGAAACAGAATAAGATGACTTTTTCCAAGTTGTCAGTGATGGCAGCAGGCAGTAAGAAGGCTGTGTGGTAGATCATGCACAGGCATTCCATTCATCTAGCCATTTCCCCTGATGTGTGAAAGGCACATGTTTTCCACCTGACCAGTAACTGTAACCTCATGACCATTCCTTAATTACAGAAGTATATTTATAATTTATATTATATCTGCCTATAGGCCTGTTGGTGTTCCTTTGTTTCCAATCATAATTGGTATGCAACTAATTTTTAATATATTTCTATTATTCTATTTGGGGAAGAGATAATTAAATTTGTTAGTATCAATAATGATTTCCCAGTATGATTCAAACAAAAGATTAGTCCACTTTCTTTTCCCTCCCCAGAACCTGGCAGTAGATTATATGACATCTGACTGGTGAATAGAAAAATGAGTGGGAAGGAGACTAAAAGGAAAAAGACTCATCTTTAGAGAATGGTGCAATCTGGAACATTCTTCTATAAAGAGAATTAGTAGAATACCTATAAAAATGTGAAATGAAATTATTTTTTTTTTAACATTCATACAGTAGCTGTTAGTAGAACTGGATATCTACATAATTAAAACTAAACAAAGCCTTTCAGTTGAAAACTAATGAGAATAGTGTGTCCAGTCAGAAACAAATTCAAATAATATTTAATGTTCAGATAGATTTCTTTCCCCCCTCGTTTTTGCTCAGAGGGTTAATTGGGTTCATGGCATTATCTGGAGGATGGAGAGAAATTTGCTCAATTTATGTTTTGTAAGCACAGGAAATCTTTCTGGACATATTAATGGGGATAAGTATATTATATACAAAGACTAGGAAGATGAACAATGGACTACATTCAGGGTATGTGTAATGAAGATGGTGAGGTAAAATATTCTGCTGTTACTGTTGGACTAGACCAAGTAAAGGCTGAGGAAACTGATTTACCTGCCTAGCAACACGCTACAAACTGAATTACATGAAAGATACTGCAAAAGGGCTTTTCTTACATTTGACTTTGAAAATATTGAAATACATTATATTTTGGAGAAGGGCATGAGATACGAAAAACTATGATGGAAGAGCTATTTTTCCACCTCCCTGCTCTCAACTTTTCCAACTGTGTAAAGGTGTAACTGTACATTCAGCTTTAGCTCAATTATCTGTATAAAATAAATTTTATATTGCTTACAAGGTGTAGAATTGTAAGGGTCAGTATCAACTGCAGAGAAGATGATGAAATAGTAGAGATTGGTAAAACAAAAGCAGACTTTAAAGGATCTTGGAGAAAGGACAGAATAAAAAATGCAATAACAATTTAAAAGGAATATTCTCGGGGGAAAAAATGCTGACATTAAGATTTTCTAGGATACGGGCACACTAAAGTAATTAATCTTCTAGGTTTATCATGGTCCACAAGGAAACTCTCTAAAGACTCATCTACATGCTTAACATTTTCCTCAGAAATTTTAGATAGTTTAATATTCACATATAAGAGTACACTAAGTACATATAAATATTGTGCATTATTAAGTACATATGATTAGTGCATACATTCAGGTCAACATAGTGACTTCTGGAGAATTTGTACTGAAAATAAACAAATATGGGTGAACATAAATCTGCTGCTGATTCAGTGGCCATTTATTTGATAGTGATTTATTTTTTCAGCTTCAAGAGAGAAGTTGAATAAATCCAGGATTAGTTTAATAAGCTGAACTAGAATGAAACTGAAAATATAAATACAAATACTTCTTAGACTGTTAAATCTTTCTTCAATACCTGGGTTCTACACCTAGAAAAAGAATCCTGGCATCTATGCAAGTTGGTCGACAGTCTTCCAACACTGCCAGGGAGCCCTGAGGGCTGACTGCTCTCCAAGGAAGGTGAGCCAAGAGCTGAGGTTGACCCAGGCCTTGATATGGCAAGTGGTGAAACAGCTCCATGGGACGTCTGGGGCTCCCTGCCAGGAGCAAAAGGAGATGGGGCCAAGGACAGAGCTGGAGACAAGACTACCATGTACTTCTGACAAGAACATCCAGGAGACAAGTACCTACAATACAGGGCTGAGGTCCACTGAGGAGGCAAGACCAGAGACAGCCCTTCCCTGGGCTGAGCTGAAATGGGGCACGGGGTACATGGACAGAAGGTGTGGGTGCATGCCACGGTGGAGGCTGGCCAGGGCCAGAACCAGTAAGCTATATGTGTGTAGACAGGGCCGTGACAAAAGGTGACATGAATTCAAAACAAAACTAAACTAAATGTCAGCTATTAAGACAGCCTATTACTACAGCAGAAATTCTAGTTCCTTCATATATGTCAAAGGCAGGACAAACCTTACTGAGTGACAGAAATTATACAAACTGAAAATTGTCATGCTTAAACTGCAAAACCATGTCACTAAATGTTCCGTGAAATACTCATGGCAAGCTCTTAGCTAGAGTATCAAACAAACCAGCTAAGCAAATCTAGACAGCTTTCGGTTGTGGATTTTTTGGTGGTGGTGGTTTTGTCATCACTTCAAATTGGAGTTTACCAATCAAATTAGATATCAAATTGGATTATTTAGGAGACATTTTCAAAGAACTGTCCACAGTGATCCCAAAATACATTTTCACAGACAAAAAAGTTACTTTAGAGTCAATTTTGATGTATGTTTTCTGTATACAGTACTCTTTTTCCTGACATTGTTCATCTTGCATTTCATCTGTTGGCCTATGATTTTATACTTTTGCTATATATTTAAGTTTTTAGGTTCCCATTTTGATATGAATTAGGATATTTTGAAATGTCACATTATTTTAAGAGTGTTCCAGAGACAGTTACATAGGGAAATCATAATTACTGAACTTCTACTGGACTGAGAAATTCCAGATTTTAAGTTCAGATCATGGAAATGTCATCTAAGTGTCTTACATACAGAATAATTTTGGTACTGAGGTATATGGAATTATTGAGGGAACTCATGAAGATACTGTCACATTATGAATCGATCTTTATGTTCACGGCTGTGATTGTTTAGAGAAAATACTGCTTGGTGATGGCACATTTGTGAGTTAATTTTGGACTACTGGCTTCAGTATGTTTGTATTGAAAATCTGAAGGTTGGGTTGGTCTTACTTTTGCAAGTATTTCAGACAGGTAATGATGCTGCCATGATGTCAGATATTAATATGGAAATTATATTATCCATATTGACAGAGAGTATTGACAGATGTTATAGATTTGTGCAAGACATCCACCATGTCTTGGAAAAGCTTAGAATTGTTAAGACATACAATTTTTTTGTGAACATGATAGATGTTCTGAAAATGCTGTGGTAGAAAATTACAAGGCTGCCATTGTTTTCTTGCTTCTGGATCCGTTTTCAACTGAACAATCTAATTTCTCTGCGTGACTGGTAAATGCTGTTAAACTATATAGGAGTAATTCAGAAAAATCTTTAGATGACAGTGTTAGTCTAACACTCCTGTGAAATGGTCTGTTATTGTTACATAATTCTCTCCCTTGAATCACATTCTCTCATTAATATCCTTCCAACAATTTTCCAAGATGTCCACTACATAAAAGTCAACATGTAAAAGCAGACATTCTAACTAACCTATTTTAATTTTTACAGTTCATGCTTTAATAATGAAATGTGGTCTTTGATTGCCTGGTCTATCTTGGTTTCTGTGACACCGAATGGGCTGATTGAGTTATCACTGTGAATTCAAGCATATTTTTAAAGTAAGACAATACACACCTGTACGTACCTATACCTATACACACGTATATGTACCTTTACATACACACATCAAAGCTTTTTAGCTTTCATTTGTGTGTTGCTTCTCAGTTTGAGGTTTTTTTTTTCCCCTCTTGTTTTAAACAATTAATGTAATCCATGAGGACTCATCAGATTATATATCATTTCTGGCTTTATATGATGATTAATAATTTTATTTAAACTGACCAGTATTGCTGTGTTTGGTGCTTCTGAAATAATCCCTTTATGCCATTGTCTTGGTATACTGTAAGAGCTGCACAGAATGGCTTTTGTTGCATGCTGGTACTAGAGAGAAGCTTAATTAAGTTTGCGAAGTGAGGAGCATCTGCTGTAGGTCATAGAAAGAAATAGCAATTTTTTTATATTAATAACATGGAAGAGGATGAGGGCTATTTCTCTTAATGTCAACAGTTGGTCAAAATAAGAAATAATTGCATTGTCCGCAAAAAACACATTGAAACCACTCTTTGTAGTTTATATGAAGTCTTAAGTATCTCAGATTTCTTCCATAATGACAGTAGGTAGTCATGAAAAGCATTTCCTTGCTGTCTAGACACCGTGGAGGGTAACTTTATTTGTCTGTGTACTAAGACTGTGGGAAAGGTAAAAGCTGGTTAACCTAGGAATAGATTTTGTCTTTATCCACATTACTAAAGCAGAATCTCAAAGAATTTGAGTTTATCTAGCAACACTGAAAAGCAATAATAATAAAAATAGAAAAATTTACTCTGCATATAAACTACAACTCGAATGATATACAGCAACAGACCAGTTCCAGCTGCCAGACTTGGTTCTCTCCTTCCTCTTTTCACAGTATCTGCTGTTGCTGTGCTCATCTGTTATTACAATTACCAGTTTTCCTCCATCAGTCTTGATCAAGGGTTAACAAAATAAATGGATAAATTATGCAAAGAAGAAAACAAACGCATTGAAAATTATTAATTACATCCCGGTTGTATTCATTATATCCCAACTGTTTTGCTTAACTAAACTGTCTGTTCTCCACCTTCTGTTTATAGACGATCATTTTTATGTTATATAGGACTGAAGTATATCTTCGCTGTATATTTGCACAACATCCAAGACAGTGAGGTTGCTAATTTGATTGAATCATCTGTGCATAACTCCATGCTAAAAACACTGATGGTTAATAATAGATATTACCCTCTGTAGAGAACATTGGGCTATATATAAAGTTTTGGGTTTTTTTGTTTTTAAGGAAAAGCCTTAGAAATATATAAGCTTCAAATCTAGTTCAGACTTTTGATACATCTATAAGATTGTCCTACATTCTACCTTTTCCTCTTATGCTGGGTGAAATAAATTATAGCTAAATCACAGTAAAATAGTTTATGAGCATATGTACATATATCCCATTCTAGCTGATGAGGTAAAAGATGATGCTTAAACAGCACCAGTAGCATATAGAGTAGAGCTGTAACGAATGACAATAAATGTGCTACAGAAATGAAATGGATATTTTTTTATCTGAAAGAAGACGAAAGCATAATTTGAAATCTCATTTTGACAGTGGTTTGGCCTTTAGCAGAATGCAAGAGTTATTGTTATTGATGCTGTTACATGTATTACCATTCCACACATGGATTTTTACTGCAGAAACTTTAACATAAACAAGAAACCCAAATATATGTATATATGGCTAAAAGCTGAATAATTATTTGAATTCTTAGCAGTATGGATAGTAAGAACATGGTTTAGGGACTTTTAAAGACACTTAAATATTTCACTTTTAAAATTTCCCTTATGGTACCACTCACAGAACTTAAAGTTACAGTGTTTAACTCTGTTGTCTGAGGTCATTATGCAGTATGCATCTCTGTATCTTGGAAAGATATTTTGTGCTTACATGTGCATGCCAGTGTAGTAGGTGGTTTTGCAAGTTGTATGGTGATGTTATAATATCACAGGAAGGCCTGTTTGAGCTTTATGCAATGAAATTAGAATAATTTCTAAAATGGAGGTATAATGATATTTCACTATTCCTTTTGGTAAATCACCAAGCTTGGAGGAAGTAGACAATTCTGCAGAATGATGCAGAGGAAGAAATGCATGACCAAAGGAACAACAGCAATGCGGGAAAGAGGTGGAGAAAGAAGACAAAAAGGAAAAAGTGATCAATAGTTACTGCATGGGAAGGGGAAAAGATCAGAAGAGAGTGCTATGTGTGCCACTCACTCAAGTGTATTGTCTTCCTATTTATTTGAAAGGTTGCCTGGTGAGAATCTTTTTGATTTCAGTGGAGTTTACCCCTACACTGCCACATAGTCCCTACCAAAAAAAAAAAATTAAAATAATAATGCAAGATCTCCAACCCCACTGACAAATACATTCAAGAAACAAATAGATGGTTTAGGAATATCAACCAGTTGCAAAAAGTTCCTGAAATGCAAACCTTCCCCACCCCCCCCAAACTCTAGAAGATAATCATGATATCCCTAAATAAAGTTTGTTTAAATTGTGATTAAAAGAATTCAGCTCTGATTTCTACAGTCATTATGTACAGCATGTTTTCCCAAATGAAATCAAGTTAAAATATATATATTTCAAGAAATTATAAGTATTTATAATGCACTTTTTTTTTTTTTTTTTAACCACCACATGTTGCCGCTTTTCATCTGGATTATGTTGTCTTTAAGTAATTTTAGTTTAAAAGGGCCCCAGTAGATTACACTCACCATTTTGCAAGGGCAGGTGAAATTGCTTGTGGAGAGGCTACACTGGAAAACACTTTCGTGGAACAGTTCTGTTGTGATAATGGTTGTGTATCAATTATTTAGGAAAGAGAGAAAAATGAGGTTTAGTCCTGTACAGTACAGAGATGGAGTATACAGTTCATAAAGTAAGAAGTAACGGCTGGTTCAGACACTGAAAAGGAGACTGACCTTATATTTATGACAGTGCTAGGTCCGGGAGTAAATCAAAGAGCACAATCCTTTAGATATGTGCTTACTTATATGCTAAAGTTCATATTTGATCTATATGGCCATTGAAGCAATCATTCCTTATCTCCTTTTGGCCTTTCTCTCAAGTATAAAACAAAAGTATTGCAATGAAAGGACACTTTATTTCTGCCATATGAAGACAATTATATTAGTCCTTAATTGTGCCTGAGCTCATGTAGTTTCCACTCAAACTTTTGCTGGAGGTCGAAAATATTAGGCTATCTGCTCCTCATTTCACAAGAACTTAGAATGGCTGAAGGGAATACTGAGGCTAAAGGACATCATCATGCTGAGCAATTCTGCCAAAGGTGGTATTATGAACCTGCTGAATTTACATGTGTTTTGTTTACACTGCAGAAGACAACCGTGAATTTAATTAGAGAACATTCTGAAAAAGCAATAAATAAAAAAGAATCTACAGCTTCAGGAAGAACATTTATTATTTAACTTCACATTTACTTATGGTTTCTGTGATATAGGTGTCAAAAGTGTTAATTTTGTTGTAAAATAATTTCATCATTTCCTACACTATGCAGTTAACATGGAAATATTGTATTATAATGAATCAACTGCTCTTAATCTTAAAATAGAACACACAGCTTTTGGTGAATTATTGTGGAATTTAATTTGCCCTAATCTGCTATGGTGACAAGTGCAATATAAATAAAAATATGAGGAAGAAAAATGTTCCATTAAGATAAGAGTAAAAGTCAGTAGATATAGGTTAATATTTTTTTGAAACTGGAACCTAAAGTTCAGCCCAGAACCCTTCAATTATACACCTAAAAATGGCCTGGGTGCGCAATTGTTCTAAGCCTTAATTAAATTCTAATTAACTCAAGGAAAACTATTGTGTGTATAATTAGCTGGCAAAAGTGATGTTGCTTCTGTAGGCACCTGAGTGTGGATATAAAAGCTCACCTTTAGGACCTAACCAAGAAAAAAAATAAATTAAGAAATTATTTGTTTTCAGTTCTGCTACACTGGATTCTTGGGGTTTTTTTCTTGTTTGCTTTTTTTTTTCTTTCAATCTTAAATTATTTGTTGCTCTGCTTGAAATCTAAGCCCCTGGGGATGAGTTTTATGTGAGAATTTTATCTATCTCTTTCTCTGTCTAGTTTAAGAAAAAAAAAGTCTCTAGACTTTGGTTGTAGGGAGGAACCTTTAAAAAGAACTATTAGAAAAACAACTGAAGGCTAAAATCCAGGAGAACAAAAGCAAATTAAAAAATAACATTAAGAAATATGATCCACATGATTTTAAACCCATTTCATAATTCTAGGGGTGGGAATTACTCCCAATTTCTTACTGTTTATCCTTATTCACACTGTGCTAGGCAAGTTATTTAACCTTTCCATACCTAACTTCTCTTCTGTATGTTGTAGCTGAAATAATAGTATTTACTCATCTCTCAGGGTATTAGGAGACTTAATTTAATAATGCCTAAGAAACACTTCATTAATCATAGAGGGAAAGTAATATTGAAGCATGGATTATTATAATTATTAATTAATTAAAAGAATCTCCCAAGACAAGAAAGGTAAGATTATGGTCAGGTGGTTTACTTTTTAAGAGTATACTGTACTGTGACTTCTAAAAGAAATTTTGGCAGCCATAGAAGAAAACATATTAAGTATACTGTTAATAAACTTGGTTTTATTACATCATTGAAATTTTCAGGGTTTTAAAAGACTTATTATTTCTTCTCTTCTGTTGAATTGATGAGTAATTATTACAAAAATCTTGTGTTTCTTTATGGGTAACCTTTGGACTCATATTCTAGCTAAATATTGTGTTGGATTATTGATAAAAAAATCAAAAGGTAACAGAAGCAACGACAGCAGTTATTGCATATGTAAAATGCTCTCTGGAGTCTGAATGTTTTTAAATGTGTCAGGTTGAATACTTTGACAATAAAAATATTCAGTGGTGTCTTCTCTTGTTCTTAGATACACCATTAGATTAAAAGTGCTCAAACAGTTTCCAAGCTGACCACACTTTTTTTAATTAGAAGCGAATGTCTTATTCTATGACAAATTGCAGTACTATCTAAATAATGTATTCTGTAAATAATACTAAGCAAATCCTCTTTTTAAGGCCATTTTATCATCATCATCATCACTGTCCAGGAAAATATAATATGTGAAGTGATCGCAGTATCTTTTAATCTGTGAAATACCCTTTTTCTTACTTAATAATTGCAAAGCAAGAGAAATCACTTCTGCAGTAAACAGTCGGTTTTGCTAATAGCTTCAGTACAGTCAACTTTAACGTCTCTTCAATATTCTAGATGCTGTTACATTCAGAATTTTCATGAAATGGAGAAGGATTAGAAAAAACTATGTAGAGCCTCATCCTCTGAGCTTTCCCTGGGTTTACTGAATTTACCTCCTGAACAGATGAAGAGGGAAGCAAAATACCGGACCAGGAAGCTCTGGGATGAGGTGGGAGATGGTTTATATACCCACATATTTCAGACAGTCTTGTTTCCTAAAAGCTCAACAGAACCTCCAACCTATCCGTCTGTAAAAGGTACTTAGGAAGAAGTTTACTAGTATTCACATCACTGACTTGTCACTCAACACATAAGGCAAGTCCCTGCATTCTTGAAAACATATTACTTCTCATGGCACTCAAAACAATAAAAAAGTCCAGATCTTTTTTATTTACCATCTGTTTTCAAAGCAGTTTCTATTATTAATCCTTCATGGTCCTATTTTCAAGCTTGTTTTCACGATCATTAGAACTTCAGAGCTTATTTTACAATAAATAAAAAGTTTAAGAACAGAGACTCTTATGACAGCATGATTCCAGGATTCGAACATTTATGAAACATGTCAAATACTGGAAAACTTGAAATGAAATGCCCCAGACTGACAACATTGCCCAGTTATTTTGGTTCTCAGCATGCTTTTTCATCTTATAATCATTTATTGATTTTTGTTATCACAGTGTGCAGTTTGCTTGTTTTTAAAGGAAGATAAAAATATTACATTTCACATCTTACTCTTTGTACTGCAGATAAATAAAACCCTTTCTGTTTTCTCTGAATCAGTTCACCATTGACAAATTTGAGCTGCTGTTTCTGAGTTTATGAACTCTAAGAGCACTTAAAGCCTTGAAGGCATTATGTCATACTACTTGCATCATGTCATCCAGGATGTGAGGTCTGTTCTTACTGATATGTCAACAAGAACATTAAAGAATGAAAGACAATTAAAAAGAGTAAAACAGTATTAGACTGGTTAACTCTCTAAAACAAGGACATTTTGATACTTTCTAGGAGACTATTCAAGAACAGCTTCTATATTAAACTTAGCTGGAGATATTTACAAGTCAGCTAGCCTGTCTTCTTGGCTAATTCATTCTTTGATCAAGAGGAAATCATAATAGGATTACATGGCATTACATTTGGAATCATTATGAGGAAATGTTTCTGTATATCTAATATATGGCTAAATATGGTTAAATTGTAGAATACAGAGTGACGAGTGCTTTTAATGAAGACTATGGCTTTTCAAGAGAGACATAATTCCTGAGAACAAGCATACCTGATCACAGGAAAATCATGTATTGCCAGTTCTCAGGTAGATGAACAGATAGGCTTCATAATTCTTATTATTTCTTAAGTTTTCCCACTTTCCTGTCAAAATCTCTAACAGCAGACTTCTTGAAACAGACTAGAGTCTGCCTTGGGAGAAATTATTTTAAGCAACACAGAAAAGAAATAAATAAGATTACAAGAAGTAAGAGTTTAAGACTTTCATAGAAAATATAATGTGCGAAGTAGAACTGCAAAGTGACATTTTCATTTTTAATTGTGGCACTCCATTAGCACAGTTTCATTATGTCCCTAAACAATTTGATTTAAGAAGAAACAGAATGGTAATATGTGGAGTAAAACCAGTGGTTCCACATATCTTGCTCATCATTGTACACATTATTTGGAAGGCAAAATTAGTGTGTTAGGAGGTTGTTATGATTCTCATAAAACTTCATAAATCACTTTTACCAAATTAAGAGTATTTTCCTTTTCACTCTTATATACTCCTGCTCTTTCAAATTATAGAATTTATTTTCTTCTTCTCTCCCCCATTCCCTGTTAGGGTTCTTCATTTTAAATCTGAATTTCTTAGTACTTCCTGGAATATTCAGAATAACCAGCACAAAACCAAACCACCATTGCTGATCCCTTATTTCATGCATACTGTCCATTAAAATTATCATTCCCCCTATGCTTAAAAATAACACAGGTGTCACAATAATCTTGCACTGGGCATAGTGTGACAAAAATGCCAGAATAAAGCCTCTGAAAAGAGAAAATGAACCGAAGGTGATAACACAAAACCACAACAACTTTGTGGATAATAGATAAATTCTCTTTCAGTTTCTGAAGATTTGGAAATGTTAAATTAAACTTACCATACCACTTGCACAGACATGCATCTGTCTATCTCTGAAGAACTTCCAGTTTTCTTCTCAGCTGCTGGTGTACATGTTTGTCCCTACCCTGCAATGGCAGAGAGGTATGAGCATGCTGTTTAAGGAGGTCACTCATCTTCATTTTATTATTTTTATCATTATGGGGTTGTTTATTGGAATTTTATGGAGGCCTGTAATACATTGTAATAAGTTGAAGAATTCTGATACGTTAAGGAATTAACATACTCATAAGTGTGCCAGTTTGCACTTTGCAGAATTGCTGGGGCTTATCTTTCTGTAAACATAGCTGAGCATTAGTCATGTAAACCATTTTGAGCTGTTAAAGAAAATGAAATTGTATTTTTTTAGAAATTTCAGCAATATTTTAATTGTTTATATTTTCATGAATAAACCCAAATAAGACTGTTTCTCCTAACTTGAAAAATGTTTAAAGGGTATTTTGGATCTGTAGCAATGCTTTCTTTTCCCAATTTATAGTCTTATTTTTTTTTGACATTGGAAGTGAATATTTTGGTTTCATTAAAGCTATTGTCTTCCAGTTGAAATCAGCTGTTTAGTTCAAATATGTTTTCTAGGGTGGAAAACAAATCTTCAAACTCAGGGCTGCAGGTGTCCTTTTTCCTTTTAAAGAAAACTGAAAGTCCAATGTAAATGTTACTCAAGAAACATCGAGATAGTGTATTTATGATTTATCTGGCCAAGATACAGATCTTCTAGCAACGCAAGACTGTGACTAGCAGCCATATTTTATCTGTCTTGCCCTCAAGTGGAAAAAAAACCACAGGAGATACCTTCCCAGCAACTGTCTCCTCTGAAATAGGTAATCATGATAAAGTTAGTTGAAAATAAATAAAATAGCTATTTTCAAAAGTCAGCTAGATAAAGGACAAAGTATATTTTCAGTTCTTTATTTTCCTTGACTTCATGCTAATTAGGTGAAAGAACCAAATAATTTAAGTTTTTACAGGGAAAATATCTACTTTGTATTACTCTAAATGTTAAAATCGTTTATTGAATGAACTTCTCAAACCCAGTGATTTTTGTTGTATAGAGCTGTCAGAGTGATATTTAAAATGAGTGAATATGGTCAGTGTATTAAAAAAAAATCAGGCATTTTAAGTAGCAGTGTAGCAAGACTAAAGGCCAATCTTTTAGAAATAATTGCACTTGAAAGACTGCCAATTAAGAATTGCAACTACAGTGCTTATTGCACATTTCTATATCTGAAAATACAAGTAGATGGTGGGTCGTGGGGAAACTATTCTTTAAGACAATGACCCCAGGGAGTCAAATTTGTGGATGCTGTACATTAGAACAAGCTAGTGATGCTAACATCCTTTTGAGTTTCTTGCCAGAAATGTATGTAGGTGGAACATAAAGGTGCTTTCACACAGCCTTTGTCCTTCTTGGATTTGCACTGAGTTGCTCTGTAACTCCACTCCTGTCATTTTTTGTGGGTGCTTTCCTAGACAGATGGAATGACCAAGACATTGCAGTGCCCTTACAGTGCAGCTGCCTTAGCTCAGGCAATCTTCAGGTTTTTTGCTTCTCAGCACCCTGTTGGAGCCCAAGTGTCCTCTTATGTAGAAATATGCAACCAAACCACTGAAAAGAAATAGTAGTGATTACAATAAAGGTAATGCTTGTTTATAAAGAGGAGACTGGTGTGTCAGCTACTGATACATAGGCATAAACAGCTATGCATCCCTGTTAAAAGCCAGTTCTAGTGTAGGATAAACATCTCCTTTTCCCACAAACATATTCCTTGTCCCAGTAAATTTGTCTGTAACACAGACAAGAGCTAATAGTCTACCAGAGACTTCAACATTAGCATTTCAGAATAATTAATCCTGTTGATAATCTACAGTTCTTTCCACCGAAATGGTGAGAATTTAATTGATAGCTTGGGTTTTCCATGCTTTGTATTCCATAACGTAATTCATCGGTATTCTCTTGGCCCCTTGGAACACATATCTCCTAGCCAGCATTCTTATTAGGAATGACTAAATATCACCACTGCTTCATACCCATTTATGCTACTATCAGGTGACCTGCTTAATGCAGTTGTAAATAAGAAAAGCTAGTAGCTATAAAACTGCAGGGCAAATCCTCAAGGACAACATTACCTTTGACAAACTGGCAAAATACTTAAAAAGCTTGAAAAACTGTAGTTGGAAATCCATAAAAATGAAGTTTTCAGCTTTAGTGTTATTTTAAAAATATATTTTGCTTTTGTACTGCATGAATTCTTTTCCCTTTGTCTTTCTCTGTAGTCTTTAAAGTGACATTTAGCTAATGTAGCAAGAAGTCACAGCTGTTTGGGAGGGCTGGGAGACCACAGCCCACAACATTTTAAACATATGAAAACTGAAGACTGAGGATGAGGAGTGATCTGCTGGGTCACCAGGTATTGTTCTTGGAATGTTCCAGAGAATCACTTCCTTGATGAGTAAAGATTTTTTTCCGTTATTTCCAGCATAAATTTATTCTTAGTTAGTGCTTACACATTTGTTTTCATGCCAACAATATGCTTTGTCTTCTACAGCTCTTTTTCCTCCTAAGTGGTTACCCAATGATGTATTTAAAAAAGCAGTCATAGCCCCTCTCAGTCTGAATTTTGCTTAAAAAAAAAAAAAAAAAAAGAAAAAGAAAAGAAACCCAGACTCCCAGGCCTCATAAGGTTTTCTATTATTTTGATAGATAATGTTAATTATCTTGATTTCTCTGTCACACTTACTATTTTTCTTGAATATATGCAAATTAATTGTCCTCTTTAAAAGCAGTTGGACGATACATATACAGATAAACATCTGTCTTTTCATAAGGTTTTCTACACTGGTCATATAGAATAAGCCACTCAGATAAAGACTGTAACATGATAATGAACATTTTAATGGGCAGTTATCAGTACATACACACTTATACTGTATATGAAGAACAATTACCACAGAATTAGAATTTTTTAAAAAATTAAATCTCAGATACGTAAAAACAATTCTGTATCTAGATAAAATACACAATTAGATCTGCAGCTCTATTGCACCCTGCCAACTCTTTGACCCTGAACCATTAAGAAAATCAAAAGGAACTTGTCTAATAGCATATATTGCTAATATAAACAGTACATTATATATAAAATACATGTTCTTGCAAGATTTTCTTAATAGTTTAGAGTCAAAATATATTGGTGCCACCTTGCTATCCTCCCTGTTGTTAAAAGTATACAGAAGTTTGTATAATATTTTTAATAATTTATCTCTTGTAGAAATAATTTAATGCTAGATTTTTAACCTAATGTGAATTATAGTTTTCTCTCATCAGTGTTCAGAATGAAGGGCACTGAGAGACACTTAACTGTAGAGCTGTCAAAGTGAGAGACTAGTACAATATATTTATCTCTGATTATGGCAGATGCTCCAGTCCCTTACTTATATTAGCGGTCTTTCGCTGAACTCTTTCTCCACATCTTTTTTTGTACTGGGGAGTCCAGAACTGGACATAGTATTCCAGATATAACACAGTACTTCAGGTGTGAAGATGAAAATACTGGCAATCAATTTTATTACAGAATTTGTATGTAACATCTTCATTTTTAGAAGTATACTGTATGTCACAGTGCAGAATTTTTCCTGGCTACTAGTAAGGCAGTACTTTTCATGTAGAAGTAAAACAACTGGGACAAGAGTGTTCATCATATGGTCTGAATATGAACATATTGAAGCTAGGAAGATAAAGGCAAGGAATTTAGGAAAATCATTAATTGTTAACAGATAGGGTCATACCTCCTAGACTGGTGCACAAGGCTTTTTGGCTTGGTTTTGTTGTTAAGCTGTTAAACCGGGATCAAAGTTTAAACCTTAATATGTGGAGAAGCTTCGACAGCTATTCATCTTCTGCAGGTGAGTGGGATGTCTTAGATTAATGGTTGAGTCAGCCCATTTGATTCAGGCTATAAAAAAAAAGACAGAAGCATTGCATAGCATAAAGACAGAAGCAAGTGAGACTATAAATTATGGATATACCAAACACAAAAAGGGATGTTTGTAAATCTGGATCACTGATTTAATAGTTGAAATTACAATACAAATATGGCAATTAAGAAAAATTGTATTTGAGTAAGTACCAATAATATGTTTCCAATTAGAGTAACTGATTTTTCTAACTCATTATATTTTTCTTCAGATACATATGTTTAAAGGTTTTCCTTGTCAAAGAGAAATACAATTAGCCACTTATCATTTTAAATAGGAATGTGAAGACATGGTGATGTTCTGAGTTCCAGTAAAATCAGTGTTAATTTAAAACATTCCCTCATGGAAATGGTATTTCAAAACCTGCCTGTTTAATTAACAAGAAACTTGTCTTGTTTCCTGAAATCCTGCTCTAAAACCTCCTTTTCTTGGCATTTGGGGTGGTGGTGGGTGGGTAGAAATGTAAGGATAGCAGTTTAAGTAAGTTCAGTAGCAAATAAAAATTCTGCTTTCTTCAGGAGCCTCAGCAAAAGCTATGAATCAGGAACCTCTGCAACTTGTATCTTCAGAGTCAACAGACCCCAAGCAAGCCCTTTTGGCAGCTCTCTCTGTAATGATAGTTCTTGTCTAATTCTTAGAAGCACTCTCTAATACAGGCCCTTCTGCAAAAGACTGATATGTTGATTTTCAAAACAGAAGTGTGGTGTAATTAAGAACCACACTTTAACCCTTCCCCTTTCTGCAGTGCTATGGGATATTGCCTGTGCTCTGTTCTTTATGGCTGACAAAATACATGGCTTTTATTTTGGTCTAATATTTCATTGGAGTTTATTTGCTTTGTCACCTTCATACGCAAGCAATAAATATTACAAATTTATCTTATCTACAAGTAACTCACTAATACATATACAGTTAAAAATCATGCATTCTTAAAGATCTTCAAATTTGCACTATATCTCTGAACTCAAATAAAAGCAAAGCAGATGTGAAATTTGCATGTCTCCATTCCAGTGATTTTGTTATTTCTATTGGTGAAAAAAAGTGCAAACATTTTCATCCTGCTACATTTCATGGCCAAATATTTTAGTCTTAACACTTCTTGGGAAACAAATATTTCAAGATAGGCTTGTTAAACTAAAAACTAAACTAAGAAGTTAAAGATAATGATAAGTAATAGTAAGACTGTTAAAAGTCTTTTTTGAAGGAAATATATTAATGTACTTCTAATGAAGATTTCTCTCAAAATAATTAAGGTTTTTGTTTGCAAGTAAGGCAAGTCCCTATTTCAGCAAATGATCTTTTGAGTGACAAAAAAAGAAGAAAAGCTGTATTGTCTGACTGACAATATCTGTGTTAAAAAGACATATACCTAAAGGAGAAATCCTACCAGCTGAGCAAATGGGCTCCATGATGCTTCCACCTTGTATCTTTTTATAAATTCTCTGGTAGGACCAGCAGAGATAAACATGCAAGATTTTTGTTCTTGCCTCAGGACCCTCAGTGCAGTAATCGGCCTCCATGGCATTGGATGGCCTCCCTCAGCGCCTGCTGTGAAACCCAGAGGCCCAGGACGCCAGCTTGGGCCAGACAGGGCCTTCAGTCCCTTCCCAGCAGTGCCTCAGGCCTGCCTGCCCCTAGTCCTGTCCTTGGGCAGTTTGGTTTCCTGCACTGATCATGGATGTGGCCTCTTCCCGTCCTTCCCAAGGCTCATCGGCCCTGCTGCCACCAGCCATGTGCCCGGCCTGCCTGCCTCGGCTGCGGGACCCTGCCTGAGGGGGAGGCGGTGGCCTGGCTGCCTCAGGGACACCTGCGCCGGAGAGCAGCGCTGCTTCTGCTGCCCCTGGCATCATGCCCCACTACTCTGCCTGGATACTCCCAAGTCTCAGGCATCTCCTGAGGTAACAAAAATAATCTTTTAAGTGCTGTAGTTGACTTTGCAAAAAAAGATCAAGTGCGTGCTTGTGTGGCCAGTAGCAAAGGCAGCTGACTAGCTCTCACTCACCCCCGGCCTGCATTAATTCTCACAGTGCCACAAAACCCAAACAAAACAAACCCACAACCCCAAACAAATAAATATAAGGAGGATTCATTGGGCAAGCAAGAGAGAACTGAGGGCATTTATGGGGAAATGAACTGTGTTAGAAAAAAATGGACTCCCTCAGGGCATCCTCCTGAGGGGAAGTGTCCTGGAAGCTGCCATGCTTGTGTAGGGCCACATTCACTGATGCTCCCTCAGATCCGGCTCTCCTTTCTCAGGTGGAAGAAGATGTGATTCTGGGATCTCAGTCCCATAGTAGGTCTCACGTGGCAAATCGATGTATCTGATGAAGCAAACATTGAGGTATTTACCACATTTCAAAAACAGAGCTCCTTAAAGACTTTTGAATTGGTTGGGGATTGGTACATGTTAAAAACTTCAAATTCAGTTTTAAAGAATTATATCTTTTGGGATCTGAACTTCATGAATGATGTGGTCTAAACGCATAGTCCTAAAGCTTGCATTTTCCATGGACTGAAGTTCAGGTCTTGAGGCTACTGGTGACTTCTCCTAGGCTGTTTTGTATTTTTTAGTAACCATTTTACTTTGGTGGCAGGATGCTCAGGAAGTCTGGGAAGTGCTTCCCAGATGTCTGGCAAATACTTCTCATGTGTCTTTAGACATGTCATTAATTTCCCTGTGCATCATTCTTGCATCTATAAAATGAAAATACTTTTGTATCTCGGGTGTCTGAAGTGTATGTTTATTTTTTAGATATCATAACAACTGAAAGGAATCAAATGCACAAAATAAGAAGTTACCAACAAGAATCCAGAAATCCTTGCAAGATATTGGCATTAAAGTAAATTCTGAGAAGTGATAATTTTGAATGTGAATAAAAGTTTTAGATAACAAGGTATTCACTGGTAATAGCACAGAGAACACCGACTTTGTTGTTTATAAGTTCATATTGTGAACTCCATTGGTTTCATCCATCTGAAGCTCTCTTCCTGTATATAGGAAGTGTATATAGAAAGTGCAGACCTATTTTTCACATATTAATCAATGAAATTGCCAAATGCTGCCCTCATATAGAACCAGTGCTAGAAGCTTAACCTGCAAAGATACAAGCAAATTTTAGCCAGAACTGGGAAATGTCCTGCACATTCCGGTTAATTGGAATGATCTGTGACCTCAGACCTTTAAAAAAAGGATTCAGATTATAACAGAAAATTGAACTGGGACTTGCATGAAATATATGATAGCTATTGATTTGTATTGTCTTCCATTCTAATCCAATTATATATTTTTTCATTAAGAAAAAGGCATAAAATATGCCTTAAATAAATGTTTTAATCATCTGACTTACTTTTTTAACTTGCTCAAGACTGTCTAAATCATTAATCAAAGTTAAGGCTGTACAGTATGGTTTATACTTTAAAATACATACATTCTTCAGCATTAAGAGGGACAAATAACACCTTCCCTCTCTTTTTTTTCCCCAATGATCTGCTATTTTATCCTCATTAATGTGATAAGCATTAAAGGGATTAAAAACCAAATGTATACATAAAGCAGTTATTTAACTCAATATAAATGATGTAATTCATTACATTCTACCTAATTTAAAGTTCCTAAATGGTATTTCAAGAGGCTGTTCAGTGAAATGGAGTACTGATTCTAACATTCATACAGTTCTTATGTTGAAATAATTTGCCTCTATTTGAAAAACAAAGTGAAATGCTCAAAAAGCTGGTTTACAAAAATCTAAGAATTTAATGAACATTTGTAAACTATACTGATCACCTCAAATGTTTGTTTCCTTACCTTTTTTTTTTTAAAAAAAAAAGTCGATGTGCAAGAGCAGCTTAATGGAACTAGTTTATGCATGCAGTTCTATGGCATGTCTTCATGAAAAAACATTTTCTAAAGCACATAAATCTTTAAATGAACATAGCTTTGTCATGTTAAAAGGACATCAGAGTGAAACATGCAGAACTTTGTAGAACAATGTTAGTTGTGGATTGCAGTAATCCAGGGAAATGGATGCAGTACTGGTTGATACCAATAAAAAAATAAGCTTTATCATTCTAAGAATATCTTTACAATTGATTATAGCTTGTTATTCAAATGCAGGATGAGTTAAACACATTTATACAGCATCTAACACCCCTATCTTGGACAGGAAATTATTGGTGAGTAGATCCAACAAAAGCAAAGTTGCCTAAAACAAGATTTAAGAAATAGTCAAAACTCGACAGCTGCTGAAAATATCTTCATCCTTGTTTGTAATTAGATTTCTGTGTGTCCTGGAAACTTTTTTTGCATATCCACAGCTGTTACAGGTGCCTAGCTCAAACCTAAATGTGAGTAGATTCCTGAAACAAAGATATCTAGATGCAGAAAATACCTTATTAAAAAGAAATAGAGATTGTTCCATCTTTCATAACATAATCTCGTAGAATCAGGATGCTGATGACAAGCTATACAGCCGTTTCCCCTAGACTGGTCATTTACCTTAAAATCCAGTGGGATACTGTAGGGATAGAAGATATAATCAGAGGAAGGGGTAGACACTAGATAGTTTATGTTTGTGTCATTTTAACTCTGTGTAATTTAAAGTATCAATGTCAGTATTGTTACAAGAGAATTAATAAGAATTCTTTGATTAGGCTACCAGGACTTTAATTAGACTGACAATAAATTTGTGCCTTTGCAGGTAAATGTGCATTCCTTCTATTGATAGCAAGACTGCATGTAACGTGTCAGTGGTAACTCAAGCAGCCTATTCTGTAATTCGGGTACAAGAGGCTGGTGATACTATCATAGTTTCTCAGTTAGCAAAAAGAAAACAAAGGAGCATTCCATTCACCCTGCTCTGTCAATGTGCAAACTAGGGCTGGAACACGGAGCCCAGGCAGAACGTGCATTTAGTCTGTGGGCTGCAGTTTGGAAGGGAAACATCTGATCTCCATTCCCAGGTTTTATTTTATATGCTTGATTTTCCCAGTAGTCACTGGGTAAGATCATAGTTTGCAAGATTTTGCAGACTTTCTCAGAATTCTACTTCTCTAAAATTCAAATGTTTGTATGAACCATTTTAATAAATATTTTATGTGATAAACACGTTTGGAAATCATCCATGGAGCTTACTTGTTACCTACAGCTTTTGAGAAAAGTACGTATTTGTAGCTTTTAATCCCTTCTGTTAATTCACTTCATTCTCTGTTACCCACACATGTCCTTGACCATCTGTAAGGCAACAATAGCTGCCAGTAAAAACATGGCATTTTTCGATTCAAAAATATCAGAAACTTCTTCAAGGGGCAGTAGACTAAGCACAGACATCTATTAAAGTTTCACAGTTCAGGCTCCTTTCTGTATTTGAAGTCTATACTGACATTGATGATTGAAATGAAGAGGAAAGCAATGTTCTTAGAAAGATATAAATTTAAATTAGTGCATTATATTAACACACTTATTTTTGTTCTGAATAACTGATATTTTTATACTGCAGGCATAATTTACCAACTAGACTGAAGAAATGAAGGCAATGTCCTGAATAACATCATTCTCAGAGTTAAACATCAGTATCAAAGCAGGGCATTTGAAGACATAAAAGCAAAAGGTAATGACATTATCCTTGAATCTTCATGACTTTCCTAAAGGTGAATGTATTAAATAAGAACTGCTGAAGTGTTGTTGGCACTGTTTTATGCATCCCATCTGTTAGTCATAATATTACATCAGCTAATTAATGCATGTTACCTTGTGTGTAAAACAACATGTACTCTGTTGATTGCAGTCAACGTATCAACCCTAAAGAGGTTCTCATGGAGCAGTTTGGGGGGGTTTGTGTGTCAGAATGTTAGAGATTTTCCCCATGAAAAATTCTGTTTCCATTAAAATATTCAACATTTTAAAATCCATGCATTTTATTTTGAAATTTGCGCAGAAAGCATTTCTTTTTTAAATCATGGCCTTTTGCTTTCTATAACACTATGTCTTAAAAATTTAAAGAATTATGTGATGCTGTTTTGTCTTTATTTTTCTGTGCAGTGCATTTGATCTAGCTGATGGTGTTGTTCCACAATCATGTCATACTATAAATTGTCAAAAATTATATTATGACATGACAGTAGCAATGGTGCACAACTAATTAAACATAATAGATTCTGTCATTTTTACTTGTTGGTTTTTTTTATTAAATCATGAAGGGCAGCTGCTAGTTAGTACTGAAAAAAATATTCTAGACTAAAATGCTGATTCTTTGTGTTTGCAGTGAAACAGCTGAATCAGTTCTAAGTTCCCCTAAGTATCTTGGAATATGTGAAAATGTTTGAGGTGAATATCACATGTCCCTTGTAGCAATTAAGAAAAGTATCTTTGGTTCCTGAGGCAGCAATGTTTTTCATCATTGATGTAAAATTGTACTGTTATCAGATCTGTTACTTAGATGAAGTATCATTTTCTTTTGCAGAGGAACAGAAATATGAAGAAACACAAGTTCAAAGATGATGCTCTTTCTGCTAAATCTTGCCTTGTCAACAGTTACTCCCAAGGTAATTCAGTTCTTTTTAAATGATCAGTTTACTAGACACTAAAAGCCCTCTGTGACAGGAGCTGGGCTTTTTTTGGCAAGCCATTTACTTCACTCCTCTTCTTGAATGGATCTAGTAAGATTGTCTTTGATTTATCCAGTGTTTATATGAAACAGTTGTTCACATATAAATATATATAGGTTCTATACCTAACTTTAAAAGGTGGAACTATAAAACATTTCAATATGTCATTTTCACAGGTAGCTGTGTGCATGGAGAATACAGTTTTATGACTAGTGATCTGGCTCATTATTGCTTTCCTTCTTATAGACTTACTTTACTTTTTAAAAGTATTTAATGAAAAATGAGAATTTTTCTGTTTGGTAGAACCAAATCTGACCTTCCTCCTATTTTGAAGGCTATGAATATTTCTGATTATTGCCGATGTAACTTGTATTACCTTTCACATACAAAAATGTAAACATATATAACCCACAACTCCAGAATTATTATGGTGTTCTGGTTTAACCTCAGCCAGCAACTAAGCACCACACAGCTGCTTACTCACTCCCTACCATTGGGATGGCAGAGAGAATCAGAAGGGTAAAAGTTCAAAAACTCTTGGGTTGAGATAAAAAAAAGTTTAATAGGTAAAGCAAAAGCTGTGAATGCAAGCAAACCAAAATAAGGAATTCTTTCACTGTTTCCTGGGCAGATGTTTAGCCATCTCCAGGAAAGCAGGGCTCCATCATATGTAATGTTTACTTGGCAAAACAAATTCCATAACTGCAAATGTCCCTGTCCCCTTCCTCCTTTTTCCCTGCAGCTTTTATTGTTGAGCATGATGTCATATGGTATGGAATAACCCTTTTATCAGTTAGGGTCAGCTGTCCCAGCTGTGTCCTGTCCCAGTTTCTTGGGCACCCCCAGACTGCTTGCTGGTGGGGTGGGGTGAAAAGCAGAAAAGACCTTGACACTGTGTAAACACTGCTCAGCGACAGCTAAAGCATCCCTGAATTATCAACACTGTTTTCAGCCTAAATCCAAAACACAGCAGCATACAAGCTACTATGAAGGAAATTAACTGCGTCAGCCAAAACTAGTACACCCAGTTAAAACCATTAGATTTTTCTGCCTTTATTATAAGAAACATCATGATGTTACATTTTGTAGATGTACACTTTTTACAGAATCACAGAATGATGATCTACAATAAAAAGCTTTTATAATTGTAAATCATGATGACTAAGGTTATGTGAGGCTCTTGGCAGTCAAAAGGAAAAAGGTGCTAGTAATGGAATGCTTCAGATACTTAATTAAAGCCAGGATTTTATGTCATTCTAGATATTGAGTGAAATAGGCATACTGGCCCAGATTTCTATCATCTTTATGTGATGAACATGTTTATCAATTTGCAGAGTTGGTGAGAACATGTCTATACTGGTGCAATGTTCAGCCATCTGTGTAATATTGCCTTAAAGTCTCAGTCTGTCTCTGCCAGTGATTCTGTCTTCTAAATTAACTTCCCCCATCACCTCTGCAATGCTTTTATCTGTTCCTGAAACTATTGGCTGAAAAGAATGGAAAAAAAGATAACCACACTTGGAACTTGCTAGCCATATTTTAATGAATTTATATGAAGCATTTTTGTATTGTAAATGTATAAATGAGCAAATCGGATTCATCGAAAGCAAGCAGATTAGTGACTCATGGGAATGTTCTCACTTTTTGTGTGTGTGTGTGATGGCCTTTTTCTCTCGTTTTATACAAATCTTTTCCCCTTTAGAATTAGGAATATAATAATAATTGTTGCTCTTAGATTATGTAAAACTGGTAAGAAATTAGATTGCTTTAGTGTTCTTTGAATACACTAAAAAATATTTTTGCTTGCTTTACTAGAAAGATCTGTTATTAATGATACTGGAGCTCTGGTTTTGATGACTTTCCTATTGGTTATGTGTTCAGTGCAATGCTTTTCCAAAACCTTCTTTGTTAACCTAATTTATTTCATGTTGAAATTCAAGTGTTTAGTGGTGAAATAGGTTTTGTAATTTACAATAGATTACTTTTGTGTAAATCTTAATAGAAATAAATTCCTTTGTTTCAACAACAACTATTAAATATGGGTAACTAGCTTAGGATAAAACCCAGTGTAAACACATTCACAATCTTGAACTGTGCAGATTGTGAGTGTATACTGAAGAAAGAGTTAGCTTTTAAGTCAGAGCCCTCTGTTAGCCCTACAGGTTCACTTCTGTCTGCTTCTGTTTGTGTGCTAGCTCTAATTCTGTCACAACCATATTGTTAATAAATAAGTTTTTATAATCCTGAAGGAGTAAAAGTCTTCTATTTAAAAGCTGTGATTCCTCGAGGAAAAAGAAAACTATTTTTATAGTAAACACTCTTATGTAACTGACACTAATTTTATTGGATATTTTCTACTGTTTGTAAATAAGTTAAACTATTATCAAAAACCTAGCTGTAATTAATTTACTACTGGTAATATGACCATAGTTAACAACAATTGATATTGAAGTATATTAAAGCATAATTTAATTAAGGAAAAGAGTGGCATTCATTATTACCTGTTAATAAAACCTTCAGAACAAGTAAATAATTTATGTAATTAATTAGAGGTAACAATTGAAGAAAACTTGAACTTAGTTATTAGTTCTTAGTTAAATTAACTGTTTGATGTGGAAGTCTTCAGTATAGTTCTTTGGTCCATATGCAGCACAAAAAAGAAGGGTCTATATATCAAAGGAAGGTAGATCTTTGAATATATTGGCCTGAGCATTAGTAGCATTAAGGATCTTTAATTTATGAAAATGTTCCAGTAGGTGCCTAAATAATTATATGTAACTATTTGATTTGTATTTTTTGCTGTTTTGTCTGAAATTGGCTTGGAAGCCACACCTGTGAAGTATTTCTGCCGCTGTGTATGTCTGTGAACTGCTGCAGCTATCAGCTACCACTGGCACCTGTGAAAGGCAGGAACGTTCAGCACAAGGTCTTCTGCACTCTGCAAGATTAGATGACAGAAAGGGAGATACAGGAATATTATCATTAATAATCCTGCTGACAATTCAGGAGTTTGTAAGCTTTTAACAGCAGAAATTTGGTCAGTCTTATCTTATCAAAGAGCAAATACAATGTCACTGCTGCCTTTTTACCTGACAAATGCAATGTCACTGCCACCTTTTTACCCTAAATCCAGAATTTAAAGAATCCACCTAGGACTTGCAAAATGCAGGCTTAGATTCCTCTGCTCCCTGATCTAGAACCAAATCTGCATGTGGCTTTGACATTAAATTGACTGTCCACGTCTCAGACCATACTATGTTTAACTTGTAGTTCATTACAAGGTAGTTCTTAATTGCTGTTACTTTCATTAGTTGTGGTGTAAAACAGAATTACAGGATCACAGTTACAGAATCACACACACTCACAGAATGGATGAGGTTGGAAGGGACCCCTGGAGTTCATCTAGTTCAAGCAGGACCACCCAGAGCAAGTTTCCAGGACCATGTCTAGATAGCTTTTAAATATTTCCAAAGGTGGAGCTTCCACAACCTTTCTGGGCAACCTATTCCGAACAAAAAAGTGTTTCCTGATGTTCAGATGGAACCTTCCTTTGCATCCATAGCCTTTTCTCCTGTCAGTACACACCACTGGAAAGGGCCTGGCTTCATCTTCTTTACACCCTCCCTTCAGGTATTTATACACATTGATGAGAACTCCTGGAGCCTTCTCTTCTCTAGACTGAACTTTCCCATCTCTCTCAGCCTCTCCTAATCTGTGACATGCTCCAGTCCCTTAACCAACTTAGTGGCCTTTCATTGGACTCTGTCTAGTAGCTCCGTGTCCAGGTGTGGCCTCACCAGTGCTGAGTATAGGGGAAGGATCACCTTCCTCATCCTGCTGACAGCATTTCTCCTAATGCGGCCCAGGATAACATTAACCCTTTCTGTCCCAAGGGCACATTGCTGGCTAACGTTCAAATTGTGTCCCCCAGGAGCCCAGGTCCTTTTCTGCATGGTTGGTTTCTGGGGGGTTGGCCCCCAGCATGCACTAGTGTATAGGGTTATTCCTCCTGAGATGCAGGTCTTTGCATTTGCCCTAACTCATGAGGTTCCTGTCAGATAATTTATCCAGTCTGTCAAGGTTGCTTTGTATGGCAGCATGACCCTCTGGTGTATCAGCCAGTCCTCCCAGTTTTGTGTCTTCCACAAACTTGCTGAGGGTACACTTTACCCCATCAGTAATGAAGATGCTGAACAGGATTAGACCCAGTATTGACCCCTGTGGTACCCCGCACCTGATTGGCCTCAAACTAGACATCATGCTACTGATTATAATCACCTGGGCCCAGTCATTTAGCCAGTTTTAAATCCACCTCACTGTCTTCTCATCCACTCATCCAAGCCATACTTTTTCAGCTTCTTTATAAGGCTCTATGGCAGAGAGCATCAAAAACCTTATTGAAGTTAAGGTAGATGTTAAACACAGCTCTCCCTTTGTCAACTGATTGATTGCATCTGTAAAAATCCAGCAGATTTGATCTGTACAAATGAAAAAATCTATGGGATCAGAATTGAAAGTTCCATCTATTTAGAATGGCCTTTTGTAGAGGAATGCAGGCAGTGGGTTGATTAGCATTGATAACATGCAGCTGTGGCCTTGCCACGAAGGCAGTGGGTTGATTGACATAGATGATGTGCAGCTGTAGCTCCTTCCGCTAAGTAGTTAAATAGACCGTAAGGAGTGTGGGAGAGGTGGTTGGATGGAGGGGAAGCAGTGTGGTCTGACCTCTGGGGAAGGAGAAATAGCATGGGCAGTAGAATCTGACCAACAGTAAAAGCCTTGTTGCAGCCTACTAGTTTGTGCTGCAACAATGGGTGCCCCATGTGAGGCTGCCTGAATTGGGCTCTGACTACAACAACTGGCACCCAACGTAGCCAACACAAGTGGGAAAGTCTGCAACCCATAATAGACACAGTGAGAGGTCAGTTGTTGGCAACTAATCAATATGAGTGTGTTGTAATATTTTTTGTCCATCTTAATTCAAATTGCATCTGCCTTTCAAATTTCTTGGAGTTTAAAAATAAGAAAATTGTCTAAAGTTAGCTCATTAATGTATAATGCTACATGTCTTCACTAATGTCACCCGTTGTTAGCTACTACAAATATTTTTTTTACATTTTCAGTACATAGTCATTCCTGAAATGAGAAGACTAGCTTCCATATTTAATAAAATATTTATTTCAATAATAGAAAAAAGTGGCCTGTGAATTAAATAATGTTATTTTTTGATAAAATTAGATAAGAAGAAAGTAGTAAAGCCAAATATTAAAAAGGAAACCACCACAAAATAATGTTTTCATTTTTAAAAGACAATCTTTGGGGTTATCAGACAACTCCGTTCAACTTACCAGCTCTTCAGTTCCAAATCTACAAGCACAGGACTTGCAACAGCAGGAGATTTTGTTTAATGATATACTTTAAATTTTGATTTAGTATAGACATCAGTATGCACAAAGGAATGTATATCCAAGGGTCCCTAAACTTCAAAATTCACAAATCTAAGTCTCATTTGCACTTTAGAGGAGGCACATGAAGGACTTCAGTCAATACAGTGGGGTTGATCGTGTTTCTGTGTTCAGTATTTGACAGTTTTTTTCTAGTGATTCAGTCATGTATCTCATTTACATGAAGTTTCTCTAAATGTCAGAATTTAGATATGACAATAAGTATGCACTTTGATTAACATGTTAAAAGGCTTTTCTTGACCTTAAATGAATACACTGCTCCAAAATGTAATCAGATCTTTAAACTAGGAGGAAATTGAGGAGGGAAAATACTATAGTGACATCACAGCATGATATGTACAAGCTCAGGGCCAAAATAGTTTGCTGTTCCCCAACATACTGTCTTATAGATCTGGTGTTCATAGTTTTCATTTAAATTAAATAGAAGAGATATTTTGATATGACATTTACCTATCCTTTGGAGAATTCTTGGTATATCTTGATTCACCTGAACTTAATGAAAACAGTCATGCTCTTCCCAAAGCAATGATTTGGAAAAAGTAACTTCTATTTTGGTAATAGTTTAGGTCTCTAAATGTTGAGTACATGTTAATATGTCACATGATTTTGTATCTTGATTTTTCAGATCAAAAATCTTCGTTGTCTTTTGGGCTAGTGTGACAGTAGGAGGTCCACATCAATATTAAAAGGCAAAATTTTATTTAACACCTTGCTGTATTAAGGTGACTGTGATGGGCAGATTATTGTCAAGACAGAACTTTTTTGAGGTTTGTTTTATAAACCATATACATTCCACACACAATTAAAGGATGGGCACAATAAGCCATACTTTATCCTGAATATCAAGTAAGCTATTAAAATAGATTGCGTTTCCTTGCAATGAGGTTTCAAGAAGGAATAGGAAAGGTTTAGCGTATCCTAACTATCCTAATGATACCTTACTCTGATAAATAATACAAATTAAAAAAAAAAAACAAACCCACAAACAAAAAGCAACCAACCCCCTCCCCCCCAAAAAAAAAACCCAAAACAAACAAAAAAACCCAAAACAACCCAACCCCCCCAAAAAATAGTGGAATGCAGGCAACTAAATCTAGGGTGTAATTCTGTGCTATTTTTCAAATTTAGAATTCTACAGGAGTCTAATGTGCTCTTTGGGCAAAAGTGAGAATCATTTCAGTCCTGAAATGATATTGCTGAGCTGAGCAGTTTTATTTTACATTCAGGCCAAAGTTTGATCAGAAAAGCAGGTATTACTCTACTCACATGAACATGGAAGGCTTCAGCTGATGGGTGTTTTGGGAGCATGAACAAGATGCAATGAATACAAGTAGAATGCAAGTGGAAGACAAGAAAAAGGAAATATAATACTACGGCAGCTGCCCCTACAATAACAGCCTCAAGTTCGCATTCTAGGGGAGGATGAACCCATGCAGTGGAAGAAATTGAATGGAGACCTAAATGCTGGACAATAACTCTTGCCATTGAACTAATGAAGTGGTGTGTGTATGGAAATTGGGGATATATGAGATAGGGGAGCTTCCTGTATAGTTGGACAGGAGTAAATTCTTCTGTTCCTAAAAGAAGATCATAGTTGCTTAGCTTCATCAATGAATTCTAGGCAGCAAGTCAGCAAAGGGAAAAATATCATACAATGCATATTATGTACGTGACACCAGCATGAATGAAAAATTACATTTCTGAATCTGCCTAATTTTGAGAAAAAAAAAGGATATTTGGCAAACATATGGCATTTTGTGAATAATTTTAGTATAGTTGCACCTTTATTGTAAATTTCTCATGTGAGAAACAGCTATGGTCATCAGCACAGGTTCAAAAGCAGTTGAAAATCGATGCAAATTAAGTTAGAAGTCAGAATAGTTTAACTGAGGAGGAATAATGAGATCTGATAGGTCAAAGTCCTATTCAATCCATGAAGTTTTTTTTACAGTAGATTTAGAGCATTTCATAAAGACTCCTGGGGCACTTCTGTTCTCTTCATTAATCAGAAGTATACCTGCCTCCCACTGTTCGTTCATGGTGTAGCTGTTCAAGTTCAGCTGTTTCCTGCAGGATTTAGTAAGCTTGGTAACACCAGTATTAAAATCATGTTACAACAAATTGGGTAATGCTTTTTTATGGTAAGCTATGACTAATTCAAAATTAATATAAACTACAACCTGTAAGATTTCCCATGTATTCCAAGAAAATGGGGGAAAGGACCTCAAAGTATTTTCCAGAATTATTGATTTGATTAACGATGAATGATTTAATTGTTTGATCGTTTGTTTTGGTAGACCTGTGTTTGAACAATCAGTACTTATTTTAGAAGGACTTGCTGTAAGTCCATAAATGTAATTTTGTATTGCTGTCTAAATACCTAATTTCCCTGAAGCTGAAAAATTAATAATTAATATTCAAGAATCAGACTGTGCATGGTGATCGGCACTTATTACAGACAACAGAATACGCTGCAGCTGAAAGTCTGAAGTCCCAACAGAACTGACAGTAGTTTCTTAGTCAAAATAATAGGTCATGTGTAATGAAAGATGTAACTTTGCAGAGCAGGCTCAAGTCACATGGTGAAGAATAGACAGTGGTCTAAAGTTCATTTGCACTCATTCTTGACACAGCATTGCTAATGTTACAAAAATTCAAACGTGGCATTGATATGTTCAAGACCATGAACTGTACATACTTAGTGCTGTTTCTGAATTCTTCAATTTTTAGATTTTTCCAGATTACTTTTGCCAAATTAAGCTTTTTAAGTGCTTCACCTCTCCTTAAACAGTTTAATTAAGGAATGTGTGCAACTTTAGTAGAGACATTCATTTTGTGCTGTGTTAAAAATAGAAATTGTTTGATATGCTAAAAGCATGTATTTAAACCTAACTCTGTGTCCTCTGTGTATGAATTTTACTTGAAAGCAGTTTGGTTTCAATGACTCTGTATATTTAATGTTCAATATATCTAAATTTTTGTCATAGGTTACCACATCAGTGAACACAACCATTCAGTTAAGTTAGGGATAAACAATTCTTGTTTTACAGAGTTGTCTGATGAGCGATGTAATAGAGGTGAGTTTCACTGTTCCTGTTTCACTACTGGGAAACCAGGGCAGAGAAAATGAAACCATTTATCCCAAGTCGCACAGACTTAGGAATAGCCTTAGTGTGTTGCTGTACACAGTGGCCAAGATACCACTCATAATCACTGAGTCACATAATGACTTTTGTTTAAAGTACAACTATCTACATCTTTTGGAGAAGTCTCTATTACATTTCATTATTCTTGGTTTATGTGCTCAATGATTTTTTTAACGTTTCATTTCATGGGAGTTCTATCTCAGTTCAATTACTTAATGCAGTGCAAGGTCCTGGTATTGTATCTTCTGTGAAGAACTAGTTGAGTAGTCAGACTGCACTGAATAGGCATGTGGTATGCAGATGTGAACTGGAAGGGGCAACGTTTTAGTTAAGTCCACTGGGATGCAGCCATGCAACTCCTATTAACATTACTGAGAATCAAGCATCTAAATCTCAGTGTGTTGCACTGAAAATGCTCCCTGACGTGTCTGAAGGAATACCATTTTCATATCAAGTACTTACAAATATGCTGGTGCTGCTCCATAAAACCTAACATCCTAGAAAAGGATTCCCAGATCTTTCCTACTTTATAGCAAAGATGATCTCTGGGAATTGTTGATTGAATAACTCCACAGAATGTTGTACATAATTTTTATTGATGAGGAAGTTGTCATCTGTGTAGCCTTAGTATAAAGTTGAATGGGCATGGATTGCTTTAAAGTGTTATATTTTTGATTAACCATCAAATTGTCAGCTAACAGTTGGATTCAGACTGAATTATTTTTGCTTTCTATTGGCTCTATCCGTAAACTCGAAAGACAGAGCCACATGTTTCTATGGATTCTGGCCAAGTTGCCAGTTGTTCAGATGTTCTATCGTAAAAGTTTATCTAGTTCTGTTGAAGACAGCAATGGCAGATTTGCTGGTTTTTAGTTTAGTAGTGATTTGTAGGTGACTGTTAGGCAGTGGAGAGAAGGAATCTAATATAGGATAGTCTGTTCGACTGAGAAAAAGTTTATTAAGGATGATGAGATTCATAACTGATCTTGTGTCCTCCATTACATACTTTTGAAACATATTTACAAAGCATGAAGTATCTACGTAGTGTATTACATGAGACAACGAGTAGTTGATGATTGTATTTACCATGTTTTTAGTCTATATTCCATGAGACAATTCTGGAAAAGGAGTATTTACACACTCCTTATAGGTTATCAAGTAAATCTACATAACGCATGTATTTCTAACTAGTTACACACCAGATACATTTTTTTTGAAAGCATAGAAGACTACAAAATGTCATCCATCCCCCACTGAAAAGTAACACTACAGGATAGATAATTACTGAAACATCTACATTGCAGCTCAGGGAATCATGTTTATGATTTGCTGTGGTTCTGCTGTCAACCCCTGCCTTCTGCTCTTGCACTTTGGAGTATTCAAAGTATTATCTTCATAGTGTATAGCGAATCCTTTACCCTTTATTTGATTGGCCTATATCATTATCATGAAGTTTTAATACTGAAAATTAAAAGCAATTCAGAGCAAACAATTTGATGAATTCCACCTTTCTCTGAGTGATTCATTTCTCAAATTTATTCATTATTCAGAGTGATTCAGTAATTCCTTTAGCAAATAAATCTTGGTGTGTCATTTAATTGTGAATTATGAATATTACAATCAGTTTGTGCTCTAACTTCTGTGCAACAACACATGTTTTTGACTAACTTAAGCAATTCAGTTTGAATTTCCAACTGTGTGTGATTATAATAGGTGTTAGCGATGTATGCCAGGCAATCAAAATCCAGATATCACATGACTCATGGTAACTAACCAACCCAGCATGAAGGCAAAATACAATTTGATAATCAGATGTTCAGTTTAAAATTTACTTTCAGCAAATACTCCAGCAATCAAGCCAAAAGTATATGCAGTTAACTATGAACAATTGAGTACTTTCAGAAAGTGATCATAAAAAGATAAACTGAATTTAAAGAACAGATAGTCAAGGATACTTCCTTCAATGATTTTTTTGGGATTTGAGTTGCTGACTGCATTGCCAGTCTAATTTTTTTCCTACAGAAATAAGGAATTTAACGAAACATCAGAAATTAAGTAAGGAAATATTTGAACATCATGAAGGGTATCACTGTTCCTGGGATGAGTAGGGGGATTCATTCTTATGTAAATATCCAATATTTATCTTTTCAAAGCTCTTAAATTATGCAAAGGATGAATTGAGATGATTTATACAACCTCTGTATTCAGATCCTTAGTTTTTAATGGGACTGTGTTCAATCAAAATGATTGAACAGTGGATTTCTGATAGATAATTGTATGTTGATATACAGAATTGTAGGGAATTAAACTATTTATAATAGCCATTCTTGATACTGTATTAAATCTTGCTCATGGAATTCCTGAAGGAAATCTCCAAATTGTTTTCAGAAGTACTGATTATTTTTTCTGCAACTTTAATATCCACTTGATTTGCATCTCATACAGAATACTTATTCATATTACACTCAAAAATACAAATCTAGTGAGTTGATTAATATTGCAATATTAATGCAGCATGTCATTGGTCTTTCTGGCATTTCATCAGTGATTTATGAGACAACAGGTCCCTCTTCTCTGGGTATAACTCCAACAGAGCAAATACTTCGGAAGATGAGCTTAAATAAAGCTAGCTTTTGATATGTTTATTTCCATGCCATTCTCTGACTTAACTATACTCCTTTTTTCTTATGTACTCTTTCATCAAATGGTATTAGTCATAAAGAGCTATATGAATTTTAAGTTCTATTTCAGCACAGATGAAGCTCCCAAGAAAGGAAAGAATTATTCACTGTAAGTAATAAAAGAAATTAGAAAAAAAAAAAAACAAACCAAAAAAAAAACAACCAAAAAAACCCCCAGAACAAAATACCCCATGTGATATAAACAAGCATCGGAATTTGTCATAAAAGTCTAGGAAAAGTTCAATTTTCCCAATTACAATACTGCAAAATTTGGGGGTTAAAAAGTGTATATTTTGTAGATGGTGGCAGATCTGTGCTATTTTCACTTCTTTGTTTAGATTTGTTGCTACTTTGACATCACTGAGCAAAGAAGCTAGAGCCTAGCCTTCATCCAGTTAGTGTGAGTGACAAAGTGAATCAATAAAAGCACAGTAAGAGGTACATGATTATTCTATTTTTAATGGTGATTATTGTGTCTGTGAATGAAGGACACAGGATTTTATGTCAGTTCAAGGTATAAACTATTTTATGGTCTGTAACAAATTTTGTCTGGTATTTCCAGTTTAGGAAACTGCTTTCAACAGCTTTTACATTTTCAGATATTTAATCATTTGGATAGATACATTTTATCAAAGTTTGACCAAAATATTATTTTTTCAGGAAAATCTTGATGAGAGAGAAGTATTTTTTAGTCCATCTTAAATCCTTGCAATCATTTTTTAAAAGACACTGCTGCCATGGTACTATAAATTAAGGATTTGAAACTTGGCATTCAGGGACTGAATAAAAATTAAGTGTGTTTACCAAGGGTGCGAGTTTTGCTGTTCATTTGTTTTGTCAAATTATGTTACTTAGGGTTTCTGGACTCTACTGCTTTGAAGTTGTCAAACTAAGAAACAGCTCTTCTCTGTATGACTCCAGTCAAGGACTGAACAGGTTTTTGACATTTTCTGGCTGCTTTAGAGTCAAGTAAAAGTTCAAAAGATATATTGAGGTCTGAGAAGCAGTTTCTGCTGATCATTACACCTGCTGTTGTAGGTGGTATAAAGGAATAGGTACTGGCCTGGCTGGAGGACGAACTGAGTGAAGTAGAGACCTTCTGAGGAAAATAGTTTGTGGCTATTTAAGACTGTGTTGTGATACATATGCACAAGAGAAGAAGGAATATAAAGCAAGATAAAATTAGTCTCAGCAAGGCACGTCAAAAAGGAGTTGAGTTACTTGCTAAGGTTTCAAATATTAGCAATATTTATGAAAGCTGAATGCTGGCCTGAGTGGTGAGTAGGTCTCAATGTGTCATAACAAGTTCATCCAAGAACGGTAAGGCCATTCCAGAAAAGTTAGATTAATTCTGTGACTTAATGAGAGGAGATAAAAGGCGTTTCGACCACTGATGAAAGATATGTCTGAGGATTTTTTCCCCAAATCATGTGTCAGTATAAGGAACTGCTAAATTTAATAGAAAATATTTTTTCATTTCTCTTTTAATTTACATTATTGGAAAAAATACAATAGTACTTTTAAGAGAAGATGTGACAGAAATCTGTAAAATCATGAAATGAATGACGAGACCAAATAGAGAATAATTATTTGCTATTTTTCAGACTGCTAGAACTAGGATATTAGGTAATATGAAAAGTAGCTGGTTTAGAACAGAATAAATACCTTTTTATACAATACATAACTGCAGACTCAGTGGAATTGCAGAATGCAATTCCACTTGAGTAATAAAGTCTATGCAGTAGTCTTCACATACATGTTCCAGGTTTAGGACTTTTGTAATACAGAAATGCACAAGAATGACAGTTTTAAAAAAACTTCAATGTATGAAATACACAACAGGAAACAATGGTCCAGGCAAATCTAGCTTTTTCTTATGTAGAGAGATATGACCTTAACACTACTTACTTATGGACAGTTCAGTTGGTGGTAGAAATAAATTGTATCATTCTGTTTCCCTTGATTATGTACTCCCTTTGTAAGTGGGTATTTTTTATTGACTTAAAAAAAAAAATGTAACAATAATGTTTTCAAACTATAAATATTGATTGAGCAGCAGTATGTTTTTATTTGAATATTTGAGAAACTTCTCAAACATGGAATAAAAACTAACATTCTGAAAAAATAAGTTCTTCTAATTATTCCCCTAAGGGTAGTCTATGCAGGATTTTAATCTCTTATTAAATGACAAGTTTTTCTAGAATAATTTCATTTTTATTTGGTCTGGAAAACACTGAAGTTCTGACATGAATCTCAGTCACAGTGAACAATGCATGTATGCACAAATTACAGCTCAGTAGGAATGGAGTTAGACCAACTACAAAGTTGCTTACTGTACAATAGTAGCAAGTAATTAGCATAAAAGTATCCTGTTACAATCCATAAATATATCCAGGCATCTCAAAATATCTGGGTGCCCATTATCTAACATTTAGTACAAACCACAGAGGCACCAGTTGCCTGGAGCAAATTATAATCCTAACTGAGCCACAGACTGTAAGCTTTGACAAGATGTTTGACCTCCTTGTTCTTCAGCCAGCCCAGCTGTGAAATTGATAAAAGCAATTGTGTAAAACTAGACCCCACTGGAAAACAAATCTGACACTGGTTTGGACAACAAATATGGACAAATAAATGGCAAACACATCAGGGTCATCACATTCTGTTGTGCTTTATACTTGGATAACAGAAGCTAAATCTAAATAGTTGATTAATCACATATTCCTAGGTAAAGAAAATGAAAAAATTGGAAATAACACTGATATGTAATGATATTCCACCCAGGAGATGTTGTATAATTTCAGTATTTTTTAAATAAGATATGGAATAGGTCTGTGTAAGTCAACTGAATTTTTGCTGCTCACAATTATCCTGCTGTGAGGGATACTATTACTTTTATAACTGTGCACTCTTAAAAGCAACATCATTAGTAATAGTTTTTTCTAACTTGTAAATATTACCCAATGGTAAATAAGAAAGTATTCTAAAAGGTAAGTTAAAGATTGTTTAACTTCTGTATTTCTCTCAACTTGAACAATGAGAATTTCTTAACAACCACTCAGGTCTAATAGCATTTTTATTATTATGATGATTTGGAGACTTTAAATTCAGATCTCATACCAGATTTTAGCCCACTGCTACTCACTGACTTAAATATCCATGTTTTGGATGCTTGTTACTATATCTGGCATATGTATTTATCCAATGTGACAATTTAATCTGAAGAAACACTTTTACAGCTGCATTCTAGAATATATGGAAGCCATATAATTTGAATAAGCCATGTGATTATACTAATATCTTAATGATTTGTTAAAGCTAGATAAAAGCAGCATGTAGTGTGTAGACAGTGATAACTGTTTTAATTTTCAATAGCATTCAGAAGTTCTGCATCTATTGAGGATACATTAATTGATGTCCCGTCATTGACTGAGGGATAAAAGAACATAGCAGACACTAGCACTAGCATCAGTTGATTCACATGCTATTACTTTTTTGTGAATGGGTGATGAAAGGCTTTTTATAAACATGAATAGTAAACAAAAGCTGACATTTACGCTCTACATAGGAAATATGTCATCCAATGTTACATAAATAGGAAACAATATAAATTCCACAAAGTAGTTTAGCAAAGTCTACATATTTTCTTGAAACTGATAACTGTATTACACACTATCTCTACTTGTTCCTCCTGTTAATTCAGGACTTCTTCATTTTTCCCTCCTCAAGAAAGGGTAGTACTTCCATGCTATACTCTAATGTGTCACAAAGATTTGACTTTCAAAAGCAAAAGGTTCTAATTTCCTTGCAGACATTTCTAAATAATTGATTATAAGCACAATCGCTGTAATCTGAATTACTGCTGCTATAGAAGGAAACTTTTAAAACGCTACTGTATATAATTTATTGCTGTCTGCTAATGTCGCTATTTCATCATTAAAACTTTTTATAAAAGTCACAAATTCAGTAAAATATATCTTCCATACTTCAACTAAGAAAAAAATCTTGCATGTTATATACATTGCAATGCTATGCAGGCATATCTGACTTTAAAAATAGTAATTATTATTCTGCCTGGTTAAAATAGTTCAGTGTAGGTTGTAACAGACTGTCTCAAATCACCCATATATTAACCAGAGTTTTAGAATTAATTATGTATGTTTCTTCAGCTGTGGTGCTAAACAATTTTTCTAGACTGCTTGGGTACACCGCCACGCACCAAACCTAGTACATCCTGGTCAGTATGTTGAGAACATAAGTCATCAGCACTTCTTGTTGCTCTATTATGTAACTTGAAAGATAATGCCATTGACTTCAGTCCAGAAGTCCACATTGTTCAGCACTGAAATGAAGTCATATGAAAACTGAATTGTGAGAGATATTTTCCACAGAAAGTACTTATTAGATTGTCCATTTGTACTTCTCAAAAAAGCAGTTGGGTGGAGGAAGGGAGGTAGTCTTTAATCTCACTTTGTATCCAAAACAGAAGAAACTCCTCCAAAAGCCCAGGAGTAATGTAATTATATCCTAACTAATTAGCTTTTTTCATTCATAGCTTCAGCAAATGACAGGAAAGATATTGAGACTGTTCAGTTGAAAGCTTGAAACTGGCATAAGGTTATAGAAAAGGAGCATTTTCTTTTTCCTGTCCTATACATGGGATCTTAGATTTCTGTTAATGTACAGAAAAGCTTTATAATAGAGTTTCTTGCTAAGCTTTTTCTAATGTCAGAGGAATTACCTTTAAATGTGCCCTTTTTGATGGGTAATGCTTAAGTCTCCAGAGATAATTTTTAAACACGGCCTTTCAGTCCCTAAGCTGAGACAGCTGCCAAATATCTCTTCCTCACCAACTGCTGTTCTTTGGTCAATATATCAGTAAAGAGGGGTTTCTGATCTTTTTAAATATCTGGAACAAAAATCTGGCAACAAACATTCTAGTCTAAAGAATATTGTTGGGATTTTTTGTGTATCTTTGGTAAAGATGACAAACTCAATCTTAGGCTCAGCTGCTACCATAACTGGAAGAAGTTCTGGTACATATCTGAAACAGAGTCTGAATTTTTATTTCGAGCTCACCTCTCCTGCAGTACCTTCCTAAAGAATCGTAACAAGTATTTTGTTATTGTTCAAATAACAGACATTTTACTCTCTTCATTGTTTTAGTATATCAAAATGACTACAGTCATTATGCCCTGATGCACATTTTAATCCAGTTATTCACTAAATATGTAATATGTTGGTCTGGAAGGAACTAAAAAGCAAGGCGGCACTTCTGTGTGGGCGGAGGCTTGGGAAGGTAAACTTTCTCAGATAAAATGCTTACTAAAGTAGCAATAAATCTATCATTACTTCCAGAACATAGCGTTCAATTCATACTGTTGTGTTAAGGGTAATTATGAGTTTAAATGGTACAAGCTCTTGCCCTGTATCAAATTATTTTTACACAGAAGCTCTCATAATTTCAATACTTGTCTTCATATTTTTTCAGGTCTTTCTATTTGTAGAACCCCAGCAAAGATTAAAGAGTAAGGTTTCATTAAAGGCATTGCAAAAATCCATGTTACCTTCAAATTGATAAGTAAGAATAGACTATGCAACTGTACACCCTGGGTTTTTTTGCGTTATCTCATCACAGAAATTTCTAATACATTTGTAAATTTAATGTCTCTCCATTCAGAAAAGAAAGCCTTCCACGAGATTTATCAGACATGCTAGAGAGGGTGTCTTTACATATCAGAAAGGAATTGTGCTTAAGTGTTAAAATAGCACTCATAGGTGGTACACTCTTTGTGTACTTGCCAATGAACCAGGATGCTGTGTTTATCACCTTGAATGTTTACTTCTGGTTTCAAGCTTCATTTGCACCGGTATGCAGCTGGCATAGTCAACATGCTGACACTTTGAAGCTTGACTGAACTGCTTGAATTTTATGGAGAGAGCTTTGAGTTTCTTGTCATTTTCCTTTCTTGAAGTTTTCCTTGAAGGAACAGATTAAATATAACAAAACCAAACCTCTTCGGAAAAGTCTCTTTCCAGTCTTGGCTACTCCTAGCAAATCAGGTGAGCATAGAATGCTAACTGTAGTGCCTTCCAATTATTTTTAGAATTAATGAGGGGGAAAAAAAGTATAGATTTTTTGAGTTTAATTTCCTTGTCTCATGCAGTTCATAGGAGACTAATCAGTGCATGTATGCAGTTCCTGTATTATAATGGAGGTTGGAAGTATGCATCATCTGCAGAAGAAACAACTTCCTGCAGAAGTGTCTGGCTTAAATCCTTTTGTTTTACACTTTGCTGCAAGCATATACACATTTCTGTACGTGCTGTGAGAGCTACCTCTCTACCTTTAAGCCCTTTACTTGTCAAAAAAGTAGGAGGGGGTGGGGGTGGAGATTTTCACAAAGGTGAATGTGTATAGAAAGAATGTGAATCAATATAAGAGCTGGAGCAGGGTTGTTGTAACAGCACGTTTTCCTAACATTTGGGAGAACGGCTGCGTGTGTGTGAATGAACTTTGGATAATGGGCTTCAAACAAGTAACGACTGACTGCATGGCAATCAAAAGAACATGTTAGAAACAGCGTACATTTGCCCTGACTTTTGCCCTGATCTTTGGGTAACTGGTAGCATAGTTCTATGTCTGTGGTGAGAAATAGTATCTAGCTAATTTGCAAGTACAAAATTCATGTGGTACTAGTAATGTGATATTGTGCCTGCCAATTATGCAGCAAAAATATGCATACTTTCAGTATGCTTCAGGTTTTTTTAGTGTACTTTTACCATCACAGTAGGCACAGGTAAATTCAAATAGTAAGAGTGAAAATGATAATTCTCAGTTTCCAATATGATAAATAACAGAACTGGCCATCCTTATAATTATTTTAACCTTTTAAAGTACATTTATGTGCATAGACACTTATCTATGACATTTTGTTGAATAGCAGGGAGTTGTCATTAATTCATGTTAACAATAGGAATAATACATAATGACAAATATTTAAAGCAAGAAGAAGAAAAAAGATCAGTTAAAAATAAATTTAGGTTCCAAGTATTTGAATTCAATTTGACTTAATTTACATAAATATTTGGAGGTCACTCACACATGAAAGGACATACTTATTTGTGTATGCAAGTATATTTCATGAATAAATATGCAAAGAAAAAATTATTGGAACTAAAATTAAAACTAGCCAGTGAGAAGAATAAACTTCTAGGTTTTTAGAAGAATAAACTGTTAAGTTAAATAATGCATAATAAATATTCAATTACTCCTAAAAGTGAATAGTTCCTGAGATCAGTCAGGAGCTGTGTCAATTGTAGACTGACATTTGTCTCAATAAAATATTAGTCAATAATGATAAATGTTGAACAAAGTTAAAAAAATACTCCAACGGCTTATTCACTATTGCAGAATGTCTGGGAACAAAAAGCTGAATTTGCATTGCAAGTGTTCCATCAGCTGTATGATTGACAAAAAATGGATATTGGAACAGGGAAATAAATTGTTTCACCCATTTATGAAAATTCCTTTTAGAAACCAATTCATTAAAGTAAAATCTAAACATTTTATTATGAATAATTCTCAATGAAGTTATGTTAATTACATACAGTTTTATAGAACAATAATTGTTTACAGTGCTTCAGAGAAATTAATTGTTTTTCAAAAGTGTATTTTCTGATGAATCAATCTGATCAGATTAACTGGCTTTTTCTTTCTCCTCTGGATTTTCCTTACATTGCCTGTATATTTCTACATTATGGCTGAAGGTTTGCAACATACTTTTGCCAAAGCCTCATGTGGAAAGCAAACTCAAATGTTAATCTTCATGTATATAAAGATGCAGAATCCATGATCTGTTGTTTTTGGGGTTTTTTCTTTTAGTGTAATACAACTCTTAATAGATATGTGATCCAGTATAACTGTGCCCTTAGATACCTTTCTACTGCACTGTTACTTCCTATTTTTTACTCCAAAATTTTTTTGTTTCTGAGAGAATGCATTTTAGTAGGATGTGGTTTTTTTATATAATATAGTTTTCTTTCTGACGATTTCACAAGCTCATTAAGAAACTGAATTGAACACTGCTCTCCAAATTGCTTAGCATAATCTGTTGATGTTATAAATGCAGGTTTCAACTTCGTTGTTATAAATGTATTAAATAATTTTGGATATTACAAATCCAAGGCTAAAGTTTGTGGTAGTCCCACTGATTTATTAATAGTTTGAGACACATTTACTAATAATGCGTTTTCAGCTCTTATGTAGTCATTCAACCTTTTAGAAGTTATTTGATCTAGATCACATTTTTATTCATTCTTATGGCAATTCTATGTCAGATTGTATTACACTGATGTTAACAAAGCTGTTTTAATCAGATTTGTTATTCCTCTGCTCCCATAAGCCAATAACCTCACAAAAAGAGAAATTAGGTCAATACAGTTTTAAAGTTTGTTGAATGATTCTTATCATCTCATTGTCTGCTAGATGCTTACAGATTGTTTAGAAATTTGCTATAGTATATTTGTATGCATTAAGCTAGTCTGATAATTTTTTGCAAATCAATGTTTTCTTTATGTCCTCCTCCAGACCTTTATCTTCTAAAATGTGTGGCAAATATGGAAAATCTAATTTGTATTATTTAGACCTAAAATATATAGCAATACAAAATTAACCCTACCTTCTTCTTTCACCTATTTCACGCTGGGAATAGTCACCAGCAGTTTTCTGCACCCTCTACACCTATACGTTTCATGTAAAGTGTAATTACACTGAAAGGTGAAGGATTGTTAGAAAAGATAGACATAGCTGTGGTTGTAAAATAAGCAGATGTGGATGTTGTTTTTCCATTCCATGTGATATAGCAACACAGAGGGATCCATACTATTACTTCAGAAGTAAGGTTTATATGTAATCAGAAATAAATGTCCTTTAATGTTCAAATTTTAAGTAGAGAGCTGAGATACAGCAGTTGTCTGTAGGTCTTGTAAAAATAAAATTACTGAGTAGGAGTGGTTGTAGGAAAGGCAAAGATACAGCATACGTAAGCAAATAAATTATTTTGTGGGAGTATCACTGACAGTGTCTGAATATCTCTCATGCAGCACAGGTTACTTGAATCCTAAATTTACTCTGCCAGAGAGAAGTGTGGGACTTAATCTTACAAATTGACTTGAACTCCTCCTATATAATATGAATTGCTTAAAAATTTAGAATGGGTCATGGGTTCATATTTAGAACAGGCTGAGTCATTACCCTTAGGATAGCTTGGGTCCCAAAAGCTTTGAGTTCAGAATACCTAGAGGTCTCTGTTTCTTGATTCCTGGAGATTTCAGCATGGCTAAAAATTCCAGAAGAAAAAAGTTTTTCCACACACTATTTGAACTCTGTATTAAAATTGGGGTTTATGACTTAAAAATCTCCAGGAAGAACAGCAAGATAAATAGAATCTCAGTTGGGACTACAGTGCAATTCTTATAGAATCCAGTATTTTCTCCACAGAAACAAACCATTGTTGTAAGATTATTATGTGTTCCTAGTAACTTCTGTACTTAGTGTTACAATAGAATAGAGAAAGCAGTCATGCTATAACATGTCTGGAAAAAAAGGTGGTGATGCAGCCACCAAAAATGTCTGAAATCTGCGTCCTAAAAATCTGACAGTTTTACTTGCTGGCTGTAGAGATTTAAAAGATAGCAAACAGAAAATTAAGTCTTCTTTTCTTTCCTTAGGAAACATAGCTGCAACTGAGAAATATTTTTACATTAACATCCATTCTCCATCACTTTAAATCATTAGTTGTAGGAAGTGGTTTTGCATACTGTCTGGCAACCTCTACTGTTCATAAATATTCCAAGCATAAATATTATATTGTTTCTGATGCTCTGCTATAATTAATATAAAAAGAGGAAAAAATATGAGAATAAAATATTACATCATTAAGTGAATTAACAGGATTATCTTTGTCTGATAGTATGTGAATGTGTGCCTAATAATAATAACTATTTCTTAACTTCAGTACCCCCTTTTACTTATCATGCTTTTTATATTCCTTTGCAATAAATAAATAAATTAAAAAAAAAGAGCATGGAACTCTTTCTTGATTTGAGAGATCTATCATTCTGAAGCTCCATTTATAACGTTGTGATATAGCTTTCACTTCACTTCCTTGGTTTCAGAAAGTAAAAATAAGATTACATGCAGAGCTTCATATTCCTCCATAGTATCAAGCCATGAAAAGGCACTAAACATGCATGCTACTATAACCACTTTTTCTGGAAGGAAAATAGAGTGGTGCTATGTTGTTTAGTAACATGACTATAGCGCAAGATGATAAAGTGTAGGCATTCCCTTGTCTGGTTAATATAGCCACTCAAGGAATGACATAACTTGAAATTTCACAGTAGTTTTCAAATGGTTGGATGTAGCCAGTAGGTGCATTTCTGAAAGAAGCCTATAGATACATGCCTCTGTCAGTCAAATACTCTGACCAGCTTCTTCTAGATATTCTATGTGTGAAAGGTATAATATTTCATATCATGTATTATGATTCTATACTTATTTGATGATAGATGAAGTTACATAGGATTTCTAATTTAGCAGAGATATAAAACATACTGAAAATACAATGCAATGCAAATATAAGTTACACAGCAAAATACAGCAGTTGTAATACACAGTTTAATCACAATACCAATATGATTCCCATTACAGGTGTCTCTAATGTGATAACTGCCACAGCACAGTTGCCAGGAAGAAATAACGTGGGTTGAAGTAAGCTCAAGACAGTTGCTCTCTTCAAAATTCTTGTTAGCTGTTAAACATTTTATACTCTTATGTTCAGCTGAGCTATGCGTTCACCACCCCTATCCCCACAAGCTGGTCTCACTCAAGGAGAAGTGTTTACACCATGAGCTGATCCACTCAGATATGAGATAGTCAGTTACTCCACTTGACTGACATAGCTGTTTATCTAAAACAAAGGCCACCCTCCTGTCCCCTCTGTGTTGAGATAGTCAGATCTTTGCAGCAGCTGTGGTCAGTCACACTGCATTATTCTCTGAACTCCGTGGGCATGTCACCCTTGCCCATCTCAGCTGAGCCTTCTGCTATTTTAGCAGTTTATTGGTCACTCACAGCCTCCACAGAATTTTGCAGGCACATTAGCAATGACATGTTTTATAAAATTAGTACCAATAGTGATGAACCAGAAGCGTTTTTTTTTTAATACCTTAATATTTTGTAATGGCTAAAAAAAGGTTACATAAACTCAGTCCAAATTAAAACTAATAAACATCAGATTAAATCTGTCTCCTCCTACTTCTATGTAACAATAACATCCTTTGATGTGTAGCTTTTGATGTTTTTAACATGATTTTGACATGCAGAAAGTCCTATTCTATATGAATGAATGTAAGTATACCACTTTCAAGATCTGAAGCCACTTCTTTGCATAGTGCACTCTAAGCTACTTGCATCCAAGGGATCACCTATTGTAAAATTCTCTTGCATGATTTGGAAATACAATGATTTTTGGTTCCGTTCTTCTCTACCATCTAGACTGGCCAAGAAAAAGTAATGATAAAGCAGGTTTTCATTCCCGTGTCAAGCTTGTGAAAACAATGCCAATAAGATGTTCATAGATTGTACGGAGTTTTCAACAAGACTTAGGTGAGCTTCACCAGTACACTGGTACTAATGCTACTAGAAATTATAGCATTTTATTATTTATACTACTAAAAAAAAGTAGCTAATGCTATTAACAAGCTTTCAAAATTTTTGCTTCCCTGACAGCCTGCAGGTTGTAGGACTTGGCCTAGGACACGAAGGAGTCTAGACACCTTGAAATCCCTTCCTTCAGCAGGATCTGTGGGAGCTCCATGACTGTTGGTCTGTGACATGCTCTGAAACAGATGCAGAACAGGGAGTCGGCAATAGCTCTTAGACTGTGTTCCAGAAAGTGAATTTTGTGTATTGTTTGTTGCTGTGTCATGTACCCCACCCCAATGAGAATTCAGGAAGCCTAAATTATCTTGTTTTGGGGTTTCTTTGCTTCCTATTAGAGAATTAAAAATAGGAGGGGTTGTTGTTTGAGGGTTTTAAAAAGCATTATTTAAAATAAATGCAAAAATAAAACTAGTTTTTCCTAAATGCCATGGAGTGACTTCAAGCCATTTTCTTTGTCTTCTTAAATGATAAATGAATGCTAGCAGGGTGCTTTCAGGAGGGGTCTTCACCGTATTTGTGATCCCTTACGGACTGTCATCTAGATTGCTTAACTTCACAAAGCTTATTGGTGCTTCAAAGCTTATTCCTTGGGCTTCTTGAGAGGACATTGCCTCAAAAGGGTATAACTATTCTGTGTTACTGTATTATCTACTCTTGGAAAGAGCATGCATCATCCAGTTATATGGAAAGCCTTTTTTGGATTGCTATTATCATTTATTCTATTTCTAAATGTCTAATGTCTGTACAGTACTGTAGCCTGCAACAGGTGTTCTGAAGCAAAACATACAAAAATGTGTGTATAGCAATGGTTAATTATTTCATGTCATTATGGAGTCCTAGCAGCAGCATGCAATGAAGTGGAGTTTGCATCTTTGTAGAGTTCTTAATCCCCTGAAAACAATACATGTTGCAAAGAAATTTGTCAGCATTAAGAAAGACAGACCAAAGAACTATGAAATTTATCTACTTTGTAGATTTTCTGTCATGTCTTGTCTGTCAGGACTGTGATGGTCTCCAGTCATATCTTTCCCTCTGATACTGTGTTTCTGACATAATTACCTCTGCAAATAAAAATAGTACATATTATACCAAAAAGGGATTATACTGAGCTATACCATACATCACTAAACATACTGTGGTAAAATAGGTTTTATCTGGTTTCAAGATAAGGGTTGCAGAATTTTCAGTGTTTTTAATATACAGATGTGATAATTCTGTTCTGCATAGCATCCACAGAATAGTCCTTAAAAATTCTAATTCTAGTGCTAAGCAGGTGTAATAATATAACATTTAACAAGAAATATTGCCTTGACCAGGTATTAGCTGGTCTCAATAAAAACTGAGACAGTTGTTTTGTTTTGGTGGGTTTTTTTGTTTTGTGAGTTTTTTCATAGAATAAAGCTTAGAATTAAATAATTAAAGGACTAGAAGTAGACTATGGCTACACTGCCAAGCAGATGTTAGTAGTTTCACTTTCTGCCAAATTATTTTACTTTTTTTTTCAGTGTAATTCTCCAGGTATTCTATGCTTTAGAATATTCTCACCCAGTTTCCTAATGATGACAGTCTCCTCCCTCTTCTTTTACCTTCCCAGAAATAGCACCAGATTCTGCCCTTTTAACCCCTTCCTGAATGCTAAGGCGTTCTAAAACTATAGTCTCTATTATTTAATTACTTTAACTTCAAAAGACAAGCAAAAAATATTCACATAGTAATTTGAAAAATGCTGTATAGGGATGAATAGAGATATGTTTGTGTATGGATGGATGGATAGATAAGAGGGAGAAAAGAGAGAATGAGCTGTATCTTGGAAGACATCTGCTTGGGGCACAGTATTTTAATCATCCTACTCTTTGTCTGTTGAGATACCTAAGCAGGTACATTTAAAAGTGTTTGTTTTCTGTTTCATGCACCACTTCTGGATTTCAGTCAGCTAAGTTTTTCCTTCTTGATTGCACTAACTGCTTAATTTCTTCACTTCTCAGACTCTGTTCTCACCTCTTCCTTCATCTTTTCTTTCTTTTGTTCATTTCCTAAAGCCTTTTGTTAACTGCTACGGTTATTTCTCTCTCTCTCTCTCAATTCAGAAGATAACCTGAGGATATAAAAATTCTTACCTTATTTTTATGCATATTTTTTAATTTTACAAACAATTCCTCATGTTCTCCTATATGAATAAAACCCTAAAAGTTGTGATAAATTGAAAACATCTCTCTTCCTAGCCAGCTATGGTGCAAACAATGAGTGTTGTCCCATAATGATACAAACAGTATTTTTATCTCTGTCTCAAGGAGTATTGCATGAACTTTAAAAAGAAAACATAACACTGAACATCTTTCTTCTTTGGATTTCTCATATGTTGTACTGAAATATATTAATCTAGAGATGTACTAAAGGAATGTCTCTACATTTTATTCAGGTAGAAAGACAAGATTGCAGTTCTGGTTTTAGTATATGTTACTATAACCTGAAACAAAATGTTATTCTCATTGATGAAGGTAAAAATAGGAAATTGGGAGTTGGACTAGATGATCTTGAAAGGTTTCTTCCAACTCAAACCATTCTATGATTCTATGAAAATTTTCTGAAATTGAAGAAAAGTATACCTATGGAATCATTGTCAGGAAGGTGTGGTGGTGTGCTCCACCCTCCCCCTGCTACCCTGACCTAACAAGGAACAACTGTTTTCAGCTCAAAGTGGAGTTGGAGGTTTGACTTCAGCAGCATGTCTATCTCGCAGAATAGGTAATGGATGTAGTCTAACAAGCAAACCAACTGAGCGATGCCTGGGGTGAGGTGGGGGGGCCTCACAGACTTATGTTGTTTCAGTGAAGGCCAGGAAGGCTTCTTCACATCTGTAACTGTAAATCTGTATCTGTACTAAGTCCTCCTCACTCTGTGCTAAGCCATCAGGCCCAACTGACCTTCCCAAACTGACACCTTGTTAACACCGGATCAGCACATAATTGACTTAGTCCCACTTTGCCAAGAGTATAAAATCTGGTATTTTTGAATCTTTTTTTTTTTTTTTCTCTCAAAGGGCAAAAATTCTAACTACAGGATGGTTCAGTGGGCCTGGACCTCTCTCCCTCCATGCAGGGATGCCTCTTTGATAAGATTTGCACTTCCAACTACATTGGTTGTTACCTGGGACAAATATTACTAACAAAAGTGCTGCACTGTGAACTCAAGTTCAATCTTTGCAGTAAGTCATATCAATGGCAATTCTGATTTTTTATCTGTCAACTTAACAAATAATCTGTTTTTTCAACTTGGCAAAACTGTTTCAGTGTAAATCCTTAAACTGGGTTCTGACAGGCAACTATTACGTATGATGAGTGGCTGCACATATACTCATTTAGACTTAAACCCATTGTCCAAGTCTGAGAGTAGGAATGGATCTAGCTACACATAGACTGCTCTCTGAGGAGTTTAGAAAGCAAGGCAATCCTCTCTAAACTTCGTGACTTAATGAGGGAACTGTCTGTGCCCCCATCTGGCCTTTCATCAGACTCTTAACATGACAGAAGGACAGCTAAATAAACTATTATTGCTCTTTGCCGTACCCTCTGGCTGTACATTAGAAACCTTTGGATGTTGCGATGTGGATGCTGGAAGAATATTTCTGTGACTTAGCACCTGGATCCTCATATTACCATGTAATAGGAAGGACACGTAAAACTTGTGCTCACTTGAAGAAGAGGTGGATCTATTCATCTTGCATAGTTTTAATTACAAATCCTCACCTCTTAAGACAGTATGTACCATGATGCTTATTACTGTTTTAGTGTGGAAAGTGCTTAACTAAAGAAATTAAGAGCTGTCATTTGTTTATCATCTAAGTATAGTCCCCTTGAAGTGTACTGAAATTACACTGGATTAGAGCTACTGAGGATCTAGCACAATTTTTTTTTATGATTTAAATGTTATAGTCTAAATCTATTTCTAATTTAAAGATGTAGTTAAATTTTATTATTTAAATCTATTTTACAATACAGATTTATTTGTAGGCTTTTATCCTTTTTTAATGATTTCATGTTGTGAAAAAATACAAGTGAATGTAAACATTAAGGACTCAGTACTGTTTTACTTATATAACTGTCATAGCTCCATGAGTTTTCAGTTTTTCATTTTCTTCCATAGGCTATTGGTCCATAATGAAGCATACCAGAAAAAAAAAGACAACCACCAAACCCAAAAAAGAGAAGAAAAAAAAAAAAGCAGTTTCAGAAGAGAGTTGACCAAAACTGCTACTATGGATCCTGTTTGCGGAGAAAGTACAGATCTGCTAAGATGTTCACATTCTTCTGAACCCTGGTTCTTTATTCATCTACTGAAGAAAAGGTGAATGTCACCTATGGAGGAGCCTAGAGGTACCCATCTATATCTAATCCTTTCTACATGCCTTATCTAACAGTGTGAAAGTGAGGAATCTAGCTGTGACTCAGAATCAGCGAATGTCATTGTAAGACCCACTTGAAGAGCTGAATGGAAAGAATATGAAGGAGGTGGAGGACTATTCCTCCACATTGCTTTTAAGAATGGGGAAAAATGCTTGCATTACAGATTTAGGAAACATTGAGATTGACCCCAAGGTGCTTCTCTAGCAGTAGAAGTTTAGATACCTAGAAAAATGAAAGTTTTATGAATACAATTCAATGGATTCTGTAGCTGCATAAAACTCGAACCCGTTTAAATACTTTTTTTTTTTTCAAATTTTGTTGAACACAGTCCCGCAGCTGTACATGCATGGAGATACATTTCCAAGGCAGATGGTTATAATTACCTTTGTGCTGCCTGAGTATGTATGCTTCCAGGCACTGGTACTGTTCACCACCAGTTTTGATCAGGCGGGTTTCCTAATGCAAGCTTTAAGCTTGGAAAGCCTAGAAGAAATCTGAGTGTGTGTCTTGCGAGAGTTACACTGAAAGAGTTTGCTGTGTTGGTGACATGGCCACTGTCTTTCCCAAGCTGTTACCGTTGCTTTGGTATTGCTGTAGCAGGCAAGAAATGAAGATTTTTTTCCAGCAGTGACAATAAAGTGGGACAAAACCCTCTGTGTTTCCTGGGCCAAACTCAGTGATATAGTTTTTGACAGTGAAAACAGTAAAAAGCAGTGTGGGAAATAAGTCTTCAGAAAGAAAATCAAACATATCAGTTCAAGGGACAATTTTCAGTTTCTATAATTTTCAAATTCCCAGATTAAAATATAGCAAATTTATTAAGAGTAGGCAAAACCAATAAGAGCTTGATTAAAAAAAAAAAAAAAAACACAAAACAACCAACCACCTACAAAACAGACATGACTTTCTCTCAAAGAAGAAAGCAATCAATGGACCAGCAAGGGATGATTAGTAGTTTACCTATATTATTTCAGTTAGTCCTGCTGACTCCATGGTACTGGTTATATGGATTAAAAAATAAAGACTGTCTGTATGTGGGTGGTCTTGTATCTAAATATATCGTGAGAGGTGCAAAATGAAGGGGAAGAAATTGTAGAAGGATGAATGCAAAGTGAAAAAAATAAATTTTCAGTAAGGCTTGGTGTGCTTATCATTTTAGTGTTATGAAGTGGTTGATAGGTATCATAGCAGAAATAATATTTAAGGTGCATATTATAGTGGCCTTGAGGCTTTTAGAAAAACAAACTGGCCTTATGCAAAAGTGTCCAAAAATTATGAAGTGAACAAATAGAACTACATATACATGTTAGTCTCTTAATATTGTTTTTTCCTTTTTAAACTATTTTCAGGAAGAATTATCTTGAGTGCTTTTGTAATCTTAAATTGCTCCTTCTGAAAAATTTTGTACAACTTAATAGGCATATTCATTTGACTCAGGGTTAAGTATAGGGCAGTAGATGGTGCAGATGTTTCATGAAAATGCAAAAAAAAAACCCAAACCCTTAAATTTATATCATTTGTTTAATAAATCAGGAATTACTCGGTACTTTTTCCTATGTAGTGGGACCAATGTATGTTTTACTTATATGAAAAAGTCATTTGGGCAAACAAAAAAAATCCCAAACCAAAAGCACAAGAGAAAAGTGAACACCTCCAAAAAAATGGTCCTCATTGAAAAGTAGTATTTCTTAAAAATTTTCAAAATACATTCAAATGTAAGGAAACTTGATCCTGTTTCATTACAGTTAATTAGAAGTTTAGAGAAACTCACTGTGGGGTTTTATACTAAGGAACAGCATTAAGTCTGCATAGATAGGTTCCAGTGTTTATTCCTCTTCAGCAAGAATCATACTGCAACCTTTCCAGGAGCTCTATTAGCATAAACACTGTTTAAGAACCTTCCTGCTCATTTACTGATATAAAGTAACTTTTAACCATTAAACGTCTGAACCTTGTTTTGGTGTTACCTATATGACTATAAAAATATATAGTCAGTGGTAACTGAAAAAAAAATGAATTTTGAGACAGCCTTATCTGTTAAAGTATTTTTCCTGAGGCAAAGCCAACAGTTAAAACTTTTCCATAGAGTCAGCAATTGGAACTGGAGAACTAATCTGTCAAGCCTGCACAGATTTCAAAAAATGAACAAACCAATTATTATTGAATTTTTTTCATAATTTATATTTTCTTTTTCTTTGGTTTTATTCAGTATACAAAGTGATAGATCTGGAGTAGTAATACGCTCTAGTTTTGATGTTTAGCTTAATACACAGTTTTAAACCCATTATTTAGTAGATATATCTTTTTATTTGTTAAGGCACAGTATTTTTTATTTTACTAGTAATATATTAGATACTGAAATGATGCTTGCATAAAATTAAGTTTCAGCCATAACCAGTGCCATTAAGATAGCAAAAATGATGTGGATCAATTGTCAGACTGGAAACTTACTGCTATTCTGCTTCCAGTGCAAACATCTATTCAAAGGAAAGTCACAAATATTCCAGGTGAATTTGTTTGTAGTGTGATTTACTGAAATGCTGTTGGACTTAACCTAACCAGACTGTTATAGGAGATGAATATAATGTTTAATTCACCAGTCCCACAGAAAAGGCAGCAGAGTTTTGGTACAGTGAGATTGCGCTGTCACTGACTCGTAAGTCTTTGAAGAGTAATGATATCAACAAAACCCACATGAGGATTCTTGACTTTAATAAGGTCTTGATATACAATCCATTCCAAATTTTTATTGAGCATAACAAAATCCTTCTCTAACTCCTGGCTCTGCAAAACCACAATCACATCAGAATCAAACTTTCTAATGAAGTTATAGATAAAATTCTGCTATTTACATGTAATCTGTGTATATTTGCATGTATCTGTGTAATAATTTCACAGATCCAGATAGGTTTCTCCTCCCTTCTACAGGGCTGAGAGTCCATACTCAAGGCCTGAAGGATTTCAAGTAGAATATAATGCATATAACATCATGCTAGCATTTAAGTCCAAACACAGACAAATCTTAGAACACCTGTTTTATGGCTCATAGTTTCCACAAGGAATGTTAAAAAGATGGGTAGATAAAGAAATCTCAAGTATCAGATCTTCAATGGAATGACATTGACAAGGAGCTACTTCTGTGGCTGCACTTGAGTGTGAGCTTTAGGAAACTGGAAAATAATGTCTTTCAGGACATCCATAGGAGTCCCCACCCATCTGTTTAAAAAAAAATAATGCTAAAAATGCAACAGGCATTGTAAATGTTTTCTTCATTTTAATGGTTGTCTTACTTGTATAGCACCTGTATTAGGAACCATACAAATTCTGAAGCAAAGATAATTTCCTTCCAGATTAGCTTCAGTATCCATAGTAATATATTGTGGAGAAGAAAGGGAATAAATTAAATTTATAGGCTTAAAATGGATTCTACAAAAGGAAAATACTAGCATGATTTTTATTTCCAGAAAGAAGAAAGATTTCATAAGATTGAGTATTAAGAGAAAAGATGGAATGATTTTTATCAAATTTTCTAGGTTTCTTCCAACAGCTATGCTGCTAGTAGAGTACTGGGAAAATTCCAAACATTATTTACTTTGATGTATTACATTTTTAGGGACTGTACCTTACATTTGAAGTAGAAGACTATACTTCGTTAGCCATGTAAACTAAAGGGAAAAAATACCTGAACAAAAAGAGAAAAGAATAAACCTCATGGTTGATTTATTCTAAAAAATTGCAACCTTTGTTAGAAAATATAGTCAGGTTTTTAGCAGCATTTTTTTTAATTAAATGCTACAGTCAATACAGTAAAGTCCACAAGAATACAGATAATATTTGTAACTCTCTCATAAAAGTTCCCCAGCTTCATGCAATTGTGTGGATAAGTTCTCAGACCCATATGATACACTATTTGAAGAGCTTTGCAGAGAGGATATATATTTTGAAAACAGAGTTTAACAGTTATACAAACAATCTCTTTAATTTCTTTTTTTAAAAAATTCTTTTATCAAACCCATCTTTTTTAAATTGTCTTAATGACTGCTATTTGGCTGCTGTTCTTATGAGAAATTTTATGCATCCTTAGAAGTAACTGATACTTAAGTGATGTTAGAAATCTATTATTTCTATACATTGCAATACAAATTAAAAGAAAATTTATGTCTGGCTTCTCTAAGAATCATAATTATTTCAGCATTTTATATATTATTAGGAAAATTACCACTCAGAAAAAAAAATATTCAGAAGTCTATAACAGAAGAATGCATATTTAAGTTAATTGGTCCAAATGTAATAAGTTGCTATTTATTTCTTCATTATTTCAATATTAATTAAATAATCATGCCATTCTGCAGCCAAAGAGTGTTGTTAAATAATTCAGAGAACACTACGAGATGCCATTTAAATTCACGTAGGCTTGAATTAGCGTTAGTAGAAATAGTACATGAGCTAGAATGTACATTCCTTTTTCATAATGTATTGAGACTGGTCTTGAGCAAAAGTATTTTTGCATTTGTTTTGCACACTGATTCACATAAGTATAATTCAGGACTTTCTAACTTGACTAATATTGGTGATCTATGAAGTCTGACAGTGGCTATTTCTGAAGATGGAATGAACTCTTCTGAAAATATCTTGCTTGCTCATGGAAGAACTTTGCCCCTGCCCTCCATCATTGAGTTTTTATACGGAGCATAGATCTGATGGAACTAAGTATTCTCTGCAGTCAGCATCCCTTACTTGAAAATTTAATCTTTGAAGATGCAATTCAAAGACATTCTCAACAAACCGGAGTCATATTCAACCATTTGAAATTTCTTTGCAGATCTTATGGAAAGGATGAAGAAAGAGAAAGTAAGTGTGTTAAGAAAATGTTGAAACTAGAAGATAAAAAGTGAAAAAGGATAGAAAGAGACAGAGGAAGTCTGGATCTCCTCTATCATGACAACTGTTTAAAGTAACATTTTTCTCTGCTGACTTTATAAGCTCTGAGATATGTTGCCAGTTTGTTGACTAGACATGACTAACTGTTCAGGTATGATTTCATGTAGAACAACCCCAAATACTCTTCAGTGCTCTATTTTATTTTATTTTTTTTTCATTTTCCCCTGGAGAGTGTTAAAGTTTTTTAATTTATTCATGACTGACAACAATTATTCTGGAAGGTATTGTGTGTTTTTTTTCCATTTTCTTTGTTTTACTGATGTGGCATAAAAACCAGACCACCCAAATATGCTCTTATTGCATACCATGCTACTTTCTGTAGTGACTCTGTGTAGTATAAAAAAGTTCCCTTAAAAATGAAAAGATACATGGCTAACTATGATTTGTAGTTTAAATTAAAAAAATCATGAATTTTTGTATTAATGTGATCATTTATATTTTTAGAGTCATCAGTTAAGAAAGCATGGACCTAAGGAAACTCAATTATCTGTAAAAGGTAATATGCTAAAAGTATTATTCTATAAAGCAGGTGTTCAGTATATATATGGTATTATTTAATGTCAGGCAGAAAAAAATCCATATTTCTTTGTGTTTTTAGCAGTTTTATCCAGTTTTTATTGTCATTATTGTCAATTACCTGGAGACACATGCTTAATTCAGTCAGCTGACAAGGTTGAAATAGCTGAAAGGAGAAATTGGGTTGAGACTATCACAATGGATATGATTTAGAAGATTACAGTCCTTTTCAATGAAAAGTCTTCTTTTGTCTGAATGACTGTTTAACTATTTGTCTAAATCAGGAGTGACTTGTGTTCTTGCTTGGTCTCCTCAGCTACTGCAATTTCAATGTATTAGCCAGCAAGGACTTATCTACATTATTATCTATGCATGTTTAAGAAATGTCACTCTGGGGTTAATTTAGATAGAGATACCAATATATAAAATATGACATGAATAATGGGTTCAAGCAGATTTAAATCCTTGTTGAAAGCCCAAAATAGAAAAAGGGGGAAAAAAAGGCAACTTTGTGTTGGATTGAATCTTTAATTCTATTACCTGGTGTTTTGATCCTGAAACATGCTGAACATTGAAGTCAGGAGAAGTAAAACATGTGTTTAGCAGGGCTGGGCTTGACTGTTACGGATACAAACTGAAAAGAAGTAGGTTGACTCAGCCAAGAAATAATTCTATTTTTCAAATAACCTTCATACCAAGTGGGAATGATTCTGTCAACATCTTTTGGTACCTGATTGATCTTTCTTCTCTCTTCCTATCAATGGAATCAGCTTGTCATGCTGGAGAATCATATAAATCTGTGATGCTAGAATTGCTTGTGTGATGGCAAGGAAAGTCAGCAACCTACCTAGAAGTTAGCTCGTTAGGATAATAAGGAAGGAACAGTTAGGAAATCATTAACGATATATTTTGGCTATCAACATGCATTAATTCTACATGTTATACTAGTCAAAAATCTGTTTGTGTAAAGTTACTGAAAAGTAGTATATTGAAAATGCCTTGGCTCTTGGGCTTTCTCTGCTGGCACTAATGAGGTAAACACTCTGAAATGTGGCATGTGGGTGAGCTGCGTTCTGAGCTTTTATTGTGAATCGGTTGTAAAATATGCTGGATCTCTGCCACAGGAAAAAAAGTCATTTCACTTAAACCTATAAACCTATTCTGAGTGAATGAGGTATTTAAATTGTTAAAACCACAGTTGGGGAACTATCAATCAGCATGGCTTCAGCAAAACAGGTAGCACCAAATACAGTTACGTTGACAACTTTTATTTTTAAAATAAATTCACTCCTGACCATGTTTCAGGAAGAATGATGCTATATGTTTGTCTAAAGCAATGGATTCTGCTTTAGCAGAATGTTGATTTCAGAGAAGTTCCAGGTAGTACAATTAAGGACTGGCTTACACAAAATTACAGAATTACTTTGCTGGCATTTGTAAATCGTGGGGCACAATGACTTATGCCAGTAGGACAAATAAAGGAAAGAGGTTAAATTTCCTAAATAGTCAAACTGGGAAGAAAGTGCCCCAATAGAGTAATTTACAGTGAATTAAAGGAGCTCTACCAATCAGGAGGAAGATCCTCAGGTATCCATATTAATTTGGCAGCTATGTAGAAGTACAGGTGGCCTATAAACAGCCCCTGAAGGACAAACTTTTGACTCACAGTTAAAATAGTAGGCACCTCTCCCCACCGAGGGTGCAGGCTCCTGCAGTCCAGAATCTAGCTTTTGTCAAACATTCAGTCATTAGAGCACTAAGCTGGGAAGGGAAGGACCTGGTAGCTAAGCTCATTTTAAATTGAAAGGAGTCAAATACACCTGGCTGACCTTCCAGGAGGAATTGTGTATTTGGACTTATCAAGCTATGGAACAAGCTGAACAGGGGCAGTTTCTCACCTTCCTACCGATTGTTGGCAGGAAACTGCAATTTATTGCTGCCTCTGAAAGTGTTCATATGTCACTAAGTATGTCAGAAATAGCAATGAAATGTGCCCCTCCCTCTCCTTATGATGCAAATATGGAAGCTGTGAACAGCAAAATGGCTAAGTATTTTACAAATTATCTAGGGTGTCTTACATGAGGATCCTGCTTCTATAGAGACAACCTCAATACATCTGTGCTTTGAGGATGGGATAATTTTTTATAATCAGCTCAAGCTGGTGGGAAGTTTAAGAAATATTGGGTTCTTTGACAATGGACATGATTAAAAAAACATGAAAAGTGAATAATTCTATATTCATAACAAGTTAAGTGAAACAAATAATTAAGCTATCTGTCATTGATAGGGCTATACCTTGAACATAAAGAAGCAAAACTATGAAATACTTGTTGCTAGAACTAGAGACAGTCATGCTATGCAGTGGGTGAAACAATAAAAAGTCTGTCACTGTCTAATTAAGTACTGGACTGTGGTGAATATTTACAGTCATCTGTATCTCTGTTAATGTTGGCATTTAAATTCTAGACTGCAAAGCTTTATAATCCTTTAATATTTTTGATAAGTACCCATAATATATTTTGAGCTTGTATACAATTACTGTCTTGCTTTCAGCATACACATGCAGTGCTAAGCTAGGCAATCTTTTAATTCCCCTCAGTCCAGTTTTATAGCTATCCTTAACAGCTAAGCACTATCAGTGATGAAATATGAAATTGTTTGAGGATTTTTGTTCTGTTGTCCTTATAACTCTGGTGTTTTCCTGACCAGTTCATCAATCAAGACTGCTTGAATATAGTAGGTACACAAAATAGAACAGCAATTAAACTAGTGTCCTTTTTGTACTATAGCTGGGAGTTCCTGGTCTATAAAACTGTGATATCCAGGATAGGGTGTTCTATATCCGTTTCACAGTCTGTGAAAGAAATTATTTTTGGAAAGTATTTGCTGAACACCTCAAAAGTAAGATATGTCTTTTTTACTGATGACTGATAAAGGAGATGCCTTCTATGAAGCACCAGCACAAGTTTTTCAGTCTAAAGGACAATATTTTCACTTTAATACATAATTGTATCCAGCAATGACAGTGTCAAAGCAATGGGTGATCTTCACTACAGTGCTCTCTGCAGATACTGGACTACAAATAACAGAATATCCAAGAAGCTATGTAGTTTCTTGATCACTATAGTACCCAAATAGGGAATAGATTTGCATGTTCAGCCATAAACTGAAGAATGGATATGTGTGTTTATATTGCTGTCTCTACTTTTCTTCCTGGCCTCCTAAATTGTGATCCTTTTGTTGAATGTACTTTGGAAGAAAACGGAATACTTCACAGTTATCTTTTCAACACAGAGGGCTCAGCATGTACAGCTGTAGATAATGCTTAAGTCCACATAAATACTGCATTGAACCCAAATAGTGCAATGGCACCAGGCAATGCTGGCATGTGAGGCTATTTTTCACAGAATCATAAAATAATTGGAGTTGGATGGGACCTCTGGAGATTTTATAGCTCCATATACCTGCTCAAACTAGCGCCAGGTACAAAAGGTTGCCCAGGATTATGTGCCAGTGTTTCATAGAATCACAGAATCATAGAATGGTTTGAGTTGGAAGAGACCTTAAAGATTATATAGTTCCAATCCCCCCCCCCCCTCCAATCCCCCCCCCCAATGATCAGGGCATCTTCAACTAGATCAGGTTACTCAGAGCCCTGTCCAGCCTGACCTTGAACACTTCCATGGAGGGGGCATCCACAACTTCTCTGGGCAACCTGCTGCAGTGTCTCCACCACCCTGAAAATAGAAAAGGTTTTTCTTATGTTTTAATTTCTTTTATTTCTGTTTTTGCCTATTGCCTCTTGTCCTGTCATTGGACTACTCCCAGGGTCTGGCTCTGTCGTCTTTACCCCCCCATCAGGAACTTATATATGTTGATAAAGTCCTCCCAGAGCCTTCTCTTCCCCTGCTTTCAGCCTGTCCCCATATGAAAGATGCTCCAATCCCTTAATCGTACTTGTGGCCCATCACTAGACTTGCTCTAATATGTCCATGCCTTTCATGTACTGGGGAGCCCAGCAGTAGACAAACCACTTCAGATTTCGATCTACCAGGGATGAGTAGAGGGGAAGGATCAACTTGCTGGTGATTGTCTTGGGTTTGTTTGCTGCAAGAGCACATTTGTCTCATGTTTAACTTGGTGTCCAAGTGTACCAGCAGGTCTTTTTCTACAAAGCTGCTTTCCAGTCAGGTGGCCTCCGTGCACATATGGGGTTATTACCAGCCTGATGCAAGGCTTCAAATTTCCCTTTGTTAAACTTTGAGGTTCCTACTGGCCATCTCTCCAGCCTGTTGAGGTCCTTCCAAATGGTAGCACAACTATCCTTTGCAGCTTTGTATCATCTGCAGACTTCCTCAGGATGCACTTTGTCCCGTCTAGATCATTAATAGCTTTTTTTTTAATGCCTACACTCCTTTTGTCTCTCAGAAAGGCAGAAGATTAGAACTGCAAAGTCATTCAAAAATAGCTGCTGAAGTGGCTCTTTTTCAGTTCAATGACTTGAAAGAAGGGGAAGATTTCCTCCAGCTTCATTTTTGCCAGAAAAATCTGCAATGATTTATCAGTGTAGAAGGCTTTTACGTAGTCTACAAATACTCTATATAACAGTATGTTACTCTCCTTCTTTCTAACAATTGTGGGGCAAAATGAAAATTCTGACAACCAAAGAAAAGAGATTTTCTGTGTATCAGCACAATGTCCTTCAGCACAGGTGTTTTCATAATGATGATATATTATGAAAATTCATGGTGTTCAATGTCTCTCACACTCATACTTCCACCTCATCAGTCACATGTCAGTGTAAGTCCACCCTATGCTCTCAATCTTGGAATTATGTTGATAATGCAAAACAGTAGTCTGAATTCTAACCTCATTTTCATCCCTAAATTAAAACTCGTTATTACTGGAAAATATCTTTCTTTGTTAGGTGTCTAGAAAACAGGAATTGTTTTTATCATTCCATGGGTACTTTAGTGAAAATTACGAAAATACAGCAGGCTTCTAAATGATCAGTATCTACAGTCATGTAGAGGACATTCAAATAGTATTTTGAGGTAGTCAGTTGTACCCTCATAATCTAGAGAAGACTCAAGTGAATTGGTATCTCTTGCAACTGGCAAGATAAATAACCTCCAAATTATTGAAAATCATTTCACTCTTAGTTGCTCAATTCAGTCTTTACAACAGAAATTTTCATTTAGTATGTGTTTCATTTAGTATACATTTAGTATCTGGATTTAAGATTTTAAATTATAAGTTTCAGTTTTTAATATTAGCTTTTGAATATCAGCCAAAATTATGTCAGTTAATATTAATTTTTGTGAGCACCTTTCCAGAGAAGTAATATTTGTCAACAGTATGTGCCAGAATATTTTCTTCTTGTATTTCATATCTGCAAAATTATTGGTTCATAATATTATAAGATCTGATAACTCTGTATTGGCAGTGAATAATTTATACAAATGTATCCATGCCTATTATTTAGCAACATATTGCAATAGCAATATGACAGTAGAACTTAGGTAGCAAATAAAGATGTTAAGTATTTTAAGCCCAAAATTTTTAAATGAAGCTCCTAATTTGCATTGGAAGAATGTTTTAAGTTGGCTATTCTAGTGTCTTGCTTTAAGAACTGTTTTAAAGAACTATTGGTATGTGATTTTTAAAAAGCTTTATTTATTATAAAAAAAAAACCCTGACGTGAAATAACAGGATTAATTTACAATAACTCAGTTCAGGGGCCTCCTGGAGAACATGGGGGCTGAATGAGGTAGTATTTGACTAGCTGACCACAAATCATTGTTCTCATAGTAAGATAACAGAAGATAAAACCTGGTGAACAGTTATGCAGACATTTTTAATATATTAATACTTACATGTATGGTTATTCAAAGTGAAGGTAAATGCATGTGTTTAATATAATGCATAGTAGTAAGGAAAATGTACTGCAAGACTAGGACTGAGAAATAACAGCCTTATAAAGAAGTTATTTGCTCTAAGAAGGTTGCAGTCTAGCACCAACCCAATCTTCATAAATTACCTAAATGAAATAAAATAGAGAGATAATCCAAGGCACTTTGTAGAAAATAAAATACATATAACCCTTGACTTAGTCTTGTATGACTGCTTTTATTACTTGTCTTCTTGTCCCCTATTTGCACAACTTGTCAACACTGCATTTAGTGTTAAAAAAGTAAATACTTATCAATAAATAGGCATTATTAAATAAAACATAAAAATATATACAGAAATACAATAATTTTCATTGGTGTGCTCATGGCAAACGTTGAAGTCCCTTTTATATTCTTGATAATAATCTTTAATTTCAACAAGTTGTTACTTAATCTTTTTTCTTTCTGTATTTATCGTCATACAGTTTATGTAATAAAAAGATCTATGCGTTTGCTTAATATCAAGCACAATACAGGGACTTTTCAAAATGTGTATCTTTATCAAAGTTCTTTTATGCATATGCTTGGATTTAAGTCCTGAAATTCTGTACGATTTTTGCATCATGGTTGAAAAAGGCAAATTTCCTGTAATCTCTGAATCTCTGAAATAATTTGTGCAAAATTATAATTTTCTGTAGCTATATTAGGCTAGAAGAGAAGATTGGGAGGAGATGTGATAGCAGTCTTCAAAGAGAAAGCAAAAACCTTTATTTTTAATTCAAAATAGGAAGAACATTAAATGATGATCTTGCATTCCTGTAAAGAGATTCAGGCTGGACATTGGGAAAATGCTTCTAAGCACTGAACTAAATAGGCTATCGTTGTTGTTGAAATCACATAATTAGAATTTTCAATTACATACTAGCTAAACTTCCTCGGTAGTCATCTAGGAATTACTAGTCCTGCTTTGAGGAGGTGGATTATTCATTTAAAATCCAAAGCACCCATATAGCCATATTTTTTTGATTTTTAGTTGTTCATATTTCCCATAATTTAGAGAATTTCAATATTGGCAAATAGTCACCTGATATTTTTCTTTCTGTTTGAATCCAAACAATTAGTTCTTTATTCTGACTCTATTTATAGGGTTTCTTTATTTTATGGTACCTCTATTATGCAGCCACATGCTGATATTTCTTTGCTTTTATATACACAAAGAGGAAACAGGCTTAGTCAGAATCATATTTTAGGGCAAAAGAATAAGAAAACAAGGGGAACAAAAAAGAAATTCTGTGCAAGAGAACACACATACAGTCTTGATTAAACTCTGACAACTTTAGCTTCATTCTTTTCATTTTTTGCAGTAGTTTTCAGAATAGACAGTAGATTATGAAGCACAATAATTCCGAGAGGTCAGGTTTTGCTTCTAATTTTCATTAGTACACAGCCAACAGAGAAGTTGGTCCAAAATGTCTGCAGAACTCTGTGAACATCGCAAGTACCTAGAAATATGGAAAGGCAGTACGCAGTGTCAATACAGTGATTTAATTGTATCATAAATGACAAACGAAACCTTTATATTCAATTACTTTAAATGGAGGTTTCACAGTCTTGGTAGGAAAGAAGGGCAATTTCAGGCGAGTTTTTTTTTAGAGAAAAGCACCCTAACAAAAAAGCTGTGAAAATAGTCTGTGACATGCTATTCGCATGGAAATCACACTTTCAGAATTATATTAAATAAGTGGTAGTTCATGCGGGACAATACTGTTTTTAAAGGAATATGACAGATAGTTCTTTTCCTTGTCTTGAGTTTGATAGTTTTGTGACTTCTATAGTAAATCTCTTTTATATAAGGCTTGGCATGGGTCATGGCACACAAAAGGGAATAGGCTCCGAATGTTTGTGTTGATATCATCAGCTATTTTCTCACAGATTTAGTAAATGAAAAGTCCTTGTGGTCTGTGACTTCTAATCAGAACATGAAAACTATATTGAAGAATTACAGTAAAAGACTAAGTACCACATGTGGTGTAACTTGGGTTGAAGTAAGTTCTTCTTATAAGAAGTTCCCTAGTGCTTTGGCAATTTCCACAGGCAGAATATGATGGGTTCAATTATCTAACTTTTCTGAAAAAGCTATCAATATGTTACCTTACCAGGTTAGATAGAAGAACTTTCAGGATTTCCATTGCTGATATGTTAAATGTATTTTTCTGATGCAGAAAGGATCTTATTGGCCAGAGCTACAATTAGTAGGGAATTATGAAAATGTTTCATGAGTAAAATCAAGCAGCATATGTGTATATATATATGTATGTGTATATACATATGTATAGGAACAAACCTGTATTTAAAATACTTTCAATGTTTAATAATTTAAATCTAAGATATGATGCAGATCATTTTGATAATAACTGTAATGACTTAAATTCAAGATTTCTTTCTCAGCAGCTGAGCCACAGTAACCAATTATTTGAATAAACTCTACCAATTTCAGTGTAAAATTTAACTAAATTTGGGCTTTCTCCAGGTCAACTAACAGTTGGACTCCACCCTTTTTAAGCTGCCCCATTTAAATCTAGAACAAACATCTGTGTATGAATCTTTATTAGAAAACAAGTCAAAACTGAGTAACTGAGTAAAAACTGTAAGTTTTCCTTGGAATGATAACATAGTATATTATAGATTTAACATGTCTTATAAGAGAATAGGCTTATTACATCATATACTAGAGCCTCTCTATACGATGTGAATTTTGTGAGACTCCTAGGAAGACTCAGTCAACATATATGCAACAGAAGTCAGCTTTACTATGATTTTACTAAAATATCTCACGTAATCTTCATTATCTTAACCCATGTCTCCAATCAAAACAGAAGAATGAGCAAAGGATGAAATACATATGAGGCCTAGCATTTTACAGCTCAAAACATTTATCTAAAGAGAAGACAAAAAATGTTTCTGAATACTTAATTTTCTTGCTGTGATTATCTAAGCCCATTAATTCATGTTATGATTTGTGTAAATGCGTGTAAAAGAAGGGAAATGAAAAACTGAAAAGAAATAATAGAAATCACAAAGCTTGATATAGAAAATGGAGGCTACAATAAAGTAACCAACTGGGACAATATCAAATGAAAAATTAGTCTTATTTGTTAGGAATCAATTCTTGCAAAAAATTTTACCAGGTACCTTTGTATTCAAAAGCAGTATGGATGCCGATTAGAATTAAAAGATACTGTGCTTGTCCTGTCAGCAGGTGTCCTGGTTTAGGTCTGTAAGCAGCCTTGCGTGTTCTGTACACTGCTTTCCTTTGGCAGTCTCCAGCAACTGCACTGTCTTGTGGAGGAAGGAATTCATACACATTAAACTTGTTCCAATAGCTGTTCTCTGGCAAAATTCCAGCAACTTTTACACTTCTCTGAAGCTTTGCCACATCACTGAGAAATTCAAAGTACAAAGGATGATTAATTTAAAGTATATTACTACCAATCTGAGCCTCTCGCTTTTAAAAACAAAAGCGGTCCAAGATATAGCTATTCTGTGGCTGTGTTCTTCAGTGCACTCAATTTGTCTATTTGATTAGTGTATTCCATCTATCACTGCTGTATATTGATGCTGAAATGCCCATTACACATATAGTCACAAATAGAAGTACCTCTACAGTTTTTATTTGATTTTCCTACTTGCTTAAACTCATGTTTTGTAATATCATGATACAACATAAGCCATAAATATTTTACATAATACATATCTACACATATGTATATGCAATGTGCATAAACATTAAAATTAAAAGAAAAAAATTACAAAGTTCTACTTGTTCAGAACACTTTGATTAGTCACGTGAATATGACTGGAAGACCTGCATTCTTTAGAGTATTGATCTTTGACATACAATACTTAGATGATGGGTTTGTGACAAAGTCATTGAAAATATGATTGATATTTGTAAGTATTTCCAGCACACTGGCTACTTCAGAATAGTTGTCTTTCCATATGCTCATCTTCAGTAATGAAAGACAGCACACTACACTTACAGTGAGGAATTCACTGCCTCAAAGAACGTCTCATTCGCCATGACATAATTACGCACAGTCAGTGCTACTTGTAAATCCATCCACAGTTTAAATTCTTCATGCTAACTTTTTCATGGTGCTGTGCCCTCAATATTCTAATCTGACTTCTCTGCTTTCCATACACAGCAGTGTTTCTCTACAATAATTACATCCACAGTACAACTACTCTGAAATATACATATTCAAGTATATGTCCTTGATATGTGCATCAAAAGTATTTGATAGCCTAATTCATTCCAACACCCCTCCCTGGTTTTATTAATAAAGTGGTAAGAAAACTTTACAAAACACCTAAAGGAGGAAATAATTCTTAGAACTAAAAGAATTTTAGGCTGTTATTTAACAACATGGATCTTCTAACAAGCCAATATATACGTTCCACATTCAAGATTACATACATGCCTGTCAGCTCTTATTTTTTGAAACTTAATATCTAGAAATAAAGATAAAAAAAATACTGCAGTAATACTTTATTTTCCTATCCAGATAACAGAAATAATAACAGAATAAGACTAAGCATAAACAGTAGAAACACACTAGCTTTCTAAAGGAAATAATAAGCAAGAATCAAGCAGTATAATTCTTTTTTCTCTGAAGTTCGTAACAAAAAATATGAGTTTAGCAAGGACAATATTGTGTATTAATCACTGATTAATATTAAACTTTAAGAATGTGTTATAGCCCATCAAAGTTCATGGAACTTATGAATATATTTCTAGTTAAACATACACTAAAGCATTTTGCTGACTAGGAATGGCTTCCTAAATCAGAACCCGAGATATAATAAATTCTCAGTTTTTCTGTAAACTAATTAATTTCCTGCTGTTATCTTTTCATTGTTGTTTCTCAAGTGCATGGTGACATTTTGTCATATTCACCTATTTTAGATGAAAAGATGGTTTCATTTTAAAAATCAATATTGGCTTTTTGGACTTATCTTTGCTTGCATTAATATCTTGCTGTGCAGAATATATGAAGATGGTCACAGCAGAACTCTCTTTAATCCTCGCACTAGGTTATGTCTTTGATCATCTATTAACTGAGACTATAGTATATTAACTTTCAGCTGAGTCAAGATAAAAGGTTTCTGTGAGTGGAAAGTTTCCTTCTTTGCTATTCAGCATTCTTGGATATTAATAACAAGCAATATATGAGCTGTCTTTCCTTATAAACAATGTAGACCAGAGAGCACTAAGGCTCAAACACATTTTTCTGCATAGACTTATTGTGTTTGATACATTGACAGAACTTCTCACCGTATATCTCTTAAAAGAAGAAAGCCCTTGAAAAGGGCAAAAACAAAAAAAGCAAGCATAGGCTTTGAAGATGTAAGCAAACTGACATCATTGTAGATTAGTATGAAAGAGTAATACTCCACACAATTTTGGAAAGTTTAACTCGAGAGAGTAGTTTAAAAGGATTTTTCAATTAGTTTTTTTGAATCTTATACCATCTTTAAGTCAATGAGAAAAAAGAACAGGATTAGTGCCATGCTTGGGCAGATTAGAAGCTTGTCTAGTTCCGTATCTTTAATAATGACCAGAAGCTGCTATTTCAGAGAATAACTTGGGTAAAATTGGCCGACAGAATTAAATGCTTATATATTAATCTACCAGTTATATTTGTAGCTTAATATCTGTTTCAAAAATACTACAGGAAATGTCATATCTGACTATTCTGGATATGCTAAATAAGTATTTTAACATTTTTTTTTTTTCACATTTCTTTGCCTTAACAGGTTTCAGTGCCAAAAATTGACATAGATTAATTACCAATTATGATCACAAAGCTATAATTCCTTTGGAATTATTCATTTGAATGTTTCATTGTTCTTAAATTTCGAGATAGGGAGAATTTATATCGTGGAGGAGGATGGAGGGGTGGCAGCCTAGCACTTGGCTGTTAGCAATAAATGTTTAGCTGCAAAGTTTACCTTTTAAGTGATACAAGGAATTATTACTTTCCCTGCTTTTTTCCTGTTAATTGAACTTGAGATTTGTTCAAAGTTCTGCTGTTAGACATTTTCTGGACTTTTATTTCTTTTTTTCTTATGGTGATAATACTTCTGTTAACTTCTGATTTCTAAAAAAAAGTTGGAAGCAGCATGTTCAGAAAGTGGAGACTGGGAAAATATTTTTTTTGGTCTAGCATAAAGCTGTTGAAAATATGTTCCTTGTACATTTAAGGACTTGGTGTTTTAGCATTGATGCTTCTTCACTTGTCATTGACCTAAAGTACTGTAGCCAGTAATGATCATTAACATCACTTTTGAAAATCAGTGCCATGAAAGTGCCTGTATATTCTTTGGAGTCGAGAAGTGCTCTTTTTTTGTTTTATTTATTTTGTTTTGAAATCGGTGATGTGTTAACTGAAAACCACACACTAGTTTTTTCTAGTAGGGGAAAAAGTTGAAACAACTATATGCACTTATTTAGTGCATGTTACATTTCTATCAAACAGTTTTCAAGGTTTAGGAGTGTTTTTTATTTTCAGTTTTCTACATAAACAAATCTGTGAAGTGAAGATTTACACCAGGAAGTAGTAGCTATTATCCTATTCCTGGTTTCAGTGTATATGTTAATCATGCGTTCTCTTTATTTGATGAGCAGAGAGAAAGAATCCAAGAAGTCAAATAAAATGTTTTATCAATACATCTGTACTGATAGTAGGGATTCTAGGGATAATGCAATGGGGTAAGCAATTCAAAGTCAGGACTATAACAGGTTATACAATAAAAGCAGGGGATGTGAAAGGTAAAATGTAATTCCCTGGAAGTCCATGATGCCTCATAGTAACTAAACAGGGATCAAGGAAGAAAGTCTTCACACCAGGAAGGAAGCTACTTTTTTTCTAGATACAGGAAAAGTCTCAGATCTGTTCGACCTTTTGCTCTTATAAAAGACAGGAAGAGGAAAGTCAATGACCATTTTAGCCAATAGAATCAGTGGAGTAAGGTATTTCTTAAGTTGCTAGAGAAAAATTCCAACTTGACCTAAAAGAGAAGTAGAGGTTAGCTGAAATACTAAAAAAGGTGAAGATTTTTATTGTTATATATAATTCTAATGTGTTTTGCATTTTAGTTTGGTAACAATCCTGTTATCAGGAAGCTGGGTTTCTTGCTAAACATATTATGATCTTTAAATCCTGTCTAGTGAGCAAGTTATCTCTGACTTCTCACCTGGAAAACAGAAATTTCACAACTGTGTCTGTGGAGATCATTAGAAGTAGACAAGGGATCATTATCGGATGCTTGATTCCCTTGTTCACTGTATTAAAAGAATAATGCCACGTGCCTCCATAGAACACATAAAACAGTTGGAAAGAAAAGAACACAGAGGCCAGGGGAGGCACATTTATATTTTGAGTACATGTGATAACCACAAAAGGTATTTTGATGGCCTGAATGTTAAAGCTCTCACATACCATCTACTAGCATTTTGAGGAATGTTATAGGCTTCCTGAACGCTTGTCCTGCTCCTTGCTTCAGCCTTTTTTGTATCACTGCAGCTCTACAAATGGTGTATGGAGATTTTTTGGCCCCAAATGTAATAATGTGTGTCACAGGGGACTCTTCTGTGCTCTGGCAATCTGTCCGCTAGTATCACTAGCATTCCAAGGCTCTTTGTCTGTCGTCAGGGATGTTTCTCTGCTCCCTCATTCTTCTGTGTGAATCACACAGTACACTTTGGACCCAAGACTCTTACCTATACAAACTAATTAGCACAAACTTTTCCATGCCAAGGAAGATGGGAAATTTAAATGCCATGACAGATTTTCAATGATAAAACAATGAAAAGGAAGAAAAGAACAGTCACAACCTAATCTTCATCCATTAAGCAATATGGTTATACCATATCTTGTGAAACAGTTGCTTTAGCAACCTACAGTAAAGCAGAGGAAGCACTTTTTTAGCACAAACGATTTTGCTAAATAAGAACATGAGGTCATTTTGACAGTAATTTGAATTTCAAATGTAGACCAAAAGACAAACCTGAGAACAGACTTCAAGGCAAACTGTGGGCTTTTTCTGATGATTATATTTCAGTTCTTCTTAACCAAAAATCCCTGCTTCTCCTGCTGGAAATCATCAGAGATCAGAAATTCAAAATGTGGAAACATTATAAAAATGGAACATTAGGAAAAAAATGAACACTGAGCAGAAACAAATCTTTATTATTAAAAAAAAAAGAAAAAGTTTTATACAACATTTCCCATGCAAGCCATTTTCCAAGTATGATTCTAAGTTAAATGCTGAAGTACTTTCCATAACATATAAATCGTTTGAAAGATTATGGCTAAAGATACTAATACAGATATTTTAATGAGTTTTATGTTACTTTTATCAATGTTATAAATGTCCCATGGCCACAATATTGCATATTTTTTTAACTCTTGTAAAGAGGGGAGGTATCATTATATCCATTTTACAAGTTTGGAAAGGAGACAAAGAAAGGCTAAGTGGTTTTTTTTGCATGCTGGAAAAAGAAAGGGGAATGTGTGGTCACTAGTTGGATCTATACAATATATTACTCTTACACAGCTATAAGTGTCTAAATATCTATCACCCAGGCTAGTTAGTAAATAAGTATCTCATGGTAGTCATTTGTTCCACTGATTTCTCTTTTTATCTTTGAAAATTCTTTGGTTCAGAACTTCCTATGTGTATGACTCTACTTGATGCCTGACTTTAAGAAGCAGATAAAGGAGATGCAGCTGTGAGTCTCTAATGCAACCTAGCTCCAACAATAATGTTAACTTTGGGGCACCAACACGCTTGGGTTTGTCCTGAAAAAAAGGTCGTGCATAGTATTTGAACAGTGTCCTGAATCCTATCAGACAAATATTCAATCATCTTCAAGGTGGCATTTTCAGGTCTAGGATGTTTAGTGTGATAAACCCATATAATGACTTTGGCCTTCCCAACACCAAATTGAAGTTAGCAGAGTAGCCTATTCACTTTGAGCCATTAGTAAAGGCCCTCTGGACCATACTCAAAACATTTTCTATGCTTCAGGAATCTTTATAGTTACTCTGGGTCCATTTTCTTAGTACACTAATACTGATTTATAGTTTCTCATTTAAATTATGTAAAAGGTACTTTGACTCAAACAGAATGGAACTTGGCCATTGTGAACTACTCTCTCAACTTCTGAACTCCAAGTCAGGAAAATTCAGGGCTAACAAACTCATGAAGCTATAATCCAAAGTAAATGATAGTAACTTTCTAGTATACTTTGGCCAGATAAATCAACCTTCACTAGAATTTTCAAGAACTATTGGAGCATACAGCAATACTAGCATATCTGGCTTAATTTTACAAGGGCCTCTTGGAAATGAAACTACCACATTTTGCTGAGCTGTGTTCTTTCTTTGTCTTTTTGAATTTTACACTGTCTTTTTCCTTTTGTAGCAGGTACCACCTGATCTTTTATAAATTCATAACAATTTTGAAGGTTGTTTTTTGCTGAAATTAAGAAAAGCAGTAACATGCCATTGTGATAATTACAAGGAGGGAAATATGATTCATACCATTCAGATACAGGACAATATACTACCATTACTGCAATTTATTGGAAGTTAGTCAGAATCCATATGCTCTAAGATGACTAATAAAACTTATATTAAATATCAGTGATTATATTTTCCCACCTTGAATTTCTTAACATAAACCAAATGGTTTAAGTTATTTTGGAAAAGTTTTTCTGGCTGATGTTTCTTCAGCTGTCAAACATGATTGTTCTTTACAGTTGTGTTAAATGATTGATGTATATATATCAAACACAGTCACTTTCATTAGTAATCAATCTAACCTTCCCCTTCTGATTATATTTTTAAAAGGGAGAAGAATAAAGAAATAATTTCCAATTAATTATCTATCAATATTATTTTTGAAATTAGGTTTCTGATGATTGCATGCTGCTAAAACTGCCTGATTGTCTTATTTTTTTTTATGAATAATGAGGGACCTCATACAGGCTTGTGGGTGCCTGAGCAGAATACCTAGACAGCTAATGAGTCAACATTTCTGAAAACAAACAAGATTCCACACATTGAATCTGTTTTTTCTTGAGATTTTAAGAAGTGTAAAGGATTTTAATTTCACATGTCAATAAAATAATTTCTGGGTATATTTTCTTACAGGAAGATTATAAGGAAGTTACTGATTTATGGAAGTCTATTGTGAATTTTAAGTAATACAGTTGCCCATTGTCTGGAATAAGGTTTTTTGTCATCAAGCAACTGTCTATAAACTAACATAAGGCATTCTTCATTCCACAGAGAGAACATATGTGACCGTAGCATGATCTGTGGAGCAATCTTTAGAAAGTCTGACAGCAGAAATAAAAAAAGTTGCAGGAGAAATTGTAGAAAAAATGTATAGTTGTGGTTTTTTTTTTTAAAAGAAAGTATCTTGTCACTTTGTGTTTTGTATAATTTTCCATATTAGACTCTGGTGAAAGAGTCATTAAAAATAACACTACTATGATTATAATTTAGTACTAAAATTACATATTTTTATGTACTAATGCATTTAGGCTCAGTCCACCATGAAAAAGTATTGAGAAAAATAATGACAATAGAAACTCAAAGCCAACTTCTGCAATACATAGAGAGAACCCAAAATCAATACAGATCAATAAATAAATTTATGAACCTGAGAGAAATGTACATTGTAGCAATAATGTACAGTCTTTTCCAAATCCTTTCTTGAGTCATAAAGATGGACAAGTAACTAAGGCTTATTACTAAATATTCCCCATATATTTGGGGGCCACTTGGTTCTCCAGATAATCCAGTTCCTCTCATTATCTTGAGAAGCACTGGCTTAAATAGGATATATTCTCCTGGTGTTGGTAAACCTCTTCCAGTACTGCAGAAACTTCATTTTTTATGATGAGCTCAAAAAGGACTGATTTTCTCCGATTCCTTTCTGTGTTGATCTTTTATTTGATGATGTTCCCATATGTCTGGTCCTTCTGAAAGACCCGTCTTATCCTTGGCCCCACTGGTTTATGAAGTGTATTGATAGAAAAATAATTTGAAAAAGTTTGTTTGGTTGGTTGTTTTTTAATCTAAACTCATAAGAATAGCAAAATAACTGTACAATGTGTATCGCAAAGACTGGAACTAGAGGATCAGATGGAATCTTGCATTGATGGTGGTAAGAAATACTTGCAACTTAAAACAGATAGGTTCTTTACATTTTTTCCCTGACTTCTGTGATAAAAAGGTTTCTAGTTGAGGAGTGTGATGGAGGACAGCAGCGAAAGGATTGTAACTGTATCTGGAGTTCTGCAGGTTGTCTTCGTAGCTCAGGATGCTATTCTGAAGCATGATGCTAAAAAATAGAGTTAATAACGGTAGTAAGCAGACTGGAGTAGGCAGTAGCAATTTGCTGGTGCCTTGTAACTACAACCAATTCCTCCCAAAGGGAAGAATTGGATGTGCTCCTTCACTCTGGTTTGGTTTTTTTTTTTTTTCTGTTGAAGGAATATTTCCATTGTTACTAGGATGGAGTTGTCATTGTCTGGCTCTTCCATTGATTGTAAATAAAAAATGAATAAGACACTTTAAATTAGCTGTGATAATTTCTATTTTGACTGGCAGAAGACAAGACCAGACATCTCTCCCAAATTTCTTTCACTTTCTTTTAGATTAATTGTTCAGCTCGAAGTCAAGTGATCTTATATATGCTTTCCTTCTCTGATTGTGATGCACGATCTCAGCAAATGGCCCTGCTTGAACAACAAATGAAATAGCTTCAGAAGTCAAATGTAGCTAAACTTTCCACAGGCCATCTTCATAAAATAACCCCATGCTTGTGTTAATCTATGAAATAAGATGTACTCAGCATATCCCTTGAGCAAAAGATGTAATGCAACTGTCTGACCAGCCTAAGTAACCTCCAAACCAATAAAAGACATTGTATTAGCAACAGGCAGACTTACAACAGTTGGTTTTGAACTAGTTCTATTACAGGCAATTTACTGTAATTTTCAGTAAAACCATTTATGCTATAAAAATCATGACAAAATATCTCACTTATGAGCACAAATCATTTTATTCAGAAGTAACTCAAATTACTAGTGAATTTTAGCCTCAGTGACTTCAGATCACAGAAACAGATTTCAATAGACTACTTCTTGTTACATGACAGAGCCTGGAATTTCTGCCTCAAATTTATAGCTGTCAAAAAATGGCCATATTTGGTTTTGGAACGCCACTTTTGAATGAGATAGGCCTTAGTAAGAGAGACTTTCAAAACCCTAAACTGTATATTTCAAATATTTCTGAACATCCACAAGTCCACCTCAAGATGACTTAAAATTAATACCTAGAAAATGAAATATTTACAAACAGAAGTATTTGACTCATGTATAGTTCATTAACAGTTATAAGTTGTATTTCTTGTTCTAATTAAGTCTAATACAGTTTTTCCTCTTAAAAACAAAACTACCTACTTAAAAAAGCTAGCCCTGGCTGGCCCAAAAACTCCACAGTATTTCAATGATTTTGGGTAAGTACCTTCATGATACAGACTTACACCCCATACATTTCATTCAGAAGCAAACACCTACACATTTTATATTGAAAATGATAAACTGTTTCAAAATATTACCAATTCTTAATATCTTTATCCTGGTAATTCTTATGATAGTAAGATAAGTACTTATAAACCTGAAACAGATTTTGCTTTTAAAAAAGTAGGTATTACAGTAGTTTACTTATTGCTTTCAGTCACAGGTTTTCTGTAACTGAATTGCAGACACGTAGTATTTAAAAGTTAGAGATTGCAGCTAGGAATGTGATTTTCTCAAGAACGATTGAAAGCTATTAAACTACTGATATCACATTACAATATCTATAGACAATTCTATTCAGGACCATGATTTAGCTTGAAGGTTGTGTAACTGTGCAAGTAAACAAGACAGAACACACACTCTATTTACTGAATATTATATTGTTATTTATCATTAATTACAATGTTCAATACATTTCAAAAACTGGTACTGAACACCCTGTAGTTACATTTTTTTATTGGAATAAGATGCTGTTATAAGAGGCAGGAAACCTATTATTTCACTTCCTAATACATACAAGTCAGTATGAGAAAAAAAAAAGTCTGAAAAAATATTAAAAACACAATTTTCAATCCAGAGTCTCAAAACTGGATAAAACCTTAACAGGTATGGAATTGTTGGGGAAGGAGAACTGCTTCAATAGACCCACAGCTGATTCCATAAATGATCTTCCAATCACCTCTCCAGAAATCATAAAATTAGGTGAAAAATGAATACATTTTTTTTATTCTTTCTGAAAACTAAATTAAAGACATGAATACTTGTAACATAGATTGGGAAAGCTTTATAAAGTGGTCTGAATTAAGTGGAATATGTCAAGAATGAGAAAACTAGATACCAATACTAAACCAGAAATAAACCAAAGAATAAATTACTTCTTTATTCTATGGTTGTGACTCATGGATTTTAAAGGTAATCTTATGATTCCTGGGGAGTAAATAGTCCTGTTTGAGTATGAAATAATGAATAACACTAAGAAAAATTTATGTGTTCTTTAGGAGGTACAAATATCAATACATGCTTAACTTGAAAGATTATATTAATTGTACCATCCCCAAATAGTTCTTTTTTAACACAGTAGCTTAAAAAAAATCATCAGTTGCTTAGGTTTATGAAATTCTGCATATTTGTTTTCACTTGTAAACATAAATTTATCAAATAGAGTAAGCTCATTTAATTTAAACTGAGACATACTAGGTAGCAGGGAAAATGCATTTTTAAAAGAAATGTTCTGGAGTTAACATGTTCAAACAAAACTATGGATTAAGATAAATAAAGAAGCATTTAATCACTCATTTAAAATGTCCACTGCCTTTCTTTTGGTTGGCCATTTCTGTCTGTAAGAACAGAAGTGTCCATTATTTGAAGTAAGCCTTTTGACCATTCCTCATTCTTCCTATTACAAATAGCAATTCTCATTCAAAAGAAACCTATGCAGAAACTAGAGATATTATTTTCAAAGGGTATTGATTTTTAAACAAATAGTCCAATAAGCATAACTTCAAATGAATGTCCTTAATTATATTAGAAAGGGCAGAAACAGAAAAAGCTAAAGGGAATAATTCCATGAATAAAAGCTTCAGTTTTGTGTAGTCATATAGCATTGTAAATTAATCAAATTATTTTGTGTTCTTTTCTTTCTACTCTTATCCATGTATGTTTTTTATCCTTTCTTTCATTTTTTACCAGGACATACTTAATGAAAATATCTCAGATTCTCTCTATGGTAGTTTAAGGGACACAAGTGACCACCTGCAAAAATTTTATATGAAGCATTGGACTGAAGTGGAGGATTTGGCATTGGTATTGGATTTTTTTCTCTTTCTGGCACCTTTGTGGAACAAACACAAAACAGTAAACCGTTGTAAAGGTTACTTGGATACAAACCAAAACCAACAGAGAAATCCTCCTTTTGCTACAGCAGCTTACTTCGTTATCCTTTCACTGGCAGTGCTTTTCAGTAGTACATTTGTTTAGTGTCAAAATGGTATGAATAAATGTGAAGTAAGGTAAAATAGAAATGTTGAGACTGCAAGAAACACATTTCAAAAGTTTCAAAATTTGTTGGGTTTTAATTTGGTTATTTTACCAAGATATTGGGAAGATTTCAGAAAATAAAATCCTTGCCTAGTAGCCTCTATGAATACCTTTTTTTATTATTTTTTTATTATTATTGCATACCCTTTTGATAGCACATATAGTAAGAAAATGTGAATGATTTTACAAAGTAAAAAGCTAAAAGCTACAATTTACATCAGTGCTTAGACTCCACTAATGAAGTACAATAGCACAGAAAACCATACTGCACAGAAATTGTTCACGCTTTAGGTCCATAATGATCTGGTACATAAATAATCTGAGTTAAATCCTCAACATTTATAGGTGATTGCAATAATTGGAGTAAGATATGTACTCAGCATTCTTCTTGTAGAATTTCACTGAATTTGTAGCAATTTTAAACTCAAGTCTTCAAGTACTTGATTGAATTTAAAGTAGGAAATGCTCATGTTCAAATTTTTGAAACATGAATCAGGTTTTACGATTTTTAGGAGCAATGTAAATTACTAAAAGAAGAAAACAGTTATCTCCTTTACAAATTTTCTTGTTGATCAAATACAGACTCAATATTTTTGTGGAAATCTATATAGCTATTTCTAATTTTAGACAATACTATCAAACCCTAACAATTATTGACACTGTTTAGCCTCATTTTAAGTGTTGAGATGAACCGTTCCCTTAATATAATCCCCCTAACACTTAGCCAATTAATTAGTCTTGTCAAAGTAAATGGAGACAAATGCTACACCACTGCCCTGTGGATTATATATACGACCTTTTCTAGAATTGCTTTTCCATTTTTCACCTTTTTATTCTTTCAGATTTCCTTAAATAACTTCTCATTCTATAGGTTCATAGCCTCTTTTCCAGAATTCATTGATATTTTCCTTTTTTTTTTTTTTTCTGTTGTTGTTCTGCACATGTTAAAAGAAAACATATTTAAAAGTTGGCTTCATATTTTCTGCTCTAGTGAGAATCAGTGAAATCACAATTATATGCAACCTTAGGAAATCTGACTTCTACCACATTGAAAAATATGAAAATATTCTCCCATTGGTTTCTATCAGTGAAGGAGTGTATAAACCCAAAACTTTGAAGGCAAAACCACCTCTACATCTGTAGTTCAGCCTATAAAATTAAGAACAAAATGATTTTTTTAAAATAAAAAACAACTTGAGCACTACTTGTGAAATATTTCTGAAACTTCTTCATGGCATGCAAACTGTAGTATAAATATGGTAAAAAATCATTACCAAACTTTAGTATATGAATTTTAAGTTCTAATTCATTCTGAACAACTTTCTAACTGGTTGGGTTTGGTTACTAATCATCTTCCCATGTGCTTCTAGTCTAAACATTGTAAGTAAGGCTGAATTTACCAACTCAAATTCAGTTAATCAAAATTTTAAAATATAAGATATCACAGTAGACAAATTAAATAAATTGTAAATGTATTTTAAAATTAATCTTGCATCCTTTCCTCAAATTAACATTCTCAGCTGTTTTGGTAATGTTGAATTTGGAATGTCTGACATAGTGGGTGGCAAAAACCAAACAAGTAGGTGAACATCTTCTTCACAGGCATGTAAACAGAAACCACTGCTTCTTCCATTTTTACTGACAGAAGTTGTGAAAAAAAAAAGAGTTTAGGAAGCCTTTAATTTATTGGCAAAACCTGAGCACCCTGAGAGTTGTAAAAGCATCTAGAAAAGATGAATATTTAGTAATGGCTGGCTAATAATATCTTATTCATCCTGTGATCTACATGCTTTCTAAACAGTGTGTGAATTTGAGTCAAAGGAACATGTGAAAAAACAAGATATTAGTTTTATTGCAGTTACTCTGTATTTTTACTTGCATAGAGTACAGAACAGCAATTCATGTGTACACCTCAAGTCACCTAGAAGTAGTATAGCTCAACTACTGTTGTTGACACTGTACAAAAAACCTCAGTGTGAGGAAATTATCTAACAAGTTACATTCAGCCACCTTCTAAGATCTGAGTCAATCAGAACCGAGGGCAAATTACAAAAAGAGGAATCGTAACTGATTTATGTAGCATCAACAGATTGCTTCCAAGAACTACAGCATTCTCCTCAAAGGGAACTGCTATTAAAGCTTTAGTTACTTTCCATGAAGAGACTATTTGGTAGACCACTGTGTTTTTATGTGCAAGAAGGAAGAAACTGTTAAGTGTTATGTTTTCATAAAAACTCAGGCAAGTAGTTAGCTGACTGATTTAAAGGTGGATTTTGTTTCTGTGAAAGAGAAATCAGAGATCAAAATGAGTAAAAGGAAGAGATGGTGCTTGGATACAGGGAGTGTTTATGAGGGACTCTTGAGAATTGACCATGGTAAAGTTCTCAGAATGTCTTAAATATCCGCCTTGCCCGAGCATACTAAGAATTTAGAAGTACATTGAGGTAACTGTGTGGGTGGGGTGGCACTTGTCTGTGCCCACAACCTAGCCTAGGGGTCATGTCGGCTAAGAGGCAAAGTGCCTGAGCTCTGAAGGCAAGGTCAATCAAAGGTGTCTTCTGGCAGTGGTTTGGAGCCACCCTGGATCCAATATCACCCCCTGACTCATTTAGAGAACTTTCCACAAGGCCTAATGTGCATGTGCATCAATACGCACAGGCCTGCCTCAGAGGAGGAACTGGGCAGGGACCGAGGGTATACAAATACACCCCATGTAGATGCAGGTGCTTTCCCCTTATCAGAGCACTCCCTATGATCCATAGAAGACTGTGAATCAAGACAACACAGGACCTAAAGGTGCTGAACACTTTTTCTTCCCTCCCTCCCTCGCTTCTTTCCTTCCTCCCTCCCTCCCTCCCTCCCTCCCTCCCTCTATTTTCTCATACAATAGATATAAAATTACAATTTTATTTCAATTTACAGATACCTATGTCTGAAGTTAAAGAATTAAAGTTTATTGGTTACTCTGTTTCCTCATACCATGTTTAAGAATTCATGTTTGCAAATCTCTTCTTTGCCGTGTACCAATTGCAATAAGCAAAATGACCCATAAAAGTCATTGCATTACACTAAGTCTCTGAGTAACTGTAGTTATTCCTCGTTGCTGCATGAAGAATTAAAAATACCCTTTCCTTCCTCCCATGGAGTGGGGTGGGACAGTGTTGTATGGAGATCCTGAGACTGGATTTATCTTTTTATTTTAAATACCGATGCCAGTATGAATGATTTCACACAGAAGTTTTGGGTTGCTTTTTCACAAGTAACTGTGAGCTCTGGAGTATATTCCAGTTTTTCTGAAAGTTCAAAGATGCTAAATGACATACTGTTTTGAAGTATAACATCATAAAGGCTGAGCTCCTATCTCTAAACAAAAATTGCTAGAGGTGAGCAAGAGGGGAAGTATCTACGTTTGCATTGAAGTTCAAAGGTGTTTTATGCTGTAACTCAGTGTTTTATGTTATAACTCAGTGTGCTTTGCGAGCTTTAAGTAGCAGCAATAAAGTGGGAAGTTTCCATGTCACTGTCAGCAGACTTTCAGATTAACAGCTTTTCTTTTTACTCTTCCTTGGAGAATGTCAAACACTACTTTAGTGTTTTATGTGTATTAAATATTATTGTTCTGATAATAAACAGTGTGGCATTCTCTTTCCAAAAAGTATATGAGAACCTTTGAGTCCATTCTATTTGGACATTGCAAAAAATGAACCTTGAGTTTCTGTAATGCCTTTTCATTACAAGAGTACTTGTATGTGTATCAGTAAAAACTTAAGCTGAAATTCTAGGGAAAAAGGAAATGTAATAATCTATCGTATTGCATCAGCATCCCTTTCCTTTATTATATTTGCAGTATGGCAAGCTCTTCATTTTAGACAATATATCTTTTCATATTGAAGGACCACATATGCCTAAGGACTGTATCACATAGAATTTATTTTGCATTGTGGTCTCATATGTCTTTTCCATCATTTTGGAGATGCAAGGAAAAGAACCTATACAGGGGGTTGGGAGGATGATTTCTTTCCCATCCTGAATAAGATGTATATAATTCTCTTTTCTCTGTACACCAGTTGTCTGCCTAAAGATCTCTGACAGGTTTCCTAGTATTCTAGTGATGAGATGTATTATTATTATTATTATTATTATTATTATTTCAAATATGAAAATTTTTATTTGCTCATCAAAGAACACTGCCATCTGAAAAGAGGAACATACCAGACTTGCAGTGATCTTCATTTAAGATCACTTAGAGTGATCTTTAATTTCAGTGAAACTGCTATTTTGTATTTGATTAAATGTAGATGACTATATTTTTTAAAAAAGTAACCCAAAGCAAGCCTGCATCCATTCTAAATAACTGCTATTTTTAATAATAATACTAAGCTAAAAAAATGTACACTATAAGCTAACAAAAGCCTGTAACATGTATTGACTGAGTTTAGTCACAAATAAAAGCCAAAAGATTTGTTAGAGACCTAGATTCAGAACTAATTAGAAAGGATTGCAACTTGCAAACAAAATTCACTTCCCCTAAGAGAATATTGACTACTTACTTAATAAGAAGCATATTCAGCACCTGGAAGTTTGGATTCCAGTTATGTTTTGTGCGATTTAATGGGCACGATCACAGAATGATCGGAGGAACCTATAATGTCAGTTGGTCATGTAACACAGAATGGTACATAGACTTTGGATCCCAGGCAGCAGGTACCCAAACACGCATATGTCAACAGATCATTGCAGAAATTTGACCTCATAAGAGGCAAAATTTAGATTGTCAGTCCTTGGATGTCTGGAGTTCCACATTAAATCTTGATGCTTTGATGATCTTCCCCTCATTAAGCCCACAAGTGCATCAGATATAGTGTGGCCAGGAACTTTGGATCTCATCTCTAATCCTGTCAAGTATTTCCCCAACTATTTTACCTCTCTGGCACTCTCAAAGCATACCTACTGGGTAGGAAACTCTTTGTGGATTGGGAAAAAGCATTAAAATTCTCTTAAGCAGAAATAAAAATGGAATCTGGATTCACTCAGTGAAAATGAATGCATTCTGGGTGACTGATGTAAGGTAGAGGACTGCTGGCTTCTGCTTTGGCAGTGACTTGTAACGAAGGACTGCTTTAACTTCAGCATATACTGAAGTTTATAAATGTTGCTTGAAGCTAGCTTTCCTTGGAATGTCACGTAAGGGAACTAAGTAATGCAAAGCAATAGATTTAGTGACTCAACATTATAGCTCCTGTTAGATAATTTACATGACACTATGACACCCCCTCAGCATACTCTTCTTGGGTGCCCTTATCTTAAATATTTCAACTTCTAAACCTTGCTTGGGACAGGGAAAACTAGATGGAATAGATACTGTGCTTATAAAACCTGTCCTTGCAGTAAAGAAGGATGAATGGCAAACACTGTGAAACAGAATATTAAGTGATTTGAAAAAGTGGTTTTAACGAACCTGGAGAATTTGCTAAAAAACCCCAACAACTCAGCAAGGACAAATGCAAAATGCTACATCCCCAAAGATATAAATAATGAAAATCACAGGTATAAAATGAGTAAAAGCTAAAAAGGCAGCAGGCGAGGTAATATAGCAAGCCATTTAATTTGAGTCAATGTTATTTTGCAGTTGCATGAGAGAGACATTTCACACTGAAAGGTGGGTTTAGTATAGAAGATAGAGGAGATTCCACTCATTGAGCGACCTAGACCTTTACTGAAATACTGCCTGGTTTGGAGGTGTAAGGTAGACAGGCTGCAGAGATTCCACCAGAGAAGTGTAAAATTAATTTTAACATTTTAAACCATGAGGTGTGAAGAAAGAATGGATTATTTATTTTTTTTTTCTCTTTAAATGTTAGGTCTGGGGAAGGATCTGTGATAACTTCTTCAGAGTTCTGGAGAGGCTGATTAACTGTTTTTCCTAAAAATTAAATAAGAGGAAGTCAGTTTGTTGGGTGTTTTGGGGCAAGGGTGTGTTTTATGTTGGAATTTGGGTTTGGGTTTTTTAAAGTAAAAAAATGGTTAGGTTTGATAAGAAAAGAGATCAATTCATTATGACTTTCAAAGGAGGTGGAGGAATGTCTTTCAACAGTGATTTTTTGCTGGAATTTAGCAAACATCTTTGACAAATATATTTGATTCTGCATAATAGGTGGGATAGATAATCTCCTGCAGTTAGCTTCCAGATATTTTTTCTGTTTGTCTCCTTTTTTGCATAAGAACAGTAGATTAACAATCAATTTGTCAGTAATCTTCATGATAAAACTCACCCAAGGCATTAGTTCTATTGATCACCAGTCCCAGCCCAAGCACTGAGGGAGGATTTGAATATTTCATTGGGCTTTGTTTAGGAAAGGACTCATTAATCTGTCTGTATTATTTCATAATTTAACAAATCAAGAAAAAAAAAAAGTCACAATACATCTTTTGTAGAACAGTCGGGATTTTACTGGCAGTGGAAATCACTACATTTTGAGGGACCTTGAAAGCAAGATGCTTACACAAAGTAATAAATAATCTGGAGTAGCTTTCAGGAAAATGGTATGCTTATCAGTATTTTGAAACACAACAACATTTCAATGTGAGATATTTCAATGCCACCTGTGTGCCATTTGGATAGCCTTAGCCATGCAGTTATGTGCATATTGTGCAAGAATATAATCTCACTGAATATGTTGAGTGGCAGTTTGAGAAGCAGAGTATATTTGCATCAGAGGTGGACTATCAATTCCAGTTGACCATGACAGGACATGCAGCAAAATGCGGTTTGCTTGCAAACAGGATGTACTTTGGATGTACGCCTGGAAATTCTTTGTCCTTGAGTTCATGATCAAATGCATGTCAAATAGCTCAGCATTTCTGCAAGCAAATTTTCAGGCTGTAGTCCAAAGGAAAAAGCTACCTTAATGATCAGTATTATCAAATTTTACTGATATAACAGTTCGATGAATGGAAAAATCATGTGTAAAAAGGCTAACAAACACAGGACTTGTGAAAGGGTAGTGAAGAAGTAGCACGGGTGGGAGAGATGTTGTCACTGAGTGAGCTTTTGGACAAGAAGATTAAAGCATGAAACACTGGAGGCATAAAGAGCTTTAAATAAAAACATTTTTGGTTTTCTAGTCTTGGGAGGGAAATACAAACACAGATAACCTCAGTGGCAGAAGAAACACCCAAATGAGATGATTGTCAATTACTACTTCACACTGCATTGGAGGATTTGTTTTAGTGTTGTCACTTTTCTTCAGACCCCTTCAGTGTCATAATATTCCCGCTCATAGCTGGCCATTACTGCTGCAGTGCTGCAGTGTATTTTACCAAAAGATCCATAGCACGATACTAGGCAAAGTTCACCATTCTAAAAAATATAGATATCTCAGCTGACTAAGCTGCTTGAACTTACACAAATGTGAATTCACCTTCTTTGCTGATTTTGCTGCTCTTCTTGCTGAGAAAAGCAAGCAACAACTGACTGTTTCAGGCATCTTCAAATAAACCTTTAGATGACAACCCATTACACAAATATCCAATAAAGATAAGGGGGTTTTTTTTGGTCTTTTTGGAACAGTGATTCCCATCCCATCCCATCCCCCATTTAGTGTCTAGACATTTTATTATTCAGCATTCAATTATTCAGCATTCAGAAGTCATACGTGTAGCTTTTAGGTATGCAAATAGCAAACTACATCTTCAGAATCATAATCCTGAGAATCACAAAGAACAAACATCCCAATGGGAAAATAAAGAAACTTTGTCTGCATTATTCTTTCCTGAAATCTCCTTCACTGGACTTCTACCAATGACAGGTTTCACAGAACCGCTTCTACTTTTTTTTTTTTTTTTTTTTTTTTTCCCCCAAACAAAATTCTGAGCAGCAAGAAAACTGTACCTAGGCCCTTCATCATGCCCTTCATCATGCTCATGCTGCTGACCTTGGTCTAATCCTTTAAAAAAATGGTGAGGAGGGGAGAAAAATGATACAGGTATGTTCAGAACATGTCTGTTTTGCATCCAACTATATCTAAACACGAATGAGCAATTTTCTTGCAATAAGAATTGTGTAAGAAAACAAGGAGCAAGTAAAAAGGAGAGAAGAAATTTAATAAGAAGCTATATGCCTCATATAAGGGTATCTGCAGTGTACAAAGCGTGGGACAGGGTATGTCAAATCAAAAACAGAGCTGGAAAATGTGCAATGTTTGGAATCTGTTTTTTCGCCTTCTTACTCATGATTTCATGTTTGGTAGACAATTCTGGTAGCACTCTATTATTGACATACAATAACTTTTATCATGATCTCAGTGTACCATTGATGTATACTGATGCAAAATGTAATCTAGTCTCTCTGTTTTGGTAAATCACACACACACACACACACACATATATATATATATATATATATACATACATACACTTTTGTTTGTTTGTTTGGGGGTTTTTGTTTGTTGTTGGTTTTTTTTTTTAATAGTGTTGCATTCTCTGAATGAAAATCAATGATTTAGAACTATTTTTGTATAGATTTCTGGCACTGGAAGTGCTCTGCTCTTTGCATTGCTTCTTAAAGTATAAAATCCTCAGGTGAAAGTTTGCCTAGAGAGCTGCATCTTTTAGGAGAAAAAGGCCAATATATATTTTAACATGTGTTTAAGTAACAAGATTGTTTCTAGTATTGGTATAGTGTAATTTTTTTGAAAGTCTCTAAAACTTATTACATTTCTATGCCTAATATTCAATGACTCTAAAAGTATCATCACACTTACACCTAGATCTATTTTGGTGTCAGAGATTTGGGTTGGTTTAGACACTGTACTATTGGTTGCTACTCTTACCTTCAACCTTTCTTGGTCAGCATCTTTTTTTTTCTTCTGTCTCTCTGACTACCTTCAAACTTGTATTATTTTGTTAAATTTATTCTTTCGGTGTGGTATAGATATGCAGCTAATAAGTAGATCTCAAACTTGCATAAAGTCATAAATACAATGAAAAAGAACTTGTTACCAATGGATCTGTATCACCTTATAATGTGAGCTAAATCTTTGTCAAAGCTACAACTTTATTTCCTTTCATGAGGTTTGAGGCTTAATTTTTAGTAGTACATATATATTCATTATAAGTAGGGCATAACACTCTTGAGTCTTCTTATGGATATTTTCCCATAACTATAATTTAATCTTTAGATTGCTGAGATATCCTGCCATATGACATGAAGTGAATCTTCATGTCTGTAGTATCTCAGCGTTTTTTTCTACTTGCTGGGGCCAGTCTGTACAAAGCTGTTATATTCCATTATTTAATTCCCACAGTTTTAACTGTAACTGTAAATAATTAGTTTTTCCTATTTTTCTTAACATAAATTGATAAGTATTTACAAATTTTTAGGCATGCAGGAACAGTAGGATAACTGCATAAAAAAAAAATCTTACAATATCTGTTTTTAATTACAGTAACTTTCAACATAAAATAAGGTTCCACAAAAAAACACCACAGGGATGTAAGAAAAAGGAAGTTAGCAATTCAAAATCAAGGAATACTCTTACTGGATTTTGGCATGTAAAGTACCAAATTACTTCAGAATTACAGGCTGCAAAATAGTTCTCTATTTAATTACAATAAGAAAAAAATAGAGGGGCTAATGTTCAGGTTAAGAAACGTTATTCTCTTGATTCTGTTACAAAGTACAAAGGGTTAAATGCTAGACTGTTTAGACAATATGGGAAGAAATTGAGAAAAACAAATAAAAAACTTCAACAGGAGCAAAAAGCACCCTAAAAGCTTATTCAGTGTTCAGTTTGGGAGGAAATTCTTTGTGTACCGCTTCCAGGAGCCTTTCTTGTCCAAGAATTGATAGCTGCAAATCTCTATAATCGTCAAGTAGAAAGAGTACTGAAAGGCACTCAGAGTATATAGCCGGATCGTTTCCTGTCCCCCACATCTGTATTTTTATGCATCCCATGGGAATTTACACAATGGAAGTTCAGAGTTTTCCAGTGATAACCTGGGCTAGCAAGGGCTGCACAGGGCCTTCTGTGAACTCAGTACCTCCTGCTGAAGTCATTACAGGCTAAAACCTATTTTCTAGACTACCTGGTGGGTCCACTACACTCCCAGTTTCAGAGGAGTTTTAGAGAAGGTTAGTATTAATAACTTCAATATGGAAAAGTTCAGGTTTAGGATAATCCACAGTAAAAAAAAAAATTAAGTAGCTTTACTTTTAAGATCATGCATAGTTCTATCGATTTTTAGAGGTATGGCTCATGCTTAAGTTACTGATATAATTTACAAACGCTTTGATGGAATAAGGGCCTGCTGGGTGTCAAAATTAAAATTCTGCATATCCTACCCTCTCACTTCACGGATGCTACCTTTATACTGCTCCTGCCACCTTCTAAATCTGCTTATCATTTCCTAAAGGTAATTTATGTGCAATTATGTAATTTATGAACAATTATATAATTAAGTACTTAAAGAATCCAAGCAATGCTGATACCTTGTAAATGTTGGAATTTGACTGTAAGCCACAAGAAACAGTGTTTTATTCTCTTACAGAATAATGTTGGCAACATTTATTTCTGTCAGAAGTTTAGGCTTTCCACAGGTACTCCTGCTTCTGTAGATAGTTTATAATGCTTACTTTCTTTTCCTTCCATTTAAAAATTGTATGGCATTCCTATTTGTCTTGGAATTTTTAAATATATGATTCATCTTTTTGTTTCATAATGTAATGGTTGTTTCAACAGAAAGTTACCATCTTTCATCTGCCATAATGGAGTTGATCATGTACTAACTTTACTGCAATCAACTACAAGAAAATGTTTTACCTTTTCACTGCTGTCATATTTTTCCAAAAGTTGGTGTATTCATATTGTTTATAATGTTTTGGATCTTTAATAATCTCCTTGGTTTTAAACATGAACATGAGTCTTTTTTTCAAATTACTTGCTGATATGTGAAAAAGCTTTTTCTGGTTCTGCTGTTGCCAGGAGTGGGGAGGTAGTGTCTATTTTTTTTTATGAGTTCTGACAGCATATTTGAAGTTAGTTCATATAACAATCAGCATCTAAAATCTTGGAAAAAAGCATTATCTGGCAAACCCCAGGCACCACAAGAGAAGGAGTCAGACAGTGGGAAGATAAAGCAGCTAAAGAACAACCTAAAACATCAGGGCAGAAAGGTTTTGGTTAGTTGTTTAAAGTGAGGTTGTATCTACATTAGCATGTAGGGTAGTGCAGCAGGATGAAATCTATGGGGAGAGAATTTGGTGACAAGGAACTCCCATTCACAATATCTGTATTTTGGAGGAGAGAAGGGAAGCTATACTTGGGACTCGTTCTATTTCAGTTCTGCAGGTTAAATTGTATTTTAGTTCCACAAGTTGAAGCATATTAAGAGCTCCTGGAGCACAGCTTTCAGTGTAGATTCCAGAGATCTGTTTCTGTGCTGCAAAATCACAGCCAATGTGGCATTGGGACATGATCAAAACGAAAATCCTGACTTGACCTAAACTGTGGATTAGGTACATTCAGAAATAAAGCAACTAAGTTTCACATAGAGTTTACTAAAGGTTTTAATGGTATTTCCATAATCAGAAATTCCAGTGGCATTACAGGTGTCTTGAGTCTAACATGAATTAAGATTACTCCTTTATTAGCACCAGTCCCAACTGAACTATTTGCATAACCCTACTATATGGTGTTGGAACTGCAAACACAGAAGTGAACACTGGTATCGGTCAGTCTAGATTTTTCAGGCCAACGTAATTTGAGTCACATACACCTTACACAAGTAGTGCATATCCTTTTCTATATGCTGCTTTACAAAATGAAATGTGAGCTCACATACAGTTCATCGTAGTTGTGCTTCCCTCATAGGACTAGAAGACAAGAACTTGCCTGTCTATAGATTTAGCACAAAAAGGGCAATATAGTGATATCCCATACAAACCAGGTCAGAACAGCTGGTCTCTACCACCTACCTCTAGCTCCTGTCCTCGCCCACCCCCTCACCCCCCAACCAAAAAAAAAAAGGGGGAGGGGGGGATGGGTGAAATTACTTCATTTCTCATCTCCTTTGCTGATGTTTCCATCAAAAGTAAGATTTGTGAAGATGTTTTGTTCTTTTGTTCTGGAACTCCTGAGGAACTATATCAGGAGTTGTGCATTGACAAAAAGCACCACACGCCTGACTCTGCAGTATTTGCTACTCATTCTCTCTCTGTCTTCCTACTTATGTATTTATCTATCTATCAATGGTTTTATCTCTACTTGCTAGTCTTCATAGAAAAGATTGTAGTAAATATAGGCAGAATAGGATGGCAGAATGCAAATTCAAAGAGAGATGAACTTTCCCCTTTTTCTTTATGTCAGGGAAAAATACCGTGCTGCAGACTAGAAAGCAGTGCTTTGTTTTTGGAAGTTTTTTTGTGTGTTTTTTTTTCTGATTCAGTCTTTTTACAGATAAAAAAAAAAAATAAAAATCCATATCTAGTGCTCTGGATGTAGATAGTCCATGCTTTTCCTGTGTCATCTTAGCCGCAGGAATCGTATGGACACAACAGGTATGCTCCTGAAGTCCAACTAGTCAGTTTAAACAATGTTGAGGCTTCTTACCGGCATCTTTTACCAAGTGACAATTTTGTGTTATCCTCCTTACTTTTCATCTTCCTCTTCAGTGTCAGCAGTGTCCTAGCTTTCCATCTTCTGAGTTTTTAATTTGTCCGCTGACAATTTGCCAAGTAATGATCTTCTTCCAAAGAGTGATCTTTGCGCTCTCATAGAGGTTTTTTACCTACACTTACAAGTGTTTACTTTGAAGTGGGGAAGCTGTGATGTGAAATATCACTGATGTAGCTGCAGGCTGCAATGGTGCTGAAAAGTTCAAAACAGATTTATAATGAGATCTACAGAAGTAATGATGATTAGGTTTAGCACTTTGGTTAATAAGATTGCATGTGAAGATAAATATACTGTACTCTTAAACATCATGAAAATTATTGACTTAAAGGAAATAAAGAAGAAAAATTGGATTGGACAACAATTATCAATAGTACATTACTGCAACATAAGTCTAATAAACTGCTTTTAGGGAAAAAAAAAGGCTGCCATGCTGTGTCCATTTCTAGCAATCAATATAGTGACTAATCATGTAGCTCACAGAATGGTGTCCACAGCTAGAATCTTTATTTGCTTTTAAACAGATTAAAATGTAAAGTTTCCCTAAATGTAAACAGAACTGTATTTGTAAACCATAGTTACTCTAAGAAAATATGTTTTGAAGCTAAGAATTTAGTACTGTTATCAGCATTTGTTTATGTTTGATTTTCAAGTGGGCTCTCGTTTTACAAAACTGTTTTCATCTACAGATTGTTCTTGATACAATTTAGAAGTGAATGATGGAGATGTTCCATATAATATTTTCTTACAGGAAGATTTTTGTGTATTTGTGGTGTATAAAATGTTTTTATACTTTGCTCAATTAATAATTCCAAAACTACTTGGAGATGGAGGAAGCATTTAAAAAGTCAGAGGAATAACATGTTGAAATATGCTAATACTTTGGTTTTAGTACCTGTTGGAAGGAGGCAAAGATTGATTCAGGGACAGCTTAAACGAACTGGACATACACAAGACAACAGATGGAATGGGACTGGCTAGTGTTCTGTTGGAGATGGTTGATGTCGTTGTAAGGCTGTTCTCAATATATTAACTTTGAAAGATCAAAGGGATCTGTAATGTCACTGAGAGTAAAAGGCATAAATGCCACACCCCTCTTGAAAAAGGGAAAGAAAGATTATCTAGGGAACTATAGCCTGTGTCAGCTTTTCAGTCCCTGGGATGACTGGCCCTGTAAGCAAAGGGTGAGCGATGGATGTTACTTTGAGTTTAGCCATATAGCTGAAACCGTTCCAGTAACTAGGGAGTTATACTGGACATACAAAACATAACAGACTAGGGGGATGACTTGGATGGTTTGACTGTAGGGTGTAGGCTAGCTATGTGTCTGGGCTTAGGGACTGAACAACAGTTTCATGTCTAACTAGTGGTTAGATGTTTTTTTAGGATATTAAGTAGATTAACAAAAACTGGGAGTAGAGGAAGAAGATGTGTAAAGGAGGATCTTTCTTCCAGGGCAGCTATTGATCAGAGGCTGGCTGGCCATTATTCTGCTTGTGGGAAACAGTGAGTGTTTGCTTTTGCATCGCTTGATTTTACTGTTTGTTTGTCTTGTTGGCATTTTATTTGTTTTGCTTGTTTTGGTCTTTTTTCCCTCTTTGTTTCACTTATTAAACTGTCTTTCTCTTCACCTATGAGGTTTCTTACTTTTGGTCTTCCTGTTCTCTACCCTATCCCTCTGGGGATGGAGAGGTGGATGAATGGCTGTGCAGGTGCTAGCTGGAGTCAATCCATAACGAGAACCTTGGTGAGCTGGAGGAATGGGCTTATGAAATTCAACAAAAATAAATGCTACCCTGAGCTTTCTGACATATGAGGAAAATTGAGGAAGGAGGTACAAATAAAATACTGAAATGTAAAGTTTGACTTATACCTTTGTTATAAATTGACGGGGATAAACTAACAGGAAGATGACCAACGTCACCATTTTGGTCATAACTTTTTCACGGGGCTTTAGAATAGGCTTTTAAAATATAAAGGCTCAACATACCTAATGTTATTGAATCATATTCAAACTGTATTTATGTCACCTCCTTACAGATTCTTGACTTGCTTACACTTTGAGGACTGTGTACTATTCTTTCCTCTTATCTTGGGGAATATATAACAGATCTGGAAAAGAGTGATGATCCAAGGGAGGCTACAAAATAATGGAAGAGTTTTGATACAGGGGCTGACAAAGTAAGCTAAGTCTCTGCCATGTGGAACAGATATGACTTACGGGGTATCATGGCTGTTTACAAAACAGGACTTTAGCGGAGTTAGAGGCTACAGAGCAACCATTCACTGAAACTAGGTGCCATCATAATAATACACAAAACTAGAGAAAGGAGGTGGTTTATCATCAAGTAGGTGATAGCCGTACAGACCTTCTTGCCAAAGTGCGGTGAGCTTGCAAAATATTTACCTGGGTTCAAGCAAGATTCATCAGGAATTAATAGACAAACAGCATCAAACTCAAAATATGAGTTGGGAATCATTGGAAGCAGTATTAGGAAAAAGGTATAATATATATAAAAGGAAGAAGTAATTATGGGATATATAAAGCAGAGTTTTTTAATCTTCCTCATGACTGCTGTTAGAGCCCTGAACTCCTGAAAGCTTTATCTATTGAGTTGTCTTGAAGACTATGAGAATATTTGCACCCATTTCCATGAAGAACTGAAAGTAAACTGTTTATTTGAACCACTGCAGAAGTTAGCCTGGATGCTCTAGTTCAGTGCTGAAGTAGCACTATTCTAATTTTTGATTTAAACTGACAGAAACAGATTTAAGTCACCTAAAAGAAAGAGCTTAGGAGCTATAACTGGTAAGTAAATTCCTATAAGAAACATAGTTGTTATATCTATTTAGCTAGTGGAGTTTTTAGATATAGATATGTAACTTAAGCTCAAAGTAGACAGAGTGTTATGGAACATGTACTTTCAGAGGCTTGGTTAATCAGCTGTTGCCTGAATAATTGAAAGGGAGTTAAGGCAAGCACAGTGCTCCAGAGGTTAGTGTCACTGTAGAAGGTGGAAACCTAAATAATGACATGTAAAATAAAGGCAAAATGAATTCTAACTAATTCTAACTCAAATTCTGGTAGACAACAATAGGTCACAGAAGGGAGTGTTCATTAAATTTCAGCAAACTTTGCTCTTAATTAGCTTTAATAATAATAATAATTGTACCTTAGTGTGTGTATAAAACTAGACATTTGATACATAAAGTGCAAACTATAAATACCATGGAAAACAGACACATGATGAAGTTTTCTGGTGACTTCGTATAGTCACAAAAGCTCTGTCATCAGAAGGAACATGCAGAAAAGTAGTAAAAGCCAATTTTAAACTTCACAGAAGCAATAGAAGTGAAAAATGATAGCCAGCAGGACTCTCTGCTGTTGTAGCTTGCTGAATCAGATGTCCAAGAGATTTCCAAAACACTGAAAATAGAGACACAATTTCTTACCTGAAAGTTACCACGGACCATCTATATAGCTATTTTACATTCGAAAACACAGCAGTGTTTGAGAAACTCTGTTTTTTGTAGGCAAGACAGTTGGAGTCAAAATCTATATATTCCTTCATAAAAAAATCAGCTGTAGCACACTCAGAAATGCTACTGTGTTATGGCACTTTTGCAAAATGAGGTTGTCAAAACTTACCCTATTGACAATTGCAGGAACAGCAGACTCGGGGAATATTGACATAGACCAAGCTTGACATTTGATAAATGGCTAGTCTCTGCTGTAGCAAGAAAGCATCGCTTGGTGCTGTGCATAAAACATAAATAAAACTATTCCAGTAGCACCACAGTGAATTCTATCGAGCAGAAAGGTGGCACAGTCAGTGGACATGCTGGTAGTTTTTGGTGTTGTCTGAACAAGAGATCACATGTTGCTGATGAGATCCCAGGTCACTGTTTCTGGGATTTTACTTCATAGGAAAAAGTATATGGCTAGAAAAAAGTCTGTCTTCTCTAAAACAACGAAGAAAACACTATTGCATGGAAAGATCAAGAATGCAGCTATGCAAAGTAAAGATAAGACCATAGGTGATGATGATGAGGAATTAGGGAAAAAAACCCAAAACTATCAGTAATTTTCAGTGACAGTTAGATTCCTGTATCTCTTCGGCCTTCATTTACCATACTCTTTCAAGGATATGAACAAAGACTTTTCACAGCCTGGAATGTCTGAAATTTCATAGAAAGTAACGTCCATTGCAGAGGTCATCACCTACAATATAAAAATGGTTCCTACATAGGGAATAAGTCAAATAACTTGTCATTATTATTCATATCTCTATGATGGTGAAAGCTAAGATGTTAATAAACAATGCCTGCTTCATTATTCCAGGCTTTGCATACCTGATTGCTACAATCTAGGGTCAAGCTTTTCTTCTACTACTTTTCTAAAAAATATTTTTTCTAATTATTTAGTGTCTGAGACACTATACTGCTGTCATTAGTAGATTATCTTCATTGGCTGCATCTAAGTCAAAAAGAAAGGATGGAGTTTGGGGAAAAAAGCGCCCAAAATTTATTGTCCAAATAATCAGGGTAGTATACTGTGAAATATACCAGGCAATCTCAGTCTTCAGGTGTTCTTCCCTTCCTTCATCTAGGTCTAAATTGTCCTTTTCCACACTCATGCTTGGAAAACAGGCCAGAAAATCCATTCTACCTTATCGTTGTGGTTTAGCCCCAGCTGGCAACTAAATTCCACACAGCTGCTCACTCCCTCCCATCCCTAGTAGTGTAGAGGAGAGGATCAGAAGAGTAAAACAGAAAACTCGTGGGTTGAGATAAAGACAGTTTAATAGGTGAAGCAAAAGCTGTGCATGCAAGCAAAGCAAACAAAGGAATTCGTTCACCACTTCCCATGGGCAGGCAGGTGCTCAGCCATCCCCAGGAAAGGAGGGTTCCACTACACATAACAGTTACTTGGGAAGACAAATGCCATCACTCTAATTGTCCCCCCATTTCTCCTTCACCCAGCTTTATACATTGAGCATGACATCATATAGTATGCAATATCCCTTTGGTCAGTTGGGGTCAGCTATGCCAGCTCTGTCTCCTCCTAACTTCTCATGCATCACCAGCCTACTCACTGGTGGGGTAGCATGAGGAGCAGAAGCAGTCTTGGCTATGTGTAAGCACTGCTCAGAAACAACAAAAACATCTTTGCATTATCAACACTGTTTCCAGCACAAATCTAAAACGTAGCCCCATACAAGCTACTATGAAGGAAATTAGCTCTATCCCAGCCAAACCCAGCACATTCTCCACCCTTTTTCCATACCATTTACGTCATGCTCAGGTACCACACTATCCAATACAACCTGATTAACCACCCCGCTCTTCCCATTATTTAATATGATACATAGATATCAATCCCTTAGTCTACAGACTGGCCTTGTAAAATGTCTGTAAAATGCCCACAAATCTCCACAAAATGTCCACTGAGTTCATTTGGTCCATGACTTTGGGGTCCATCTGTTACGGTGGTCACTCAGGACAGGACAGGTGGTGTGTTCTATAGAGTTACTGGGCACCGAAGCCATCTCAGGTCAGGTCACTGCTGCGCTTGCACTGCTTCTTGTAAGTCTTCCTCTGCATTGGGTCAGGTGGTTCCTGGGATAGGAATTCCCACAACATGCAAATCAAACCATAGGTTACAACAATTTAAAGGTATATCCATCACAGTCTTCATCCCTGGGACCTTTGGGCCAGATGATAGGGTTTAACATTGCAATGAAGCCCTCCCCTTGCTCCTAGTCTGGCTAGTAACCAGGGGTTCCTGCTATAGGAATTCCTATAACATGCAACTCAAATTATGATGTACCTTCTGCACTGTGGACTTATTCTTGGGCCACAGTCCTTCCACGGGTATATCTGCTGTGGCACAGGCATAACCACAGCCACAGATGCTTTGGTGTGGTCTTATTGATGCTGTTTCTATTGCCTTCAAACGAAACAATGTTCATTTGCTGGTGTCCTTGCCAGCCAAATTTGCCTATCATGTTCCAGTGCCCACTCTTGAATTATTCACAGGTTTTGTGTCAGGCATTCATAAAGCCTTTTCCATACCATATGTGGTGCTATCACTTTCTACCTCATGAACTAATTTACATAAATAAGTCACAAGATCCAGACACAAAAGCCATCTCCATTTTACAGAGGAACATGAATGCAGGATGTTGTCCAAGAAAGATATGGCACTGTTCAGAATTCTGTTTGTTGAAGCCACAGTTTTATTCTTTTACCACAGTCTTGGCTTTTTCTAGAAGATGATTGGAATTCAATCCTTGTTACAAGCTGATGCTAAGGTTTTTTTTTCTTATCCATGTGTTTTGAGGGACAGGAAGGGAAATGAGGAAAGAACTACCTATAGCTGAATCTACAGGGCTTTGCCACCTTTTTTTAATTCCTTACATATTGAGTGTAAATAGAATTATCCCATTTATAATGATGTGTCCAAAGCCAGGAAAGAAAACAAACCAGTGATAAAAATGAGCAAGCTGTCCAGGGCTTGGCCAAGGGGATAAAGTTAGGAGCAGATAGTAATAAAGAAATGACAACAGCGCTTGTTCAGCTTGAAGGTCAAGGAAAAAATAGGAGAGCAGCTAAGCCTATGACTAATGCTGTTATAAAAGAATGCAGGGCATGAAGAGTCAAGAACAGTAATAGTTGTGTTGCAGAAGTGTGCATATAAAAAGAAATCCATCACTTCAATTATATTATTTCTTGTGGATTATATTTTTCTTGTGTCAGACAATCTACAAAAAGCTGAGCTTTATTAAACTACGTCGTTTTAAGTCATGCTTGTTTTAAGTCTTTTAATTATTTTAGTTAACTTCTTATGTTTTAATTATTTAGCTTTATTCTGAAATCTTTTTGTTCTTTAGATATCTGATCACTTATAAAAATACTTTTTGAGTTAAAAAATAGAAACAAAAAAGAACATCTTTTGTGTTAGGACAAACCTTGTGTTGTTCCTGTGTTGGGTAGAAAGCATAAGATAGAAAATATCAGTTGATCACTGCATTTAAAATTATGGGTAAGGCATTTCTGTACATCATCATATATTTATAATTCTACTTTTAAATTATTCCATTTTGAAATGTTGCACTTCAGAAGCAGTTTAAAGGTAGGAAATGGTGATTTAATTTTGTTCACTTGCTTAGATATAAGTTAAAGTTTAAGCAGGCCTTACAATTTGAAGACAAAGAGGAAGTCAGTGACCTCTTGGCCACCATTATTGTTTTGAGGCCTGCCCGTCAGCACTGCTTTGAGTTCTCGTTAAGCCCTACACTGGGTGACAAACAGGGTTTCAAGGAGCAGAGAAATAGTGGGAGCATGAGTGAAGGGGAGCCTTGAAAACCAATACATTCAAGAATGAAATGCTGGAAGGATTGAAAGGGAAGAGAAAGTGACCACCCTAACAGAATGAACAGGATGAACAAAAAAGGGCACATTTATAAAATTTATCGGGTCCTACTGAATAGATAGCAGCAGGAATAGCAATGTAAGCTTATAATATTATTTGACCTAAGATTGAATTCATGCACCTGCTTTTATTACGCTTTTCATATTATGAAGCATAATTGCTTCCTCTTTTGGTTGTACAGAAAAATGTAGTAGACACCATTGTTACAGAAAAAATTGCCTACTTTCTAATACTTGACAAACTCATTAATGTTTGTGCTGAGTGGGGAAGAAAACTTTACTTCCATATTCTTACATCTCAGACTTGCCTTATTTGAGAGAAAAGTAATGTTCAAATAAAAACATAAACAATGGAACACCCCAATTAGAACAAGAAATAGGTATGTTTTTGCCTATATATTTTTTTCTTTAAGTTTAATAACTTGATACAAAACATAGACACTGTTATGTATACATGCAGACATTTTTACCTCTATATATGTAAGGCACTGAGCAAACCAAGACTGAGAAGAAGCACGTTTGTTTATAAGTGTTTTACAAGATGGATTTGTTTTTAAGGAAACTGCTTGTCACTCCTTCCACTGTAGTGAAGGGACTCTTAGGTCCTCATTCATTACATTCAGTTTTAGGACTCTGATGTAGCTAACCTAAATTAAGAGCCTACTTCTTGTATAATTAATGGAAAAAGGATGGAATATATACATGAACAACGAGGCCCATTTAAGATCTCTACTAACTATTAGAGATATTTATCTATTTCCAATAAAGAGGGGGATGGAGCTGATGGTATCTTTTCTTCCTAATTTAGATGCCTTGGATAATTGTGTAGGCAGGATGGCTGACTCACTCCTTTGCTTTCAAGACAAGCAAAAAGCTAGACCTGAGCTAAAGGCACCCACCTGTCAGTGGATACACATAGCTACCACATCAAGCAGAAATGCAATTATTTAAATCCATGGACAAATATTATTTAAGCTCATGGACAAATTTTCTGATACTTTTGCTGGCTGAGGTTTGATACTTGTTCTCAGTGTCTCTAAAGCTCTGTTTGGAGGGTCAATATACACAATTATTTTTCTTATGAATATAGGCTCCCACTCTCCCCACCTCCAGATAACCTAGTGAAAAAAGTTAAAGTGGCTTAATATTAAGCACTATGGAAATCAGGTATTTAGTAATTGTATGAATTAGTGATGAACCTGCAGTCTATGGGTCTGTGCTAAACCAGATCTCATTCTATTCATTTTTATAGGGATTGACTTCTCATCACCATTAAGGACAATTATACAGCTCTTATAAGGAAAAGTTATTTTTAATATGGAACAAGCTTAATATATAAGCATTTCCATGTATGCTTTAAATAGCCAAAATAATTGAAGTGGCATTTTTATAAACAAGAATAAGGATGAAGAGTTAGAAGAATTTTTTTTATGGAATAATATATAGCTAAGAGCAGTGAGGTTTCTATATATACTATATAGATGGTTATTGAATATCATTGAAGAATAAGGTTATCCAGGTATTTTTTTTTTTTCCTGGTAAACATTAAATTGTTGGGTAACAGCCAATGATTTAATAGTTAGGTCTCACCTGGGATGTGAAAAAGCAGAGATTCAAACCCTTATTTTTGCGTATAAGCTCTCTCATTCAACTCACTTCACCTTGTGTAAATGTCAGTTGGGTCAGAGGAAACAAGGTTATAACTAACGATGTTGCCACAGTTTCTTTCTGGTGTTTAAACCTTTTAACACTCTAAAAGAACAACATTTAAAAGCAGATACGCAGTGATTCTTCCTGACAAATATCGTTCATTTATAGTTAAAATATGATATTAACAAAATAAGAAAGTATGCATGATGAAGATCTCTTTGATTTAAGAACTGTGTACTTTCAAGTGTCCTAGTTTACAGGAACTCTCAGTCTGACAAAATGCTTTATATTTGTGCATGTATATGTATATATGCATTCATACACAGTTACACACATGTGTGCATACACATGTAAGCACCCACACAAACTTCAGATACACACATACTGAAATGGTCTTGTGACCTTTCTGTAGTTCTGCACTTGCCAAGAAGCATTAAGCAGCTGCTTAACATCAGCTTATTTTCTGACATAAGCTTTAGTGATTAGGGTGGAATAAAATAAGCGGACTATTATAGCTTTCGGTCAGGAGTTTTAATTGGCATTAATTAAATTGACTTCCAAAGGGCACATTATGTAGGGGACTTCTCCATTTAAATAATTAGTCCATGTTTGTCAAACACATTAGTTCTGGTAGAAAGCCAAATTTAAAAAGAGGAGATACAGACCAGGTAAGTGTTAATCTTAAGTGCCTCCTAATTGTTTTGGACTAATTATTGGGAATTTTTATTATGTAACTGTTAATAGTATTGCAGCTTTCTTCAGTAAGAAGCACTACCAACATGCTTCCAGACTGAATATGTCTTTTATACTAACAAATCTCCTAACAGAAGCATGAAAAACTTGTAGGAGAGTCCAGAAATTGGAGTCAATAAGACTTCCTCTTCCTATACAACTCTAAGTAAATGACTTCTCATTTAGTAAAGCTAGAAAGTAATTTTCTTAAAGCCTTGTTTTGTTTAGCACAGAAACAATGAACTTTTGTGCATATTTTTATTTCACTAGTTAGTAAAACTTTATGCGGAAACTGTAAAATACTGAGGCTCTATGTATTCTGTTGGACAGAATTATGTTTCTGTAACAAAGGAACTCCTACCTTTTCTAAGAAAGGCTAAAAAAACCACAAAACAAAACAAAACAACTTCTTGTGGTGTTTTTTTTGTTTCCCAAATTTCACTTCCTAATCAAAAAAAGAATACAAAATATGTCTTACTCTTTTTTGTTATTAAATTCATTACTTCTACCTTGGTGTCAGATATTGCAAAATCTGCAATCAGTTTGTAAATGCATGAAAAGATATGCCTTAAATGGTTAATTTCCCAACTGTTTATCCAGTATTCCTGTATAAAAAGCACTTTTACTTCTAGGGTGAAGAAGTTAGAATGGGAATTCTTAGATGGACAGGAATCTTTCTTTCTCACCTGCAGATACCCAGTGAAAATTAGTGTTCCCTGAGTGTAAGATCTGGCAGGGTTTGATGAACCATTTAGCCTAGGCATATCTTATTTCAGCAATTTGGGCAACACAATTCTTTTTGGAGACAAGAAGAAAAAGGCTTGGTTTTGGTTTTTTTCTTTAAAGTAACTGTGTGTACTAGTGTTTCAGAAGTGATTAGACATTTTAAAAATGATAGAACAGTCTTGTTGAAACCATAACCACTTTTCAAAGCAAGGCTATGTCTCAGCAAATAGCTTGGTGCAAAGAACAGAATACAATATTGCAAGATAATCTCTATTAGGATTGAAAAGAATGGTGACAAATCAAACTCAGTATTTTTTGAGCATAATTTGTGTGAGTGATACTTAAATTAAAGGAGGATTAGTGTTCAGCAATTTCCATACTTAATCCAAGAGGGTAAAACATGGCAGCCTAATGACTTGTCGGCATCTGGAGGGACTCACTTTCATGAATGTGATAAAGGGTGTTTGAAATTCAAGAATTTAAACCGTGCTTTAGTCAACACAGGAGGATTATGCTATTTTTCCTCTCTAGCAAAAATCCTTATAGCATCTAGCAGACGTGTTTTAATCTGCTTAGCTTGTATTTACATTGATTTTTTTTTTTTTCTTTGTACCCTTTCTCCAATAAGTCTTGATTTAAGACAATAGAGATTGGTAATTTCACAGAGGCAAATTGCTGTATAATGCTGCACAAGCGCAGGAAGGCTGCCAAAACATGAATTTCCTTAAAGTTGCATTATTCTACTTCTGAACTTTCGAGCTTTCAGCCCAAAGCAGTTGTAATCCTTCTCTACCAGTTCCGTAGCCCTTCACATTGAGACACTTTCCTCTAGGCCTTCATGAGCTTTTGTCCACTGCATCCAAAGAGGCCCTGTGCAAGGAGGATATGCATGGCTTAAAAACACTCAGCACTTGTGTGTGTGTCTAATACATATAGTAGATAGACACGATACCAGGTTAAGCATTAATGTAGTTATCAGTTCTGAGACTCCTGAACAATCTGTGCTGGCCAGTAAGTGGTCAGTCAGCTGCAGAGCGTCACCTCCCATAATCGTGGAAACGCCTGACCTTTGATATTGCTGATTTCTCGTGTTCAAGTTGCCTGCTTTTTCTGTAAGGTGTTGCATTTTCAATGTCTGTGTTTTTTTCTTGTGATTCCCTGAGCTGCCAGCTATCGTCATTGCAACAATTTCTCTTCTGCCTGTGTTATTACTTATTTCATGCGGCTCCCATTTGTGCGCTCTCAAAGCTAACAGCAACCTTCTCGCTAAGGCTGGGCCAAGGTCATCCGGCTGCGCTGCACTGAAGTGGTGCTGGGGTTGAGAGGGGCTGGGGGTTATGCTCTGTCTATAGTGTAAGTTATCCAACTGCTGCATTATAAAAAAAAAAAATGTATCTTGTAAATTAGCTGTCAAACATTAAAACTTCTGTAAATATTTCATTCTGTAGTCTTTACCAGGTAGGATAAATCATTTTATTTACAGGATATAGTATTGAATGATTATTCTGTCTCTGGGAAAGAGGTAGAGGGAAATTGTTATGACGACTGGAATATATGTATGCGTATGTATGTATGTATGTATGCAAATCTTTCTTTGAAAGCATGCAGCTTCAGATTTTGGAGGAGGGATTCAGTACTTACCAGTGTTTTCTCTTGGCACCCGCTGCAACAGAAAAGAACATGCTAGGAACACAACTTAAATGTAAGCATGTTTTATGATTTTGGGAGTAGGTGTTAGAGTACAGTACACTTCCCGTATTTCCTAAGCATTTTGAGTCTCACTGAGCGGGGTTGGAAGGCGCAATGAGCATGTTGCTGTTCTTCACCATACTTGCTTTTCTTAATATTGATTACTAGACCTGATGGCAAATCTCTTTCTTATAAGAGGAGGGGGAAAGTTCCTAATAAAAGTCTGGGGAGGGAACCAGCTGTTTTATACCCTTGAGGTCAGTGGATGGGTTTAAAAAACAAGTGCTTGAGAGAAAATATACAGAGAACAGAAGAGAAGACAACTAGATTTTGGAATACATTTGAACAGAGAGAAATTTGGGCAAGGCCAATAGCGTGTGCTGGAGGGTGAAAAGTAGAATGGAGAGAGAGATCAGCTTTGGGCACGATGTGAAAGGCAACTCTAGAACAGCAACAGTAAGAATTTATGCAATGAGAACATGCTACTTTCCAGAACCAGAAAAGCTGTAAGTATTTATATCACTCCAAAACATTGGACCTAAACCATTGTCTTGAGACACTTTTTTCTCTGTGGTTAAAAGGCAGTGTGGTGACAAAACTCTTCAGTGGGATTTAGCATGTGTCAGGGAGTGATTACATATGTTTGTTTTCAGTGAGCACCAAACTTCCAGCCAAAGTTTTTGTTTTAATCTGAAAATAAACCAGTCTCTCTCTATGATACTGGTGCAACTCTGGCACTTGTATCCATTCTGTCGTAACAGTCTGCACAGATTTCCATTTCAGCCCTTGGCAAAAGAATCCATGTGCCCAGTTCTTACACATCTGAATGCACCAGGCATTTAGGGATGTTTTATGGGCTGAGAAAGTTGGAAAATAATGCTAAAAGTATTTTGAAAAATAAGAGTGCCAGATTCCTTTCTGAATAGTTTTTCCTTTTGTTTCTGTAATGAACTCAGTATTGGTTTTAGGCAGTTAGCAATGAGAACTGTGGGCTGGTACTTACTAACTCATTCTAGTCATATAACGTAAACCTAGCATACAGCAAGGAAACGTCTTTGTGAAGGAGGAAGGATGTCTGCATTAAATGGGAAGGATGCGTCTTTACTGTTCAGAGAGCACTTTTCAGGTAGATTTCCTGATTTTTCTCACTTTCTGTGCTTTGATACATGTTATGGCACAGTCTTGAAAGATATGAACTGGATATGTTTTGTGTGAAACTTAACTGGGTTGTGCTCCAGAAGGCGCATTGCACGCTGGTTGCAAATGGGCAGGCAGTCAATGAGTATAGCTCATTTAAAACAGATGAAGCCCAGCAACAAGCAAACAAAATCCTGAAATGTGCACTGTGTTTGTCTCAACAGAGCCACTGTCATTGGTCTGCACAACTTGATGTATAGAGTCTCACACTTCCATCACATACCAATGAACCGTGTCTCAGTCAAAACACTTTATTTCACTTCAGCCCAAGCCTCTAAAGGGCCAGTTTCCTCGGGTAGCTGAAATTGTTATCTAGATTAAGAAAACAGCAGGAATGAAATTCTGTTTGTCTTCAAGAAGACTGACCTAACTTCCTTTTGTCACAGTTCATGAGCTGAACTGCAGTGGCTGCGGTGCAAGAAGCGACACTAATCAATAATGTAGTGCCTAGTAGTGGCAGGGGCATGAGTCCTGACCTAAGCCCAAAAGAGCAAACCATGAACTCAGTACTGGTAACCCATGACCGTAAACATGCATCAGATTTTGTGATGCTGTTAATTCAGATATCTTCTCATCAGATCTCTCTATAAAATTCTAACTCTGATTTGGGGCTGTCTGTTCATTTGTCAGACACCTAAATTGACTTGTTCGTGAATACTTTGAAGATTGATTCCATTAACAATGCTCACACTGCACTTCCTGACTGCTGTAGTCATTCAGCAACTTCTTTCTGAGCATCTAATGAAAAGATTAGGACACATTCCGTTCTATCTCTTTAAGTCACAGCTTGCACTCTTTTTATTTTTGTTTTTTTTTTTCTTTTTTTTTTTGTACTGTAGATTGTAATAAATCATTTTGAGTAAAATGCCTTGTAAAACTAATAAAACAAAAATCCTATGCTGATACTGTTTCTATAATGAAACTATATACAAAGAAAAGCAACACATTTCACCACTATTTTAAAATAATTTTCCTAATGAAAAGAAAAACCTCGATTTGCATTCAGAAGCAGTTTTCATTACTCATTTAAAAGACCAACATTAGATTTATGAATCTCTCTGAAAAGAGTGACAGTAACCTTTCTATGTTTACTCTTCTCAGATTGTGTCCTGCTAAAGTAATAAAATTCTGTTATGACAAACAAAAAAATTAATATAAGACTTTTGAAATTTTTCACAGACATGCAGAGTAAATGAAGAAGAGGAAGTAAAGGGCTGGCTTTTTTCCATGAAACAGAAATAACTCCAGTGGCCAAAATTCATGGTGAAAAGCACAGTATTATCGTATGTATCATATTTATATTAATCTATTTTTCTCTTCAGATGGTGAGATCTTGTACAAAGGGGAAAATAAATATGTGATAAGATGTATATCTATAAAATATAAATTTACAACCACTTGAAAACTTTTGAATGTTTTGTCTGAAAGTAATAATATAAGAATGGTTTTACATGTGGCTGTGGAGCTGGGTTTCAGCTCTGTGATTTCAGCTTGTGACAAATCATTAATGAATGAATACATTTAATAATCCAATTATGGATCAAGGAGAGCTGCAGCTCAGCAACACCAGAAAAATTTATTTTCGCCTTGCAGAAATGTAGGTATGAAATAAATGCATTATGTTGATATCGATCTATAGAGGATTACTCATAATTATTATACTGTTATGTAAACTTGATAGCAGTAGATTTTTCATATTCTGAATATTATAGGTTTCTTTTTCCCTCCAAGTTTTTTCCTGTGGTTCAAGTCCCACTAGAATCTTTTTGTACTTTGCCCAAACCTTCCCCCTCTCCGTGACTACCTGTTGCTTATTCCTCATTTTCTTGTTTATGGAACACGGGGTGAGAAAACGCTTCTGTGTTGAATTACACAAAATGCAGCAACTGACGTGTAAGGAGAGCATTCTAGTTTGTGCAGGAAGGTTTTATCTTGGTAATTTTAATCCTTTGTGATAAGTATTCATTTTAAAAGAACAATTTCTTGACATCACTGAATACTGCCTGTGGTTATTACATGTTCTGACCTTGGGAAATCAGTTATGCCTACTAAACAGGATACCACAGTCCTAATAAACGCTTGTTCCTCTGAAAGTTCTAATAAAACACCATCCTGAAAATCTGATTATAAATAAATAAATAAATAAGCCTCACTGTAAGTCAACATTGAAAATTTTTGAAAAGTATTTCTTAGTTTTACAAAATTAAAAAAAGTATAAGAATCTGGATGACGCATGAAATCTGCTTTCTCAAAAATTTTGGTTCAGACATTAAGTTCCTGATCCTCTAGAATCCCAAACTGTAAATGACTCAGTATTATCAGACTGAAAACCTTTTTGTTCATTGCAGTTAGACGTTCTTTGATTCTTTGATCATGAAGACTCTTACTGCATTATTAAACAAAAAGTATCTGAGCCCTGAGGTAGGAAGATCGGAAATGCAACTCAAAGTAGTTTCCATAACCTCTTACTTGATAAAGTTATTTCTGAATAATTTTTTAAAGCCCACTAAATGGAAATATTTGGGCATCACATGCTTGTGGGATGTCTTACTTGGGTAATTGTGTCTCCAGGTCTCAAAGGCTTAGCTCAGCACAAACCTGGTGTGTCACTGATGAACAAGTCTAAGGCAGAAGTGCAGAAAAAAGAATTCTGAGTCCTCTCCCTGCAATGTCCTGTGTTCCCAGACTTCTTACTGCGTGTGAGCTGGGGGCAAGCTGCCTCTGAATTACTCTGCATCTGAGTGGTCTCAATCAGCACTTCGAGATTTATGCACCTGTCAGCTTAATATCCACAGCCATCTTATCAAAAACAGTCATGCATGGATAAACCAAATGCAGAAGATGCCAATATTTTGAATTCACAACAAGAAGTCATAATTTTTCATTGCAGTAAAATTGTCTATTTGACTTCAATATTAGGGAAATACAGCCATCAAACTTCACAGAATGTGTAGTTATGTGTATATATTAGATATCGGCTACAATGTTGCATCTGTTAAAATGAAGAAAAGGGCAGCATTGTCATAATACATGCAATTAAAAAAAAAAGTGTTTGTATAAGAGGACAATATAGTTTCATGAAACTGAACAAACCTCATACTTTTAGTTGGCTTTGCAGCAGACACCTTGGCACTGACAAAGATGCAGGCTGAAGAGGGAATTGAAAACACTCAGGCTGAGGTGTCAGGAAATAATTGCTTCGTAGAACTAATGTTTATCTCTCAGAGGTCACAGCTTTTCTTAAAAAGAGAACTATCCAGGCTTGTTACAGGGGGCTTCATCTTTTAAGTTTTGTTTTACGCACAAATGGTGGTGTACTGTAGGTTGTACCTTCCACCTGTAAAAAACTATCAAAAAAGTGAGGAAACAATAAAGACATCTTAAAATATTCACAAGCAAGAGCACTTGAAATCTTGCTGTTGAATTAATGTGAGAGTCTGACTTGCTATTATATATAGATTTCTGGTTTGTATTGCAGTAATGAATAGTTTTGATAAAAGTCATGAGGAAAATAAAAGTCATGAGGAAAATAAAAGTCATGAGGAAAATAAATAAAAGAAGATGCACTAGATGCTGTAATATTTAAGCTATTTAAGAAACACTGTGAGCACTAAGGTCAGTTAAAAGTGAAATATGTCCTGGAGTGCTGATTCTCCAAATATATTAGAAACTAACAGTTTGGTATTTTGCTTCTGGGTTTTTTTTGGTTTGGTTTGTGGTTTGGGGTTGTTTGTTTTGTTTGTTTGTTTGTTTGTTTGTTTGTTTGTTTGTTTGTTGGGGTGGTGTTGTTAGGGTTTGGGGGTTTTGTGGTGGTTTTTTTTTTTGTGGTTATCTTTTCTATTATTATTATTGCTGTTGGTTTTATATATAGAATGTGATTCTTGCTTCTCTAAAGAAAAAGGATGATTATTCCAACACTATACCTTTGGGTATTAATAGATACATTCAGCTTATCGAGGCAACGAACGACCATGTAGATGTGTCCGTCTAACCTTTAGACAACCAATTCAATCTCTCTTGCTACAAGCCTATATTTTGTTTACGAAATTTAGTGCACGCTGCCTGAAGTTCCAATCTGCTTTTACACATTTTTTTACAGGAGTGACTGCTTTAAACTTGTCACCTATCAGGGACAGTAATTGTCATATCAGAATATTATTGTAGCCAGTTAGGTTCTGAGGACCTTCACTAATGACAAATCCAGTTGAAACTGACTGGGCAGAACAGTTCTTGTGGTTTAAAGTGACCGGATAATATTGTCTGAGCAGTTTGATGGCAATCTTTAAACTAATATTGTACACGGACCTGAAGATTCCTAAAAAAGCAAACTTGAAATTAGCAGTTATTTTAAAAACTTTTTTTTCAGAATTTCAGTTAAGCTCTCAAAATTCTCAACCACTAATTTCACTGAAACTAAAGCAGCATGATATTTCTCAAAACACTCCTGAACTGTACATAAACAAAAATGAAATTAAGTAAGTATAATAGAACCATTAGATGAGGAGCTCAACAGGAAAGTGGGTCTAACTCAGCAGTAAAAAGAGTGACACTGGCAACAAAATGAGGTTTTTATCCTGTATTTTTAAGCAGAAGCAGATAGAGCAAGAAGCTTGACTACAGGTTTATTGGTCAGGTGCTTGATACTATTTTTTATCAAACAATACGATGAAATTATAATGACACTAAAGAATTAAATCACAGAAAAATCTCTGGGAAAAGTAGCAAAGGAGGGTGGAGGTTTTTTAGGCAAAAATAGGATTGGATTTATATCTAGAAGCGTGCTAGTGGTAACTGTCTGTAATTAACACCTCACGTCTAACATGGACAAGATGGCAAACATGCAACCATTTGGGACTGATGTTAGAGCCACACAAAAAGGTTTCTATCCTGAAAAGTAATTACAGAGGTGAAGAGAGTGGGAAAACTACTTGTACTCAAATTAACCACACTAGTGCAGCCTTTACAATTGAGTCAGCAATTGGGGGGAAAAAAATAGATGGACTACAAAAATGAACACATTTGTTTTCTAGTCATAAAGCAGATATTCAGAGTACTAGATTATCTGCAGAGTATTTAATTGCTCTTGTGGTGAGCATCTATCACACATTAGTGCTGTTACGGATGTTGCTTAAGATTTCATTTTAGGCAAATTGTATAGCTCTACTTATATGAGTTATACTGAAATAGATGACATTACTCACCTGACTAAGCTTAGCAATGTTTGACCCATTAGCTTTTCATTTGTGGGTTAAATTTCTTTTCATAAATAGTTTATAGGTATCATGTTGCTTACTGCACATTCATTTCCTCTTTCAGAAACTCATATTTGAGCCTTGGTTTATACTGAAAGCAAATGGCCATTATTATTATTATTGTTGTTGTTATATTATTTTATTATTATTATTTTACCCTCATGAAAAAATAACTAAGTAGCACTAATTCTGGTTTCCATGGTTAGAGGTTGACAATAAATTATTAACATAAGAACGACTGACCTTGGGGAAAAATGATGGTTGTAGAGTTAATGAAAAATTATAGGCTTTTTTGAAAATCGTTTTGAGCCATTTATGATTAATATTTCTGTAGGTAACCTGAAAGACTTGAGTTGGTTTTTCACATTAGATGAATTTTTTATCTCACATGCATATGTTTTTTTTTAATATCAAATTTCATTGCAAGCATTGTGAGTCAAGCTCCACTAACACTGACTTTTTCCTCTGTGCCTCTGTGGGTGGTTGGTTTTTTTTGCTCTGGCTAGTTTATGTTTTCTTCTAAAATAAAATAGAGCATAACTTACTGTGTTGAAAAGTAAATAAATTAGATATTTTTGTATCTTCATTATGTACTATATGTACATAATGTATTATGTGCATATATATACACATATATACATATATATGTACATATATATATTATGTACATGATGTATAATGTATATTATGTACACAACTTCTATACAATTAATTCCCTTCAGTATTTTTCTGCTTATGTCTTGCAGAATGACAGAATGATGACTTTGTCTGAATTATATGGTAACCTGCTGCACCAAAAATGTTTTAGCTTCATTATACATATTTCCAAAACTTCCATAATGGATACTGTTTAGATACTCAAGAATCATGGTCCTTTGCTTCAAACCCCGTTGCTCCTTTATTGAGACATGTGGTCTAAATCATGGAACTAATCTTACTTACTTAAGTGGAATTGTAGCGCAAGCACATGCACAGGATATATGTCTGAGTTACATTCTGTTCTGCATTTACTGGGTAGTCGAGATAAGTGTGCCAAATGATTAAAAGCATTTTTTTATGAAGAAAGAAGATGCTCCAGAAACAGATAAGCAGAATGTTGAATTTCTATCCGATTCTGAAACTAGTTTAGAACACCTAATAATAGACTATATCTTAGTGCTGGTCTTTTTGATCAAAAGTATTTTCAGGTTGCTAAATATGAGCTATACTGCTTTCCAAAGGCTTTCACATCATCTGTTTTTAAGTCCTGCAAAGATTCTCCCTTTCATTCATCGTTTACTTTCATTTACCATCCGTTTGAGCAGCTTGGTTCATTTAGCGTATGTGATGGTGCTTGTTTATCCATGACAACTCATGTTATTAATTTCACATAAAATATACCATTATGAAAAAAAAATGCCAAAAAGCAAAACTGTAATCAAATATTTCAAAGAAAAATGAGTTATATCTTTGAATACCATAAAAGAGGATCCATTTTCAGCACCCAAAACACTTCAGAATTCATCATTCATTCTTTTTCCTCTTGTACTGTTGACACCAAATTATTATCCAGCAGGGATCTTTTATAAATCTAATGTAAGTTCTGACTGGTAAGGTTTTTTAATGACAGTATTAAAAAAAAAAAAAAAAAGCAAATGACAAAACCTACCCAACAACAACAAAAAAAACCCAAACCACCAGCATTTATTTTCATGTGGTGGTAGACAATATGAAAGTCATAATTTACATAGCCAACTTGACAGTTGCTTATTCCTTTATGGACAAATTCTGTTGCCTTTCTTCAGAAAATACATGTGACATACATGTTACTGTTTTGCCAAAGGGCAATCCTCTGTGTTGGTGGGACTAACTTTTAGCAGTACATGAAGTGCCACACTGTACGTTTTCCTTGTCAAAGCTTTGATCCAGATTTGAAGTTCATCTGGGATATTGTTATAGCCATTTGCTTATCACTGAAATAATATAGCAGGTGCACAACCTGTAATAGTATACATTCCAATGGACACTCTTTTTCAGCTGAGACCTTTATTTTCAGTTCGGTTCAGTTTTAAGCACCCTGTGTTTTTCCTCATTTTGTTAATACAAGTTAAGGATGATTCTTTGTTGCTTCTTAGTGTAACCCATCTTATGTATAGATGTGTGTATATGTGCAAAGCAGAGGTCTAGATATTTTTAAAGTACTTGGTGTTCCACCCACCCATGAAGGAAAGAGCTGTAACTGAATTCAAGGTAGAGACAAAAGGAGAACAGGACTAGAAGAAAAAATGTCCAGCCAACTGTGTTACAAGGTATATTGTTTCCAAAGTAACACTTTAGAAAGTTGAAATAAGGGCATTGAGGAAGGCTTATTTTAAAATAGCAAGACCTAAGTATATTCTTTAAAAAAGAGTAGAAAACTCACTAACTCATCATACTTTCTTAGGGCCTAGGAACTACCCTTTGCTACAGCAGTATAACTCCTGATACTTCCCTTCAGGCAATGCGATTCCTGCTCATTTCCTCACTGAGTGTAGACACATCACAGGTCTTTCAAGTTGTTAGTGTATTTATCAAAATCCAAAGAGGCAATATAAACCCATCAGCTATTATCAAATTTCAATTTTATACTAGTTGTGCATTTAATTTCTAGATCCATAGAATTCTTCTATAAATTCTTATAACATACTTCATCATCTATGGTTGCAAGATAGCAGATTTTAGATATAAGAATGCCTCTGAGTTCCTGTTGGTGCAATTCAGCAGTAGAAAATATTTTTGTGAAATCATGCAACAGTGAACTCTGATTTAGTGGAGAACCCCACCATATTCAAGGCATCCTGTTTAGCTAGAGTCAGATAAAGCTCCGTTTATACTCATGTGAATACATGTTTTATCAGAGCTAAAGCTGCATTTAGTTCAACATTTATATTGATGGGGGTTTTTAACCTTTGACTGTTATTTCAAAAGTTACCCTGGATTGTGTTTGTGTATTTTAATTGCTGTTGCTGTTATTGTCTTTTAACTTTGGTCTGTCCTCCCCTTAACCATGACTGTGGTCCTGCAGTCAACAAAACTGAGTTTTGAGGGGAAAGGTTTGCCACCAGAAATGTCACCATTTTATCATTAAACTGTTGGCAGCTCTGACAAAGCAACATTGTCAATGTTGCTATGGCAGAAACTCCATGTTATTTCGTACTGTAGTTCTTTGTTTCTTTGGTGTTTCTTGCTTTTATGTATTGCTTGAGTCCTGTGCACACAGAGATAACATTCATATGTATTGCATTGCAACTCTGGCTTTACTTTGGATTTATAAATGATTCACAATACATTCAATCAGCCTGTATGTCTTTGAAGGTTTGGTACTGTATGAATAACCAAGTTCTTAGGGTAAGAGGAAAATTATTACACATACATTTGAAATAACTTTGGAAGATCAGTGTTATACAGTTGAGGATGATGGGGGCATTGTATGTTCTAGAGTATGGAAGTATGATAATATTGTATAGAAATTTGAAGAAATTATAGATGTTTCCGCTGTTAACAAATTCAGGCTTTTAAAATTTAAGTTGAACACCAGTAAAGACTCAGGAGGCTTAAGATGAGGCAGAAGGAAAAACTAGACTTAAGACAGCAACACAAGACAGATAGAAAAACGATGAACTGCACAGGTAAAAGATGGAAAACCCCTACTGTGTCATTTCCCAGTGTGGCCTTGTTTCAGGCTTATGAATTGTGAACAGTGTTTATGGGTATCTAGAGCACTGAAGCATTGCCCACAACTCTGATATGAAGAGTCAGAAGATGCTGCATACAGGGAAAGGCACTGGCACCCAGCCTCTTTGAAAAATTTGACTGACAAGGTTTGGAGAATACGCTTTTACCTAAGGGCAGTATTTTTGTAAAAAATACTCCCAATCCTCCTAAAACTGGTTGGAGTGAAAGGAAACTCACATGTCAAAGTTGAGAGTTCTTTGCAAAGTTGTATACGTTTCTAGAAAGCACTGAAAGGAGCTGTGTTTAGCTAATGTTATTATTGAAGTTTCAAAGAAAGGTGTTCCTTCTTATGAAATTAAATTTAACCTTAAAAGGAGTTGGTTGGTGAGCTGACTAAAGGGAAGTGTGTTCAGAATGGAACAGACACTGAGTGGATATGTGGGAAATGCTTTTTCTATGAACAGAAGGGTCACTTTTGAAATTCTCAGACAAAAAAAAATAATCTTGAGAGTAAATATACGAGAGATTAATATTCTTTAGATGATGTAATAAAACTCTCAAAGGTAAATTATCTTTGTAAGACTAAGATTATAATACAGTCTTTGCTGTTAGATTAATTATCTCAGAGTTCAAAAAACTCAACCAGTTTTCTAAGATTTTTTTTTCTAGGAATTCTAAGTTTCTGGCTAAATCCTTCCAACGCACCTTTGTAATGATTTATTCACTTTCACTGCAAAGTTTTGATCCACTTTAGATTTAAGCAAGTCTTAAATGACTTCAACTGAAAAGTCAGTTTAGTAGGTTTACTGTGATGGTGTCGTAAAGCCAAAAAAAATTCAGGCATATATATATATATATATATATATATATATATATATATATATATATGAAGTAGCAACATTATTATCAGTCAGTCATCTGGTATAGTTTTGCCTATATGACAGTGAATTTATTTAAAAAAAAAATATTGCCTGTTGGTTTATAGGTTTTACTGGCCTGAGAAACAACTTTATCAGATTTTTTCCCTTTATTTTTCTGAAATAAATTTCTTCATGTTCAGTTGCAGTCGTGTTTCTGAGTGTAATGCAGTATAGCATTAGGTGAGACTTTTGTTACTGAGAGCTAATTCCTGAGGAAAGCAGGCTTGCTGATGTTTCTCTTCTTGTTCCTGTTATCTCCTTTGCTGTTAGTGACCTTTGCTATTTTGACAAGTGCACAGGCATAGCCTTGTAACCCAGGGAATATTGAGGTACGGTTGTAACAAGCTTAGAGGATTGTGTTAAACTGAGACCACAGGCTTCAAATGCATCAGGACTGGTCTTGACGAGCTTGGAGCTGTGTTTTAGCTTGTAATAGCAACGAGCTAATGACCAAGTGATTAGTGCAGACTTGGTTTTAGCTTTTGCTTACTTTGGTATAACTTTGTGATGTAATGACTCGTTACATATATTTTGTAATGAACAGACAGTAATAGCAAGTATTTACCTGTGTAAGCTAGAGTACCATACAGCATTGAGTAGTACAGGCATGGTGGGATTTTGCTGGAACTTTAAAATACCAGAGGACCCAAGACCTCACCAATGGACATTACTAGTCGTCCAAGAGATGCAGTGTTAAGAGCTGTGTAAGGTCAGAAAAAAGAAAAAAAAATTACCACCACCACCCCCAACCATACACATACATACACATCATACATAAATTTGGATACAACAAAGACTTACAAATGGAAAAAAGCAAGCCATAGAGCATATCAGCGAAAATATGACAGTAACTGCAAGTAGTCCTAAAGTGAGGAAGAAGATACCATTGACATGATACTTCTTTGGTGAAGGACTTGGGATGTTCACAGTTCGCTGTACAACCCCTTCCTAGACCATCAACTTTTAGAGCCAGAAAGTAGGTCTGAAAGTCCAGAAAACAGGTCTGGAAGGATGAGTAAAACATCATAGAAATCTACACAGGGATTTCATACCTTTTTATGTATCTTGAAATATCTTCTATATATACATTAATATGAAGCGAATTAGCTCATTCCATTAAATGTTTTCATTTCACAGTATTTCCAGACTGTTTGCTTGAAGTTTGAAGCTTTCTATTTACCATTCTATTGAAGCTATTCTTTACTGAGTTTAGAGATCTGATTTTTCTTTGTATTTTCAACTTCTGTTTGAGCTTCTGTTAAAATAGCACAGCCTCATTTGCTTTCTCATTCAGACTAATTTCTTTTTCCTTAAATAGGTGTCATTCTATCTTGGAAAAGCATTTCATTTGTAGAGAATGTCTTTCATATCTTTCAGGAACTTTTTTTCCTCTATGATTTAATACTTGCAAAGGCTTTCCTGGAAATTTGGCTATCTCTAAAAATCATTGGCTGCAGAAATAATGCTTTCTGTAGATTTGTGTTTGGACTTTTAGACTTTGTGGGTACAGTTCAGACTCTACACGTGAAAATGGCTGTGTAAATTATTTCCTTTGTATGGAAGGTATTCAAACATGAGAGCAGTAAAGCAATTAAGGTATTTTAAATCTTTCTTTCTCTCTGTATTTCTGAAATATCTTACCATATATCATGATACTATGTATCTATCTATATGTGGTACATACTGTGGGAATTAAAATCTTTTTTTAAGAATAAAACATTTTTAGAATGTGTCCTGTCATTACATCAGTCTTTCCCATTCCCATCACATCAATATGCTTTGTGATGTAGCACGCACTTGTCTTGCAAAATGTACACTGACCATAAAAAGGAATTATTAGAAAAGATGTAAACCAGTCAAACAAAACTTTTTACATAAACCTGGTATTTTGGATGGCCTGAAAGTAAAAGCTTTCCATTTTGTTGTAGGCATTCCTCTCCCAGTTTTGTTACATACCCCTTTGAGACAGTCCAGTCACCCCCTGTGTTCTATGTGCTCTGTTCTCTGCATCTGCAAAAAGAGCAGTCACAGGCTCCTGCTTTGGTGATGATAGGTGTAGGTGTTGAAAACAACAGCGTTTTTTCTTGGGAATTCTACTCTGTTTCTCATGCATCATTTAATATATTTACCATCTTGAATTTCTGTTAAATACTAATACCCTCAGGCTCTCAAAATCACTAAGTTGTACACTGCTCTACGGTATGGTTCTTACTTGTCTATGTAATCTTTGTAGCTTCTTACCCATTCTCACCTTCCTGTCATCTACAGAGACCTCTAGCAGTGAACCCTGTAACTAAATTGCCCTTTAACCTCTTGAGGACTGTCACTTAAACTGGCTGTAAACTCACTTTTTTCATGAATTCTTCTACTTGTGCAATTACACAAATACTGGCCTGTGTTAAAAAATAAAGTTAGGTGAGACAGTAGGTGACATACTGATGTGATGCATACTTCTTAAATGTACTGTTTAATGATGTTCTCTCCCACCTTTATTTTGTGTGTTTATTTCTATCTGTTTTGTAAACTGTACAATGAAGTGGGTTTACAGGCTTATTTGTGCAGTAAGAGAGCGGTCAGTTGCTTGTACTGTGTTCATTAACAGATGTGTTAATTTTTAGTATGAATGAGGTATTTTTTGACACTATAGGCATGGCTGTAATTCTTGACAAAAATTTTCATACTTTACACTTTTTTTCCCAGAGTATAATTCTTAAACTTTGGTTAATTTATTATAATTCAATTTTGGATGAAATACACTCATAGAATAACAGATATTATGACAGGGTAGATCCTATTCCAAAGAACTCTTTGCATTTCTTTCATTGTCATCACAGTAAAAACAGCAAAATGCGAGAATTCTAATTAGAGGAAAAACTGAAACCACTTCTGTCTTGAAGAATTAAGGGACTGGCAGACTGTTAAACCAGATGCACAATCCATTAAAAGTAAAGCAAGCTTTTATTATCAGTGTTTTTCAAAACCAGCTGCAGTTAAGAAAACTTTCTTTCCAACCAAAACTTATGAAGGATAGTGAAAGCTGCCTTTGCATGTACTTTCAAGCGGAAGATGCATTTTCTAAACAGCAGCAGTGTTTGAAAGTTTTGCTAACAAAACAGGCTGTACTGAAAAATGGAAGAAAGCACATCTACGGGCATAAATATTGTTAGTATGTTTAGGCTGCTGAGTTCTACTGACTTTGAACCTTCACAATTCACTGCTGCTATTTCTGAAAAGCTTCCTTGAGCTAAGTGAATTGAGATATTGGTAGACTGAAACGTAAGTCTATTACCCAGAAAAGTTATTATCTTTTCTGTTGACTGAAATTAAACAGCGGATATTTTTCTGAAGTTGGAATTTTGGCTTGTTAGACTTTTGATTAGTAAAAAAATTGCAAAGTGAAGTTGTGATATCCTGAACTGGAAAATATATTGAGAATGGAACAAATTAATTCAAGTGGGTATTTCATTTTGTAATAAAGATGGGAACTAATTAAACAGATAAAAGTCATAATTAGTTCTTAAGATATAGAGCCAGGGGAAAATTCTGGAATATCAGTAGAGTCTGTTAGAATCTTGGGAAGCAGGCATATATAGTTTTATGTGTTCTATCTATTGCAAATTTAAATATTAATAACAGATCTTCCAAGAAGATTTTGAGAATAGGTAAAGAAAAACTATGCTAGCTGCCATAATAAGCACTACTTTCTCAAAGCCAAGTTGCCATATTATATATTGACTTCTTCCTGATCAGGTTTGTTTAGGTGGAAGTTATTCAGCAGATTTTTGCTTCTGCTGCAATGGAATTCCCAAATAGATTAAGCTCATTAAATTCTCCATAGTTTCCACTTTAAATTTCCAACTTCTCTTACCTAATTAATTAATAGGCTTTTTTTTCCCTACAAAGGTGTAATGAGGTTACTGCATAATGCTATTACAAAATGCTGTGTGCAGGATGAGTCATTTTCATCAAATATCATGAATGGCATTAAGAACACCAAGGTCTTTCAAATTTAATGGAAAAATCATTGAAATTTTTACCATCATTCAAAATGTATTTTTTAAAGCTTCTTTAGCACTTATTACAGAGCACTTATTGTTTTATTACTATAAAAACAGTCATATAAACATCAGCAATAAAGATTTCTTCTATTTAATTTGCATTTAGTTCTTCCAGTACATACTTCATCTCTATTTTAGTTAAGTCTTATCGTAACTTTCCTCTGATAAAATCATTCAGCCTTCAAGCCATGCCTCAATATAAATAATTTTGTTTGCTTCTTCTTTCTTTCTTTTCGCCCAGAAGCAATAAGAGTTTAAACAGAGTTACAGGTTTCCCTTTGTCTTTTCACAAGGCTACATACAGAATTTGCTAATCTGGTACTCAGAAGCGGTTTTCGAAACTTTCAATAACAAAATGTGACAAATCACAAAGTTTTCCTTTTCACTTGTGCTTTCTTTTTCTCACCTTCAACTTATGTTCTCATGAATTTCCTTCCTGGACTTTGTTCTGTTCTTTCTCACTTTCTTAAACATAATCCTACTTCTTTTGAAATAAAAAACAAAACAACAACCCACTATGATGCATGCTTTTAAATTACTGGTATGCAATGCTTTCTGTTTCATATGAGTCTGTTGTCAATTCAAATTATTTTTATTTTTCAAAACTTTTTTTTTTTTCACTCAAGAGTGTGACCATAATAAAATAATAAAATTTATAATGGGTTTGGCACTGTATTTGCCATGGAGAGAGTTCATTTTGAGTAGGCCCTTCTCTGAGAAATGCCAGTCCTTATAGTATATAGAATTTATTTCTGGCAATCAGCAAGAGTAACGTTGCAGTTAATTTTATCTCCTATGAGAAACAAAGTTTGTACATTTCATTAAAACTGTTCATTTGATAAGGTTTTCTCAAATAGTCTTCACAATCTACTTAGAATTTCCCCACCAATGGAAAATGTGATTTACTTCAGTATGTTGATTCGAGGTGACTGCCAGTAAAAGATATATAGCTATGAATCTTGTATGATCTTCTATATTGATGTAGTCAGCATCCTCCTGTATGCATCTTCTTTAAAGCTATGAAACCCGAGAAACATTTAAAGTGCCTTGAACATTATGATCTGCACGTTAGATATAGAGTCATAAGTATTGGGTGTATAGTCATAATTACCGGTGTCGAGCCACTTTGGTCATATAACAGACATAACTGAGAACAGGACATTTTGGTAGTAAATGCTGATAGCACTGTGAGTTTGTCTGTATGTGCTCGTTTTATGTATGGGTGTCTTGTAGTGCACCATTTCTGGTAGAGGGAGCTATTAATGGCTTCAGAGAAAGGATGCATGTATGATGAGGCTGTGCTAGTAAAAAATAATATTTATGCTGTTGGAAAACCACAGATTGAAAAGGTGTTGAAGAAAAACAGGCCATTGCAAATAGGATCTCCAAAAGTACAAACATTAAATGACAGCACAAAACAAAAGTGCAAGCACATGGTAGTGGCAGGGGCCCCAAGGATATAAGTAGCTCAAAAGTGGTCAGTACTGTGTCATTACAGAAATAAAACCCTGGAGGCTGGCTTGTTTGCTGGATTTGTTGGGGGTTTGGGGGGGTTGGGTTGTTTTGGGAGGGGAAGTAGGGGTGGGGGTGTTAGTGCTGGGGTCTTTTATAATGTAAAGAGGAAGGAAATGTAAACCATGCCACACAAAATTCAGATACAACATGGAATTAATGAAGTCAAAGCAATTATGCCATCTGTGTTAGCGATTGTCAAAAGATGAGACTGAGTGACACTGACTTCAAGAGCGAGAAGGAAGAAACCATTAACATTAAAGCATATTCCTCCTGGCAAAGAGGCCACCTGAGCCATAGCATATTTCACTGCAAACTCCTCAGAGAAGAACTTGGGACTTTGATTTGTTGCCCTTCCTTCTAGTGTTCCTGGGACCCGGGAGTGCAGGAACGGTGAAAACCTTGGAGAAAGGGGTAATGTTAGAAAGTCCGTGCATTTCATTGTGCCACTACTGGCAATGAGCCAAATAGTTGGGCAATCTGAAGTATAAATGTTAATGTAATTGTAACAAGACTGCTAATAACTATGATTAGAATGTTTAGACTTGGACTAACAGTAAATTCTTGACTTTGTTTAAAATTGTCCATGAGTTTGGTCTGGTATCTGTGATCTGGAGGGCAGGCTGTTAATGTGGATGCAGTGTTGCTTTCTTAACAGGAATAATATTTCTAGCCGACAGCTAATGTATCTGTAAAGAAAATGGTCGGGTGTGACCTTCTGGAAGTAGATAGCATAATTTTGCAACAATAATGGTGATTTCCAGGCTCAAGCTCCTCTCAAAGTCTTTATTAAAAAGAAATTATCCCTTTATTAATAACAAATACGCTTTGCTAAAAACGATAAATACCAGGACCTACACAGAAATAACATGTTTTCACATGAAGAGATTGCAGCAATCTACATCTTTTTTCTCATTCAGTCCCTAATATTGGAATCAACCAATTTACAAGATTATAGGTCTTGGTGATAAGCAGTAGAATTTCATTGTCTTCTCTTAAAAGTGTACAATGCTAGTGATTTCTTTAAAATTATCATTTATTTATTTATTTTAATACAAAATATGCTAAAGAGCATAGGACACTGTTGTTGTTGTTGTCGTTTTGGTTTGATTTGGTTTTTGTTTCTATAATGTTTGTAAGGAAATTAGAAAAGTATAAGAATTTGTAGGCAGCAGTCACACAGATCCCTGACAAATTAGGAAAAAGCTAAGAAGTAACTCTGCAGTTGTCTGCTGGAAATATGGAGTTCCTTCTCCTGTTTTGAAGTACGTGGTGATAACTAGGACTCCCAGGTGCTTCATATTATTAAAACCATAATAATAATACTAATATAGTACCTAGTGCTCCAGAACCACCAAGGTGGAGCTCAGTGCTTGCTGCTAGCGTTTTGGCTCCGTGGGGAATGTGACAGATGAAGTGAGGAACACAATCTCATGAAAAATCTCAATAGAATTAGACCAGCTGTTTTCTATTAATATTTAATAGCATCCAATAAAAATAACTTCAGGGTTTTACATGGAGAGACAGTATGTAGAATTTAAGAGCAGTGTATGTCTCTAACAGTCAGTGTACTCCTGTACTATTATAAGGGAGCACTAATGGTTACACCTCAGGCAGGCAGAGCAGGTAGGGGTCCTCTTAACTCTCTTTTGACCTCTGCAGATACTAAATTATCTTAGGCTTCCATTATAGTTAATTGAAAAAAATAGACATCCCAAGTGACTTATCTGATTCTGAAATAGGTATTTAAAATTGCTTGTACTACAGAATTAATTATCTCATAACTGTAAAAGGATGAGTAGCAGAAAAACAGTACTCGTGATTTTTGTCTCTCTCATTTTTGCAAGGTGTCAAGAAATTCAGTACTCCTTTAAAAGGTTTGCAGATTTTCCTGTATGCATCAAAATGCTATCTGAAAAAGTAATTTCCTTTATGTATAACTTAATCCTGTTAAGTGTAACTTCATAGCAGCCCTACAATATATTCCATGTGTACTGTAACTAGAGGTTTCAACTATTGCCATTCCATTGAGGGATCATACAAAAATAAAAGCTTTCCAGTACTTCAGAAAAGGTATAGAAAACATTAATCAATCATGAGCCACATTGTAGCTCAAAGTTTGTTGTTCTCTTTCTTTTTGTTTAACCTCCAGAAGTTATTCTAACATAAAATTCTAACATACTGGTTTAACCCCAGATGGCAACTAAGAATCACGCAGCTTCTCACTCCCCCATCCCCTGGTGGGCTGGGGAGAAGAACTGGCAAAAAAGGTAAAATCCATGGGTTGAGACAAGAACAGCTTAAGAACTGAAGTAAACTAAAATAATAATAAATAAAAAAATAAAGAAAATTAATATTATTATTATTATTATTATTATTATTATTATTATTATAGTAATGGAAAAGGATTTGACAAACAGAAAGACAGGAATAAAACTCAAGAAAAACTTGTGATGCAAAATACACTTGCTCACCACTTGCTCACTGATGTCCAACCAGTCCCCAAGTAGCAATCCACACTTTCCAACCAATTTCCCCCAATATATATGCTGAGCATGACATTCTATGTTATGGAATATCCCTTTGGCTAGTTCAGGCCAGCTGTCCTGGCTCTGCTCCCTCCCGGCTGCTTGTGTACCACCTTCACTGACAGAACATGAAATACTGAAAAGTTTTCAAATCTTAAAAGCTTAAGAAAAACCCCCAGACCTAAAAAAAAGTTATTCTTAGAAATTATTTTTCTTTGTTCTGTTCAAAATTAAATACATTGTGGGTACTTTTATGAAAAAAAAATCTAGTTTTAGTCAGTTTAGATTTTTTATATTTTATTTTAAAAGATTTAGGATATAAATTCATTGAAATAACTGTGAAAAATTGTTAAGTTTTGTCAGAAGCTCTTAACAGATTTTACATTTTTAATGTTCTGGAAATGCTATACAGTACTTATTTTTAAATCAGAATGTTTTTAGGTGCATTGTGGCATTCTCAGTCCATTGCATATTTAGCTTTGTTTCACTTCAGCTGTTTTCCAAAAAAATCATTGTTGAATAAGATAAATAATGTTATTATTCTTAAATCTTTGTTAATTGATTCTCAGATCCATTTTTTTCATCATTTTACCTTAGACTTGATGGAAGAGTAACAGCCTGCAGTTACTTGGGTCACTTCCCTTCTTTTTTAAGTTATTGTATAATACCATAGGTCTTTGGTCTGCGGGAAATTCCATGGTATTCCAAGATTTATTAAAAATTTATATTGTCATTAAATGTTTTACAATTTGTAGATATTGTTTTATACCTCTTTACTTACTAATGAACTAGAAAGTACTTTATCTTCCTTGTGTGATAAGAGGATTCATCACGCTGTTTCCCTCTGATTAAAGAATAGAAACATATATTGAACTCTTCTATTTTCTTCCATCATTATCTGCATTACTATCACGTTCTAGTAATTAGTCTTTGTTAGTATGTTTTTGCTGTCATATTCTTCACACACTTCTCTCTGTTTTCCATGGTCCTGCAGTCCATAGATTTCTTTTTGGTAGCATGTGCTCCCTTAATCAATTTTCTGAAGTGATAACAACATTCCCTTTTGTAACTCTTGTTCATTTCTTTTTTGCTTAGTTGTAGCATTTACCTTATACAGAAACAGTCTAGGTATTTAGGTAAGTCATGTGGCAGGATGAGAGAAATGTCTTATTTAGATGTATTTGTATTACTCAGGGTAGAAGACAAGATGTTCCACAGTTAGTATTATGGTTTTATTTTTCCAGTGCCCATTTGGGCAGAGGAACAGGGTGGATATTCAAGGGCATCTGCTATTTCCAGTTAAAAATGCATCTAATCTCTATTTAAAATTCATCACCATTTAAAATACCACTCGATTTATTTTTTTTCCCTTGGGGCTGCAAAGTATTAAGGATATAAAACTGTAGGTCTCAGTCTTTTGTACTTTCAAAAGTCGAGATTAATTTAGATCGAAGGAAAGACTGACTCCTGTTTTATAGGCCAATTGCTAATTCGTAACAACACAGTCTCCTTTCCCAATTTCTTTGCAAAGTCCCAGACTGCAGTGAATCCATACACAACCAGTGTGGCAATTTTCCTTCGTACTTTTTTGAATGAGATTCTGGTATTGTATGCAGGATAAAAGGAACCACTTCTAATTAAATCATGGGCAGTTAAAATTCTATTTAGTATTGATCATGCATTTAACAGCAAAGACTCCAAGATACCAGATCACTATCTATTGACATCCTAGCCTCTTGAGAGGTAATTAACGATGAAGCCAGTGGTATCAGATTAAACGTTTTGCCTGTGGTTTATTCTCTGTGTGGGATTTTCTTCTGTCCTTCTTTACAATGATCGCACTTGGGAATAAACCAACAATTTTAAGTTAAGGTGCCATAACTGTCATATCAAATAAAACAGACTGTCATTTCTTTTTGTAGCGATTAAATGATGTTGAAAATTTAAAAGGCTTTCTAAAAGTATTTTCAACTAAGTTTGTACAAAGTATCTTGAATAAATAATCATTTGCATAACTTCTGGACATTTACATCTGAAAGCAAACTTAATGAGAAAAAAAAAATTATACTTAGTAAATCTATTACCATGGTGTGTTCTTCTAATAATCCAAATGAATAATTTTAAAGTAGCACTCTCTAGCTCAGTACTATATTTTGGGGCTTTTTTAAAATGAGGATTATTCAGGGTTAACAAGAGACAATTTTTGTGATTTCATTTAGCTAAATTTTAGCCTCTGTTGTTTTGAGATTAATTTAAATTTATTATGGAGAAAGAGAAGCAAATATTAGAAAAGTGAGAAAACACTAATTGCTTCATGACAGAAGAATAATATACAATTCAAAGCTGAAAACATAGGCTTGGCTTTCAATAGTAGCCGAAAAGCTGATGTAATATTAAGGCTTGAAGGAAATAGAGAGCAGTACAGGAAAACAGATTATATCACTGAATAAATTCATAGTACATTTGCAGCTTGACTAATGTGTGCCATATAGAAAGACAAAACAGAAATAATAGTTTTTTTTAAAAAAAGATGCTGAAATAGATAAAAATGATCAAATGTGGAGACCTTTCTGTAAGGAGTGAATAGATAGGTTTAGACTCTTCAATATGGAGAAAGATGATTAACGGGAGGGCGTGATAGAAAGCTAGAAACTCGTGAAAGCTATGGAGAAAGAGAACAGGGATGTACTGTTTATTGACTCTTCAATACAGGAGCTATGTGGCAATGCAAATAGCAAGGGAGAAGTTCAAAATAAACAACAGGAGGGAGTTCTTCACACAACATGTGATTGAAATGTAAAGCTGCTCAATGTGGATGCTAGCAGTCTACAGAGCTTAAAATTATGGAAGAACAATCTCTCAAGAAAAAAAAAAAAAAGATGACATTGTTTGGAATCAATGAACTGTGAATTTCTGGAGGCTGAGAGAATATTCTGAGGGAATATAATTACATGCTTGTCCTGTTGCACATTTTCCTAGGCATTACCCATTGGCTAACATAATATTATGGGTCATGTAAACTTCTGCTCTGATGTGGGCATTCCTACTTTTCTATATTTAAAGGATCTACCTAACAAAGATGTAATTATCACTTGCTGAAGTGTTTGCAGAACAGTGAGTTCTGCATGTGGTGAAAAATCTGCAAAAGTCTTTAAAAAGAGAAGTCAGCCATTGAGCTTTTAACTGATTTTCTGCAGGATCTTGCCTGTTTGAAAAATTCAGCTAAAATAGATTCAGTGGACTCTATACACCCTTCCAAAAAACCATAACTGCACCTTTCCCCCCAAAAAAGCTCATAAAACTTTAAAAAACATCAAATAACACCTTGCTAATTTTATTTAAAGACAGTCAGCCAAAATCATGTAAACTTTTTGAAGTGTCGCATTGCCTCCCCAGTTACGTTCCATTCACATGAGCTCAGAAAGTACTTCTCCAGCAAAACAGTAGTGAGATTTAGTCCCATGCTTCTTTGGTCTCATGCCTCACCTTCATCATAACTTCATTCTGGTTTTTCTTCTGAAGAAACGAGCTAATATTCGCATGAGACAACAGGTCCTTCCTGAATAAAATAGCAAAATATTTGTGAGAAAGACAGAAACATAACAAAGAGCGTAGTTTTGACGTACAAAGTTACATAGTTTTATTTATCACTGGAAAGAGAAAAATGAAGAAGAATCTGAACACAGAATGTGGAAGGGCCTACTGAAGTTACATATTTAAATAGGTGAATTAGCACATTTTAGAACAGTTTGAAATGTTTTGAAGTAAAGATTGTTTCAATAAAAACAAAGGCCACAGTTCCCAACATTTATTTCTCCCTCTCCATATAGACAGAGCTAATTGTCAGTATTGCAGTGACCATCCAGTGGTCTTGGAGACACAGCTTTAGAGAAACAGGCTGAAAGTTTTGTTCTGCCAATAATTTACAGTTAATGGTGCTTTACCTACATAGGTAGATGTCACTTAACTGCTTCTCCATAAAAGAGGTACCAGTATTTCCCCCCCCCCAAAAAAAAAAAAAAAAAAAAGAAAATTGAACTTTTTATGTGTTCAGGTAATGAAAAAGAGATTTTAATGAAATTTCAATTTACTGGATTAAGTTTACTCAGTTGCTCACTTTGTTTCTTCCACTATTTCTATCATTGATGCTTTCCATTTTCCACCAAACATTTTTGGAAATGGAAGGCCAGTTACACCAGTCCAGAACTACATTAAGTAAAACCCAGAGGAGATCCTTGACTTCAGTGCGGTTTCTGCATTTACAGCAGATTATGCAACAACACTGAATTTTGTGGGTTTTGTTTGTTTTTTTTTTTAAATCCAAAACATACTTCTTTGCACACTAAGGTGACCATAATAAAACAAATCAATTAATTATGGACTATGTTGTATTCGGCATTCATATCTGAGGAGTTTTCTTGGCTTCCAGAGGAACAACTATCCTTGTGTGAATAGAGTAAATAGGCTTTGGCCCAATCTAGCATTTTTTAATTTTTTTTTTTTTTTGGAGGAACATTTAAATAACATTCTTAAGACACTCACACAAAAGGGAGGATGTTCTAAATAAAGACTATTCAGATTGAATTCTATTGTTCTGAGACATTGCAGCACATATTATCTCTTCGTACTGAGATTCCACTCTCCCTCCTACTGCATTTTCTAATTGAAATCTTTTGGTGAAAAAGAGTGACAATTCTGTATTATGCTTGTAATTTTAAATGTCAGCAAATTATGTCAGTAAGCAATCTTCAGAAGGGAGTTTGCATTGGTAATGGTGAATTTCCTGCAAATCGGATGATGTGTAAGTATTTGTCTGTAACTCCTTTGGATTATCAACCATGGCATTTCAGGGATTAACACTCTGTTCTCAGAATCTGAGGAGAACTGGTCAGGCAGCAGTTTGTGAAATTTTTCAGTTTGCCATTTTTTGGGCTGTGACTGCTTGTTGACAAAAACCTTATTTGGGACATGACATTCACAGCAATGTCAGGGGCCTTCTCATGAGACATCTTTTTGATTAAAGAACCAAACAAACCCAAGTGCACATCTAAAGCAGATGAATGCACAGCTGCTGTGATGCACAGAAATGGTGGTCCTACTTTAGAGGTAAAGATAACATACATAAATTTAAATTAAGGGTCAGCGAGGACATAGAACAGTTTGTGTGTCACATTGCATAGGTATGGCCTAACACAATCTTGGGGTGTATAAACAGGAAGGCAGTTAGCTGGTTTTATATATATAAATATTTATACATAAATATTTACTATATATTGGCTTACTACATTTATATAGTATTGATCAGGCCAATATTGAAAAGTATTTGTGATGATTACCATTAAAAGAATAAATGGAGGTAAATAAGAAGACATATAGACATTAATTTGGTGGATCTGGAGATACTGAAAGCATGTTATCTATCTTGTCAAAGTGAAGAAATGATTTAATTACAATCCACACATATTTTCAGAGGTGATAATAAAAGGAAATATAAGATTCATTAATTTAGCAGGAAAAGGCATAACAAAGACAGCTGGCAGGCAGATGAAGCCACACACATGCAAAGACAAATTTAGAGTTTGATTGAGAGTATAGTTGATTTTATATTAGAGTACGTGCAGAAGCAGTACCTCCTATAGCTCTCATGTTTCATATTAGAGGAGTACCTTTCATAAATATAGATTTTTATTACTGTTTTTTGTGGAACTCCATTCAATATAGCTCCAAATGTTTTTAAACATTCATTTCAGGCTAATCCAAAGTATTTTCTTTTGTTTGGTTTTTTTTCCTTAGTAAAATAGACTGCAGCTGAATGAAATATTTTATAGAGCCCATTTACTTTTTCATATTTGGGATCATTAGATAATTTTGATGATAATATTTTAATCTAATTATTTTCAATTTATATTTTATGCTTCTTGTTTTATTGTATAATTTTATAATTTAACTTATTTATTAATGTGATAATAATCTCCAAATATATTATTCTCCCATTTAAATGTTTTTTAAACCAAAAAACCTAAATGACACTAACATATTTTTTTCTTCTTTTTTCTTTCCTTTTCCTTAATCAATCCCATATAAAACACAACTGAAAGTCAGAACAAAATAAGATAATTTTTCAGCATTGTAAACCTTTTTCTTTCTTCTGAAAAAGGGATTTGACCAAAACATTTTTCATACTCTAGATTTATTCAGGTTATATTTTAGTTTGCAAGTTTTTAAATTCAAGCTAGACAGAAATTTAATAGCAAGAAGTCAAGCTAGTCAAGCTTTTAGGAGCCTTTTAAGTCGCCTTTGGAAAGTGGAGGAGTTTGTACTGGAGGTATTATTAAAACTGAAAGAATGGGTGCTCCCATTTCCAAGGATGGCAAGCTGCTCTGCAGGATGATCCAGTGTTCTGTTTCTCTTCTGTTACAGTCAAGGTTGGAAAAGGTTACAACTCTGTTTGTGGAAAGGCTCAGGCTGTATGTATCTAACTAATACTTGTCCAATGGTTAGCTAGCCTTTCTTTTTCATCTTTTTACCGGAAATCTCCGGTAAGTTTAGCTTTCTTTTCCCCTCTTCTGAGTTTCAGATCAATACAGCTGAGGCTTTTGTTTATGAAGCTACTTGTCAAATGGGCTCCAGATAACACTGAGGCATTAATGCCTTTTTAAAATTCCGTTGTGTTATATTTAGTTAATAAACTCATTTAGTTTATAGTCAATACAGATGACGGACTGTTTGCATGATGCTTGCTAAGAGTTATTAAAAAAAGATGCTGAATGCGACAGAGGAATAGATACGTGGAGTTGTACCTTCCAGAATAAGCATAGGCCAAAGCAACTTCTATCTCTAGACATAAATACATAATTTCTCTTTCACTGTAACATTAGATCCAAATTAAGACAATAATAAAAGACAATGATAAACTTTGAAAATAAAAATGAGGCCTAAAGCGTTCTAGTGAAAAGCTCTCTTACAATTTCTCTAAAGCCATCACAATGGAAGAAACACTTGCATGGAGTAGCTGTATTCTTTTCAGTTCGTATTCAGCTGGGGCCTCTTCTCCCGTCCTTTGGTCACACTGGGGACATTTGATTTTATGTGAAAGAGAGCTAAGACTGAATGCATGAGAATTCTCTAAGTAGACATAGGAAAACATTAACAAAAATTATAACTGCACTTAATATACTTCAGCAAGTATTAGTTATTAAATTGTCAGGTCAATCAAGGTCTTCCAGGTTTATGCCAGCATAACCACACATACTCCTGATAAGATAATTTGGACCATTAATATATTATCTTAGATTATTCCTTAATGCAAACACATAAATTGCTAACACTGAACCATATTAATTAAACTACTTCTTATTAATTACTTGGAGAGTTCTAAAAAGGCAGTCAAATGTTGCAGATACCAGTTTATAACCTTTAATGATGCCCTGTTATAGGAGATCCTATTATACTGCCATGATGTCCTCTGTAAATTGGCTGCTCATTTGATCGGCACAGCAGTGTTCAGATCCTATGCGTGCTGTTCTGGATTTCTGTTCTTTAGAAACTTTGTATAAGCTGAAAGGAGTATTCCTGATAGAAAATCTGTTTGACTTGGGGAGGATTCTCTATCAGAAACCAGAAGATGTCATGACACTGCATTCCTCAGTTTCAGCCTGCTGTACCTGAGCCCACCCAGTTTTGCCAGCCTTTTCCTTACTGCATTGTCAGAGAATCTTCGAGTAGCCAGACTAAGAAATTAATGTTATTACTATTAAAAACCTATGAATACGACATTTACAATATGTCCTTTGAAATCTCTACTCTTCTTTAATGCCTAGGACATTTTACTATATTACGATAGAAGTAAGAAGGATCTCTCTTTTTCCATTTTTTTCAATATACTCCTGAGAATGATTTTTAAGTTCTTAGCTCATAATTTATCACTGCTTTAACTTTTATGTTCCTTTTCCCCATAGATTCTCTCAACACTAGTATGCAGTATAAACTTTGCCATGTTTAATTTAAAGTCTAACTTCTGAATGACAGAGGTCTGTCAGTTTTTTTCTATCTGAAAGAGGCAGTGCACACCTGGGAGAATAGAAATAATAAAAACATATAATAAGACTCAATATTAGCACATATTCCCAGGCTAATTTCCTTATTCCAAGATGGTTTTTGCTTCTTATCCTTGGATGAAGTAAAGCATATATTGAGATTACTTTGTGTATATATTTTGAAATTAGAAAATATGTTCAATTTACTAGCAGATATGTCCTTTTCTTTAGCTTGTTTTTCTGAAATAAACTGCTAGCAATAGAGGTGATAACCAGGATGATAGATTGGGAAAGAGGAAGGTGCCCAAAATAAAATTTATTAGGTGCTACAGGAAATTCAAAGATAAGTTTTTTAGACAGGAAAAAAGGATGGCCATCAATGGTCTGCTTGGTCTTCTAGGCTTGAAGAAGAATGAGCACAAAAAAGAATTTTGATTGCGGGGGAAAGGACGGCATGTTAAACTACAGGTAGATAATTTCTTTTGTGACATAATAGGGCATAAAGATCCCACATAAAAATTAGTCAAAACTAAATGTTTATTTATCATAAATTCATTTAAAAAAAGAAATGATGTGAAGAAAGAGGAAAAAGTTAGTTTTTTGGTTGCATTTTGTATTGACAGTTTAGCAGAGATCTTTCTGATTCTGTGTGGTGGAACTGCTTTTTTTAGAACTTAAGCACTCACCAAATTTTCTAGAGTTTTATGATTTGTGACTGTTTTTTCTCTTTCTGAAATACAGAGCAGCATGACTGTCTAGCCTACACACTGCAAGTAAGAATTGTTACTAATGAAGCAGATTTAATTCAAGTTAAGAAGACCTGAGTTTTCCAAAAGTGGACATTATTTTGCAGATCTTTGTAAAGTATTTCACGGCTGCCTTCCTCCTTCACCTTTCTTATTAACAGTTAATAGTCTTGCTGGCAGCAAAATTTCCTTTCAAAGTTTAATTAAGTAGCATTTATGTTCCAGTGCTGGTCATGCTATTTTTTTAGATTCATCAAAGATGCCTCTGGTACTCTTAAGATTGTTTGACTCTTTTAAACTTATTGGCCTGGGCCTTAAAATCAGCAGAGACTGAGGATAAAGATTTCTTGTATAGGCACGAAAGACAAGTGTACAGACAAGTGTATACATTCCTTTTGATGTTTTAAATAAAACAATCAGCAACCCAAATCAACAACGACCAACCCAAATCAACTTTGCAGTATTTGGGGACACAATAAAAAAAAAATAATTAAAAAATCAATTTACCATTTGAGATGTGATGGAAGTTCTCTAATAAACTAGCGTAAAGAACAGAGAGAGACATAGCCCCTGAAAAAATATGCAATGTGTAACCATGTGATGCCGTACGTAACACAGTGCTGCCATGGCTTGGTATAAGCTATGTAAGGTAAGTTTTTCGTAAGGTTTGTGTGGAGTTTGCAAGCCCTCAGGACTGCATTTGTTAGTCTTGCTCCATGTGAACTTTTCTTGACCTGCCTGCAGCTTCATTTTACTTGGTTTAGCTGTGACAGCAATTCCGCTAATTGGCCAGGTGTCCAAGGCTAATTTCCTTTACTTTTTAGCTGTGTATGTTACAGCCGTACATGGTTTTATATGGTTAACAGCGTATGCAGTTAGTTTTATGCAGGCAGCAGTAACAAGCGGTTGTGGCAGGCAGAACAAAGGATTTACTGCTCTAACGCAACGATGTAGTGTAGAGACAAACAGACCTGGTACGATATCGGTTGCCTTGAGGAGGCCAAGGGCTTGGCACGAAGGAGCACAGTCACAGGGTCCATAACACCAAGAAAAAGACTACAAACTCAAAAAAATGCATACAACAATTTTAACTGCATTATTATTCTTTCTTGTTACAACTATATCTGTGCTAATAATGATTAAACTTTTCAGGTTTCAGTTATTCTAACTAAATTTTGGCCTTTACTCGCATAGAGAGTGTGCTGCTTCTTTGCCTGTGGACAACGTTTTGAGGTTTAAGGATCTGATCCTGTAAAACCTACTGAGTAGCATAACTGGTGTAGTAACTATATGACTACATCACACATGGCATATTTTACAGATTATTTTAATAAATAACCTAGTACTTAAAAAAATATTTTTAGAGGTACCAAACATTGTAAATATTTTTTTCTAACTATAATGAAAGTAGTTTAATTTTATTCTGTTCTAAGTCATTGAAAACTCTTCCTGATCCTAGTTAAGTGCTAAAGATAACAAGGAGGAGGAAATATTTTTCAAGGTTTCAATATAGCAACTTACTTCTTTTTGAAATATTTCCATTTCATTCCTATTCTTGTTGAAGCCTCTCCCTGAAAAGCACTATGAATACTTTAAATTTGGTAAACGCAAGATCAAAACTGACTTTCACTCTACCATAAGCATTTCACTTATACGCATTTAAACCTACTTTCATACACTTAAAAACATTGACTAGATCATGTTGAAAATTCTTCTGGAAAGTACAACGAACACTGGTTCCTAATATGGTCTCTTTCTAGGGCCTGTTACAGTGCCACACAATTTTATGCCTGAATACAGGGGCTATGATGATTTTCTGCTCCCTGTCAGTAGGGAAAGGGGTAGTTTAAGCATGAGTTAAAAGGACATAATGCATTTTGACATTGTATACATGAAAGATTTCTAAATTTCACTCGTCTTCTGGTGGTCACTGTACTTCATGGATATTGAGGCCTTGATTTTAGACAGAGATGCCAGGAGGCTGTTTTAGCAGATTTGGGTGTAAGAAGTGGTACATCTCTTAAGGGCAAATATAAAGCAGGTGAAAATCAATGTTTCTGTCTTTTCCTGAATTCTGATGGAAGGAGGATAAAAGTTTGGCCCCAGCTGAGTAATATTCAGACTCCCATACTATTTGCTTAACAGCAATGCCTGTTGAAAACAGGAATCCCAACTGGTTTAACATATCTTTCCTTAGCGTAGTACCACTTCAGAATTTTGCATAATGTTCTAAGGACACAAAGAAGTGTTATTATCTCCATTTTACAATTGGATAACAGAAACACCAACACTTTGCTGAAATGATACATAAACCCCTGCTAGAATATAAAACTAAAATTAGATTTTTTGAGTCCTCCATTAGCTTTCTCAGTGCCACTAACAACTATTTTTCAAATCAGTGTGCTGAGTTGCATTGATTGTGGTGTCAGATTACACTGTCTCCAGAATCAAGATCTGGATCAGGAAAAAAAAAAAAAAAAAAAAAAAAAGAAAGTAGATATAAACTATGTAAAGAATGATGCACAGTATGGAAAAACTGGTTCCTCTGCTGCTCTCCAAATACAAAATCTAGTTTCCAACCCAATGCTGATCCACTCAACAAACCTTATTTCATTCTACGTAAGTCTCAATCATGATTATTTTTATATTATTTTGTGTTTTTTCAAACCGAGGTTTCAAGGAAGAGTGGATTGTTGTATGTTCCAGTGACTGCCTGTTTTTTGGCACTAGATGAGGTGGAAATGAAGCAGGTTATGCTTTAACTCTGGCATTGTTCCTTGTCATGCAGAAGAGGTACGTAAAAAGAACCAGAAAAAGGTTGCTTCACTATTAATAAGCTAGACATGGAGAAATATTTTGACAGTCTTAATCTGGAGCTGATTCACTTATGCATAAGAGATTTACAGTTCACCTCTTTTATGGATTATTGCCCCACTACACTGGTTTTATTGCTTGGCTGCAAAGCAGTTGCTCATGATTAACAGTAGTCTAGAGTAGAGAATCACTGTATCAAGACTTCTATTTAAAGTTACCTGATTTTTTTGCCTTATTTTCTTTTCTTTTACCATTTTGTTGTTGTTTAGAAGCTAGAATTGGGGAGTTTGTCTGCTTCGTGTTTTGTTCTGTTTGTTTTGCTTTAATGTAGTCAAAAAAATAAAAGTTTGGTTCATTTCCTAATTCCCTTGTTTTTGTGGGGGTTTTGGAGGTTGGTTTTTTATTGTTGTTGTTCTGTTTTTTGGTTTTTTTCCACTTTGCAGTTTAAATAATGAGGTTTGGGAGAAATTATTTTGCCAGAATTTGAAATCCATCAAACATTATGAGCTAAAATCACCCCTCGTGTGATTTCACTGTGTTCATTAGTGCTGTGCCAGAGATTAATTTGGCCTCCTGAGTTCTTATTTTGGCAAGGAAAATAAATTATTAAGATTTGTGTTCTTGGAACTGTACACCTTTCTTAGTAAAATTGTAAAATAGAATAAAATAATGAATATTTAGCAATAACTTTGCAAAATCCATCTTTTCACCACTATATTTCTTTAAATATTATTTAAGGGGCCGTAACAGAGAAGGTCATAGAATCAGATGGATTTTTCACCATGTCTTTAGTTTCCTCTCTTTTTATATCTCACATTACTGTTGCACACCTCCGTTATGAAACACTAATGGTATTATTTATCCTCCTTCTCAAACATCAAAAAGCCTATCGAGCTTCTTCAGAGAAGTTCGCACTGGAGATATATGAGAAACAACAACTTTTTTTGCCATTCTGTCCAATGATATGATCATGCCATTTATCATTTTTCATTCCTTAAGTGAACTGGATAAAGATTTTTAATCAATAGTTGCCACCTCTAATTGCATCCTTTGTTTTTCCTGTCTCTCTGGATTCCTACTAAATCATTTAAAAATCATATGCTTTACCGTTACTCATAACAGTACATTGAAAATATTGAAACCCCTAGGTATCTTGTAAATGGATAGAATTTTAACAGAATGGCACATTTTTTAGGTTTTGGTATAAGTATGTTGATTTACTTTTTTTGGTGGAAACCTTGTCTTTGTATGAAATATTTACTTTTACTTAAATAACCAAAAAGGTTAAGGATTACTTTAACCTTTTGCTAACAACACTAACAACATGTAGTTCATGCTGATAATGATCTCTGTAAGAAGGGACTTCCTATTGAGCAGTTTGCTCAAAAAGTGACAGTATAAACCTAACAAGCACAGCTGAATATATTTCTACTTATTGATTTTTTTCCATGAAAATTAACCTTTAAAAGTAACATAGCTTTGGATAGGTAAAAGTTATTTTTAGCTACGGCTGTGTTTTTTTGTTAGGTAAACATTAATAACAGCAGGTGGTAATGAAGCGTTTGGGTTTTTTCCCCTCTTATTTAATGCTAAAATTTCATCAGTGAAGTATGGTCATAACGTGGTCACCTGTGCTGTCATAAAACTGTGGTTTTGATCTCATAATCAACCAAATACCAGCTCTTGTTTAGCACAAAAAATATATTGAGGTTTGAGAATTAATTACCAATTTTTCCTGCTAAGTCCCAAAGTTTTATTTATAAAGCTTACTAGTGTATGCCAAATGTTCATATTATTGGATCATAATAAATTAAGCTTATTGGTTAGTCATTTTATGAATTCTAATAATTCTGGATAAAAATGGAGATGACCAGTGATTTCTTTTTTTAATATTTATACTTGTTGCATAGAAAGACAAGTTACAATAGTACATGATAAATCATACAGTCTGTAATGTTATGCAAAGTTTGGCATAACTATTTTCAGAGTTGCTCCTGTACCATGGTAGCCTTCTTGCAAAGTTCAAAAGGTATTAGGATACAGTAAATTTTAGTCATAGGTTAAACTATATGTAAACTATATATAAATAAATGCTGTATTTATTTGATATAAAGGACTTATGGCAAAATCTATAACTTTGACCTTATTATCATGTCACATCCACCTGCATTAATTTACCAGGTGTTCTCAATTGTAATTTATTCTTTCAAATAATATACTAATTTTAAATGTTGCCTCCTTAGAATTATAAATGAAAAGGTGTTTCTTCAGTCTGTTATTATTGAGCAATAAAGAGTAAAGTGACATGTCGGTAGCATGATTTTTGAAGGCATTTTGAATTAGAAATAGTTAATCTTACCAGATTCAGTGGATCATGTGCATGAATGTTACTGTCCTAAATTTCATATTAAATCTAATTAATTAGTTAAAATAAAATTACTACACTACAAAGAATAAAATTATTATTTGCCAGACTAGGCTAGAGGTAGAGTTAATTATTTCCCTAACTTGCACATTGCCAATGAAATTTGTAACATTATGCAAAACTTTCAGCTTCATCTAAAAGAGTTTCTTTTATTTGTCCAGTGTACTTCTAATATACCCAGATGGATCCATCAATCTACAATTAAAAAAAAAAAAAAAAAAAAAGAAGAAAAATAAATACTTTTATTTTTAAATCATATATTTGACAGTTGCTTTTTAAAAAGTTGCTTAAGGCTGTCATTAACGTAATGATGTAAAGGGTGTCATCTAGATGTAGATCACTGTGCATACCATTGGGTATACATCTATTTATTTTGAGTATGAGAGTCGGAGGAATAATCTGGCCTTAAGGTTACTCTTTTGATATAGAATGAAATTACGGTTGTAGCTATAATCTTTGTTGTCAAATTATATTTTTCCTTTCCATAAAGTAAAGAGTGGATGGATCACATAGTTAGCACAGTGGCAGATTCATGGGATCTGCACCTGTTTTCTCCACAATTAAATGTACTTCAGCCAATGCAAGTTAAGATGGCTATGTCCAAGGGTTTAGAGTAATAGAGTTGATAATCCTTTCAGATAGCTCAAAGAGTCATTTGAACTATAGTTTCAGTGTGTTCATCTGTCCAGTCAGGGAGACATTGCATTTATCTGTGTTCAAAAAAAATCTTTGTAGGCAGAAGAAGTATGACTCTTTTTTTAATCCCACAATAGTGTTGTTAGAAAGAGGAAATATTAAAATAGGTATCTGTCTCACTGTAATAAACCATAAAGCACTACTAACACTAATGAAAGAGTTAATTGTTTTGTGATTGTAAAATAGATATTGTTTTGATTCAACATTTTTTGTCAGAATTCTCCTTTGGATGCTATTTTGGACTTTCCTAAAGACACCGAAGTAAAAGCAATCTGTATTTTTATATTTTTTGACAAATACATAGTTCTACTTTTTTCTTTTTTTCTTTTCTTTTTTTTTTTTTCTCTTTTCCCCCTACTTAAAAGGAAATAAAAAAAGAATGGTTCATGTATTTCAGTCTTCTTGGAATAGCACACCTACCCTGAAGGCAGGTATTTAAGGATTATGGTATCCCATAAATGTTTGGAAGGCGCATTTTGGGGTCTCCTATTCTAGACTAACTCCTAAAGTGGGAGCACTGTCAACACCAGGCAGGTCAACTGGACCTTTGTGCACATGAGTGTTGAAAAATTCCTAGGTGCAGAGGTTCCACAGACTTTGGGCAACCTGGACATTGCTGCAGTACCCTTGATGTGAAAAGTACATTCCTAATGGTGAGCTAAAATCAAGACATGTATTGTTTTACAGCAGACTGCACTATAGAAGCTATTTAAATTCACCTTAACAGTGGAAGAACTGACTGCAGTATTGTCCTCAGTTGCTCCTTTGAAACATTCCACATGATCTGAAGAAATCTGAAGCATGATCTTTCCAGCTGAGGGACTGTGGTCCAGCTGAGCTGCTTCCACAGACCCTCATTGTCATCTCAGTTTGCTTTGCTTCTGTGTGCACTCAGACATTTTTCCACGGAGAGCTTATTTAAAAGGTGAAATACAATGTTGAGATTTTTTGTCCTTTGGAACAGGAGCTGTGTCCTTTAGAATATTCACCACATTGGCAGTTCACTCACATATCACTAATAATTGTAAGCCTGTGAGAAAGAATGTAATCTTCCTGTGCAAGATAGGCACAGAAAGCAGTACAATTGAATAGAATTTGTAAACGCTTTGTAAAGTGGAAAAAAAAATTTCCAGTTAAGCCATCTTCCTAGTAGTGTCAAGCTAAAACAGTACTTTAAATGCACTTAGTCTTCTCTAAATGCCTTCTTAAACATTCTGTTCTTGCCAGCTGCAATATTTAACACTTCAGGCATCACAACAAAGCATATATAATAACAACCATTCATAAATTTCCTTATAAAAAGCCAATGAATTTCACTACTTATGCTTTGAAATTTGTCACAAATAAAATTTCAATTACTCAATTACACAATCAAATTTTTAAGCAATTTCATAATTATACAATGTTATGCTTTTTTTCAGTGCACTATTCTAAACTTTCTTTACGATGTTCTGTTTCGACCTCATCAAGGTGGACCATATGATATGTAGCATTTGGCAAAGGGAAGAGCATTGCAACTGAAGTACTGAACAGATACTGTAGTGATACCAACTAATAGGAAGCATACGTTTCCTTTTTTCTTTAAATTTAAAAATATTGTCTATTTTGACCAGTTATCTCCTGCACCAAAGCCAAAGCCTCCTTGATGAAATATCTCAGGGACCCAAGATTCCCTGTGAAATGAGAGGAAGCTGAAGGTAATTGGCACTTTTCAAAAGTTAAGTATCTTTTCCTTCTTCATATTGTTACTATTTTATACTTTAAACCTCTTCGTGTTTCAATCCATGCATAGAATCTTGACTCTGAAAAGGCATTATGAGCTTCAAATCAATTCCTTGAAGTCAGAAGAATGACATTGTAATGTCCAATAGCACTAACAATGAAACCTCCCTCCTCAGCCAGAGCTGAGGCCAATTTCTCTGCAGAGGGAAGACTAACCTCTGAGTCCAATTGGTCTTGGGCCTTTTCTTTGAGGTTGTTCACAAGGGTCTCATCCAGGTTCCTCTACAAAGCTATAGATTTCACCCTGTGGGCACTGTAAATGAAGACCGGAATTTGGCCACCGGTTCATGTTGTATCTGATCATCAACTGGCAACGGAACAGCCAGTTGGGTGTGAAGGGAAAGGACAGGAGAGGAAAAGCTGATGCTCAGGCAAGAGCTAACTGTTCTCTGACAGGAGATGGCATCTAGTCCAGTCACACTGAATTCTTCCCAGGGCACAGAACATGGCAGGGATATGTTCTGTCTGCTGCTGCAAGATACATGGTGACTCAGACAAAACCAGCCAGAGAAATCCAATATGCAGTTCAGAAGAAACAGAGCAAAGCAAGTCTGCTTATTCAGGCCCCAAAATGTGGTGCATGCCATAACCAGGCTATTAAACCAAGGATGATGCCTCACTGTGGCTGCCATTTTTATTATACAATAACTAAATCTCAACCTGGATTAATTGAACAGATTAGCAGGATATACTTGCTGTCCTTATTGTCTGTTCTTGGAGGAATTATGATGAAAATGGTTTCTCTAGCATTACCTTCTTCTGTATTTCTGCAAAGACCTGCCTGTTTCAAGTGAAACAAAAAATGAACGGATGAACTTGAAATTATACATGCACACTCTTTCTCTCACTCTCATGCACACACAGACACATACATATTCTATGCAACTTTGGAAATATCAGTAATTATCTCTTCAGATCCACTGGAAAAGCAGGGCAAAAACAGGACTATACCTACAGATTATTAAAAAAACACTAAAAGCATCAGATGGTAACTTAGATTCAAATTTGGCTTCATCAGCTAAAAAAGCCATGCTAGATTGTGGCTTGCAACATGAGATTTTTTACAAAGTATTTTTTCTTATCAGGAAAGATAAATCCATAGTGAAGTCTTGCAAAGAAATTGACAGTGAAAGTAGTAACAAAAGATGTTTTATTAACAACCTAGTTTCAGTGATGAACAGAATAGAAAAAAACCTTCAGTCCTAAGATCAGAGATTCCATTTATAAAGGAAGCTTTTATGATGAGAAGGGAAGTATTTATGGAAAAACAAATGAATCTGCAAAAACAGAGAGGTTCTTGGAACAGCACACCTCTCAAATGAGAATTCACATTAGGATGTAGTAGCATACCTCAGCCAGAAATAAAGATGGATGTACCAAAAAATTGTATTGCTTCTCCTTGTACATGAACATGTTTTTTAATCTGTATGTGGAGAAAGGAAAGCAACAGAATGGAACCTTAGCTTAGATCTTTTTTAAAGCTATTGCAAGTGTTTGGTTAGCATTTGGTTTCCAATTGTTCCCTCTCTCCAAGCCTACCTTCTCAAAATCCCTTTGAAACTCTTATTATCTGAAAGATATATATTTTTTTTTTTTAGTTTTCACCTTTCTTATTCATACTCCTTTTTCCCAGAGTAAGAAATATATGGAAAAATAGGGACATGAATATATAAATAAACGCATGTCTTTCTAAACACATATGTGCACATGCATACACATTCTAGAAAGGTTCAGAATGCAAGAAAGGTGCATCAGTAAATTAAAGGGTTCTTTTTCTGATTCAGGATCGATATTAGTCCAGAAGGTCCATTTCAGATTTTATATCTGAGCTAAAAATCGAATTTTAAAATACCAATTAATAATGACAATTTCATCTTCTCATTCCACCATGGACTTTTTTATTAATTGAGAAGACATTTTCACCTTCATCTTTTTTCTTGTGGGTTATAAGCTATTGATGTTACAGCTGAAATTCTGTTCTTTCTCACTAGAATATCTCACATGAATCTGTGCAGTCCTATAGCTAAACTTCATCTAGTAACCACATTAGTTAAATTGCTACACTAGAAGCCACTTGGACTTTCCTACATTATGTTGCAGCCAAACATTTAGGCATGTCTGCAGTGAGATTTCAGATACTTACTTGTTCAGCTCATAGAAGCATTAGTGTAATTATCTATAAAATTCTTTGTTCATGAGAAAGGTGTGAATCAAGTCTTATAAAAGTCTAGGAAGTGAATTTTAGTCCATAGTAAGCTATCTCTCATCATTTATAGGGAGACATGATCTACCATTATGGGCACAGTTACATACTTGTAATCTAATCACCTCCTGCATGAGAGGCTGCTTGCATTCAGAGGGTTTAGAATATATAGGATGATTGTGGTAGCTTGCACCAGATCTGTTATTCAGACATTTACTAGCTTTCTCTATTACTAGCAGGTGTATGAAGAAACTCCTTTCTCCTAATGTCATAGAACAAATCTCATTGAAATCAAGTCCCATAGCTATATTTTGTCTCACCTATTAAAATAAAACAATAGGTTGTTCTATGGGATACTGTTTGGTTTGGTGTGTATCAACTGTTAAATCTGTTTACCTGATAGACAGCATAGAGCACCATAAAAGCATATTGTAACTGGAGCAGCTGCTTTCTATCTTACACAGTATTAGGAAGGTAAGGTCAATGAATATATTACATATAATCACACAGAAATTAAATGTTCAAAAAATACCAAGACATGGAACTGTGTTTTGAAGTGCTGACTGCTCGCTGGCTGAAGTGCAGAATAGGAAGGCTTAAATAATTGTTTAGTAATTAGAAAGAAACAGCTTTGAAAAGGGAAATTCTCTCAAGGATCAAAACTTTTTCGACTCTGCCACATACAGCATCACATCGGAGTGTCTTTCTATATTTATTCAACCCAAATAATATATTAGAAGTTAGAAAAGTTTTTTCTGAGATTGAGAATCCAAAAGTAATTTTAAATCTGAGCAAAGCAAATGAATTTGAACAGTATTTTCAGGTTTCTGAAGCGGGGAAGTGCTGAATGAAGACCTGTAGATTTCAGAGATAGGCTAATAAGACCATCTCTATTGATAGTGCATTGTTCCTTAGAGTGAATTATTGTGGTGGGTTTTCCTTGGCTGGGTGTCAGGTGCCCACCAAGCTCCAAGCTGCTCTATTACTCCCTTCCTCAGCAGAACAGGAGCAGAGGAAGAAGAAAAGTTGAAAAACCCCACTTGTGGGTCAAGATAAAGGCAGTCTAATGAAGCGATAGCAAAAGTCAGGCATGCAGAAGCGAAGGAAAACAAAAGATGTTGTTCTCTGCTTCCCATCAGCAGGTGATGTTTGGCCAATTCCCAGGAAGCAGGGCTTCCATATGCATAGTGCTTGCTCCAGAAGACAAACATGGTGAATAACAAATGCCCCACACCCCACCCCCCCTTCCTCCTCCTTTCTCGCAGCTTCTCTACCTGAGCAGAGATCATACGGTATGGAACATCCCATCGGTCAGTCTGGGTCAGCTGCCCTGGCTGTGTCCCCTGCCAAGACCTTGCCCACCCCCAGCCTACAGGTGAGGCGGGGGCAGGTTGGAGAGAGCCGTGATGCTGTGCCAGCGCTGCTCAGCGGCATCGCAACGCTGCTGTGTTGTCACCGCCTTTCTAGCCACCAGCACCAGCACAGCACTGGGAGGGCTGCTGTGGGGCTCGGCCAGACCCCGTACAATTATCTGGCTCATTCTCCTGCTGTTTGGGGCAGACTCCACAAACTGAAGCTTGCACCATTTAAAATGGTGTGAATCAGTCAAGACAAGGCCTTATGGGTACATATATTCTGCTAATAATGCTACTTTATCCTTCGGAGTAATATGCAAAAAATAGAAATAAGTAGATGGAGAGAAACTTGGCATCTTCTGGGAATTAGCTGTTCAAAGAAGGAAAGTAGATTACTGCAGCCCTTCATAAGGTGCATCTTTATTAGTTCTGTCTCTGACTCAGATTTGTTTTCATGTTTGCTGTCCGCTACTACCCCTAAATCTCTTTCAGCGTGCCAGCTTTCACAGTTCCTCCCCAGCAAGCTGTCCTGGTTCTGGTTTATTTTTCCCCAGATGTATTAGCCTGTGCTCTTCTATGTCTATTTTGTTATTTCCTGCCTGTGCCTCTCAGACTGCTTGTGTCCCTGCTGTTGTCCTCAGTTGAGTATACAGTACTTCCCTATGTGAATTTATTTCTGATGTTTGCTTATCTTCAAATCATTAATGAAAACGCTAAATAACAACGACCTAGTCCTAGACCCGACATAAAAAGAACCTAGGAAAGTTCATGTGATTATTCATGATTTATTATCTATTATAAAGCATTTCTATTAGCAAATTTTTGTTTCAACTACAAAAATGTGTGCAGGTATAAAATTGCACAGATGTTAACACTTACATTAAAGATAAACAAATATTATAATACTTCTGTTTCTGCATACTAGGAAAAAAAAATTACCTGCTTATGGATAGTAATTGAACTAGTAATTACTTTTAAACATGTGGGTTGGTTGTTTCCTGCTTGAAATAATTACCCAATGAAGCCTATACCAGGGCTACCAGCAGGAAGCTAACAACTGGTGTATTGGTGAAAAGAGTTTATAAAGCACTTCTATGCTTTTTTTTTTTTCTTTTCTTGCTTTTTTTTTTTCCTTCTTTGCCAGATGGAGGAACAGATGGATGTGCAATGCACACAAAACCTAAGTACATTATTTCAGCCTTCAACCAGCAGCCACAGTGGAATGTACAAAAATCAGGTGTAGCTGCTCTACAGTTGTTGGTTGCAAATCATTGCTCTAAAACCAAATTTCTAAACTGAATATTTCAGTTTTCAACTTCCAAAAACTTTCAACAGAAAGATTATTTCTGAACAGTGGAACTATCACCATCATTAGTGTGATTTATGGTTGCAAATCATCAGATAAGTGATGGCACCCTGCTTCATTAGTTCTTTAAGGTTAATTTTACAGCTTTTGATAGGTGTTCTGTACTTGTGCTGTGCTCTCTCTCTTTTCCTAAAATACCTGTGTTTAGTATTTATTTGTTCTTCTCAGTGGTTGTATGCACTATGATTAGAAGGCTGATTGTCAGTGACAGTAGTTTAACTTTCAGGTATAATCACATATGTTAATTTTTTTTCTCCTATACATGCACTATTCCCTCTTTCCCAGTATAATTGACATCTCAGTCTCAGCACAGTGAGAACACAATCACAGTTGTAAATGCATTGTCAGATTGTGCTTTGGTTTGCCAAAACTGTTGCTATATTAATTTGGGGTCATTGACTGTTAACAATATGAAATGTCATGAATATGAACTAAATCAATGTGATTACCACAGTGGAAAAATTAATCACCTAGCTTGTCTTTATCATTTGACTACCAACAGATAGGAATCTATAAACATAAAAGGCACCTAAAAAGCACCCAGGTATGCTCTTGCATATTTATCCTCTTGATAATAATATCTGTGGAAAGAAGGTCATAAAGGACACATTCAACTTTTCATGTAAAAAACTTAGAAGTGAAAAACTATTAAGTAAATAACATAATTTACAATCCTTTTTCTAACTCATAATTTATATTCATAATGTTAAGTCATAAAATACCTTAGTAAAGAGTCAAAGAATAAGTAGGGAAGGCATAACAGAACAAACAAAAAGGGAGCCAGAAAGCTTTTATGGTCATAATATGCAGCCTTTTTTGTTTCCATGTTCATCTGCAGAAAAAGTTTAGATATGCACAAGAAGATGTGATAAGCATTTAAGGGGATTAAATTTGGGAAACAAAGCCAAAAGATTTTGGTAGTATTTGTGTTAAAATGGCTGTTTAAAAAAAAATAATAAAATATTAGGATAACATATTTGAATGTGCGACTGAATTGAAAATCCAAGATAATAAGAAGTCAAATCAGTTGATGAATGATTCTGTACTTAAAAGTACCAGAAAAGGGATTGTGAAAAATAAATTACAAACTCTCTAAAAGGTGATAGATACTGGGTTCATCACAAGTGCATAAAGGCTCATAAATATTTTCTCTTATATGAAATGTTACATCATTGTTCACATTGTCCTATGATTATTTTTGTAATTGGTTTCATTATCATAAAATGATCACATCTTACCTTTCAGTGCAACCAGATCAAGATCCATGAGTACTGCCCGAAACAAGCTTTCCAAGTCACATGGATGACTAGTTATAGGAAAGTATGTCTAGGTTTGGATGCAGGAATTTCCTGGCAGAATTGCTATCAAGTTTATCTAGTATAGATAAAGGAACACTGTAATTTTGCATCTGAAGAATCCAATAACCGTAGAGCTCATATAACAAAGTCAGTGGTACCTACTTAATTCTTTAGAAAAACATAATGTATGTGCCACGTGAAAAAAAAATGGAAAAATGAGAAAGAAATCAATATTGTTAATGAGATATTATTATTATTATTAATTTGATAATATTCCACATACTAAATGAGCTAATTAAATGTTAACCTTTTCAGAACTTAGTCATCAAAGAATTTTTGACAAATGACAAATGTTCTTAAAAATCCAAGCAAGACAGAAAAATTAAATATGTCTTGGCATCTTTTCAATATTTCCAAAGAAGAAGTTGACCTCTCTTTTCCAGCAAAGTTTGAGACAGACATCAGGGATTCAATTTGCTTTTTTATGTTACAAACAATTTGGTAATCATATTTTAAACAATGCTAATTTTAAAGTTTTTTTGTGGCAGTGCAGGAAAATATTGCATGTATTTTCTTCTGTGATGTAATATTGCCAAATATTTAACCTACCTTAAATGATATTGATAGATTTGGTTATAAAAGAACTAGGAATTATATGTATTGTAAAATAAATTATTTTTTCTCATGAAAATCTGGCACCAAAAAATAAAATCAGAATCCCTTTCTTGAGGATTATAATAATATCATTGAGTACAACCAGAAAAAAATAGTTTAACCTCTGTGTATGTTCATATAAGCCATTTTATGGACTGAATGTGTTCTTGGTATGCCCCATATGCATTTTTTCTACCTGGTAAATTCAGAGAATATTTTGAAGGATTTCTTTGAAGATTAAGGCAGCAACAAAAGTTCCTGCCCTAAACTGGTCTTCTTTCATTCACTGAAGAAAAATCATAAATATACTTATTTCCTTCATTGCTCGCTTGGGAATCATTAGAAGTCTCCCTTAATTCAATGATATGAATGTGCTTAGATAATTTAATATACATCTGTTTCTCTACAGTCTTTCTTTAAACCTAATCATAGTACCAGAACAATATGGGCAACACTCCCACTGGCAACAGGCCATAACTGTTATGCTTTCTTGAGATAACTCCTTTTGTTTCCTGCATACCTCCTTACTTCTTTTCACACAAGTTTCAGTTCAGGATTTCCTCATTTCTATGTGACAACTGCTCGTGCCATTACCACTCCTAAGAAAAGAAACTTATGGTAAATGATATGGTCGGTTATAATCTGTGACAGAAAAAAGACATTTGAGTAAGCAAATGTTGATTTATAGCTGTGATCTATTGAGCATATATTTACAATTTTGGATATGAATTTCCTTTACACTTCCTCTTGAATATTTAACACTAACATAGTCTATTTGTCCTGTTGTGATTGTCAGCTGCTTATGGCTTGGGTTTATTTACAAAGGTTGAATTTTATGTCACTCCTTTTTAACAATTCTCACCCTCCTGAACCTCCAGTAGCTTTAATATCCTATATACTCAACCTTCATTGACAATCAGGGACTAGGAAAAGGCTAGGGGAAAAAAAAAAAAAAAGCAAATCTCCATTTTGCAGGCAACAAATCCCTCTTTCCTCCATGGACTGGTATATTTAAAAAAAAAAAAAAATTACAACTGTGCCCATTCCTAGTTTTATATGGTTTAGAATTTTTTGTCTATTAGTGCAGCTTTTGATAGTTCATCTGTTTTAATAACTACTAAAAGATTCAAAGCTGCTACTGAGCACTACTTTTATTGTCAGCCCCCAATGTCGCCGGTGCCTCTGAGAAGTCAACTTAATTATTCCCTAGATCAATTTTGAGCTGTGTGAACACATGTTCATAGACCACCTCTGTTAGACACACCTGAACATGTAATGAATGAATATAATAATCAATAGATTTCTTCTAGAGAAAATTCATGACTGTAACTCAGTGTAGTTCTACTATGAGACCCAAACCCAGGATATGAGAACTGGGTTAACCTTGGGAGAAAAAAATGAGAAAGGAAAAATGAAATATTTTAAAATATTTTAGGGTTTGTGAACTGTGGTCATTTTAGGGTCTAATCACAAATTAGCACACATTTTATTATTGACGTGGTAAATTGAAGATTCCAAAACTTGGAATTTCATGAAGCAGAGGCTTATGAGTTCCCCACTTAGAAGTTTCAAATTCAAAGTACCACTTCAAAAATAACTCTAGCATTAATAGAAGAACGACATATAGCTGAAGACTGAAGGAATATTGTTGCACAGTACTTTAGTATCATACAGCATATACCAAAATTATGGGTCAAACATCAAAAGGTACCAAAATAATTTGGATTTTCCTGGTGGAAGTCTACATGTCAATCAGAGGAAAATGCTAAAATTCAGTGTTATGGTAACTAAATGACAAAGTAGTAAAAATTTGGCAATTATAGATCATTACATATGGCAGTGTTTTCACCAAAGCCTGTCAATGAATACTTATTAAGGGTTACATTTTAAAATATGCCCACATCTCATTTTTTTCAAAGTATCCTTTCGTAACTTGCATTCCTAGTGGGAAGACTCTGGACTCAGACAACTTTATATGAACTGAGAATTTTACTCATGTTATTGTAGTTAAGCTCATAGTTCCAGAGTATTTCTAAGCCAGCCATGTACTGCTTGTTCCGTTTATTCTGGATGGTTTTGACTGTCCTTTATACAGACTGTGTTCCAGTAGGTACCAGCATGAACCAAGGAAAGAGGCTGAAATGGGACAGAATTAAAGCAGCATCCCCTTACTAAGGTAACAGTTTCTACACTGATTAGTTCAGGACCGAAATGCAGGGAACTAGGACATATTGGTGAAGGTGAGGAGAAACATGGAGGAAAGGCATTTGCCCTAGGAAGTGGAAGGAAAACGCAAAGGGGCAATTTTCCCTAACACAGAGCAGGAACATATACATGGTGTGCTAATTTTCAGCCTGTGCACAGAAAGTTAAGTATAGGAAACACTAACTGACCTCTACAGGTTTACTCCTTGAGTGAAGAGGTGTATTCATGAAATCAAGCAATTGCATTAACGCAATAAATTAGGGCTACCATTCTGTGCATTTAGATACTCCATTAAGTGAAAATGACCTCACAGAAAGGTTCACTTCTGTTTGCACACTTCTTCCTTTTTATAGTGCATTGAAAATTTTGCCCTGAATGTTCAGAGGAATTTTTGTCACCAGCATCATTTGCATATCTCCAGTCAGAATGTCTTTCATTCAGTGTGAAGAAGATCTTATATAGTAGTCTGGTAATTTTATGCTGGTTTAATTAAAGAACAAGGCAGAATATTCCAAAGATGATCTGTGTCAGAATGTACTTCACCTGTTCTGTCCAAGGCATACACAGCCTTCATCAGTAGCTGTAGAACAGGCTGGACAATGAAGACGACCTCCTGTGTAGCCACTTTCATTTAGAATGGTAAAGTTTGCATCCCCGTTTTTTACCCATACATCATAAATGTAAAATTTATTAGTCCAATTTGTGTCATATTCATAAAAAATATTTACAGATTTGACTCTTATCTGTGCAGTTAGGCATATAAAAATAGATCTAAGGCATATAAAATAGATATAATGGTTTTATGTTCTCTTATTAACATTGCTTTTCCATGTTAACTCATTTACTACTACCAAGTACTTTCACTTGAAAAGGGAATTTCTCAGCAAATAACTCAAGTACATTTCTGCTTTGCATGGAGTCCTTCTAGGTTATTCCAAACTGATGTTTTTGATGGACTTTCTTACTATTTGCGGCTGCTTAATCTAGGTATTTCTCTAACAAAGGTAAACTCAAATTCCATTTTAAGGCTGTAATACAAATACATGCAAAGTAAAAAAAAAAAACCAACAACCATAAACTATATACATTAGAATGTATGGAAATTAATGACAAAGAAATATGGCTCAGTTTTTCTTTGAAACAATCTTTACTGTTCACATTTTTCTGTCCTGTCACTAATCTTAATGTTTGACCCCACTATTGTCAAGGACAAACGTATTTTGAAGACTACAATAGTGGGTCTCCAGGGAAGCCATTTGTCTGTGCTAATTTGGAAATGTTGATGTTTTGATTTTTACAGATTTTTAAAATTTTATTTTAAACAGCAAATTTCAGTTAGATCCATGTTAAAAACTGATTTTGAAACACTAGATTATGAAGGATTACACGATGAGGTAAAGCAAGTAGGATCTATAATCTGCCACTTCTGAAACACCTTGATTTTCTGCTGCCTTTTTAGAAAAAGTACGTAACTTTTTTGACAATTGTAATATTGATTCTGCTGCCAATTGGGTCCAATGAACAGACTTTCTACCTTTTCTTCAATGGAGTTCCATATTTGCATACATATATTAAATCCTTATAAATTAAAAAATAATCCTTATTAAATCATATAAATGAGGTAACTGCATGAAATTCACCATATAATTACATGAACTTGGCTACAGAATTAGCTAAGAAAATGGAAGAATGGCAATTTGCTGGCAATAATCCAAAACTAACAAGAAATGCTTTTCACAATTTAACATATTATAGAGTTACAAGTAAATATGACAACATTCAGGGAAAATAGATAATAGGATCCTTCAGCAATATGTTTGCAATTACGTATCTATAGAAAAAGTTCATCTACCTCTCAAAGCCATACATAGCATAATGTATTTAGCTAAAGGAAGAATTTAAACCAAGAAGTAACCAATACTACTTTGTTCATCTTTCTCAGCAGAAAGGTTGTAACAGAGTGTTTTGACTATCCTCAACTTCAAAAATAGAGTTATTTCCTTATTCAGAAGGCAATAAAAATTATGTATAATACTTCATAGAAAGTAGATTATAGATTAAAACACTTTACCATACATGCTTAGCATAATCTTTTTTGGTATTTTGTTTAAAAGTGTTTTTTAGTAAAAGTAATGGTAGATACAGGTATTGTGTTTTTATAAGTAGTGCATTTCATATAATATAAACTTCAAAGCCCTTCAAGCTGAATCATTATCTTGTCTCTTATATAACATCTTTACTGATGTAACTTCTCTCTGAATGCAGAGACCTCATGTTTATATAGTACTTCTTTCCCCTCCTTTCAAAGCCAAAACTGAGCTCTTTCCTCAAACTGATGTGACTAGCTACTGCTGAATCCTGTAAGATTAACAGAAGATGCAGAAAGTATGATTCATATTTAGAAGTAACATTCAATTATTGTGAATAAGTTAGATTTTTGTAAAACCAATTTTGAATCAGAATTTTGTAAAATAAAATTTACTGGGGAAAAAAACCCCACCTATTCCTCTTATATCATCTATACCACTTGGGATGCAAATATATAAAATATGGCTGATTAGCTATTATATTTACTTCTACTATTAATACTGAAGACTTCTTTATTTAGTCTGTTCTTAAAAAAAACCAACCAACAAATGAACTAAACGTTCTCCTTCATATGGTTTCCCAGAATAAGCTATTCAGTTTTTCTCATGGTTTCAGATGTGGGTCTTAAAGGCAAGATACTCTGCTTATCCTGGTAACATGCCCACCTGTATTCAGAGGTGTATACGTTCATCATAACATTTCTGGAAGACTTTTGAATCCACAAATCTCTAAGTGAATACAGTATTATGCAATTTATAATTAGAAGTTTCCTTTAAGTGTTTTTACCACTGAACAAGAATAGGTTTCATAACTACAGCTATAACAAACACCGTGAACTGTATTCTACAGTTATACTATCTCTGTTCACTTTAGAAATTAATTGCACCTTTTTATGTTAAATGTCATGAACAGTTTTAGAATGTATGCTTTAATGCTTTGTTTTGTAACTCAACTTTCTGAAAGGTAGCCAGAAGTATTGTTAATTAAAAAAAAAAAAAAAAGGAAAAAAAATTATAACTTTTAAAAAGTCATAACATCTGAAACAGTTTCCTTCTGCCCTGCAGGCATTAGTTAAAGAAAATGTTATTTTCTTTAAAATAATAATAAAAAAAGGTCGTACAAGAATGGAAGCAATGCTTCTTTTAGGTCTACAGAATGAGCCATTGTTTAGGAACCATAAACTGTATGTAATAACTTTGACAGCAGTAAATCTGCATAACTCTTCCATGTCCAGGACGATAATTTGAAAAAAGTTATACTTCCGTAAGGTGTCTTTCAAATGAAAAGTTATTTAAAGAGCTAAAATCAATTGACTATAAAGTATCATATTTTCTGATGGGAATAATAGAGAAAAGATGACTGGAAGTTGTTTGTTACAATGATAAAATTAGTTTTTACCTCTGGTTATTATCAGCACATACATTCATCATTATATACTACTCAATTTTTTTATTATATTGATTTATTTTATCACCCAAGACAGTTTGTACTTGTATGAAATTCAGAAAACATTGATTTACTTAAATTATTCAATGCTTTAGTGCATGGTTATTATGTCATTTAACACTTTAGACAAATCAATACACTTTTTAAAACTGCTTTCCTTATTCAGAAGGTTTGCAAATGTACTTTTCTGGAATCATTAGTTTGTGTTAAGGTGGCAATGTTTTATAAATAATCTACTTTAAAACTGCAAGGGGTCATATATATATGTGTGTAAATGCATAAATAGTTACAAGTTAAAATTAATAATTTAAGTCTTCCTAAAGCATTCAATGGTGTAGAATATGCCTTTAGATTTACAGCATTATACTCAAACATATCATGACATGGCCATATAAGGCTTTTTTGTTTAATTAGCAATCATTGCTGGATATTAAGAATGTTTCTTTAAAAGTACTTTGAAGATGGAAAGTTTCTTTGACACAGAACAATCTTCAGTTGTCTGGGAAAAGGTCTAAGGCAGGGGACAAATCTTGAGCACTAATGGATTTTTGTAGTTAGGTTACAGATAGGAAGTATATGATCAAGTATGACTAGTGAAAACATCGTCTACAGGTACATCTACAGGTACATCGTAACAAAATAAATCAGTGCCACATTCTTACTGAGATGCACAGTCCTGAGACAACTGTTTTTGTACGCTGTGGGCGCCTAGCCTTTATTCCTTGCACAAAATCACTCCTGGTCCCTGAACAAAAGTTATTTTACAAAATAAAAAGTCTGACATTGATTAAAAGAGGCATTGATTCACATTCAAAAAACCAAACAATTGTATTTTTTTCTAAATGTATACTAGGACAAGGAAGTTGTTGAACAAGCAGTTTGTACAACAACCTTTCTCTGCACAAAAATCCTTTTCACCTGCTAAATAGGGCCATGAGAGGCTGACAGTTAATCCTGAAAGGATTTATTATTCAAATTTCAATGTACTGACAACAATACACAAGCTTTCATATTTTACTAGAAAGTAAAAATTTCAGTTCCATCCATTTTACAGCAAAAGGCATTATTCAAATCTGTTGGGGATACTTTTATCTCACTCACTGCAAAAATCTCCAGAAAAAAAAAAAAAAAACAAAAAAACAAAAAACAAACCCACATGTATTTTATTTCTTTATTGGTAATAGAGTTTTTTCAAAATTAGAGTGCATGTTGACTATTTCTTTTGACCGGATAGTTCAGACTTTTCCCTGCTCATGTTGAGCAGCTGATGAATGAGCAAGATATGTTGTTTAAAGTTCCTTATTTTCACGTATCTCCTATTCCAATTACAAGGAATAAAACTTATGCCTATATATTACCAGTTTTCCGTTATTTGTCTCATCCTTTTCCTTAGCAATGTTAACCCCCTTAGACTCATATTAACTCACATTAATGATTTGGAGCAGTGTCTCTATCATAAATAGCAGTATACAAGACTATTTCTGAAGCTTTAAACTGTACATACAATCCATATGCATAATTCATTTCCATAGAGGTTTAAAAGTTCAAGCCTGCTGCATTGCAAAATTCCTTTTGTTTTGCTCCAGGGTCCATGGAATTATTTTGGATCTTGAAAAAAAATAACCCCTTTGTAGGTAGCAGTATGGTTCAGTTTGTTCAATAACCTGTCCTACCTGAAATAATATAGTGGGGTAGTTAAGAAACACCTTTAAGAGTCATAAACCACCCCATTTTTAGAGGACAGAATGCATTTACATTGAAATAGTTAAAACTGCCTTCATTCTGAAGGAATTGTCTAGGGATTTCTACAGTAACATGTATGTTTTCTGTGATATTTGACATATTACTGATATTTTTTCAGATGTAGAAATATTTTTCCTGGAAAAGCTGATGCCTGGGAATTAAACAACTGTAGTTGAGGATCATATCTATTTATGATCTAGTGAAGTGTGTTAAGGAAGTACTATTTAAAGTATTAAAAAAATGTGGTATTTCTTAGGTTTATACTGTAGAATAGAGGTATACTCAATAGCTAGTTAGAGATGTCCTTGCCCATGGCACAGGGGTCAGACTAGATTGTGTTTCAAAGTCCCTTACAACCAAAAGCATTCCATGTTTTTATGATTCTATGATCTATCTTCTGGCAACATGGAAGTTTTGTCTGATCTGGAAGGGTGGAGAGGAAGAGCAAACTGGAAATTCCCACTACCTTCTTGTTGTACTAAAAGGTGCTCCTAAAAAGACTCAAAAGTCAAGATACATGCTTTTCTATAGAGGATCACCTCTTCTAAAGGATAGAAGATGTAAGGTACCAAGGGGCTATATTATGAACTGTGGGAATTATATTCTTATATAATGAATTAAAATTTGATAATAATCAGCCTAACAATAATCACACTGCCAGTTTTACAGTGTTCCAGAAGAGACACAGATTGTTTGTGGCTTTGCTGGGCATGTCTTTCCAACAAACAAAGAATATATAATGATATATACTAAAATATCCAATGATGCTCTTAGGGAGGTTTTATGTTTCGCTTGCTGAATGATTGCTTTCATAGGAGATTCCACACAGGGAGTAATGATGGCCTCAACTGATTAAAACAAAATAAAACCATGAACATGTCATGGTGAATAAAAACATGAAAATATGAGGAAGAATGTTGAAACCTATCAATCTACCATATAGTGGTGGTCCCTTATGTAATATAGATTTTACAGCAAGACAGGAACAGAGGGCTTAATTGAGCCCTCTGTATTTAGTAGAGGGATTGGAATAACGTTTTGGATTTAAAACACTGGGAGACATGGTATTCAGGAAGTACATTCATTTCCTATTTCTTGAAAACCCTTTCCTTTTAACCACAGCATTCTGGTGGACTGTGCCACCAACAGCTTTGTTCATTCCATCACAACCTAGTGCACCTAATTAATAAGAAGATGGCAATAACCCTGTGGGTCCTTAAGTCAGTAAGGGCTTTTGTGCTCCACTGATTATGTCACAATATCCTTTCTTAAGCGATGCATATGCCAAGACTGGGTAATGGCACAGCAGATGCTTTCACCTTGCTTTCAGGATGGCAGGAAGCTAGCCAAGATCCCAACATAGTGTCCAGACAGTTATAGAATGAGCTTAATCTTGTGACATTGGAAGGCAGTCTTCTCCAAGAGTGCTGAAGAGAATAATCTGTAGTGGAATGAAGCTGGGTTAATTACCATTGATAATATACAGCTGTGGGCTGGCTTCAGAGGCAGCGGGTTGGTCGATGATAAGGTGCAGCGGTGGCTGGTTAAGTTAAGTGGTTGAGAGCCAATAAGAGAGAGCAGCTGAGGAAGAAGCAAGACAAGAGAGAACATGTGTCCTGGGTGAGGTTAGATGAGGAGAAGGTAGTAGAGGGACTGATATGAGGAGTATGTCGGTATGTGGTGGTAGAAGACCTTGTTTCAGCTTGGTTGGAGAGTGCTGCAACAATAATCCAGCATGGAAGTGGTCTTGAAATTTAGAGAGCAAGGAGAATTGTAGTGAGGTTTCCTTTTTGGGTAACACACTGCATGACCAGCATCCTACAGAAAGGCTTTGCAACCTTCAGTCTGTTGACGGTACTGGTAATCTGTCTGTTTCTGTTGTGTCTGATGATGGCATTCTCAGACACCTCCTGGGGACAGTGATTCAAAACCAGCTTGCAAGTTCCTGTCCAAAGCGGTGGGCACAAGAATGAGACAAAAGTCATCATACAGTGGTGAACACCTAGCAAATATGTATTAAAGGCATGAATGCTACCTGTAACTATAGCAGAAAACAATATTATTCCATTTTGCTTCTAATGTAATTTGTATTTTTGAGTGTCATATTTTTTGATCATTCGGGGTCCATGATTCCAGTATTATTGGCAAGTGATGTTTTGGGCAGAACCATGAGTGTAAATGTTTTTGGTATGCACAACAATGGAAAATTTATCAGATATACAAATTTCTAGCAGTATATACGAGCCAGTAAAGTGTTTGTTTAGATGACTGCTGTACCATTTGAACATTCAAGAAATTTGGGGACACCAGTCATCAAGTTGCACACTGAAATAAACCCCTTCTTTCCTGATTTCAGTTTCTACTGAGAAGAAACGTCTGCAAGTGGGATTAAACCCCTATAACGTGTAACATTAGTTCATTCTAAAGAAACATAGGCATGCCATTTGCTTTCTGTTTATTCAAAAGATACCCAACTTGTTGAATGGCTCTCCAGTTGCTGTAGGACATGCATCTGCTCTCTAATCATGCCTGCTTTATTGTAACAGTCAATGAGAACTGAGATACAGCCCTGTTTCTGGCCACTCTGTAAAGTGCAGAAATCCTTACGTCAATGGTCAGTAGCCATAAATATGACCGAAGGTATCTGTAATTATTTAACCCAGTATGATACCAGGATGGACCACATTTTTTGTGGTTCCCAGTAATACAGATTTGACCTGGATTTTCTCAGAGAAGTAGATGATTCTTGATTATTACCTAGAGCCATTTATCTATTGTTTTGCCATTCACAGATATTTTTTATGTTTTACAGTCACTTTTCATTAGATTTTTTTGTGTAGTTGCAAGGGGAAATAAATGAAGTAAAATATAATTGGTTTGGGCAACTGCTTTGTGGCAAGCTGGAATAGTTCGGATAGAGAAAGCTCTCAGAGAAGAAGTCTTGTTACATGCCTGCCATGATTTTACTGTTATAGAATGGGCAGTAAATAAGGAAGCTGAGCAGAGAGGTCATATCATTTTCTAACACATCCTTCAGAATCCGTTACTCAGTATCTTATTGCCTAGGACTGAATAAGAACAAAATCTACTGACTACTGAGTTCACTTGATACAAATATCATCTGCAGAGTCATGACTGACAAGTACTATTAATAGGCTGCAGACACACAGAGTGTGTGTCTAGTCCTTTCCCCTGCGATTCAGGGAGACATTTCCACCCTGTCATATTAAACATCCTTTTAAAAGCATGAAAAATTCTGCCTTGGTTCTTATAATCTTTCTTCTTTAATTGAAATTAATACTGTTGACTGATTCTTTTTTAAAAAAATCATATACAAAATGGGTTTATGAGTCAGCTTTAGAGATCTGAAAATTGCTTAATGTAGCATTTAGGCACAACTGACTTCAGAATAGTTCTGTAATTGCAGGGGAGTATAGTCAGTCACTTCCCCTTCCTAGGAGTAATGCTGTGCTTTTTTTCTTTTCTACTAATACACTGAAATCAGAAAAGGAGGTAACCTAACTGGTTGTTCATGTTTTAGCTGAGACTAGGAGTGCAGTTACGAAGCAATTGTCCCCACCATCCCATGTACTGTGTTTTGTCTCACCTTACCCAGAAGCCGGAGAACACATGCACCGGACTCTTCTGGGAAGAAACTGGACTTGAGGAAACGTTTCAGGAGCACATCTAATGTGCTTTGACAGGCAGTCCATCCACAGGACCAGCCGGGCATTAGTTTGAAGTGATTTAATTTGAGTCCATTTTCACTATAATGCTTTTACTGGCTTTAATGCTTCCTCTCTGGTGTCATAGTTACATGGTAAAATCTGATGCTTTTAGTATTCTTTTAGAATCCTTTTTACCAAATGCCAATGTGTGAAAAAGCAATGTTCTTTGCCTACTGCCTGGTTTCAGATGGTATTCCACAATGACAAAGGCTTTAAAGTCTCTTGCCCAATTGGATAAGTTACATCTCAGAGTCACCATCAGATTTCACAACTCTCCTTCCATGTAATCTCTCACTTCATGTGGAGAACAGTATCTTCAGCTTCCCAAATTGCAGTGTTGCTTTTAGCCTTTTCTGTCTGCCCTTTAGACTGATTAAACATATCAAATTCTATAGAAGTTGGCACGTAAAAAAGGTACTATCCCCCATATATTCTTTTCTGCTGTCACCCTGGGCTGCTTTTATTAACTCTTTTTCTTTCACTTGGAGATTTTTAAAACGTTCCATTTTTTTGTAGTACCAAACAATGTTCTCTGATCAAGCAGTCACCAGAGGATGTAAGATAAAGTTATTTCAAAGGCAGGGCAATGACACCTACATAGAGGCTCTTGAGTGGGATGCAAAATATCATCCTTTTTGGGTGCATCTTGAGTGGGATGCAAAAAAAAGGCTTTCTGCTTGTCATCGGTGCTCCTACCTGCATTGGGAAGAGCACGGGTTCTGCAGTAGCCGGGAGGAAGACAAGGAGAAGAAAGGGGGATCTGCACCCTAGGAAGCAAAATATTGTTAGATGTCTGAATCTGGCTATATGATACAGGTCACTTCAACACTTCAGGTTTAAGTTCTTCAAAGCCAGATTAAATGATATCTCAAATGATTCAAGTTCAGGGAAAATTAATTTACTCACTGGGTAAATGCCTCTAGTATTAGGGGAAAACATTTTCTAGTACCAAACACTTTTGGATCAGTCTGAGAGAAACAGGCAGAGAATAAACATTATCCAACAAGGCAGAAATGCTCTTGTGCAGTTACTTCATGGAAAAACAACACTGCTACCAAACATGTCCCAGTAAGGCAAAACTGGAGGCAAGTCAGGTTATTCACAGTGTGCTGGCTTCTGCCTTTATGGCAATTAAATGCATCACTGAATGCTATTACAGAAAACATACAAGAGATAAGCTTTGTGCTATGTGCCCTAATGATTGTTTGGGTTTATCAATGACATAAACACAAGATCTTCACAAAATCCCTATCATAGTGTGCCTGGTATCTTCTACAGTTTCTAATAGCACAACAATCAAGTGGCTGAAAGGAGCTACTTATAGCCAGGCTTATTTTTCATAACAGCAAACAGCATGTAGATAAAAGGTTTAAACCAGTAATAACCTACGTCTATTTCCCCTTACCTCCAATTTAACCTTCCATTTTAAAGCTCCCACCTACCTCCATTTCTGATTTATAGAGCTGAATGCAGCCTCTCATTACAATGTACTTACTTGAGGCTTTCTCTTGCACTTGCGTGCCTGCCTTTCAGCAGGCTGGCAAATCATTTTCCCTAGCCCTTCCTCTCCAGCTCAGCAGTTTCAATACTAAATTTTAGTATTCCTGTTGATTCTCGTACCTGCAGTATCCAGTACTGGGACCCAGGCAGGAGCAGTTTTCTGTTTGATTATTTGGTTATCATTTTCAAAAGACATGCAATAAGCACAAAAATAGTGTATTATTCTTGGCAATAATTTTCTGTGTGTCTTCTTGATTTTTCCTCTTCTGATTTAACAACATACATTGTTACATACATAAGTTGGCCCTAAGAGGGTTAGAGAAAGCCTTTGATATTAACCTTAAAATGTTGTGAGCACATTTCAGTTCTGTATTCTTGCACTGTGAAAGTGTATCATTCATTAATTTAATTTGTAAAGGGATTACTTCAGAGTAATGTCATTAGAGATGATCATATTACCAGATATCCTTACATAAAACAATCTCATTAACTGTGCCTCAGGATGTCACTTTAGATATCTATTTTGTACCCCAGATCTAAATTCATTACATGCTTTAAATTGGCTTCAAACCTTAAACTGACAAGTGTTCTGTATGATGTGTGTTAAACACATGTTTAGTACCTTCGGTTTTGTAATTTGTAAATATAGATGTTTCCAGTAAAATTTAAAAAAATGTAAATGCAAGTAGGGGTTTAAAATACTGTGTAACCATATACTGTAATTATGCTGTATATCACATAAAATGTCATTCATATCTCCAAATGATTTTAGATGTTGTTGCTCAGACTTGGTTTTTCATCCACTTTTTATATTGCTGCAAGTAGCTAATACAGACTAGCTGAAGCAAGTAACAGACAATTTCAATTGATTTTGAGAGGATTTAAAATTAGCCATTCTTATTTCTGATTGTAGAAAGATAAATTCAAACAAAAGAAGTGACCCTCAGTTTATTGTAGGAGGAACAGATTTCTATTCGAAAACATGTGGTGAGGAAGGAACTGTTATGTAAAACGATGAGCCATTTCAGAAATGTGACACTGCAAATCAAGAAATTATTTTTATGCCCTTATTCTGTTTTCTGTACACTGGGTTTTTAAATGCAAGAAGCCAGCTGGCTATGCCTTCCAGAACAATGAAGGGTAATGTTTGGATACAAGCTAAAGGAAAAAGGTTGATACAGACGTAGAGAAATGTGAAGAAATCATGCACGTTCCTTTCCTATGACTTTTCTTGAGACCTTACAAATATTTCCCTCGCCATTCAGTAAACCTGCCAGTGAACCATAGGGTTAAACGGTTCCACTAGTTTTTGGTGCTGAGTGAATCTTTGGTGCTGATCTTTCTACTTCACTGAACAGAATGGAAAAGATTTGACAAAGATCTGTTTCAGTTCCCTAAACTGGAAACCAAATAGACTGGCTTCATTCCCTCTTTTAGAGTTGTTCGTTCAACCCAAAAGGATGGTGGTTTTCCTCTTCCTCTGACCCTTCTTTCCAGTACAAACTGATATGCACATTAAGGATGTGGTATTTGGTTTTGGCTAATTGCCACAAAATATCAACTTTTTTATTTCTATTGAAATATAGATTTTCTATATATATTTCAATATATATGTATTTATATATATGACAAATTTCTATTAAAGCATACAAGATGCTATAATATCATAATATTAGATGATCATAGATGATTTATGCTTTACAATTTTCCTCAAGCTGTACTTGTGATGTAATTGAAAGACTCAGACCCTGTCCAAGACCCTGGGAAATATTACAGAGCGCTGTGAGTTTTGCCTCCCTGTAGGAGGAGAGTGCAGGTATGAGAAATTGCAAAACTACCACTAGACTCTTCTGTAGGACTCTGAAGTGAGATCTGATTTTAGGCTGATGATTTTAGGCTGTTGTATTGAATGTCTACATGCAGGCAGTAGAAGAACTATTCGAGTGACATTCAGTCAAGTGCCCACATTATAATGATAACATATAACTCTGCTTTGTCTTTATCTCACAAGAAGACTGCCACTATCACAAGAATGGTTAAAAGTGCTTGAAAAGCTCTTCTTGATGAAGAATGGCAGACTGAAGCACTGACCCAGCAAGACAGTGATTATAGTGGAAGACAAAGGAAAGAAAAATTACAGAAATGGCCTAAAACCCTGTTTGGAAAGCACAACGAATAGCTCATTAATTTCATTTAAGGTTTACATAAGGCAAAGCAGCACTCCAAAGTAATGCTTTCTATCAGTTCTGGTTGGCTGGGAGACATTGCTGTGTTCTGGAAGCTGGCTTTGTTTCATGTTATTTATGTTTGTTATTTTGTCAATTCTTGGCAGGGCCCAAGTAATGGGACATGGTAAAATTTGAAGCTAGGATGCTGGAGTTTATCCAGTCTTTCCAGAGGAGTGTGAATACAGGGCAGCAGAAACTATCCTTGTAGAATATTTTAGCCGGTGATGCTGGTACTTGAAATTTGTAACACGTAGTCCCCAGAACTCACTTTCTTAATCTGTTTTGTGGCATGGTGTTATGCATAAAGATTTTACCAACAAATGGCTTAGTAAGACGCCTTTTCTGCCAAGATTATTCTAGACAACTCTGCTGATGTTAGCTCCAGAAGCATCATGCTGGTAAAGACACAGGTCTCAGAGAGGCAACTCTCAAAACATATACACTTGCGTAGCTCCTAACAGCATCCTAAATCTATACTAAATACTCAATGTTCACAAAAACACCTGTGGTAATTTAAGAAATGAATGTGACATGGTGTGAAGCTGTTTAAAACATTGGATGTCTTCACCTCCAATTTTAGACTCTGTGTGGATTTACAATGCAGTCTTACAACCTTGATGCAAGAATGGCAACAGAAAGTCTGTAATGTCTTACTGAGCTGTAGAGAGAGCCGAGTAAAAGAGCATGACCTAAAAGCAGAAATAATCATACACCAGTGACTGATGGCAGATGAACTCCACAAAAGCAGTATTGTTGAAATTAACATCTGTGTTAAAGGGAGGAGCAGTGTGGAACTATAATTTAAAATTCTAAAAGAATTTCCCTCCCAATTTTCTTTCAACTAACTGATTTGAAATGGTAAGGTGTTGTCTGTAAAATGGTAAAAATGTGTGATAAACATTTATTTAAGCCAATGACCACTATGTATCTCTATACCTGGATGGATAGTGAGGTGGAGGCAATGTTTTTTTTCTCACAGTTCTTGGGGAAATCTATGCCCACATTCAAGAGCAGATTAAGAACATTTGCCTCTCGATATGTGGCAATGCATCTTAGCTTGCTCTGTAATTGTACCTTCTAATATATGCTAGCTATATATAACCAATTTCTGTTATGAGGGAGTAAGATCTATAGATTTTAATATACAATTCACTCAATTAGGCTTAAAATTACATACTCGGCTTTAGCACACAGTGCTGGAACTTTATCTGAAATATATGAGAAAGTTGGAAAGTCAAGTTGTTGGATGGTACAGGAAATGAAAATTACCTTACTTCAAAGAAATAATTATGGTAAATGGAGATTTATATAAAATTATTGAAATAAGGTTTACAAGAGAAATATAGTTAGGCTTTAATTATGATAGTGTTAATGAGAAGTGTTACATCAAAAAGGCTTAGGGTCAGGAAGCGAGACTTCTTACTGAGCTATGTCAGGGGTAGTGACTTTTAGCCCTTTTGAGATGATGGTTGACCCTGGAAGAAAAAATGCCTCTTGAACTAGTAAGACAGAGGCAGAAAAAAAACCCCTTAGCTCTTACTAGAGGAGCTGTGCAGACACACAGTGAAGTATTAGCCACTCCATGAGATGTAGTAAGTGTGTTGTGGGGAAATACCATCGACACAGGACGGCCAAGGGACAAATGGCACATTTCTGTTGCTCTGTTTTTGGTCAACTCATTAGAGCTATTCCTTCTAGTATAGTGTTGAGTAAAATGTATTAACACTGGCCTTTTATGTCCTGATAGAGCTTTCAATTCTTTTATCTGAAAGGACTGGGGTTAGGACTTTTGGTCCTTTCATTCACCCTCACCACCTGAGAACACCATTGCTAAAAAAATGTTACACATTTGGAACATAGCAGAAATTACACTGTTTTACTCGATGGTTACTTATAGAAAATGGAATTACCCAGTTCACTAAACAAAAAAAACAAACAAACAAAAACAACAAAAAAAAAGTCTAAATGAACTCATAAATTTAGTCAGTAATTTTTTAGGACTGGGTAATGTTATTGTGAAAGTTTGGTGAAATTGTTTGCTTAAGGGTTCTGATGAGATAGTCTTTTGATACATTTCCTATCTTTTAGCCCAGAGTTGTGCAGTAATTACAGTATATCAACATCTGAAGAATAGGTTGGGAACAATTGCAGTTTTCCCTGCAGACTTGATAAAAAATTGAGAATCACTATCCAAAAAACTGTATTACCTTTCTTTGCAACCGCAGAATTTTCCTATCTATCCAAAATGTCAAAAGGAAATACCTTTGAATTTGTTTCTACTGCTTTTAATAATTTAAATCTCAGAAATATTTTTTATAAATAAAACAATCTGTAGCAGAGTACTGAAACTTTAATGTTATCATGCAGTGGGCTCAGTCTAACACACTCTGTTTACACTGCTCTACAGAAATTTTTATCTTGCTGTGTTTCTTCTTGGGCATTAGGGCAAAAAGGCAGAGAGAGTTTCTTTAGAAGCTAGTCTCCTGCCCAGTCTTAAACTTCTTCCCAGGTTTTCCCCAGTTCAGTTATACCTTTAATTTTATTTTCCGGAGACTATGGCTTAGTTTTCTTCAGCAGTTTTCAATGTGCTACATGAACTGGAATCCTATATATTTCTGGGTTTGCTTCATGCAAACATAGTATTTTTTTGCATAGTAAATAACAGTCTAACATCTGCCCTCATATTTCCATAAGTATAACTTTGATCACTCATTTAGCATTTAATTGCCTTTGTAGGCACTACAAATCAAAAGCTATATTTCTGCTTTATACATCAGTAACGTCATCTTTTAGTTCTCATGTGGTTTTGTAGTTGTCTGCATTGGCTAATTTTGTCTGAAATAGTATGGTTGCTTTATTTATTGATTGATTGCCCCAACTTACAATTCCGTATTCTTACTATCACTAGACTTCAAAATTATTCAACACTTTTCATGTATTCCTGATCAATTGCAATATTGGTTATTCATCTTTTTCATTCAGTTATGTTGTGATCAACTGAATTAGAGAAAAAGGAATAGTCAAGTCTTGAACTGTCACCACCAAATGCTTATACAACCTTGGATTTAACACTTTGGGAGACATAAATCAACACTTTTCAATGGAGATTAGAGCTCTATTGTGGATAAACAGATTAAAAATAAAATAAATTTTAAAATATTATATGAAAGCACATCAGAGTGAAAGATATTTCTAGTCTTTTCTATTTTCTGTAATTCTAAAGAGTCTAATGAATCTAAGACTAACAAATCATTGTGGCTAATAAGACTGCTTTATCTTTTGCCAGCATCTTGTTCAGGGTAATTTTTTTAAATGTATTTTATCAAACTGTTAATGTAGTTATACAACTGACACCTAACACATTAAAGGATACTGAGGCTTCTAAGGTAAATGTTCTTTCTGTGTTAATCCCCAAATTTCTTATTTACTCTCTGGTATAATTTTGGTATAAAATATATGAGTTAGCATGGACATTTGTGTTGGTTACTTATATAAAGAAAAAAGCAACAAAAGGCCAAACAAATACACCTTAATTCCTGATAAACCCACAGGAATATTGTCTTTGTTAATTTTCTGTCCTTGAAGAAGGGATGATTGAATATTTTACTTGCAAATTATTCTGTTTTGGGGATTTCTATTAATTTATCAAATATATTCTATATATAAATATATGCAAGAAGAAAAACTTTTGCCACTGGTAACACATTCTAACAGAACCAGATTTTCGGATCTGACTGCTGTAGTAAGATATCTAATGTTTTAATTTTTTGTGGCCTGTAACTAAATCTTTCAGGCAAAAGTACTGATCTGCACATCATTGTCCTGAAGCACGGAAGAGGAAGCTGTGTTGCAGATGGAATCCTTGCAAGGTAATCTAAAAAGATGAGAAAATTTTGCAGATTGTCATCAGCTTATCAGTTCTATAACACAGGACTGCAGCTTTAGCTGAGACATGTATCTGATAAATTTATTGGTTGTGATGATAGACTTCATCCTTTTGTATATGGCATATTCTTTCTTTGATCTTGGCCATTGGTACGGGATTATCAGATTTCCATCACTGAAAATAGTGCACTAATTTTACAGACAGGTATGTGCATTTTTTGCCCATGTCATCAATTCCTGAATTATACATATTCCCACATATGCAGACACAATGGTGGTTATCAAAGTAAAATGAATATCAGTAATACATCTTCAATTATGTTTTCTTCTGAAGAGGTTAAGTTGTTTCATTTCTGGACTCACAAAGGTTATGTGGGGGAAATAATAAAAAATATTTTTAAAATAGTAATCTAAGTGATCCTAAAGTATAAGCAATAGGAATATCAGTCTGGTGGTTAACAGAAAACTTACAGAAAATTTTTCATTTCCCTTGTTCCAGCATTTGTCAGATATAAATTGACTTTTTCAGAGACTGCTCAGGCTTCTGTTTGTATTTGCAGTTGATAATATATTATTATTTAGTGTATATTACTTGGCAGCATATTAAGCACAGATGTTTTATTGATTGAACTATTTATATAAATCTACAAACTTGGTTTATGTGTAATTGTTCTAAAATCTACAGTTCAACTTAGAGAAGAAGAAATACAAAAGGGGGAAAAGAGAGTTTGTAAATAACTAAAATTTCCCTAGTCCCATGAGTTCTATATTTTCTTCTATATAGTTTTCATTATATTACTTCAATACTTCCCTAAATAGTGATTAAAATAGTGTTTGGGGATTTTTATTTTTAGAGTAGTGGAATGAAAATCACATCTTTTGGCAGTGGATCAAGTTAAAAGGATCAATACATAGGAGAACTTACCTAGATGAGTTTAAACGGTGTATTATTATCATGGTGCTTTTGTCTATAAATTTTGAAGGGAGAAATCTGAAAGGAGTAAACTAGAATGTGCCTTACAATTATTGCATTTAATTTATGCTTCAACATAGTAGTGTGGGACCTAGAGAATGAATTATTCTTTTGAAGTAAATTTTGAGGAAAATTCAGAGTACATTCAGAGTACTAGTAAGAAACTAGTGTCATCTCTCTCTTCTGCTTTAGCAATCACTGTAACATATAAAACGTGTTTCTGTATTCTACAATAATTACTTAAGGTGGCAATGCATGTTTAACTCACATTCCTATATTATGATTTTAAATATCTTAATATTGCTTCACTTCAAAGGAAATGGAGGGTTGCTTATAACATAGCTGTGTTCTTCTTTCGATTTCTGCTAACAGCGTGTCAGTTTCCACCCCCTTTTGAAAATGGGAAGGTTTGTTTAAAGTACTCTCAATCACTCACAAAATAAATTACTTCCCCCCCCCCCCCCCCCCCCCCCCCCTTTGGGATACCCGATACATTCTGAAGCTATTTCAAAAAATGAGTACTTCACTGGAGTTACAGTACAACTGTTATTACTGAATTGATTGATACAAATCACAGTTTAATTTTTTTAGTGACGGCAACGTTGTAGGTATAAGCCACTGAAGGCACTTACATGTAAATATGATTTTCTTATAGTTCTGTGCAGTACTTAGAACTGGCTGTAGTCTTTCATGTACATTATGTTTATGAATACACAAATACTTGAATACTCAAAATTTTCCTAAATGATATAAACAGGAACAAAAACACCACCCTGAAACTCATTCACACTCACAAGAGACTTTTTAATTAACAGTTGCATCTGTGCAAGAATACTATATTTTGCAAAGTTAGCAGCAACATATAACGTATTATTAAATTTTGAAAATCTCAGTAGACCTGTTTAACAATTCAAGAACTAGTGTGGAATGATACCTCTGGCCTCCTGAGTCTAGTTTAGAAATAGCTAAATTTTCTGTAATGATATCATTAAATATTTAATAGTATAATATTTTGAACACCTTCCCAACATAAATGACATTAAAATTTAACCTGTTTAAACTGTTAAAGGTTATCTGAGAAAATTCCATTAGAATACACTTTCAAAGCCAATTAAAAATGCCTTGATATTAAAAGATGGCTTCTGTGAAGAAATTTAATTAATGTAAACAATAAAAAATAAAGATCAAAGTGAACAGGTGATTCTTTCTGAAGTATTTCATCGGGTTATGGAGTAGAATTCTGAAATATGTTTTATTTTGCAACATGGAACTATTGATCCTATGTAATCCTGATCAGAGTCTAGCTGCAATCCCAGTCCAATCACTCTATTAAATCATAGTAAAAGTTGTAAATATTTATCAAGGTATGAAGAAATACTGCCATTTTGAGATAAGGCAAGTTTTCATTGTATGGAAAAAAGGTCTAAAATATTACAGCGAAGTAAAGCTTTCAATATAAAGGAAAATAGTTTTTCTTCTGTTCTGGCCATAAATTATCCCCTTCTTACTGCTTGGTACCAACAGATATTCTAAAGGGACTCTGTGACTATAAAGTTGGTTTTATCTTTGTTGTTTTGTTTGGTGGTTGTTTTTTTGTTTGTTTCTTTTTTTTTTTTTTAACACCAACTACCTTTGCTACTTCATCAAGGACCTGTAGGCAGTAAGCTATGAGAATGCACACAAGATCTTATTGGAGTAACAATTCCTTCACTGTCAGCAGAGTGGGCGAAAAGCAGCTTATGGACCCAGCATCTGCCTTTACTGGGTTGACGTCCGATTATGATCACCAGCATCTCCATATACCAATATAGTATTTCATAGAATGGACAGAAAACAATTAGAAGTCACACATCAGCAGGGAGGAAGAATCATAACGATTTAATTGCAAGAAGCTGAAGGCAGCATTTTGACTTGGCATAGGCAACATCATTCGGGTCTTTAAAGACCTGTATCAGCTTGCAAATACAACCTTCATGTTGATCTCAGACAATTTCTGTTTCTTTTTAAATAAAAAGTGGAAAACTTATGACAGAACTGTTTCTTTTTTAGAGGTTTGCTCATGGAGGAGAAGTAAAAACATCAAAGACTTTTGTTTATTATTTGAAATACAGTAGTATGTATTACCAGCTTGACTTTTAAGATGACAGTAGTCAATTAAGGTAGAAGCAAAAGGAAACCTTTGTGAAATTTCTGTTCAATAAGATTTGCAGTCTATGGCTGTCATTCTCCAAATATTTCTGTATAAATTCAATCTAAATAATTTTATTGACTTTAATAGGGTTGTTCATGCATGCAATTGGCAGAACTGGGTTTTATTATCAAATCTGTAATGTAACCCAGGATTCATTAGGCATTATGTAATACGGAAAATGTTATAGTCATTCCTGTGAGAGCAAAACACTGTACACTACATTCATTTTTGTTTTAAAGGTAAACAAAAATAAATTGCAAAAGAAATAACAGACCATGTATCACACTTAATATTGTACCAAACAACGCTATTTTTGAAACTCAGACAAAATAATTCCATTTAATTGGAAAATCAGTCCCAACTTTGAATTGTCCATCATTGTCTTTAACTTAAGAGGAGGGAAACAAGGGGACGAAAAAGGCTGTGAGACTTGTGTCTACTAGAAAACATACAGTACAGTTTAAATCCATTCACAATGGCTTCTTGGATGAAAATGAGTGGTCACTAATTTAGAATGGATGTCAGAGACTACAATGAAGGGCATGGCTGTTGGGCTAGTACTTAGTAGGTGGAGACATGGAAAAACATTGGAGGAATCTGTTCATATGTGTGGCTGTTTAAGGCGATCTTCACTGACAATATCCAGCTTCTTAACAGTTTTGATTTTAACTAAAACAATATTTTGTTGTCCTTTCATATACTTTACCTTGATGGAATGATAAATATGCATATAATTCCTTGGATGTTTTGAACATGTAACACATTTAAGAATCGAGCATGGGCAGGAATTCTTGTAGACTTTGTAAGGTGCATGAGAAATCTGAGTGATTTCGGTAAAAGGATAAGACCTTACCTCCCATTGATTCCTATGAGCTATTTCCTTTTATCCTTAGTCTTTGCTAAGGATGCACATCCTTTCCTGTGGAAAGGATTCTCTTTCCATAGGGAACTGATAGTTCCCTATGGATAATTTTCTCTGTTTTGCAATTTACTTCTTAAATAGAGCAGAAAAAGATGTAGAAGTGTTTCACACAGATTTTGATTATGAGCAGTCTCTAGATTTTAAAAAAGGGTTCTTTCCATACCAAATATCATCACAAAGCTTCTTTACTTTTCAGTTATGTATTTTCTGATTGATAATCACCTTTCTGCAGGGCTTCTCTTCTTGAACCATCTTCCCAATTCTTAGTGGGTAGTTTCTCTTCTATACCCTCTACTCTCCATGAAACTATCTTATTCACTTCACACTTTGAAGAAATAAATATATTCAAGTCAAAACTTGAAGGGTGATAGTGCAGTTTTAGTAGAGTTCAGAGCAAGCAGTACTGACAAAATTCAGGCTTTCAAATGGATTCCAACTTGGAGCAATAATGTGAAGAATCTAGTCTGTTCTCCCTAGAGTACTATTTTAATCATAATTGAAGTAATAATTTACTCTGCTAGGGCCTGATTCTTCAAAATTTATTGATTGCAGTAAGCACTACTCATGACAGTCTGTGCCAGATTTGGTGTTCAGCATGAGAGCTTGCCTCTAGCTGTAATTTTTTCCATTCCTCTCTCTCTCCTACCTGCTTTCCATACAGGAATATTTTAATCTGCATGCACAACCACCATCTTCACATCTAAATTTTACATATATTTCTTGTAAGCCACTTTCCATTATCCAATCTGGTCTTTCTAATTTTTTACTTTATTTTATTTTTTTAATACAAATGTCTTTCATTGTCCTAAGTTAATATTTACCTATAACTGGATTCTAAGGGAGTAAAAAATTGAACTGTTCTTTCATTAAGTAAACGCCTTTGTATTTATGATATGTGATATTAATAATTTATTAGATAACATGTCATATTTTAGTCCAAAGGAAACATAATGGCTTTCACACTGGGGATCAGCGTGGGTCTCACCAAAGGAAAACTTGATTATTTGAACAAGACAGAAAACCTATTGATTTAATGTTTAGGACTCCAACAATTTCTCTACAGCATGAATGTTGTGTGAAGCTCAAAATGAAACTGAACACTAACCTTAGAATAAACCAGCAGACAGAGGGGGAAAAAACAAAGGCAGAAAAAAAAAGTGCAGAATTTTAATTACCTTATCAGTTATGTAAGTACAGTGCTTATTCACTTCAGCAGAAGTCATATATGTAGAAATAGATGGATGACATGGGATTTTAATTTTTATTTTTCACTTTATGGCTATCTTTAATGTTGAACTAAGCTTTTGAGAAAAAAAGAGCTTTGACTTAATACTGATGAGTAGGAGAAAATATTTGTGATTTTTTGCAATGATTTGCCAATTTTGCAAAGAACTGAAATATTTTAAAGCACAGCTGATCTTTGTTTATATTATATTATTTGTGATGTTTAAGGCAGGACAGATTCCTTCATTTCCTAGGGAGTAGCGGAAGGTGTATGTTCATATGATAAGCCTCCCACTCTCATAATTACTCAATAGAATTATCCATTCTTTCTTTTTTTTTTTTTTTTTTTTTTTTTCCCCCAGCAGGTATTCTTATAGCTATTACTGTATAGCTGTAAAACAGAGGAGGGTCTAACCAAATCCCAACCGACACTGTTCATGGGCCTTTGCAAACGGGGGTGGGAAGCATCTATACCTTCCCTCGCTTTTTGGTCCTGAGGTTAGACTGATCAAAGTGAGGAGAATGGGGGCTGAAGCTTTCATAACAATTACATGTAGGCAACTTTACCATGCCACACTGTGGAGTTCCTAGAACAAGACCACGCTTTATTTGGTTTTTGAATATCACTTGATTGACAGAGTGTACCTACATTCATTTTGCATTTTGTTCCTGCATCTTAGAAAAGATGAATACTCAGATGTAAAGATGCTTATCTCTTCCTTCAGACAACTCAACCTCAATGATTTGCTCTTTATGAATGGAACTCTACACATGCACAAATGTTTTCTTAAATCATTGATTAACACATACTGTATTTAATAACTGCTTCTTCACACTTCAACTTTTTAATTCATAAATTGGTTTATTAAGTCTAGTACAATGGGACCACGCTGGTCATATTATCTCTTGAAAGAACAGAATGGTACACACGATCAATCTCAAGACTTCTTCCTCTCTTTGTGTTGGAATCAGTGCCCACCAAGCTTCTGCATAAAAATGATTCAGACCTTTTTCATAGATCTAGGCACTATCATTAGCATCACAGGCAGTAAATTACACAGTCTGCTATCAGATTGACTAATAGATGTTCTGCTAAACCATCTGGCATGCTTCTATTAAAAAAAAAAAAAAAAAGGTGCTTTTTTTCAGATGGAAAAGACTTCCAAAAAAGTCTATCCATCATAGCTGAGCTCACTGCATCTTGAGTTCCTACCTATTGTATATTTATTCTTTTCACATTTTTTATATTTATTACTTTTCCTAGACCCAGTAAATCTGTGTTTTCTGTCTTTTGATCACATTTCTTTATAGGTACTCTTAAAGACTGAAATTTTTGAGTAAAGGAGATGGCATTAGGGAATAAAAGTAACTTTTAAAATGTTTTTTTTTCTCCTTTAAGGAATTTTTGATGTACGTATACAAGTTCATGTGGACAGCTATCACAGAACATGACATAGTGTACTTGTTTCCTTTTCCCCTGTCAGTCATCAGCTTGCTCAGTCTGTGGCCTTAAAATCCAAGCACTGTAATGCACTACGAAGAGATATTAACCATGAGGATGCTACTTTGTGCAAAATTCTGATTATTTTAAAAATATTTCAGAACTCCCTAATTTTATCAGCATATCCCTTAATATGTTTTCATTCTTTGATTCTTTTTTTAAAGGTAATAAGATCTCATTTTTCTAAGTATGTATGTAATATTAGGCAACTTCTGATATTGTGTATCTGAAAACCTCTACACTGTAAACATGAAATACATGTATGTTCATGCTCCTCAGAGAAGGTTAGTCTGACAATATGGTAGCCGTTTGAAAAGAAGAATTATTTCAGGTCAGAAGACAACCCACGACTAAGGAAGGATGAGACAAATAAAATTATTTTCTTGTAAGCTATGACTCCGAGCATGGGGTTTAAGTAAAAGCTTCTAACCCCAAGACAGACTCAGATGTTTGGGCTTTGTTGGCTTTGAAGATACAGAGGGACAAAAATCTAAAAGGGGAAACAATCTTAGTAGTCAAGAGGAGACAAGGCATGTTGCATCTACCATGATAGAACTGTCTAAAGATTAGATTTTCATTTACTAGATTAATAATCATTAATGAATACAGCACCTTGTGTTGTAGCTCATGACGTGTCCAAACCTCAGCGCAGCACCTGAGGGACCATCAGCACTCAGACTCTCAGGGAGAGGAAGGCAAAATGGCAGTTTATTGAAAGACACAGGCACTTATATACTAGTAACAGAGCCATCCCCTTTGTGGGCGGTTTTCTACTTAGTTCCTATGTTTCCATCACAACACGTGATCTTCCGCATCGCCATATCCCTATGCTACTACAATTCCCCCCTTCCATGCTAAGAAAGATACAACATTAAGTGCATTGGTGATGATGGTCAGTCCTGTGAGCTAACAAAACATACTATCCCTCTACTGTGCCTAAGCGAGACTTAATAAATGCTACTAATCTATTAAAAATGCAAGGTCCAAAAGCTAAAAGCAACATGAGAATAAGAAGAGGACCAGCAAGACTAGATAATAAAGTGGTTAGCTAGGGTGATTGGTTAAACCAGGATTCATACCATGCTTGCTGTGCCTCATGTTCTCGTTTATGCTGTAACAAACCCTCATGCAATTTCGCTAGTGAATCTCTAACTATGCCCATGTGGTCCGCATAAAAGCAGCACTCTTCCTGCAGGGCTGCACAGAGGCCTCCTTGTTGTAAGAAAAGAAGGTCTAGGCCCTGCCTATTCTGTAGGACCACCTCCGATAACAAGGATAGGGGTTTCTCTAGGGCCAAGATAGATTGTTCAAGACTTTCTAAATCCTCATCAACTGCTGCGCGCAAGGAGGTCCAGCCGTTCCGTTGTCGAACTAGGGAGGTGACACCAGTCGCCGTTCCAGTGATACCAAGTGCCATGAGGGTTGTGACTGTTATGGCCATTATCGGCTCCCTCTTGACCCAGGCAGGTGGTGGTTGTTTTTCCCAGTGTGCATATATGTCCTCCGAAGGACGATACAGAATCCTTGGCATAACTAAGACTTGGATACAAAAATCCAATGTAATCCAAAAATCCTTTTAATGTTATTAAAAGGTTCAAGTGATACACACGGTACAAGGCCCTTCCTGGAACGAATCCACCACCCTCATTCTCTGGGAATAACCCATTTGACATTTCCACTAAAGGGCTGTTGAGAGACGTTATAAGCACACAACAAGACCCAGCTCCTTTTCACCCGGCCCAGACTCGTTCCCCCCCCACCCCGCCCCCGATCGTTAACATCGTGAGGCCAATATTAGACTTCTCCCACTTACATGAACCGGGGTTATCCACCATAGAGAAATTATAGGTGCCATTCCAAGCAATACCTTCATAAAATGGGGGTTTGATGCCATAGCATAACCAACAGGGGTTAGTGAGTTCGGATTAGATTCATTCAAGGTCAAATACATCATCTGCATTACGGACCAAAGGGGATAAGGGTCAGGGCTTTTGGTATGAGTCCTTTGAGGGACACGAATTGTACCTTTAGTCGCTTCGGAAGTTGTTTCAGGGGCGTGGGTCTGTGGGGGTAGAAGCCCTGAGATTACTACATTGGGGCCTAGGGGTTGAGGTTGAGGAGTGTACCGTGGGCGTTCTTTTATTATTTTAATAAGGGTGCCCCTATCAGTACCTGATGTCCAAAGCATTACTCCTCAAGTTTTGCCAATAAACCAAGCTGGATCGGACGGGTTAGTGACGTTTATCCAGAGGTACCTACAAGTCCCATGGTGCCATACCATCCCACCATCAGTTTTGGAAGAGGTCTTACAGCCAAAGGGACCCCACGCTACCGTAAGAAATCTACCAGGTTGACTCGGGGTCCACGCTGTGGCAATAGTTTTGCAGCCCCAGTAGGCACAATAAAATAACCAGGGGAATTACAATAACTTCTACCAGGATTCGAACTTAGGCACCTATATGTATTCCCACCCCCAGTGTCCCATCTGCTACTGTTACCAGCACAATTCGGGGCTCGCCAACCATCCAGTAGATCTGGGCCCATCAGCTGACAGACCATGACATCGAAGGAGGGAGCACACAGAGTCACTATAGATTGTGGTATTCGCAATTCTTGAAGTTGTATCAGTGTCCCGTTGTACAGGCAATCAGCGTTGACCAAGGACACCAAAACCAGTAGCAGTGCTAAAAACTTCGGATCCTTCCTTCTCCCTGTAAAAGAATCTAAAATCATGCATTATTATCACGGTTAAGGTCAGGTTTGATACATTTTGCGGGGACCCACCTAACTTGTGGTTCCTCAGGATGAGATACAGCTGTGTATCCCCGACCAAAAACTACCAGTGACCACCCAGGCAGCCATGTATCTGTTTCCGGAAAATGCACTAACACTTTTGCTTTTATATCAGTCATGGGAAGATTATAGTTTTTTCGCATGGGTGTACAATCTGTTCCATGCCTATCAAATTGATTCCAGAGATACAGCACTTTCATTAAGACATCATCCTGTTGATCTAAAGGGACATGTGTTTTCTTTTCTATAATGTGATTTAAAGATTCTTTCAATGTACGGTGAGCACGCTCTACAATCACCTGACCTGTTGTGTTATAGGGGATACCATGTGTGATAGTGATATTCCAAGGATCTGCCCATTATTTTACAGATTGGGCCACAAAATTTGGTCCATTGTCCGTTTTGATGTTATCTGGTTTTCCTAGCCACGTCATTGCTGTCTGCCAATGTCTTATCGTTTCTTTCGCACGGGCTCTCCTTTTAGATGTAACAACTAAGACACCACTATAGGTATCTATAGTTACAAACAGATTAGAATTAGGTTTAAAAGGTTCATAGACTGTAACATCTGTTTGCCAAGCCACTGATGGAGCCAGTCCCCGTGGGCTGACTCCCATTTGCCAGAGTGGTGATGTTTGACAGTGTGGACACATTGCCACGATTTCTCGAGCTTTTGAAAATGATATCCCTGTAGTTTTTCCTAAGCTCTTTGAAGTCAACTAACTTTTCTGTAGACCTGCTGCAGACCCCAACAATTCCCCCTTTTTGTTTTTTGAACAGCTAGTACCAGGTTTGCCATGTTCTGCAGGGCCCTTGCAAACATGACAGCAACCAAGGCAATAGCAAACAAACAATACTGCCAAGTGAGTGAATGGATCCCCAAAAGGCTGACGTTTTCTCAGATTTTGGTAAAATGTTGCCACAATGGGGGACCTAAAATCCATGTAGCACGTACCATCGAAATCCTCACAGCCATGTTCTTGAGCCAACAATAAAACCCAATAGTTCCTCTGTTTTGTATATAATGGTGACAAATTTGACTCACATTCTTAACTGCCTAACAAACAAGGTATCGACATTCAAAGTGCAAACAATATTGACTTCTTTTGGGTTAACATTATGCAGAGGTAATCAATTATCAAAAATATCAAGACTTTCAGTAACATTCTTCATTCCCCGCATACATTCACTTTTTTGCGACACTGTCTGCAAGTCAGTTTCAAGGAAGGGCACACCAAACAAGGACTGCTTCAGCAAGGAGGCCACACATTAGTTGTTGGGTTGACTGGCGGCAGCAGCGCTCCGACGATCCGGCACGCTAAGCTCAGGCCATACACAGCGAGCAGGTATCCATCGCGGACCTTCATCTGTAGAAACACAAGCATCACCTCTCCCCCAAGTTAACAATTCATGCGATCGCGACCAATGTCCGGTACGAGGGTCTTTCATGCGTACTAAGACACCTTGTTACCAATTGACACAAAATGTCACACAGTGGAAGGCACCACATTGTCAACAGAGATTTTCAGAAAGTTCAAAACATAACATGCTTTCTTTAATCGTGCCTCTGGGGTCATTCCCTTCATTCCCTTTTTTTTTTTTTTTTTTTTTTTTTTTTCCCAAGTTAGTGCCACTTTAGTAATAGACTCACACCAATTCATACCCCCAGCTAAAAATACACACGCTACGCAGGCTTTGTTATGTAAAAGGTGATAGGTTAAAACTACTCATTCACACGCTTCCACCTCCCCTATGCTTGGTCCTGGTGTGGTGCCCACACGCTGCTCCCCCCTTGTGCAGGCATCCTGGTTTTTCTCATCCTTCTGTCCAACTCTCTTATCTCTCTGCGAATACAGTTTCTTTGTCTCCCTTGGCCTTGCATATGTCCTTCATAACAGCTGCAGCTTGTTACACCTTTGGCCTGCTCAGCCTGCTATTACAACAAAGTTACTTGGTCTGGATTGCTCAAAATATGCCCATTGACTTCCAGCCATTCCACAAATCCCCCTTTTTGTTTTTGAGCGATCCAGACCCCTTTTATTATTCTGTTCATAATTATCATAAAGCAATTCCATACACAGCCCAATATCATTAAAAAGATTACAATGGCAATTAATACCGTTATCCCGTGCAGTAACAAATCTTTTAACCATCCAGTAATTCCAAAACTCTGTAGCCAGTCCGTTAACCCGTTCGCAGTCTTTATGGCCTGTACATTTTTTCTTAACTCGGCAAGCTGCTTATGAATACAGTTTGAGTGATCAGTCAAATTCATATGCTTTCCTTAGCGCTGTTCACTATAGGCTACTCTCTACTGTTCATGCTGTTTCCTTATCTTCTAGAGGTGAGATCACATTCCTCCTTTGTTTCTGTCTCATCCTAGTTTCTTCTCATACTCCCTTAAAGTTATTTAACTCTTTGCTGCAGGATCTCAGCTGCACATCGTCAAAGCAAGGACAAAACTGCACATCAATGTCAAAACAACCCACTGTCTCTGTTCAGTACAATTCTATAATTTCCTCCGCCCCTTGGGCTGATGTATTTAGGCAACCAGTCTGTGTCAGGTAGTTCATTGCTGGCTGCGTTATCACAGTTTTTTGAATCCTCCTCTTCATCTGAACTAGACGAAGGGGGGGTTGCCATGTCCAAATAACTCGGCAGCTGTTCTTGCCGGTGCCATGTTTGGGTGTTGTCCCCTGCTTTGTCTATTCTGCGCAATCTGTCTTCACCTTGCCTAATAGCCTCCCACACACCACTTTCTTTTGCCTTATCCCTTTCCTGCAGTTCTTGTTCCTCAACTTTTAGTCTCCGCAGTAAATTTGCCAGGTCATCTGTCAGGTATAAGTTCTTTTGATCCCGCTTTGCATTCTTATCTTCTACCGGATAGCATTCTGCCTTTCTTTCTGACGGTGGGCTGTCTGGTAAATTACCCGGTGGACTAGGAGGAGGACTAAAAGGTTTAGAGTCCCCTGCTAATGAAGTGCCCACCTGTGCTTCCTGATTTATTCCCAGAAGCCAAAGACACTCTGTACCAAACATAGATGCTCCCACCGCAGCCCATATTTGAGCCCCTTCACGTTTTTTGTCCATAACACGACATATCTTACCCCAGGTTGAACCCCATGCCATCGTGCCCGTTTTCTCAGATTCCCAAATTTCTTGTTCAAAATTTTCCCACAGTTCACAATGCATAATATCTTGCAGGTTAACAATCAGCCCTCTGCCCCTCATCCATAGGATGATTTCTGTTATATCTTTCCGCAGGCATTTTCCCCCCGCCTCCTTCACCCATTTTTTCAATACCTGTACCACGAAATCAACATTGACATCTTTTTTCCGGCTTCATCACCCCTCCGGAGGTCGAGCGTCATCCAGCGCGCTGCCTCCCAGGCTCACGTTGGGGTCACCACTTGTTGTAGCTCAAGACGTGTCCAAACATCAGCGCAGCACCTGAGGGACCATCAGCACTCAGACTCTCAGGAAGAGGAAGGCAAAATGGCAGTTTATTGAAAGACACAGGCACTTATATACTAGTAACAGAGCCAGCCCCTTCGTGGGCGGTTTTCTACTTAGTTCCTATGTTTCCATCACAACACGTGATCTTCCGCATCGCCATATCCCTATGCTACTACAATTCCCCCCTTCCATGCTACTACAACCTTGTCTATGCCATACACTTTAAATGTGCTGTTTGTAAGATATTACAAAATAGCCTGTTTCTTAGCTTACATGACATCTGTCAGAGCAGCAGAAGACAGTCTGATGATGTATTTCCTAATTCATTCATACAAGCACGCGTTTTGTGCTTCCTGACTTCTCAACTGTAATTGTGCCTAAAAGTGTTATGAAATTACATTCAGATAATCATTAAAATAGTTGTGTTAGCCAACAGTACCTATGTTGTCTTTATAGTTGAATAATGGCACCATTTGGGATTTCCTGGGAAGAATTGTTACTGGAAAAGGTTGGCAATGACATGTAACCTCTGTATATGATCTGTGTGTTAGCTGCCATGACAATGCAGCTACATTTGCACAAGGTATCTTCAAACCCCAGTTTTATATTGCCTATATCTACCCAACTCCTATGGTTTTATACGCATTCCAGAAAGCTTGCCAGGAGTTTGTCAAGGATGAGATACACAGGAATGTTTCAGTAGCAAGTTCACAGGAGAGGTATCTCTGAAAATGAGTATAAGTGTGTTAAAAGGCTGTGTAAAACTTTAGTATGGTCTGAAATATGGAATTCTAAACAGACAGAATTCTTCACAGTAAGTTTTGGATTTTGTGTTAAGGATGTTCTACTGGCTGAAAAACTTTTTGTACTGCTATGCCACCACACTGTTACAAATAATAGCGCATGAAATTACCAGTCATTGTACACAGTGGGTGACACTACAGATTGAACATTTACCAGAGAATAAAGAAATTATTTTATTTTCCTTTTCGAGTATATAAAATGTAGCTAAGACTGTTGTAAGAAGGAAATACAAAGATGAATAGGCATTTCTAAGAACAATACATACTGTCTTCTTCTTGTGTTACAATACAGAATTGTTATAGCACTATATTCCTAGTGGATCAGATATTTTCAGGGGGATTCTTGCACTACGCAAACAACATACATTGTTTTAGTGATACCAAAACCACCTCGTTCCAAAATTTTTTTGTATCACTTCCTCTGTGCCATAATATTCACTACTTCTGTCTCTACATGTGTTACTTAAACATTCTCTGAATTGTATTAAGGCAAATTTTATTAACAAAATTAAAATATAACACACTTCCTAAGATGTATCTTCTAAGTAATGTATAATTTCATGTGTTTAGCTACAAAAATGGTGAAAAATATTGGTTTAGCATAGAATAAAAATTTAACTTTCTATTACTGTAACACAATACTGTATTTCTCTAGTCGCAGAATACATGGATCTTAGATTAGATTTCAGATTTGGCAATTTCATGGTATCCCTGTATTGTTGTGATGGTTGCTACCAGTATTTATTTATTTTTTCCCTTATGGGAACATAGAAAAAGAAAAGTAGGAAGACTGATTAGGTCAAGTGGAAGGAGGGAGAAATTCCAGCCGTGAGCAGCTGCATATTCTTGGAAAGAAAAGGTTCAAAATACTGATAGGTGTGAGGATGGCAGAGTACAGAGCTGGAAGCAGAAGTTTATGCAGCATCCTTGCCAAGAGAAGACTGTGTCAGAGAGTGACCTCAGTTATGATGGAGAGAAAAGTGCCTAAGAACAAGGAAGGATTCTGTGGAGTTTTCTGAAACTCAGAAAGTCAACAAGTTAACCAAAACCAGGCCTTGAAAAATAGGCCCTCCCTGGAAGGAAACAAATTTAAACTTTTTTTTTTTTTTTTTTTTTTTTCCCTGTTCTGTCTTTCAATGTTCTTTCAAATTGACTTTTGAAAAATATGTAATAGTCTAACTTATGTTTGCATAGCATCTGATTTCCTCAGGTGTAAAATCCTCTTGCTCTTTATTAAAAATGTTTACTACAAAGAAAAGTTATTGCAGTTCAGAACATCTCCAGGGACTTCTAGACTTTCATTACCACAAAGGACTGATATCTGTGTTGATGTTTATGACATTGTACCTTGTATCATTTGCAAATCAGTAATGAGCAGCAGGCACATTTCATGTGTTTGCTAGCCATTTATGTTTATTCAAAATTAAAACTTATTATAGGGAAAGTTTTCATGCTAAGAGCTGACCGTTGCCTTAATAGTTACAGAATGATATTGTAATTTTAACAGAATAACAATTTCATAATATTTAAATGACTCTCAAGAAATAACTTCACATAGCTGGAAAGACATTGTAGTAAACGCAATAATGTCTAGACCAAGAAGAAAAGGTCAAAACTGCTTCTTGGATAAGTTAGGATTAATGATCCTGGAGGAAGGTGTTTGCATTTAAGTGAATCACCAGAAACCATTATACGAAGTTGTAACTATATTAAAAGAACAAAATCAGCAGTGCCTTTCCTGCTGTGGTTTTCAGCCTAAAATATGGGTTTAGCCTAAAATTATCTCCTTTAAATGGAATCTGACATAGAGGACAATTTGAACATACACCAGACCTAAACCTTATCTTCTACATTTGGCAAGCATGTGCAGTTTGTCAGCAAGGTACAAAAAAAGGAAAGAAAAATAAATATTTTCAAATTGAATCTTGATGTAAGCAGAATAAAACCAGTTTTCTTTTTCCTTGTTTTTAGTTTGTTTTTTGTTTTTGGGTGGGTTTTTTTTGGTTTGGTTTTGTTTGTTTGTTCATTTTTTGCTTTTTGTTTTTGTTTTTGTTTTTTGGGTTTTTTTTGGTGTGTCTTAGGTCTGGCTAACTATTTCCTGATTTGTAAATTTACATTTTAAAATGCTTTTTATTTGTTAGCTTTTGTATGAAAAAGTTTTCAGGGTAAATGATTAAGAGAGAACTTCATCACTTTATGTGGCATTCTTAAAGTTGAATGCAGGAACACTTTCCAAACAGTACAACTATATATTATTTTGAAGAGGTGTGAAAGGCAACAAGATAACACTCATGTTAGAGGCATGGGCAAGTGTGAGGCCATACCCATATGACAGAGTATGTGAGAAAGCATCTTTTTGCTGGCTTTAGCCGGGAAGGGTTCTTAGTAGAAAAGAAAATGCAAAGAGCATAAATACTGAAGAAATCTACAAAAAGAAGTTGTGGGCCCATTTTAGGCTTTAAAATAATCCAATTGCTGTAATTATAAGAGTAAGACCTAAATCAGGCAGCAGCAGTTTATCTCTAATGAACTCTGATCTTGTTTTCCTTGTTTTAACCTTTATTCAGGAAATGTCTCTTTCTTTGTATAGATCTGTGTGTCTTTGCATATGCATATAATCAGGAACATTAATATGCATTATTTCTAAGGAAAAGGCAAAATGTATATTTTGCGAGTATATAGCAATATGGCAACCCTCTTGCAGGATTTTGTCCTCCTAGAAATGAATTCCCTAGTTGCAATAGATTCTGGAAATATGATAGAACAAACGATACAGTAGTTAATGATCTTTGTTTTCTTCTCCCAAAAGCACATTTTTAACTCACATTCTGTTTCTCTTGAAATATTCTCCTACTTTAACAAGACATAAAATGCACAGTAACCTTTGGAAAAAAATGAGAAAACTCACACGGTGATTTGAAAGTACAGCACTTAAATCATTACTAGATCAAAGACTTGATCTCTTCCTGCCTCTAATTTCATCCTGGTACTTTATAGTCAGAGGAAATTGAAATGTATCTACGGACACATTCATTTACCTATTGTAAGTACCTAAGATGCCTAATAAAATATTATATAATAGCATTATCTTGAAATTATTTTTAGTTTAAATAAACACCATGTCCCACTCAAGGTAGAAGAACTACAAAAACAAGTGGAAATATTTCCTAGAAAATGAAGAACCAGATTTTGTAAAAAGGAGTCGTCTGAGATTAGCATCTCTCAACATTTTTAAATTACCTACTTCAGCACTGCATACAGCTGACTCTCAGTCAAACATTATCCAAAAAGGAATCTCTACATCCAGGTTAAGTTTCCAAATGTCCTAGACCTTCATGCAGAGAACTGTGAGACCTCACAAGGCAATTCTTATTCAGATCCAGTGCATTAAAAGTCTAAGCTATCTTATCTGGAAATATGAACAGGTGTTAGGCAGAGGAGGCTTTCAATTTCACTTTCCTGTGGCTGACTTTATTGCCTTGCAAGACCTTGTAAAGAGTTGTTAGATTAGCTCAGAGTTCATACAGCTTCATGGGGCTTGATGTAAATCTGTTTCTTCCGCAGGAAAGCAGAAAGTCACTGTTTCAAAGATTTTGAGGGATGGTAGTGTAACTTACCCTTCTGCAGAACAAGCTCGTGTTAGGCCATTCTCACATGCACTTCAGTGCCCTTCTCTGTGTTAGGATGTTAAAAAAACAGTCTGTCAATTCCTTGGAGAGTACTTAATGATTAGACTTCAGGTGATTTTCCTCTGAAAGATGTGCCACTGTGCAGAAATAATTTAAGACTCATCAGACCATAACTTTCTAGCTCAGTGAGTAGGACGCTTACCTGCGAGAAGGATAGATTTAGATTGGGATTTCTCCCCCAAGCTAGTTTGTGAGATTTTTCATCAAATATACATTTGATAAAAGACCAAAATACATTTGTTTGAAGAATCAAAAGCTGAGACTCTTAGAGTTTGGGGCCAAGGAACTCCCTGCTAGATGAAGGCAGGTTAGCTACGTTCCCCACGGCTGAGCAGCTGAAGGCATTGCAACTGGGGAGATGGCAGCTGTTAGTCTGTCCTGTCCAAAGCTGAGGAAAACAGTGAATCTAGGTTGTCTCCTACCAGGTCAAATTCTCTAACCAGAAGAGGGAAATCGCATAGTTACTCCTAGGATGTTTTGTTTGTTTGTTTTTTCAGTACAAGTATCTTTAGCTGCATGTTTTGTCCAGAGTTCAGTGCTTTTAGGATGTTGTATTTGTTCTCAGAGCAGTCTAACAGATCAAACTTTTAAAGGGAAAGAAAGAAGACTGCCTACTTTGGAAATCATAGTTCTCCAAAACCTGTGCTTTTAAGACAGGAAAGGGATCATTGTATACTGTCCTTCAGAAGCATTACTAGACAAAGCTTGAAACTACTACAGAACTTGTGAACCTAAAGACCATAAACTTTTCTTGTTAAAGTGCTCTTAACGTACGTAAACTCCTTTCTGGGGGTATTGGGTTACATACCTAATTCCCTTTGACTTCAGCAGTATTCAAGGACATTTAAGAAAGCAAGAGTTTGTCCCAACTACTTCTTAATAGTAGTGTGGTAATCAGTAGCAGGGGTATGCTGAGATTTCTTTATAAATAAGTTTCTTATTTATTTGTAAATAAGTAACATGACTGCAATTAAGCATATTAGCTTTCACAATATTTGAATAATTCCATTTTCCACTTTAGACCATTCAGTAACTATAGCCGCACATAGCTCACATCTGCAGAATGCAACAGCTTCCTTCCAAGCTATGCCTGAGTTTCTCGGTACGAGGGTGGATGAAGTGAACAAGCAATGAGTAGAGGCATTAACAACATACTAAGGATGCACTACAGAATCAGTCAAGTAACCTTAGATACCCTATGTACAATAAGTTTATACTAAACCTGTTTAGAAAATTTCTTATAAACCTTATCATCAAAGGTGTGGTCTGACCCTTCTCAAAAAAACTGGCAAGCTGTCATTTAGACACAACTTCTGTGAGAAAAATCTTGCTTGGTGATGTAATATCATTGTGCCTGGGAAATAATTAACTAGGGGAAAGAACAATGTGGAAAGCAGAAAGTGGTTCATTCTGCATTAAATTAGAAATAATAAGTTTTTCTCCATCATGAAGAAAGATAGGTCTTATGCATAGTATGATCCCAGCTATTAATAAATAAAAGTGAAAAATTCTGAAACTGATGTAATAGCAATGTTTTATTGCCATGCATATTTAGGTAAGTCCCACTACATTTTTTTTATTTTTATTTTTTTTCCCTTAGTTGTAACCACCATTGCGAAGCAGTTACTATGCCTATCTTATTTAGTCCTTATTTTTGTACACGTATTCTTGGCTCAAAGTCACCAGTGGTGTCAAAATTTTGGTTATTAAGGTGAAGTCAATCAAAACAATCTTCTTCCATCTGAAGAGTTTTAAAAGCAACAGCCAAATGTAAGATGGGAAATCATGATTCAGGAAGTGAGGATCCTTCTCTGTCAAAACTATAGTACATCCTACAACAAAAGTTAAAATGCTGCTACCGTATTTTAGAGTTTTATGGTTTCTGCCACAAGTACAGAAATTAGGGCAGCCCATGCTCTGGAGACTCCAAGAATTTCTGTCTGTCTCCAGACTGAAAGACATCAACAAAAGAGAGGATCTTCCTTCACTCCAGAAATCTGCCGCTACAATTATTTCAAGACATGAGTTTGGATCAGGTACCACTAGGCACAGTATGGCGCTAATATATTCATTTATACTAACAAACTTGCTATTTTGAATGTTCCTTTTTTTTTTTTTTTTTTTTTAATGTATTGGTAAATTGCCTAAAGCTGGAATCCCCAAAATAAAAGCACCTGAAATCATATACACAAACTCTAAAGCATAGAGAACTCTGAAGTACGGTAAATTCAAAAAAAGTAGCAATATATTTGTAAATCTGTTTGGACTTCTAGTTAATGAAAACACCTATCTCCCCCATATTATTATAAGTCCAGCTATTAAAGACACACTTCAAGACATAAACCCAACAACGAAGAGCATAAAGAACAGTAATTGGAACTATTAGTGACATCTCAATTTGCCTCTTCATTTCGAAGTCCACACAAAGTTCCCACTGCAGAGTAGTGCCACTGCAGAGTAGTGCTTGAGTAAGGTGCTAGGTAATACATAACTGAATTACAATGAAAAGAAAATGTTTCATATTGCCTTAAAGCTGCTACACTTCTTTTTCCTATGAAATACTGAACCACAGAAGAGTCACTGTATAGCTGGCTATCTTTTGATAACTTTTTAGGAAATTGCATGTTGTGTTATAAAAATTAATTTTCTTATCTGATCTACAAACATACTTCTTTTTTGGTCATCATTTATAAACTCTTTTGTTTTAACTTCCTAGAAAAACGTACAATTAAGATGTTTAGTTGTGATAGTTCTGGATGAAATAACAAGGTATAAAAGCATTCAGATTGCAATAAATATTTTGTGATAATTTAAAGGAATATTATATTGCCATGTACTGTATGTCATTATACTGGGCGACAGGGGTGGCTTCTGTTAGAAGCTGCTAGAAGCTTCCCCTGTGTCTGATGGAGCCAATGCCAGCCGGCTTTGAGATGGACCTGCTGCTGGCCAGGACTGGGCCCATCAGCAGCAGTAGTAGCGCCTCTGGGGTAACATATTTGAGAAGGGGGAAAAAAAATCTGCTAAACAAATTGCAGCAGAGGAGAGGAGTGAGCATGTGTGAGAACAACAGCCCTGCAGACCGCCAGGTCAGTGAGGAAGGAGGGGCAGGAGGTGTCCAGGTGCTGGAGCAGAGATTCCCCCACAGCCTGTGGTGAAGCCCACGGTGAGGCAGGCTGTGCCCTGCAGCCTGGGGAGTTTAACGGTGGAGCAGGTACCCGCCTGCGGCCTGGGGAGGTTAACGGTGGAGCAGGTACCCGCCTGCGGCCCGTGGGGAGGACCTTGACCGCGAAGCAGGTGGATGCACCCGAAGAAAGCTGTGACCCTGTGGGAAGCCCCTGCTGGAGCAGGATCCTGGCAGGGCCTGTGGCCCCATGGAGAGAGGAGCCCACACTGGAGCATGTTTGTGTCCCCGTGGGGCACCCAGGCGGGAGCAGTGTGTGAGGAGCTGCAGCCCATGGGAAGGACTCGTGTTGTTGTAGAAGTTCATGGAGAAGTGTGTCCCGTGGGAGAGACCCCACGCTGGAGCAGGGACAGGGTGTGAGGAGCCCTCCCGTGAGGGGCAGGAGCGGCAGAGACAGCGTGTGAGGGACTGATGGCAGCCCCGTCCCCATCCCCTGCGCTGCTGGAGGGAGGAGGTAGAGACATTGGGGGTGAAGCTGAGGCCTGGTGAGAAGGGAGAGGCGGGGGAAGGTGTTGTAACGTTTGCTTTTATTTCCCATTATCCTACTCTGATTTGAATGGTAATAAGTTAAACTAATTACTTCCCCAAGTTGAGTCTGCTTTGCCCATGACAGCAATTGCTGAGTGATCTCCCTCTCCTTATCTTGACCCAGGAGTTTTTTGTTACGTTTTCTCTCCCCCGAGGGGCTGGCTGAAGGGAAGGACAGAGCCGCTTTGGTGGGCACCTGGCGCTCAGCCAAGGTCAAACCACCACAGTAATCAAACACAGAAACAATCTTAATCTGTCAGCTGGAAACAACTAGTCTCCACTGAAATACTTCTCTCCAGCAAAACCGCTTTCTTCTCAGCAAAAGAAAGCCATTTTTCTTTTTGTATTAAAATTATATCTACTTTTGTGTTAAAAATATAAATAAATATAGAAAATATAAATAAACATAGAAAGCCTTATTTTTTTCACTTTTTTGAAAAGAAACAACTAGTTTTTCAACAGGAATTAAAAAAAAATGTTAATACAATTTAGTACCAGTCAAAACAAACAAACAAAATACAAACAAAAACCCTTACCAGGAAATATGATAAAATAAATAAACACTTCAAAAAAAAAACCAACAAAAAAAAACAAACAAAAAAAAAATACAACCACCAGAAATAAAAATTGTCATTTACCTTAATTAAGGGAATAGGTATGGGGGATTGATTTTTATTTTTTTTTTTAAAGATTGTTTGGGTTTTTTTAACCTGTAGAAAGCAGGGAGTAAACAACCAAAGTAGGGAAAAGTTATATCAAGGTTTCTTGGTGTGTTCTTTTTAGGAAAACCTGAGAAACATTAAAAAGTTGTGAATTTGTGTTTTTCTATACTTAATTTATTTTCCCCAGCCACTCCAAAAATATTTTGATAATAAGTAAAAGTAATTAAAAAAAAAAAAAAAAAGAAATTGCAAAAAAAGAAAAACTAGGATGAAATATTATCTGAGGACTCTTCAGCACAAAATATTGTGGAAAATATTCCCACTACCTATGAAATAAGAGAGAAAAATATTAGAAAACATAAACCTCACATTTTTATGACCTATTTTGCTTTTTTGCACATCAGATATATTCAAGGCAGTCAAAAGACTTCTGTTATTTTCTTTTTTTTTAGCAACAAATAAAAGCAGCTGTGGTATATTTAGCTATCAGCCATTCTTGTAGTCTGTGTTTAGTTACAGCTTCTGTGTGTTTTCATTCAGTTTTGAAAAAAGCTGCAGAATGATTTCTTACTGAAAAATGAAAGAATCTGCAGGAGGCAATAATAAATAAATAAATAAATTATATATATATTAAAAAAGCAATAAATAAATAAATAAATAAATTCATATTACCTGCAAAGTGTAAGTTAACTGGATTTTTTTATTTTTTTTTTTTTTTGAATAAGCACACCTGATTGGAAAAGTAACATTTTTTTCAGGATGCAATAGGCTGAAATACGAATGTACATTTACTCTCTGTATACACAAGAAGCCTTATATAAACTATTCTTGGAACTTACCCTCATAAATCTGATTGAGCCATAAATGACAACAATCATCAATATCAGATGTATAATCATCAATATCAGATGTCAGTTTGTTGCAGTCTGTTGCAGTTTGTTGCAGATGTTAGATGTTAATTTGTATCAAAAGTAGTTTGTTTACACAGCTTAGGACCACCATACACATTGTGGTACACCACATACACTGGTCAGCCTAGGTGGACAATAGCTACAGAATGTTATCACACGCAGATCACCTGTTAAACTGAAGGTTCAGTGGGACCTGAGAGCCAAACATTTATTTAGGCACCTGGATCTAACACAAAGGCATTCTCAGAGAAGTAACCTGCCTGTTACCACTACTTATCTTCCATTGCCATAAAGAGATGATAGCAATTATTAAATGAAGGAAAAAGAGAGAATTTTAAATTGGCTTTAGCTACCTTTTTTTTTTTTTTTTTTTTAATATTTAGATCTCATCTTGTGAAGTGATAACACTTTACAAATAAATCTATGATTTTGTAATGCTTACTGTGAGATCTTTCTGATGGACTTTATTGTGGTTGGCACTGAATCAAATAGGAACAGTCTGGCCTTACCATTTCTTTGCTCCTGTCCTAACAGTTTGTTCCTGCTTCTCAAGATATTGCACCACAAAATTCACAAAAGCTGCACTGCTACTCACATATCCTTGAAAGCTGGAGCTACTGTTCAGACTGAAGTGGCAGAGAGCGCTATGTACTTTGAATCTTAATGTAATAAAGTTAATAAAGTCAGCTTTCAAGACATAAGTATTGGTGTAGAAGGTCACTTTACACTCAAAGCTCCTCTTTGCTAGTGGAGTACAGAGGGGTACTAATAAGATCTGGAATTGCGGTGTCTCACCACTGCTTTTATATTCTACCTGAGGGACATTATGTCAAGGAATTCAGCCAAGATATGATTGTGTGTGCACGCATTGTGTATGCAGTGGCAAAATGTATAAATTCACTCAATTATACAATATTCAGGGAAGTAATAGAACAGCTAATGTTGAAAAGGAAACCACAATACTGTACTTTGAAAAATACTCTCTGGCTCTTCACCCTAGTGCCCATAGCGCCCATGTAATTCTGCTGGGGTCAGTGGGAGCTTGAGCTACCTGCTGCATAAAAACTGGAAATGCAGGTTAAACTTTCTCCTGGGTCAACGTAACATGCCTGCTATCCTTTTAATGTTAGTTCTGGATTTTGACCTGTGAGTGAGCATTCCTATTCTGTAATAGTTTCGCCTTTTGGTGAATCTGTGAGCCAGTTTCAACTTGAACCTTGTCTGCCAGTGCTGAGATCAGTCCATGTTTCATGCTCCATAACAAAAGCAAAACCAAACAAACAAACCCAAACCTTCCTTTACTGGTAAATGTGAAGTTGATAATGAATACAGTGCTCATTTTGCACTGGGGACATTCAGAACATGGTTTTGATACTGGCTTGTTCAAGCAGAGAAGTCCACCTCCCCTTGCATTCTCCTGCATCAGACTGACTTTTGTTACTTAATGAAAGTGTGCAAGCTTGTTGTCCTGTAGTGTATACTCCATTCATTGTCTCTCTGGACACAGAAGTACACTTGGGGATTTTTGGAAGGTTTGACAGATGGAAAGATGGCTACCTTCACCACCTGGCATCTAAGAAGACAAGATAGAGATTCTCTTCCTGAACTTTTATCAATATCTGGTAACAGGGTCCTGTGCTTGCCATCTAACTCCTGGGGACTAGTTTCTATCTACTGATTTCTTCTCTTCTCTTTCTCAGCCTAGGGAAACATCTCATTTTCTCTGTATTTCTTTTCCTGTATGACTGAGAACTAGAAAAAATGGCATCTAGAAAAATAAATATTTTTGAACCTCTCTGGTATGGAGTTAGGAGTGGAATAGCCTGGAATTCAGATGCAGGTTGGAAGCGATCATCATAGTTTGGGGGGTGCATGGGCAATGTGAAATAATGGTAGTGATCTGTTAATAACTAGTGGGTATCTTACAGGAATATGTCACAGTGGCCTTCAGCCACAGAAATCCTAGTAGTTTTTGTAGGGTGGATGTGAGAGCTGCCTTTCCTGACGATGACATTTTGCAGAGCCCACATGAGAAATAATGGCCTGATGAAGAAGTTACATTAACACTTTCTTTTCTTTGCCTATGCCAGCACTGTCACAGAGAGATGGTGACAGACAAGGGGCTTTTAAAAAAATAATCCTAGTAGCATTAACATTGGCACAGGTGAAATATGGAATACATAAACATCAGAAAAGCATTCTCAAGTACCAATTCCTCTATTTACAGGTCAGATGTGAAGAATGTAGACAAGCTTTTGGAAACTCCATTTTCAAACGCATTTTTCAACATATTGTATCTCTGAAAATGTCTGCAGTTCACTAGAACTGAATATCATCACCAAGTTACTTTCCGAGTTTAATTAATATCTGTTAATATTCTCCTAACTTTTTATCACTCAATACTGTCCTCACGGATACTAAGATTCTCGATACAAAGGTCCTTTGATTTTGAATTTTTTGGCATATTTTAGTATATTGAGTGTTCTTGTGAATCAAATAATTTAATGTGGTCTGTAAGCTTAATGTGAATGCAAACTGTGGTGTCCTGGCTTGTTTCTAATCAGCGCTAGAGATGTGCCAAACTGTCAACAGCTCATGAGCAATATGAACACCACAGTTCTTCACACCCCTTTGAGTTCATATCAATCATTTGAAAATAACGTGGGTTTTTTTTTCAGAATGAGCTGTCACTATCAGTTTGAATAGTGGCTGTTCAACTGGAATGTGTCCAATTTTTTCAGAAAGCCATTTGGTACATTATATCATGAAGCAAACAATTTACAAAAGCAGATTCCTTTTATGATACTTGTAGGACAGAAATGTATACTTAAGGATTCAAAGCTTCCTTTGCCAGGTGAGACGCAGCTTTCATTTGTGCAATCTAAAGAAGATTATTCAAAGAAAAAGACTTCTGAGACTTTATCAAGTATAATATGATACACAGAACTTTGCATACATTTTTTCAATATAAAATATTTTGAAAGGACTAACAAGGTAATCATCAAATGATGTAAGAACTCTTTGAAATGGTATTTGTTTATCTTGTGCAATAATAGGTGTATAATTTTAAAAATCAATTTAGCAGATACTTATTCTACTTTCCCTAAAGGAGAAAAAAACCCCACAAAGTCATCACTGGTCATTGAACTTCTAAATTTCTGCACATATTTCATATTTGAGGAAATTAGATATATTTTAATCAATTTAATGCACAATTAGACTTTTTCTGCTCTTTGCTTAGTCACAGGTGCCTTTTTCTGCTTTAATTTCCCTGATGCTAGTATGTGATAATAGTCACTGGCTTCTAGAACAGAATAGCAAGGGTAAAATGATGGTTCCTTGAAACAGACCAATACCTCTCCAAGACACATACCAATGAAAATGTTTCAGTTCATGATTTGCAAAAATTACATCTCCTCCTTTTTTCTGTGTCTTAGAAAACAAACTTGTAGGTTGTGCTGAGAGATTTTCATTGACTTCTATGGCGTTTCTGACCAGACACAAAAAGAAACATATGCATCACACCTCTTCCTTCTTTCTTTGTGGAGAAACAGGGATTTGGAGAGTAGCAGAAAGCTGTTGAGGCTTAATATCCATCCTAATTTCATTTTGTTCAGCTAACTAATCTGGGAGGCTGGGAGAACCTTAGCCAGATGAGAAGAAAACATTTCAAGGACATGAAAAATTTCTCTGTTCATTCCCTGGGTACCTCATGGATACCTCAACTAACTTCTGATTGATTGATTTGTGGGGTTTGTTACCAAATTTATTTGATCAAAATGTGTGGAAAATGAAGCAATAAGTATTATACCTCTACCTATTATTCCTTTAAAAAGAAAATAAGAAAAGAAAAGAAAAGAAAAAGGGAAAGGAAAGATACACATTTGAGTACTAAAACTTCAATTAACTACAGAACCTCATAGGAAGTTGCTGCATTTTCAATACTTTTCAGTAAAATTCAAGCTAGGGTTATATGAACTTGTGAAAATGGGTTATACTTAGGTATCATCTTTCATTAAGCAATCTAGGGCTTGATTATGCAAGACTTTTAAATTCCAATCTGCTATTTACCCAATGAGAACAAGAAACACAGCATGAAGCACAGAATCAGAATTGAGCTTTATTTTTTATTGTGTCTATGCCAATATTTATTTTTCTAGTCATGTTGACCATAATGTCAAGGTTTACTGTGCAGTTATTTCTCTTTGAGTATATAAAAATGAATACATGAGAAATTATCACATTAGAGACTTCTCCTAAGCAAAACTATGAAGAAACCAGATCTATTGAAACACAAATGTTGACATCTATTGTTGAAGTATTTTCACCAAGTTGTAATCCAGTTTTATCTGGTTTCAAAAGTGGGAGCTTTAAAAGAAATGTAGAAAACAATTGTGATAAAGCACAATAATTAATCTGGTTTTCAACATGAGGATCTGTAAGTGCATGCATAACAACAGCACATTTTCTCCTCCCAGATCTGTTCTCTTTGTTTATGAAAATATCTTCATATATTCAAGCCAATTTATTATTGATCTTATAACATTTTGCTATTTTAAAATAAATATTAGTGATTACTGAGTGTGACACCTTAAGGTAACACACCCCCCCCGTTCCAGCTATTAGATATGATTTGTATATCAATCATCCATTATTGATTTACTGTTCCATCTAGATAGTGTAATAGTTGATTTGAGATCTAGCAACCATTATGAAATTTATTACTGTCAAGAGAGTGCAATAAGTAATAGGAAACAGCTTAGTCAAATAAAAGAAATACAGTCTGCACTTCTTCACTAAATGAAAATTCCTGTAACTGCTTTTAAGACAGTATTGAGTCATGAGATGTAGTAAGGTCATACAAAATAGCATCATCTCAAACAGTTGAATGGCTATATGAATAATACAGAACAGTAAAATGTCTGTGCTTGCTGTAATATCTGAATTTAAACATGATGAGAAATTAAAGGAAACTCTGCAAACATGCAACAACAACAAAAAAATACAGCTTTTTAAAATACTCTGAAACAAATAGCATGTTGGCGAAAGTAGCAGAACATTTTAAGGTGAATTCTGAGGCATGTAATCACTCAAACAAGAAAGCATTACTGCTTGCTTTATTGATTGACAGCAGGTGGCAAAACCACTGAAATTTCCTACTGTTATTCTGCATCTTTGTTTCAACCAGTTCTAGAGATTTTGTTGCGCCCTTCAGGTACTGCATCTTCTCAGAAAGGACACAAACAGGAAAGTCCTAGGGCCACATCAGTTTTTCAGGGGATTGCTTCCAGCATTTGGAAAAAGGGGAATTACCCTGACCCAGGTCCTGTCCTGTTTTTTTCTTGTGAGAAAACACTTCCGTGTTGCAGCCATACAAGGTTGTGTGGGGACAGTCTTGTGACAATCTTGCCTGGTTTCTTCATTTTTGCCTTTTGTATTTTTGATGGTTATACTAAATAACACTTTATTTTGAGACATTAAATATCATGGTGATTAATTGCTACAAATACTAATATTAGCCTGGCTACAGGCACTGTGTGTGCAGAATTCGTTCTGCAATAATGGAAACATGTTCCAGAATTGCACTCCAGTGGAGAAAGGAAGACTTTCACGGTGCCTCTGTGAGTCAGAACAGATCCGGGGAGTAAAAGCTGACTGACCAGATGCCATCAGGGTATTTTGTTATTATCTTGGGAAAGCTTATCATTATGCAAGGGATTTGTAAGGCTGCTAATTAGAGGTATTTTAACAGAACTGAGATTCTTTAGCATCACTCCATTTTGTCCAGGTTTACAAAGATACTAAGATACTTTTGGAAGAAACCAGACTCAAAAAAAAAAAAAAAAAAAAGAGGCACTCTCTTTAGATTCTTCCTGTAGCAAAGTAATCCTTTGTCTGCTATTTTAATTGAACTCTGATTCACTGAGCATAACTGCATTTATATAAAGGCCCTAATCAGTGTTCAACCAGAAAAGTTCATTGTGGGTTTTGGAGGACCCCTTTAGGCCAGAGGATCTCTTCATACTGTGGCAAACGATTGTTTGTTTGTATAGCATCTTCACAGCATTGTGACTGAATCTGAAAGCAGTGGAGTTCTAATCTTATAATAAAGAAATAAAATAAAGCTAGTAGGAAAACCATGTCTTAGTTAAAAGTGATGTTGATTTAAGATACATTTTATAGCTGCATAGCAAGGGGATAACAGGTGAAAAATCCTGGCAGACTGGTACTATTTGGTCACATCCTATTAGGCTACATTATTCAGCTTTTTTTATGTGAAAGTCATCATTACTTCATAAACATATCTATGAAATGTAAGAAACAATTGTCAAATATACAAATTAACCTTTTCTTAGTGATGATCAAAACTACGCACACCCTTTTTTTTGTAAGACTGCCTCAGGGGGTGCTGAAGTTTACAGACCCAGCTTGCAATGATTACATTCCAGAAAGCTTTTTGGGTATTTCGGTGCTGACGCAGGTTTAGTTGAATACAGTAATTTACTATAATCAGAGCTAGTAGTGTAATAAGACTTTTAAAATATTATATCCACAAAACAGTCCCCTCTTATTCTTTCCCATACTATTAAAGACAATGTCTGTTTATGTTATGTCTTTTTTTTAATTCTTGTAGCACTGGCTTTCAACATCCTCTGCTGTCTAGACTGCTGTTGTGGTATTTTTTTAAAGATTGCTCATTTTCATAATTCATTGACAGTTATCTTCCTACATATATGCCTGAATCAGTATTTCACATAATTTTAAAAGACACAGTTTGGCCTATTCTTGTCAGTCATCCGTTTTCACCGACTGTCCTCATCAACATTTTTGAGCTGCGATTCTTGCTGTGACTGTGCCATGTCGAATCTTTCCAAAATGTTACACGGATGTGTCCAATTGTTCTCTTTGTGGCTGTTCTGCTGATGCCTAGCCATCCTGTTCTCTAAACTTTAACATGTTACTTTTCAGATGCACTTGCCAATTTGATCTGGCCTGGCCGTTGTTTTCCATTTGCTTTGATATTTTCTATTTGTGCACCTGTTGACTGTCCATCTGTAGATGCAGTGCCGAGAGCCCAGATTTGAGTGTCAGATGACGAGACACAATTCCAACTACATGGCCCTGTAATTTAATAGATACCAGAGATGAAAGCTCCCTATCAGGGATTTCTCATATTAATCAAAGAATGCTCATGAGCAGCTGTCTTTGCTGGAGAAAGATAAACTGCACAGTATCAACTGATTTAAAATCTTTGCTGCTTTTGCTTACAGTGATGCTAAAAAATGTGCTGCATTTTATTAAGTGGAATTTATTAAAGCATTATATATATATAAAAAAAGATAAATCTTTCTGTTGCAAGACAGCTGATGAACACCCTGGAGGTATTTAGCAACTTCCTGAATGGTGATATACACAGGATGCTTCGAGAACTTGACGTGAGTTGGAGGGTTACTTTTTGGCAAAAGTAGCTCAACTATTAAAAATAGTTTTATGCTCAGAAACGGCAATTTCCACAAATGCAATAAATATTCATAACTCCACATTAAAACGAAAAATAAATACACTATGTCAGTTTCTTGCCCCTGTTCACTCTTATCTCTTGTTTCTTGTGCAGTTTATATTCCATAATAAATTCCTGATATGCTGCAGGGGTACCAACACTGTCTTTAATGTAACATTTCTCTTTGAAGGACTGAAACCAAGTGGTCTCTCCGGGGCATCATAAATCTTGGTTTTCACCTGGAATACAGAAACCATAAAAAGCATAAAACAATATTTAAGCTTCAGAGTAGATCAATTTTCAAAATAAAGTGGGATTGTTATGACAGTAAAGAAATGAGCAGATGAGGGTAAGGATTCTCCAGTTTACAAAACCCTAGCCAGAAGGAGAATATAGAAAATAGGTGAAGTCCAGGGATACTACGTGACAGAGCAGTGACCAGAAAGCTGAAATGACCTACAAGGATTCATTCGTCTAAAGTGCATGTCCATACAAGTAAAAAGTTAAAATACTGTACTTAAAAGTCTAATGAGGAGTATAAACAACATTTATTATGTGTCATACTGGAGTGCAATATGATTTTTGCAGATCAGAGGTCAGTTTGTTAAAAAAATATTTATATATATCAGACAGTTTTATGGAATTAGGTCATTTTAGATTGTGTTCACTAATTGCAGACACTGTTGTGGTAAATTTAAGCCATTAAAGCACAGCAGGAAACTTCTGAGATGCAGCATTTTCTGTAGGGCCTTTGAACAACTTCACTGCTTTAGAAGCTCTTGGAAAGTCAAGAAAATAAGGGAAAACAAATCTTCAGATTGCTCAGGTCCCCAAAGTTCTGTCATGTTCTTTTTTAGAGGCCCTCTAGGGTTTCTAGCAGACAACAAAAGTGGGCAGGCTCAAAATCATCAAAGGGGAGGCTAGAAAAAAACCTCTTTTTTTATAAGATAAGAAATATGCTTATGTTTGTTTAAAGTTTAAGTATACAACCTAGCACTGGGAATATTTCTAATAACGATGTGTGAAAAAGTATGTGTGCATGATGGGGAAGGAGCAGGCTTTTGTGAAAGACAATGACAAAACCACCATGTTTGGCCTTATTGTGTACTGCGGGAGATCTCTTTCCTAACTTGTTTAACACTGTAAAATGAACAAAATCATGAAGACCTAAGGTGTTTTTATTTACGTCAACCTTTGCTGGGTTTAAAGATTCATTGATAAAGTAGTATGCACAAGTCCAGTTTTCAAGCCTGCCCCAAGATAATTGGAAGCCCTTGGCCAGCAATATTTCAATCACTTCCTTTCTACCACACTGAATTATTTATTTGCATTGAAAAAAGCATTGAGAGTTTTAAAAGGTTCCAATAAATTGTCTTCAGGCCACATGAGAAGGTGCTATTGATTCTAAATTCTAAGTACTGTGAAGGGGAAAAGCTCAAAGATTTTCCTTTACAATGAACATTACAGTGGTAATATTCAGTTTGTTTAAGAAGGAAAAATCACCACTGAAGTAATATATTGAGATTTCTATTTATTTATTTATTTATTTTCAATGAACAAAAGCAATAAGCAACTCCAATAGCATCATGCGTGAAACAATAAAAGTCAGAAATGCCTGGGCTGGGCTGGATATTGGTTATCATTTTAGATGCATCAACATTTTTGAGTCTACAGTTTTAAAATCAAACTTATTTATTAGTGTGTATTAAGGATCTGAACTATCGGTTAAAAAAACCTAAAACCAACAAAACAGCTAACAAACTGAATAAAGTAAAGAATGCAAAGGAAACAGTAACAGATTTTGAGAAGCTATTTCTTACTCAAATGATCCAATTTGGTTTGGAATGTTACCCATATGATCTGCAGGGTGTCTGCAAGAAACAGAGCAACAGCTGAATAGAAAATGGCATCTGTGGCTCAGGGAAAGACTTGGCAAGAAAAACAAACAAACAAACAAAAAAGGTTAAAAAATGCTAAATGGCCATAAAATCAAAGTCTTCCATGAAGCACGGGGTAGTTTAATTTCCCAAATTTATTTTCTGCTTTTAAGTAAAAACTGCTAGATAGAAAAAGATTCAAATTGCTATTTTCACAGAAAAAAAAAACAACAAAACAAACACTTTATAAATTTTATTTTATGCCTGTGCAGAGTAAGTGCATCAGTAAGGAATACAGTTCAGTGGCTAGAAAACGCTGTGGACAAATCTAAATATTTAGATTGCAGTGACTGTGACACCAGGTCACTGTGAACATGTTAGAGTGGGGAGGGAGGAAAGCAAACTAAAATCAGATAAATGGAAGTGTAGATAAAGAAGGAATGCAGGAATCATTATGCCTGCTCCAATTCCTAAAATCAGCATAATGTAGGTAATTCTAACCTGACCCAAGATCCTCTGATAAGAACACAGTACTTTTCAAATATCTTGGAAAATATACAATAAAATAGAAACAAACCAAAACCCAAAGAATATCTTGTAAACATCCCAGCACTAGCAAAAATTTAAAGGTGGTGGCTGGGAAATGACATTCTGTTATTTCTTTCGAGTTCAGCAGTTTTAACCATGGAGGGCAGGGAGCTCTCGTTACCTGTTGCAGCAGCAGTGTACTGAACAGAAGGTGAGGAGACCACACATTTGTTAGAGAGGCCAGGCAGAAATAAATTGCAACTGTTGTAGTATGATATAATGAAAGTATACACAAAATCTTACATATGTTGTATATCTCACCTCTAATTCAGCCATGTACTTATGACGAGGGAGGGAAAGAGTGCTCATTCAATGCACATACCAGAGACATCTATATGGCCATCTCTGGAGGGACTGATTCCACTAAAGTGACTAGAGCAATTGTATAGACTAAGTAGTGGTTTTTACTGGGATTCATTCTGTACTCAGTTTTTGTACTAAGAAAGACCTGAATTCTTAAAATATTATCTAGTTAACTGCAGTATTATATAAACAATATAAACATCAATATATACAGTACTCACAAAGCAACACAGAGACTCGACAGTGTCTATCGAGGGCATAAACAAATAGTTTTTTATTCTTGTCTTTCCTCTGATGACTTGCAAATAACAGGACAATGTATATGATCCAGCAGCCAGTGCATACCTGCATTGTGAATGATCCTGAAAACTGGGACAGAACCCCTAAAAAGAGGCTAATTGTGTTATAAATCCAATGGTTCTACAAAACAAATGGACAAACAGACGAAGCCACTGTGTTGATAATTTGACATAATACTGACCCATGTTGGCAAATGCAAAGATAAATTGGTTAAAGAAATGTTGTTTGTAGAAATATGAAATATGTCACACATGATGTTTATCAGAAGTTTCTTATAAACCTGGAAACTTAATTGCTTAATGAGACACACAATATCATGACTATACTATGTTAGAAAATAGGAAAATAATGAATTTGAATGCTTAGATGACAGCTTTTAACAAAGAATTACATTACTCTTCAACTAAGACCCGTAACACAACCAAAATTTGTAACTCAGAAAATACAGAGAATACTGACAGAAAGTAGAATTTCAGAAGTTCAGTGAATGCTCAGCATCCGAAATCCTGTTTGGTCACTGCTCAACACAGCATAGCGAGGTCCCAGTTCCCTGTTTGCTGGTAGTATGACAGTCAAGGATGTTCAGAAGGCTAGGAAAGCATAGCTTTCACAAACAGTAATGCTTTAACTTTATGTGATGAATGACTGTGGCAAAAGGTTAGTGAAAGTATAAAAAATGAAAAAAAAAAATCAAATTAATTTCAATTCATGAACTTTGTAAGAAAAAATAAAGTCTGTAGCTCCATTATCGTCTTGGCCACGAGACTGTATATTCACATTAATGGAAAAATGGAAACAAAAGCAAACGGCTGTCTGCCACATAAGTGGTGCAAATCTGTATTGCTTTTACAAAAAGAAACTAAAAGAAAGTTTCACAGAAATAGAATACATAAGACATGTATATACTTTTTTCTTTCTTACAGCCTTCAATTTCCAAACAACAAGAAAACGTTAATGGCAAACATACCAGGAAATCCCATCACTTGTGGGTTTGAGGATATTTATTTTTTTTATGTTTGTGTGTATATTTTTTACCATATTACAGCTATCTTTTTATATTACTTCCCATCTTCTCATGAAAGAGAAAAGACTGCAGCATATTTCTTTGGCATCTTCACTCCAACTATAGTTAAAGTATTTTTATTCTTAAAAAAATAATACAGGCATTCTGTCACTGTCATAAGTAAACCTTGCGTAGTAAAGAAGTTTTATTATCTTTAATTTTAAAATACAGAAGCAAATAAGCAAACCAGACAAGGTAAGTAATTTCCTTGATGTATAAGACAGAAGGTTTATGGATTCATTCAGTTTGATTCTGAATCTTCCAAAATGCACGTCAAATTATAATGTTGTTCAACAATAATAAAAGACAACAGCAAATGGTGTTTGTAAATGACCAAAGGGAAAAAAAAAATCTGCATCATGAACATTTGAATAAATTGATACATCAGGGAGTTCACAAATAAATTATATGCATAAATATATTCATATGTAAAAAATTTGCAACCATACTCAGAGGCCAATTTCAAAGGATATATTGTTTTTAATGAATTACTCAAGATATTCTTATTGTAAGCTCTTTCAATGCAGTTTTATGTTATGAACAGTTTACTGCTTTGCAACAAATTCTATTTATTTTTTTATTTTTAACTGCTTGTAAAAGTCAAATTAATCAGTTCCACTTTGCAAAGCAGGAAGAAAGACAAAACAATATAAAGTTTGTATTTGTCACAAGTTCTTTAATAAAAAAACATTTTTTGAACCCGTCCCTAACAAAGTATAACCCTTAGGGACAAGCATTTACTCATAGAAGTGTTTTTATCAAAACCAATTTTTAATATTTGAGGTATTTTTGTGAGATTAAATAACTGGGATGATTAGAAGATTCTTTATGTGATTTCTTGTTCATGAAAGAGGCCCAGCTTGCTGAGTTCTCTAATGAAAGTTTTATATTTTGAATGATGTTTGGGTGTTTTGGGTTTTTTTACTTTCATTTGAAAACTGATAATTCTAATTTTATTACTATCTACATAAATACAGTTTATGGAATACCCCCAGTTTTAACACAGATAATTTAGAGAATTTAATTTTTTAAAGTGAGAAATTGTACCTAATGCATTTTTAACTGGACATTGTACTAATTTTTATTACTATGTTCCTTAGCTTCTTAGTAAGTCAGTATAATTTTACTCAGTCCATTTGAAGAGTAGATCCAAAGCTCGTTTATTGTACGTGAAACTTTTCCATTGCCTACTGTTCTTCATATGAAATTCTGCAGTCACAGTAAAATCACTATGTAGTCATAACCTTTTAAGCAACTTACTGCAATGTTTTTCTCAATATAGATACGGTAAGCATCCACCAGGGGTGGGTGTTCTCTTTTTATTTAGCAATAAAGGTGAAACTTGGTTTAAAATTAGAAAAAAAAACCCCAAGCCAAAATACTCCTCAGAGACCCAACCCATGATACCTTGTGCAGGGTGGCAGCTAACTCCATCGAGACCCAAAAATAAAGCAATATATATGCTACCTCTGGTCAGAAAACTATTTAGAGACTCTGTTTTGCGCTTGTGCTCTAGTTAATTTCTTAATTAGAAAGACAGGTGTTTTATGGACTGGAGAAGGTGCTAAGGAAAAGCCAACAATTATCCTGTTATTACACACATGACTTTTAACATGTATCTTGATAGGAGTCAGGCTACAGGAAAAACAACGTGTATTAAAATAGGCTAAGCTGTAAATGTGCAAAATATGAAAAGATGCTTCTCTTCTAAAAGGAAGCCTTTCAAATGTTAAAAACAATAAGTGAATACTAGAGAAAGCATATAGGGAGTAAGAAAACAAAACTGCATGATAAGAAAAAACTAAATATAAAAAAAAATGATGGCCTTCACAATTAAACCAGTGTATTTTCAGTACTGGAAACCATGGATCAGGTGACTAAAACCCTAAAACTGAAAACAAATACCTAGAATTGAGGTAGACATAACCATAACAGCAACAAAAATTTGGTAAGATTGTTACAAAGAAATCTTTAATAGGACTATGTCACCCTTAACCGTCAGAGTGACTAATGAAGATGAGTGTAGGCTTTTAAAAAACAAGAAGAAAAAAGAAGAAAGGAAAGGCAGAGCCAAAGGCAAGTGCCTAGAAAACGTTATGCCAGTAAGTGACATCCCTGAAAAGTTGTAAACAAAGACAATCTGACACGAGTAACAGACCAAGCAAGCTCTAAATCATTTAAGTTGAAACAGATCTTGCAACTTGCACATTAAGCACCAATATCCCAGTGGAAGGAAAAAAAAAAAAAAAAAAAGTAGAGAAAGCAGAAGAGTTCACCTACCTGTTCTGCAGCATGCTAGCCAATGGAGATTTTAGGAATGGAAAAAAAAATAAATTACATGCCCTAAATATTATCTCAGTGCCAATGTATGAGATGTGCAATGTTTGCAAGTTTTCTGTTTCAGGACAAAAGGAGACAACTGTAGGTAGAAGCATCAATAAAGTTTTTTGAGCATCATATAGAAAATACCAGTCACTAATGAAGAGTTTTAAAAAATTACCACCATGTCTACAACAGAAACAAAACATTTGGGATGGGCACTACAGAACTAGGATACCCACTCTCAATTAAGCTGTCAATGGAAACCAACTAGTATACAGAAAAAGCCATTTAAGAGAACTAGAAAAAGAGTATTAGTGGGCAGGGGCAGCAATCAATATCAACAACACAGAACAGCTGAAAGCACAGGAAAATGACATAATGGAGCAGAAAGATATAGTTTCTGCCCTAGGCACCTGTACTAGCTTGGGAAGGATGAAATGTGGTAAACTATAAAGACACACTAAAGTGAATGAAGCAGGTCTTTAATCCTGATAGGATTCTTTTGCACTACTGTAAAAGGATGCAGTCCAACCCAAAAGGACCAGAAAAGGCATCTGTGCTGGAACAGTGTCTCTGCTGAAATCTTCAACGGGCTGTACGCTACCCGTGCCTTACGGTTCCCTAGTAAAGAGGGCATACTGTGTCAGAAGCACCGCATTCCCCGTGGACTCCCAACAACCAATGATTACAGATTTCTAAAACTAGAGCAGCTTCAGAGGTTCCCCTGCTTTGTGCAGGAGTGACAGACTCCTTGGTAGCTTGGGGGACCTAGAGAGTTCTGTTATTTTTGCTGATCTTCGCCTCTTTCAATCTTCTAGTCCTTTGCTGAATGTAATTCAGACTCAAAGATTATGACCTGTCATTTTTTGGTGATCATGAGATTTCCAATGACATTGCAGAGCAGGTTGTAGTCAATGAATAAAATGGAGGGAAAAAAATAGATAGTTTATGACATATTTCCAAAGGCCATATATATTCATGAATATTTGAGATATATACATTCAGTGAGCAAGACGTCAAAGAACGCATTTTAAAATGTGTTCCTTGAAAAATAATCAAGTGATTGATATACAACTCAGCATTGCGATAATCTTTGAAAACTTAATCTGGAAAACTAAATAAGTCACTTATTGCTCCCTTTCACTAGATATTCCTAGTAATCTCTGTTTCATGAAGTGTATGTCTTCTGTCCCAGAGTCTTTTGTACTCATGGGTGAGGCAGCTCATCAAGTAGCTGAGAAACAGTGAAGTACTCAATGTATTTCTATTCGATGGAGTTGATTCCAGAGTCAGGTTTTTGTTAACTCACAGAAATCTTACATGCTAAAGAAGTTGCAGTAGCTGTTATTCTAATTCTTCTGAAGCAGAGAAGAAAAATGGAACTGAATTCAGCTGGGATCAAGTTAGATACTGTCAGATCTGCTGTGCAGTGAGCTAAATTTGTGTTAAATTCAAGGAGTCAGTTAATAGTGGAATAACTGTAATAAGAGAAGCTGAGTTAAATAATATTCTTTAAGAACTAGCATTTAGGAATTGAAAAAAAAATGAGAAAGAACATTTGCCCTTAAACCTATTGACACATAAAATTATGAAAATTACTTCATTTCTATCCAACACAGATTTGTTTTGATGCATTCATCATTCAAAAATACCAGAAGTTATAAGGTGAGAAAAATAGTGTGACACTGACAGAAAAATTGAGTGAGAACCTTAGTTTGACTTATAACAGAAGATTTGCAAGGAAACTACAATGTTTCCATTTTATAATAGTATATTACTTACACAATTTCTTTTCTAAGCTTTAGGTATACTTCCAGAAAAACAGATAAGAAACAAAACATATTTGTTTTTTTAATAAAGATAATTACTCAATGAATTCAAGTCTGGAAATATTCACAAATAAAACAAGAATGTAACGCTCCCAGAATTTGTTCATAAATATTTAACTGCTTATGGGAGACTTCTTTTAATTATATTGGGCTGCGATAGTTTGAACTACAGCTAAGATAAGGCGGCAGCATGTTTTGACTTCTTCCTTGTTTGCATTACTTCAGCATATGCCGTTCCTGCAATGTGATCCTAAGCCAGTTGCAGTAACTTAGTGAAAGATAAAGATTTATCCCCCAGTGACCTGTACATGCTTACAACACTTTTATATGTTTAGCAGATAAATAGTTAAATGGCCAGATATGAAGCACCTGACCAGCAGAACTTGCTGCAGTGCAATAGCTTTTCTATTGGAATGTGAATTTTGATTTGCCTAGGTCTTTTTCCCTGGATAAGGAGCAGCTGCACAATCTGAAATTTGCCCCTGGTCCCTACAGAAAAGAAAATAACAACTGAACATATGTCCCAAAGCTGGGAGGGGTGTGTGTGTGTGTGTAAAGTGAAATAGCACAGTAGGACTTGATTTTAGGCCATGCAGACACTTAAGCTATGGAGTGTACATTAGACCTTTAAGACAGACAAAAGGAGTCGTAATGGCCAAACTGTGACATACAGTTATAGAAGCAGAATAAATTTAGAAAGGAGAGGAAGATAGAACACCAGAGTAGTATATAGAAATGGGAGGGAAAGAGATGTAAAAAAGGTGGTAAAGAGGATTTGAGATTCACATTAATAAGCATGAATAGGTGAAAATAGTTTTGGATCTGGAAAGGGAGGTTATACTAACAGTGTAGCTGCAGATGGCCTTACATATGACAGTTCCTTTACAAGATCCACTTCCACTGAATTGCCTTGACAGCCATCTATCACTGCATCAGAATTAGGTGACAGCATGGAACAAGGAACTGAATAAATTTTCAGAACATATCTTATTCTTTGAAAAAGCCACAGGGTTAATGCTGCTCTCTATAAATTGCCCATTCATAACTGCCGGTAACTTACATGCCCCTTAAACCTGTAACAGTTCTGGACCTCTCTAGTGGATGCTGTGTGTGTACTTCGATGATTTCTGCACAGCTTGGTGCAATATTTCTGTGGAAAGCAGTGAAAGTTGTTCAGACATCCTAGGTGACAACCAGACTCAAGTGAGCCAGCTAACATGTAGCCCTTCGTGTCTTCTCACAGCCAGTGGCTAACACAGATTTGTTAATGGAAAACTTGCTGCATTTCTCTGGTTACCTGAAGTGTCCAACATCCACGTAGGTCTCACGTAACTAAAAATACCCATTTCTGCCATGAAATAAGTAGGCCAGCTGCTGGCCACCCTACATGGAATGACAATGTAATTCCACCACTGGATGGTGATACAAATCCATTGTGGCAGTGTGCCTGATCTTAGAAAGGATTGTGCCTGCAGTTCCACTTCATTCACAGCCTGCTGTTGATTGACTGCCATGAGGCTGAGTACAGCAAAATATGTAAGGCAGCCTGATAGTTCTGCTGTGAGCATCAAGACCCTGCTTCAGCGGTGACAAGTTTTCCCATTCCTCTGTTGAAAGCTCCTCAGGGTCCCTCTTGCTGTACCACAACCACATACATGAGCTTGACATCCATTGTGGGACAAAGTGGGTGATGGACGGCAGCTCTTCTCAAAGACCGGTAAAGAAACAGGCATGTTAATGTCCCATGTACACGAGGAGGTGTTTTCCTTGAGGGTGCTAAATGGGTGTTTTTGACGGGGGTCAGGGCCAAAACATGTACTGTTCAGCAGGCACTATGAGTAGCTTTGGGATACTTTGCAGATAAAGCAATACAAATACAACGGAGCACTTCAGCCTGAGTGGCTTCCACTGAAGCATCCCTTGACCGTTCAGGAGCTAGATGTCTCATTTCTTTTTTCCATGCTTCTTCAGTGTCCTGTTAATTAGTTCTTCAGTAGTTACTTCTATTTTTCCTCGTATTTCTCTACCTTTAGTCCTTTCTTACATCCTTCAAACTTTTCCAATCCTAAGATCTGGTTCCTCCTTCCCATATTCCTTTAGATGAGACATTCAGCTTCCTGATGGATCCTCTCATCTTTGTTGTTCAGATAGACCCATTTCACACAGGTGCACTGTACTTTATCCCCTTCCTCTATAACAGTACTTAAGGAAGCATCACCATTCTTCCTGAAAAGCAAAGAAACTCACAAGTGTCCTTCCCAACACTACATTTATTTTCACTCTAGCAGTTAGCAGAGGAGATAGCGACTGACTTGCTCAGAGAAGTTTATGTGCAGTTTTGATTTGAAATGGTTACAAGAACACTTCATGAGATCAAAGAAGTTAACCTGAAATTAGTAAGAACTCACTAAATATGCAGGTATCAGAAAGATTAAATAAACCTGGTTTCTAAAATCAAGATTTATAAAAGTAGGTATTTCTATGTCTGTGAGTTTCTAAACCAGATACTGCATTTCCACTGCTTAGCCCCTTGCATACTCATTCACACCTGTAAACAGAATAGCCAAAATAATATTAAACAATATTATTTCACATCCATTTTGCAACCATGCAAATGGTTACACGATGCCATTAAAGTGTTTGCATATGGACATTTGCGCATTGCGCAAAGATGTGTTTGCTTACTGACTGATAAAAAACTGTTAAAGGCAAAACATTAGCATAAAGAAAGTGCATTCATACCATATTCAGGAGAGACAACAGAATGCAGCATTTCCGCAATGTCTAAACAAAGTATGTTGTAAGGGTACTGATGTAACCTATGCTATTAGCAGAATGGTAAGGCATGTCAAACTCGTCCTGAGATTGTTAGCTGAGTTAATAGGAACCTGGAAAACTCAACAATTAAGGTGAAACAAGCACTTTATTGATCATAGGCCACTCTCTTCTATTAAACAATAAAACTGAATTTCATAAGATTAATAAGTGAGAGTGCTGAAGACAAACCATCCTGTTAGAGATTTTGACTTTAGTATTACATCTGCTCAAAGGTCACATTGCTCTCAACCTGCACACAGTCTGCGTGCAGTGCTGTGCACTATGGAAATCTATTTCAAAATCTCTGTGACGATCAATATAAAAATACCTTGCTCAATATTTCAAATCCAGTAATTAAAACATTTTTATACCCTTCTTTAAGCAGGGATATTACCTTCCTCTTAGGAAGGCACTTGGGTTCCTTAACAGTCTTTATCCAGTATATCTATCACTAAGAATTATCCTCATGATGATGTTCTTAACTACATATATTCATTATTTAATAAAGTAGCTATTTTTATGATGGAAATGATCTGGACATGACAAATAAATTATTCTGAATCATAAGTATATTGTCATTGACACCAGGTGTGACTTAAAATTTTTAAATTAGTCTGCTAGCACTTTTGACAGATCATGCATATGTTTTGTAAACTCTTTGCTTACTTTGCTATTTTTAGCAATTCATTAGTTTCTGTTAGTAGAATGCATCGTAGAATTGAAGAAGCATTTAATAGCAGCTGTAATATTTAGCTGATTCCTTAATTATATTCCATTATTTTGAAAGAAAAAGCTTTAATTTTATAATTCAAGAATAATGATCTTTGATGCGAAGATAGGTAATGTTGAAGAGGTGACAGCAGAAAAAATGATAAGTTTAATTAAAATTTTTCCCTAAATAATTTAGCACATAGAGGTTATCCTTTACACTACATTTTATGTATTTGTTTACTTTTACAACTGAAAAGAAATCACCTTAATATTTACTTAGAGTAGTAAGATTAAGAGTAAAACCAGTAAAAGACAAAGGACACTTGGCCTTATTGACCTACCCCTACCACAGTGGAACATAATCAAAGATGAGATTTACAGTAGAGCCGCTGGATCAGCTGTACTAGACTTTCTGTTCTTGCTGGTCTACTGCTATGTCAATATTGTCTTTGTGCACTGCGTCTGACGGAAAACTGGGGCAGGCTGTCTCATTCCCTAACACTCTCTAGCATAAACTGGCTGCCTGAAAACTTTATAAAACGTAGACTGGAGACTGTTCTGTGTCCCAGGTGACTTGCCCTGGACCCTGAGGCATAATTACTAGTCTACAAGTGGCTCAGAACTAAATGCCAGCAATAACAGTAAGGCAGGACAGAGGTGGTCCAGAGAAATGCTTTTAGGGTGAAATCTTAGGTATGTATTGAGAAGTGTGGGGCGTGCTATGAAGGGTTATGATGTTGCTGGAGAAGTGCAAGATTTTCTGGGATTTTGGAGGACTATCCCTCTTGGAAATACCAAAAAATCATGGTAGCAGTTAGTAGGCAGCTCTCCTGTCCACTGCGCCAGTTTCCTCTTGGAGGGAAGAAGTCCCAGTGGAGATGGTGAGTGAACTAACATTCATGTGCTGTGGATAAGGAAACTTCAGCCTTGACCAAACCCAGGGATAAGTCCTATTGACGATATTGACAGCTCCGCAGATGGAACTGTGAGTTTCTGAAAGAGGCCAAAAAAGAGGAGTGGAATAAGAAAGCAGTGGAAAAATACTCAGAAAGCCTACCACATCACTGAGGAAAAGGGAAGGAAACTTTCCAATTGATTAACTGTTTTTCCTTTTGCCTAGTTCATTGCCTGTCTTCTGTCTGTATTATTAAGAAACATGTGTCCACGACTATTGAAAAATGGCCAGCTATATGACATAGAGATTCCTATGTAACGCATTTATCATTCTGGTACTGTGACAGCTGTAGGAGTGTCTGTTCATTAGTATTTAAATCAGTTCATAAATATTTCACTCTAAAATCAGGTTTAAATAAGCCTTACATCTGGTCACTGTAATGCTGTGGTTTAACGTCTGTTGTAAGCCTTAATTCTAGCCTGATATAATGCTATTGTATAGTCATACAATTTCATAAGGGCACTTATACAATAAAACAGGGATTTAATGGAGCACTTTATCTTTTTGCAATTTTTAGTTTCAGCTGACCATAGCAAGTGAAGCTAAAGGTTGTATAATATTGCACATCTCCCTCTGGCAGAATGATTCCTTTGCATAGAAAAGTCCTCCATTTTAAGAAGAGGATGTGATTTCTTGAAAAGGCTTAGCTAAAATTTTCCCTAAGAAATGGGAACGTATACAATGCACTCCTCTCATTTACTTCCAGTTTCCCTTTTCCATTTAATTTTTAATGAGTTAAGTCATGACTGTGGAGGTGTTGCAATGATGTGAGAGCAATGCTGTTTTCAACGCACAGTGAATCTTAAGGAGAAGATACAAGTAAAAAAAAAATATATATTTTAAGTCAGTACAGATATTCAGAAATTTCTCTTATATTTCCACATTATTCTCTGTTAACCACCACTAGAACCTATTCCACTCAAATACCCCAATCTCCATAATTTTCTCGTTGTGTTTGAGCTTTGGGAAAAAAATGAATGGGAGGACTCTGAATTTGTCAAATGAGGATTAGGAAAAGAGAATAGCAGAAATGGCACCATTTTTCATTAGTGCTCATATATATGCAACTACTTCCTACAAAAGAGCATAGTAGGAAAAAATCAGTAGTATAGAAAGGTCAGTAGCCATCTCATCTTGACAGAGGACAAACATGTCTGCAGAATGCCGTCAGGTTTTTGTCTTTCAGCCCTGTACATTATCACATATTATAGTATCCCAAATTCAGTGACTGTCTCTAGGCAACTCAGACCTGTTTGTGTAATGTGGGGTGCAAAACATTGCATTAATGTAAATTTAGTGTAATAATACCAACACTATGTAATAGCTGTGTACTCCTCCTCCTCCTCCTCCTCCTCCTAATCTATTTAGCAACGTTCATGTAAAAATCTTAAGTCATTTAAAAGCATCAATTCAAAAAAATCCATGACACTTTTGTGAACAGACAAGAACAAAACACAGGGGCAACCTGCTCACCAGTGTATGCAAGTTTATTTGCTCTGACATCATCTATCCAAAAATTAAATGTCAAATAGAAGCTCAGAGTCTAGGACCCTTCTATAATCAAGACAGGGAAAAAAATACTTTCAGAGATACATTATACCACCTTTCTATGTTAGGCACTTATTCTATGGTGGATCTCCCTTCACCACCTATAGCTGGAGCTAGATATGTATCCCTAAGGTAGACAAAGTTAAGTGATATGAATCTCATCTTCAGTAGCTGTATGGCAAACTTATAAGATATTTATTTCCAATCTTTTTTTTTTTTTTTTTTTTTTTTTTCTCCAGCTACTAAGAAAATAGCTAAACATCTTGGTCGCCTAGGTTTTTCACTTTCATCCTTTACTGTACTATTACCCTAATTGTAGAAGTGTAATGCTAGAAGTCAGCACCAGATAGTTAGAAGTAACTTCTGAAATGGTTGGGACAGATTTTCAATTACTTGGATTCATCCTCTGAGAAAATATTTTGAAATGATTCAATGCTATTATAGGCTAGATTTTTATGGTCTGATTTCTCAAAATTGCTAGACATCCAGTTTGCTGAAGACCACTTATTCTGATGCTAAAAAGGAGACACAAATTCCAGGAAAATTCTGGCTGAGAATATTAATGCTGAGTTCTTTTTAAAATACTAGTGATTAAGAATAATAAAAGGGATAATGTAGCTGAAAATATGCAGAGCTATGAACAACCAGTGTTTCCTATTTGTAAAACCACCCTTGTTGAAATATGAAGCCTCTTGTGATTTTTTTCCTTTCAGATAAACTCAACATGCCAAAGTTATCAATGTCCTTTCCAGTATAATTCTCTTTTGCTTGGATACTAACATAGTTTTGGTGCATTAACTTTCCAGCTGAATGGCAGGAATTTGGTAGTTTAATTGCCACTTGCTCCATGGTTTAGTAGATAAACTCAGCAGCTGTTGCTTTGTGTTGGATGTGGTTTGAAGAATCTGTTGATACTTCAGCCCTTATTTGAAAGCCAAAACATTTTGACCCAGCTGCAGTATGAAAATGAGCTGGCAAAACTACTCTTCAAGCAAATATATCCAATTCATTCAAACTCTGCTTACAATATGTTTGAGACTAGATGCTGAAACAGCAGAAACACGTGATGGATAACAGGCCAAGATCAAATACACTCTGAACAGTAGTGGTTGTCTTAATATTGCTCAAGCTACACTTTCTACAAAGACATTGGCTATTATGATCTCTCTACTTCACCTGTTCCCTTGGGAGTAAATGCTGATATTAAACCCATCTTGCCAGATATCAGGTAGATACTTTTCATTTAAAGGAATTTTTTAAAAGTGAAAACAAAAGCACTTTTGTAACACTATAGCTCCAGAAACCATGAAAGAAAGCATGCCATTTGTCTGTTTAGAGAAATAGATCCCTCCTTCACTTAGATGCAGACATAGAATAATTTAAGTATGACCTAGTACACAGAGGGTTTTTTACATTACACAAGTATTCTTCTGCACTGAAAACATTCCTTACCTCCTCGGAAAGTTACAGATATAGACAACGTTCGTGAGCTGGTAGTATTTCTAAATGCATTGTATGGCAATCCCTTGGCTGTCAGAATACATTTCAGTTCTATAATCAGTATTGAACATCTGTGGGTCCTAAAATATGTTGCAAAACTGGGACCATTTTTTGCATAAGATGCAGAATCTTACAAGGGATATATAGATTTTAAAAGTTAATTTAGTGCATTACTTGCACCACTGAGGTCAATGAGTGTTTCATTACTGACTCAGTAAGGATCTACCATCTGCTTGCTGAGCTGTTCCAGTGAAACATAATTAGAGGAATCTCACCACTACTTGGGACTCATGACAGATTACCTTGTGCCCTGAAATACAGCCTTTACAGGATAAAAACTGAATACCAGATTTACAAATTTCTAATGGTGTGTCTGCTGAGTTTGGAACCATAACCTGAGATATGCATAGCTATATTTTGACTTGGGTAACAAGCAGCTTGATCTGAAATAGAAACGATTTGTTAATAGTAGAGGACTCCAGAATAAGAGCTGACCACACACTTGACATCTATTTTCCATACAACTGTCGGGAGATAGGGGGAAGAAGTCATGAAAGGGGTGTTTTAAGCTTGTGCAAATTTCTATCTCTGTGAATGAATTTGAGACTAGGTCTTGGAGGTAGAGGGATGAAACAGGTAGGGAAGTGGCAGCTCCAGCTGGTGAGCTCTTTGACAAACCTCTACTGCTTGGCACAGGTTAACCTTTGAGATTGTGTCTCATACTCCTAACAGCTTAATTTTGCCTAAACTTCTAAACAAATCATGTCCAGATGGTAAAACTACAGTTTCAATTAGTGCTGTGGCCTATCTCCAAAGTTCACATAAAGTAGGAAGCACACTAGAATGCAGGTTAGTAACATGTAGACCTAAAACTGAAGAATTGATAGGAGATCTGAGGCCTTTCAAACATTTATTATGTGCTGTAGCATGAAGTTCCAGCATGAGTTTCAATATTGTTCCGGGGAATAAATGTGTAAAAAGATCAATGCAAACTTGAAGTGGATTCAAATTTACAGCACAGAGCTACTTAAGAACAGACTGCAGAGGATTTACATGAAGATGATGGATGTCAGAGTAAAAAAGAATATCTAGTTTATTGCTTGAAAAACTGGCTAAAAAGAGTCTCCGTATGAAACTGTAGTGACAAACCAAATGTTTTATTGTTTTGGAAAGGCATAAATTCCAAAATTTGAGGTTCAAGACCTTACAGATGGCATCTGTTACGGTTCTGCTGCCAAGTGTGTAATACAAGTCCCCAAGTTCAAGTGAGAGTTGTACGGAAATAATGCTGATTTTTTTTTTTTCTTTCTGAGGGACAGATTACATTAGCAATATTTATTTTCATAAAAACTGAGTGAAAGTATGTCCCAGCAACATAACTCTGAATAGAAGGAGTCAAGAAAGAAAAACAGACAACTGTAAAAGAGAAAAAAATTCCAATAAAAAGGTTTTTTTATGATCAGTTGCATGACTGAAAATCATTCAGACTGTATAATTTATGCTAATATTGTTAAAAATAGAGTGAAATATTATTTTTCTCTACAGAACAAGGAGATACATAGAAATAGTATCTTGATCAAAAGATACAATTCCAAAAAATGATGCATGTATCTTTCCTTCAAAGATTCCCAAGCATGTGATTCTAGTAAGATTTGTTTTGTTTACAGAATCATCAAATGAGTTTCTGGGTACTTACTTTCCTGGAGGCTGTTTAATGGTAAATTCTCACTACCCACAACGTACTAATCTTCCCTTGTAGTTGTACTATATTAAAACTGGTGATTTTTTTATTTATTTTTTTTTTAGTTAACAATTTTCTATTTCATGTGTTTGTAAGTTTCATTCATCACACAAAAAATATTATTCAGGTTTTAGACTCTATAGTCTGAAGTAATTTATTTTGTCTGTTGTATGAAATGTCACATACGTGGCGTGAAAATCTGGCCTCACTGAACTTAACAGGAGTAATTTCTATTGACCTTCAAAAGATGTCAATATTTGCTAACACTTATAAGACTTTTATTTTATTTTATTCTAATTTAATTTAGAATGACAAATAACTGAAGTATCTTTGGTAACTGTGAAAATTGTTGGCAAATGCTGATGTTTTATTAGTAACTCCTACAATGAATATGCTAAAATACTACATGCATTGATTCTTTACTTAACTGTTTTATCCTTTTCAGCAATGACTGGGTGTCATGGCTTAGCACCAGCTGGCAACTAAGCCCTACACAGCCCCTTGCTCACTCCCCCCACAGCACAGTGCGGGAGAGAATCAGAAGAACAAAAGTGACAAAACTGGTGGGTTAAGGTAAAGAGAGTTGAATAGTAAAGCAAAAACTGCTTCTGCAAAGAAAGCAAAACAAGGAATTAACTCACCAAGCCCATGGGCAGGCAGGTGCTCCACCATGCATCCTGGTGACTTGGGAGGACAAATACCATCACCTCCAAACATCCCCCCCTTCCATCTCCTTCCACCTCCTGCCCCCAGGTGTATCTGCTAAGCATCGGCTGCCCCTTGGGCCAGCTGTGCCAGCTGTGCTCCCCCAGCTCCTTGTGCCCCCCCCCCCCTGCTCGCTGGTGGGGGGTGAGGGGCAGAAACGGCCTCGGCTCGGGGTAAGCGCTGATCAGCGATAAGGAACATCCCTGTGTTACCAGCTCTGTTTCCAGCACAAACCTAACCCAGAGCCCCATACTAGCTACTGTGAAGAAAATAACTCTGTCCCAGCCAGAACCAGCACACTGGGAAAAACTTCTGGTTATGCTTTAATTTGGAGAGTCAATTAAATTTGTGACAATGAATACTTAAACCTGCTGCTGAATAGTTTTAAAGCCTGAAAAATCACATTATATTATACTTTTTCTGGATCTTTACAAAGTTTTTCTTGATTAACATAATTTTTCTACTAGGCAGTAACATTTTTCTATCGTCATTTTTGAGACTTATGAATGGTTTGAGAAATAGTGGATGACATGCATTGACCTGACAGTAGTTCAAGTGCTTCAATTATAAATATACATTAATATGTCATATTACAATGACTAATTACATTGAAATGTGTTGATTAACTATCCCACAAGAATTCTACACCGTGATATTCTCACAAGGTGACATCTGCAAACGCAGGCCTGACAATTTGATGAGGAAAGTGGTTTGTAAGTAGTACCTTTAGCATCAAATAGCTGCCCTGAACAAATATTTGTGAACATGGTTTATCTGTACCCTCACCAGACTGAGACCCTCCCACTTTGTCTCCTTAAATCTTGTTTTCTCATTCTTTCCAGCGCAGCACCTTGTAAATCCTTAGAAACTAGCTGTCCCGTCCTGTCCCTCCCCCACCGCCACCACCCCCACCCCCCACCCCACCCCAACAAAGTAGCAGGAAACATTTCTGTTTCAGAAAAGACAATAAGCATACAGCTGACCCTTGACACTGTTATGTTTACTTCATTAAACTCAAGCACCTGATAAAGAATCTTCCTGTTTAGAATATATTTAGACATTTAGATTTAGAATATAAAAGACAGTTTGTTGATCTAATCCTCACTGCTGTATCCACTGTATCATAGGATATATTCACAGTCATTGTACCTTCACTTCTAGATATTCATATTCAGTGGAACATCTTTTAAAATATTTCAACTGTTAGATCACTTTTGCAAGACAGAACCAGTGAATGCATTTTCCCCAGCTAAGTACAAATCAGTGGTGATGATAGCATTTAAAATAATATGTTAGTGTATGTGTATAATATGCAAAACACCTATTGATTAAATTAGAAATTATATGTGTAAGTATATATATAAATAAAACCTCTTATGATTAATGTGTGCTATCAAAATATAATATCATCACAACATGATAATATTTTAATAAAGTGTATTACAAGGAAAGTCATCAAGCTAATAAAGGAAAAAATATATATATTACATTTAGTGAACTTGAAATTTTTGCTTGTACCTGTTTTGTATTAGCAGCACGGTGTGTCAGAGTTCATACCTTTCGCAGGGAAAAAATATACTGAAGCAGTAACATTTGTTTGGACATTTAGCAGATTAAAAAATATCATACTGGTACCAAACATCAAGTGTAACATCCCTATTTGATTGAAAGCTGAATTAAAACAAGCAAGTTTCTGTATATTAGCAAAGCAAAGACCTTTAGAATAAAACCGTATCTTTAATATGAATTCAGGTGGGAAGTAAAAATTCGGGATCAGGAGAATGTGAAGGAAGAAGGAAAGAAAAACACTGATCGGGGTTATAGATGTTCTGTCCTGGACATTGATGAAACAGTCATTACAGACAGAGATGGCATCCTGTGCAGAGATGAATTGCTGCTGCTGCTGCTACTTTGCTGAAGGTGCTTTGAAATGGAAATAATAACAGGCTTGAATGTCCTGACCAAGCAAGGTTGTATGTGGAAATCAGAGCTGTACTTGGCAAATGATAAGAAAAATTGCAATCAAAGCTGGGTGGCAGAAGTGCAACATGCATGTCCACAGAAGAATTAGAATTAGGCAATATGGCAAGGATTTAGAAATGAAAATGTTCAAAAGCACAAATGGATTGTCTTTGTTAGAGAGAGTTCAATCCTAATCTTCACTAGCACAGGAGTGCACATAAAAGGTACCTACTGACATAATCAAATTTGGATTTACACCAGCATCTGCAGTGGCAATATTTAGGCTAACCTGCTTTTATTTGAAGGTTATGCTATTAGACTGGTGAAACCTTTCTCATAGTCACAGAAAAGTTAATGGGGAAGTAGGAAGGGGAGCTGCTGATAAAATTTGGTAAGGCAGTTGTATGAAGTAATTGTTGTATCTCTGGGGTTTGCAGTTCTTTAGCAGCTTTGCCAGGTGTGCGGTGTCAGGGGTCTGACTCAGAGGAACCATCAATTATATTGAGGTTCTGGAAATTATAGAATCTTTAATGGATTATGGGGCTTGCTTTGGAGCTGTGACATCCCAGAAAGCCTACCCCTGAGCTGTAGAGGAGGAAGCCTGGTAACGACACTAAATTTCTGGCCAACTCATGAAAAGGCTGTTGAAAACGAGAAATCTGGGGTTTGGTGAAGCGGTGTTTTATATATGCTTAGCATATAAAACTGGGGGAAGGGGGAGGAAGAGGGGGGATGTTTGGAGTGATGATGTTTTTCTTCCCAAGTCACTGTTACGTGTGATGGAGCCCGGCTGCCCTGGGGATGGCTGAGCACCTGCCTGCCCATGGGATGTGGTGAGTAAATTCCTCGCTTTGCTTTGCTTGTGTGTGTGGCTTTTGCTTTACCAGTAAACTGTCTTTATCTCAACCCACGAGATTTGTCACTTTTATTCTTCCAGTTCTCTCCCCCATCCTTCTATGGGGGGAGCGAGCGAGGGGCTGTGTAGGGCTTGGTTGCCAGTTTGCATTAAACCATGACACCATGATTTGGAAAAAACAGGGCTTAAATACAGGCAAGGCACATGTGGGGGAAATTATTTCACCAGTTCTTTTGGGGAAATCCTATGGAACTGCAAACTGTACAGTAGATCAAAACTGAAGAGAGAGCACCAGGTGTAACACGGGGAACCATTGGTAACATACCAGAAAAAAGGCAAAGAAGAGATTTAGGTGAGCTGTTGATTGAGTTTTTTCCTAATAGCAAATGGAACTCTGAGCAGAAGAAAACATTATTTTTTTTTTCCTTTCTGATTTGTCCTTTGAGGAAACTGCCACTTTTTTAACACTTACGTCTATGTGGCCCCAAGTTTTGGCTAACAATTTTGGTCAGAATACAGAACGGTACCATATGTTCATTCTGTGGCAATTTTGTTAAAATAGCAACCTTTTAACAGAAAAATTAAAAAGTGTATTAAGTATAAATGCTGACAAAACAGCTGTCACTTTGCTGTTATAATATGTTTACTGTAAGGTTGTGACTCAAACAGGTTTAGAATTTTTCCTGTCTCAATTAAAATTGCTTTTGTTTAAAAGTAAGAAATCTACCAGGTCTCATTGGATTCCTACAACTCTTGTTTGCAATTACTTTGAAAAAAGCTATTGGTTTGGATTTTAATTTTTTTTTTTAATCTGAGTGCTAATACTGTGTCACTGACCTGTAGAAAGTGGCAGACATACTATTACACAGCCATTTTCAAATGAAGTTTGAGCCCTCTGGGAAATACAGAATGAATCTGCAGAGCCTGAAAGAAAACCAGGCAAAGCTTTTGCCTTCTCCCTCCCCACCTTTCCTCTCTGCTTCCCCTGTGTCTGACCTCTCTGGAAGTTCCAGCTGCTTTGCCATTCCAGAAGACATTTTCTTGAAGCTGTGGGTGACAGAGGCAGGGCGACCAAAGGCACAGGCTGCTGAGGGCTTCACACACACACCATGTTGGGAATGGTCCGCCTCCCCCTCAAACCTTCTCTATGCCTGCAGAGCAAGCTGGGCTGTGCAAGGGACACACGTCAGGGCAGCTGTCTAAGCTGTGTCTTTGATATGGTGTGAAGCTCTCGGCTAGAGCAGGGCAGGTGAGCAGGGTGGGGGCAGACCGGAGGGTGGATGGGGGCGTCTGGGGGCATGGGGGCTCCTTGGAGCCAGTGCTGTTGAAACGGGGAAAGAGCAGGAACGAGGAAGGGGTCCTTGCTGAAATCCAGAGTTCGAAAGTTTGAGTGGATGTGTGCTGCTGGGTCCCATCAGGATCTGAGAAAAGGTTTAACCAAACAGGGTTTTTTTGGGGGGTGGGAGGGTGCATAGGGTGTGGGTGTGTGTCCATCTCTGTCTTTTTTTGACGGGGAAGGGAGAAGTTTTATTTCAAGGTTCTGAGTTAGGGTTGTAGAGATTTAAAATACCTAAGGATATCAGAGGCCAGAGCACGGAGGAAGTGAGGGAGAGAGCAGAATACTGCTAAAAGGAGTTGTTGAAAAAGGTTAAGCCTGGCGCTACAGTGCATTAATTGAAACAATATTTATTTATTTAATACCAAAAACAAGTACAGGTCATGTTTCTGATAAGTGAAGAAATAACTGTTTAGTAGATAAAAAATGTCAACATACATAATGCTTCGTATATTTATCTGAACTGTATCTATGCAAAGTGGGTATAAATGTTAACATTTTGCTGAGTTGTAACAGGTTTTAATATAAATGATTATTTTAAAAATTTTTTTATACCTTGATTTCCTTTGGATTTTTTTGCTTAGAATTAACTCTTTTTCAAGTATCTACAAACAGGTACACGAAATTGAAGAAAGCAGAGTTGTGAGTAAAGCAGAAATAGACACCAAACCTCATGTATTTGCAGGGATCTTTGTTCTCATTCTTCCATCTTACAGCCATTTCCATGTCTTCCCCAAATTTCTGTCCACTGTGTTTGTCTTCAAACTCTAAAAACTTCTTTACCAGTCCAAAAATATGACGAAGTGCAACACATACATTGAGTTCATTGTAGGATTCTGAGGTACACCATCAGTCCTCACAATTTACAACAAGCTGGTAACTTTGCAATATGCTTGAAAAATGCAAACTAACAATGTTTTTTACTAGATCAATAGAATCAGAATTATTATTTTGCAGTGCAATATATGAAACTATTATTTAACATTTTGCTTTGATAACAAGACTATTTAACTGCTTTATAGCCTCCTTTACCACATGTGTCTTTGACACCTTAATCACAAGACAAAGAAGTAAGACTGTTCTGGTCACCCTTGTTTGATCTAGATATATTTAGCACATATAAAGCTGTTTTCTGTAGTTTTTATTCTTGATTTCTTCATCTGTAGACCTTTTTCATTGTTTTCCTCCACATACTCAACAGAAGTTACAAATGACCCGTAACAGTAATTAAATCTCTCTCATATTTTAAATTTTGAAGCAAAGGACACTGTGGAATTTAACATGCGAAATCAGATTTTCGGTTGTTATTTTCACTGATAACATATAACTTCAGAAAATGTAAAAAAGAAAAAAAAATAATTAAAAAAAAACCCAAAACCTAAGCCCTCATTAAGCCCTAAGTTCCTCAGAAATCCCCTGGCTATCACTGAACTACTTTCCGTTCAGTTTTTGAATTGAGTCAAATGTCTAAGTGTGGCTCAGCAAGACAGACAAGAATGTTGTGCTTCGGTCATATGGTGGTATCTTAAGTTCCTGTGAGGGTAAAAGCATGTATGTCTCTGTACATCACATCAAGCATATCCCCAAAATGGTACCATCAAAAAATTTAAACATTCATGTTTGATTTTCCTCTGGCTTTTCAGTGTGAAAACTTCTTTTCTATGGGCAGGAAGACAAAAATAATTGTGATTCAGTGCAGTTTTAGTTGATATCACTCAACTATTTGAATGTATATCTATCCCACTTCAGGTCAGGATGTAAGCCACCCATTTTTCTATATGAGTGACCTGGAGAAAAATTAAACTTCATCGTCCCTCTCTAAATAGACAAATACAATTGGATCATTTTTATTCTATGCCATTAAAGTGGAGACCTTAAAAAAACTGCAAAGAAACTACTTAGCAAAGATCTTCTGTTTCACAACTGTTGTTTTCTCTGTGTTCCTACTCAAGCAGGAAAGAGTGAGGTGATTAATCTAAATGTCTTCTTAATTGCAAAGAGGAAAAGTTGGGGTTTGGTGTACTAATTAGTTGTGTGGAAGGTGTAAGGAAAAAATGCTTCTTGTGCACCTCTTCATGTTTTGCACATAGATTGTATGTATGTTGTAGTTTCTTCTCTTTTTTTTATGCATGTAGATAATTCTATTTATCATCAAAGAAGAAAAGAGGCAAACTATGATAAGATTAATTCATTCTGAATGATTTAATTTATTCAGTGAAGCATCATTGTAGCTGAAAGCTGTCAACTGTAGTAAAAACCGGTATTTTATTTCTGTATAAAAATTATGCCATCACACACTTTAATCCAGTACATGAATAAGGCAACCTATTGTGAATGAATGGATGATACAATAATGGGAAAAAGTATTAAACACAAAATCCTTTACAAAGATCAACATATTTTTTATATTGTGTATGTATATAAAGGACAGATTAGAGCAATTCCTGAGATAAATCCACTCCTGCATTGCAAGAATAGTGGCAGCACCAAAGTTCTCCTGTGTGGAACTTCTCTTTGTAATCTCAACATGGTTTTTCTACAGCATGAATATTTGAAAGAAACTTTAAAAACTGTTGGGTCTACCTAGAGGGACACTATTATTTCTACAGATGGTTAAATCAGAGAGAAACATTTTGGAAATAGTAAACCTGGTATGAATTTCCTATTGGTTCCTAATTCTTTTTTCCATTGAGAAATGAAGTAAGAAAGTTAATGTGCACATTTCTGCTACAGTTGAACTACTGTTTTTTGTAGATGGCACTTCCAAATTACGTGGGTATGAAAATTTCATTCTTGGGGTGCTGTAGATAAGGACAAAAAGGAAGCAGAGAGGAAAAAGAGGAACATAAGGTTTGAAAAATTAATGTAACACAGTAGTAAAATTCAAAACAAATGTAATTTATTATGTTGGAAGATATTACAGAGAAATTGTGCATAGCTGTCTCGCTTATCTTTCCACTGTATTGGTGAGAACAGACTGAGGGAATATTAAATAGGACGCAAGTGGATTATACCGCAGATATTCACGATGCACATGAGTTTTCAGTGGGGGAATTCAAACAGCTTTGCTGAAGTGAGTGTCGCTGCCACTATGTGACATACAGAGAAGTGGAAGAACACGAGACAGAGTTGATAGGGGGTGCATTTAAAGTGGCTGTTATGTGTGAAACAGGACAGCTCAGACTTGCTCCATTGGAACAGGTGTGGAGGATGACACTAGGGTTTTACCTTTCTCCCAATATTACTTCAGCTTCAGAACCTCACACCAACCTCTTCCTTACTACTTTTCCTTACTCCCTTACTCGTGACCCATTCTTAAATAAAGGTCACCAACTAAAAGGCATTTTGAAAATATTTCTTGCATCTCAAATTCTTTAATAAACTTTGTGTAATTTTGTCTTTGCAATCTTGATTGGCATCAGATAATCATATGACTCCCTCGGTTACACAAAACTGAAATGTTTTTCCTTACACTTTTTTATGATCCATGTGATCACTTTGAATTAGAAAAGTAAATGAAGTGTTTCAATAAAATAAGATTATTAATTCATTTACAAATTATTTGGGCTGTTCTGCCATCTGACATCTACTAATATGGGAAGGTTCTGAAAGCCTAAGTTGACTGTAATTATTCATTCCTGAGGAAAACCAATCCCATTGACCAATACCAGTTTGTGAAGAGGTTGATCAGTTTGTTCCTCAGGAGTTTTACAGCCACACCTTCTATCATTTCCCATCATTTGCATTTTTTCATACTTGTGTAATAGACAGGTGTTTACATATTGCTGCGAGGTCCATCAGAAGACCAGTCACAATACCTCCATCTTGCACCTGAAGAAAGGTTACAGTCAGTAACAGGGAGAGTCTTTTATAGAGTACAACAAAGAATGCCATTGCAGCCTGAATTTCTCCTCACCCCCCCTACATATGCCCAGATCAGTGAAAAGCACAAAAATAACATTTAGAGCCCCTAGATATACTGTACTCAATTCTTGCTGCATCGAACATGTAGCTGGGAGGATCAAGATCAGAAACCACTATGAGTTCAGGCAGGCAGCAATGCAAGTGCTTGTAGAAAGGACTAGGTAGAGGGATGCCCTTGGGCAGTCAGAAAATACTATAATGCTTATGCAAACATTGCAAAGTAGTATATTGCAAAGGTCCAGCACATGTAAATCCATCCTCCTTTAGTAAGGGAGTAACTTCTCAGCTCCTCCAGCATCTTCTGAATTCTGCAGAGAGCTGCAAAGCAGACAGCAGAAAAAGCTGAGAAGTTTACAGAATGCTGGGTGCCAACCGGGTGTCTCACTCAAGATCACTGTTTTGTAACACCATGCGTGATAGAACTGAAAAGATAAGACAAGTGAGCTAATCAGCAGGTGTTCCTATCCCTGGTCTAATTGCACTCTAACTTCACATCTTTGGATTTTTTAAAAGTAGGTTGTAATTATAGTCTGACAAAGGGCTTTGGCTGGCACACTGTTCTTCTGTTAAAAACCTCTCATTTATTTATTGGTTACAGCCTGCAGATCTGACCACATTCTTGTTAATAATTTTTCATGTTTGCAAGTTTGATAAAGTTCTCCAGTGGTTGAACCTGGTTTTAAAGTCTGTGCAGCTGCAATAAAGGAGAAGGCAATCCATATTCAGAAAGATTGTTCTTTAAAAATGATGAAAAATTTCTATGACTGTGTCTAACCTGTGGGATACAGACAAGCTTTCCAGTCATGGGTCAGTGACTTGTTTCCATAGATATCTTAGTCTCGTCTCCTGCCCTGCATTTTTTTCCACTTTTCTCACTAAGGAAAAGTGGTTGTGCTCATCAGTGAAAGGAGGAAAAATATATTCTACTCCTCTGCCTGATCTGAATGATCAAAAGACCAGTGTTATGGAGCGTCCTGCAAAACATTTTGTGCAAAACTCATGGGATCTAGTAATGTTGCTCCATTTTGTCCTTAAGTGTTTCATGTAGAAGATCACGATGAAATTCACACCTGATTGATCACTTTACATCTGTGTGCATCCATGTACATCATGTATATCAGCACTGATTGATAATCATGTGATGCACATCATTGTCATTACAATGTTATGTGAAAGAAAAGTTTTTTTTCATTAGTCATTTCACACACTGGTAGGGAAAAATAGTTCTTATATCACTTGCTTTCCGTATGTGCTATTTTTCTGTAAGGTTTTCAGCAACAAAGGACTGAAGGTCAGCTTATAGAAGTCACAGTTTTTAACACAATTCGAAAACTCAGATCAATGAAAATCAGCTACAAGTTTAGATGCATTTGAGATATTGAGATAAGCAGCATCACAAGAATCTCACCAGTTGTCTTGACAGTTAAACTGGAACATAAAACTCGAAAAGCCTGGGACAGTCAGTTCCCAAAGTGATAGCAACCACTTCTGCACTGAAGAAACCCCTGCAATTTTCCCACCACTTGGTTTTCAATTACAGAACTTGGGCTGCCATTCTGCCTCAGTACAGGGCAATAAATCGCAGCATGCATCATGTCATCCAAATCAATAATATCTGCTTCCACACTGATTGTTTTCTTTTTTTTTTTTTTTTTTTTTTTTCAGAGCAGTGAACTTTTGTTCTTTCACCTTCTACGTCTCTCTAAATCACACACGGGCTCTGGGAGCTGTCCCACTACAGTAAGACTTGAGTCACTGTTGTGATGAACTCCTCTGGCATTTGGGTGGCCATTTTGCACTGCTGTAAGCTTAGCTACGCACTGCTCCCAACAGCTATACAAAGCAACTATCTTGCAAAAATTTCTTCTCTGATTTGGAAGACAAGTTTTTGTATGGCTCACGGAAATCTAAAATAGGCATCAGAGATCATGAAGTAACAGCTCAGTCCCAAGAAACACAATGACCAGCCAGGGAACAAACTCGAATCAAAGAATGGTCAGGGTGGGGTGGGCCCTCTGGAGATCATCTAGTCCAACCCCCTGCTAAAGGAGATTCACCTACAGCAGGTTGCACAGAGTCATATCTACGTGGGTTTTAAACATCTCGGGAGAAGGAGACTCCACAAGCTCCCTGGGCAGCCTGTCCCAGTGCTCTGTCACCCTCAAGGTAAAAAAGTTTTTCTCATATTCAGATGGAACTTACTGTGTTGCCATTGGTGCCCATTGCCCCTTGGTCCTGCTGCTGGGCACCACGGACAAGAACCTGGCCCCAGCAACTTGGCACTCACCCTTAAGGTATTTGTAGATATTGGTAAGATCCCCTCTCAGTCTTCTCTTCTCCAGGTTAAACAGGTCCAGCTCTCTCAGCCTTTACTTATAAGGGATGTGCTCCAGACTCCTTGTCATCTTCATAGCCCTCTGCTGGACCCTCTACTGCAGTTCCCTATCTCTCTCGTGAACTGGTCACAGTACTCCAAACGTGGCCTCAGCAGGGCAGAGTAGAGGGGGAGGATACCCTCCCTCAACCTACTGGCCACATTCCTCCAAATGCACTCCCAGGTCCCCTTGGCCTTCCTGGCCACCAGGGCACACTGCTGGCTCATGGGCAACTTGCTGTCCACCAGCACTCCCAGGTCCTTCTCTGCAGAGCTGCCTCCCAGCAGGTCAGCCCCAGCCTGTACTGGTGCATGGGATTGTCCCTCCCAGTGCAAGGCCTTACCTTTTCCTTTGTTGAACTTCATGAGGTTCCTCTCCATCCAACTCTCTGGCCTGTCCAGGTCTTGCTGAATGGCAGTGCAGCCAGCTGGTGTATCAGCCTTTTCTCCCAGTTTTGTATCATCTTCAAACTGGCTGAGGGGACACTCTGTCCCTTCATCCAGGTCACTGATGAGTAGACTGACCAGGACTGGACCCAGCACTGACCCTGGGGAGCACCGCTGGCTACAGGCCCCCAGCTGGGCTCTGCGCCCCTGATCACGGCCCTCTGAGCCCTGCTGTTCAGCCAGTTCTCAATGACCCCACTGTCCCCTCTTCTGACCCACGCTGCCTGAGCTTACCTGTGAGGGTGTTGTGGGAGATGGTGGCAAAAGCCTTGCTGAGGTCAAAGTAGACAACATCCACCGCTCTCCCCTTGTCTACCCAGCCAGTCATTCCATCACAGAAGGCTATCAGGTTGGTCAGGCATGAATTCCCCTCCGTGAATCTATTTTGACTGTTCCTGGTGACCTTCTTTTCCACCACCAGCTTCGAGATGACCTCCAGGATGAGCTGTTCCATCACCTTTCTAGTGATGGAGGTGAGGCTGACCAGCCTGTAGTTTCCTTGGTCCTCCTTCCTACCTTTTTTGAAGACTGGAGTGACACTGGCTTTCCTCCAGCCCTCAGGCACCTCTTCTGTTCTCCATGGCCTTTCCAAGAGGATGGAGAGTAGCTTGGCAGTAACATCTGCAGCTCCCTCAGCACTTGGGGATGCATTTCATTGGGGCCCATAATAATTGGATAACTTTTGTCCAAATTGTGCAGAGTGAGGGAAGTGGATACACGTCCTGTTCATAGGCAAGGCACGAAGTTGTTAGTATGAAAGTAGAGATATAATGATTGGCAATAATTTGATGGACTACAGCAACTTCTTCTCATGGAAAAGCATCAGGAAATAAAACATGCCAAAGGAGTAATATTTTTACTTGCTCTTAGAAGCTGATGTTTTAACATATATATTTTACTCATGTTTGTTAGAAACAATTCCTGAAGGGTCTGAACACTATTGAAATTTATTTACTGGTATCAGTCATGTGCTTCATTTATCAAGTGAATTGTTTTTCCTGTGGGACAAAAGATCAAAATTGTGTTAGAAACTTTGGAAAATTTCTTTCCTGCAGTAATTTTACCAGCAATTTTACTTCCAGTTTTGGATGAGGAAAGTAAAAGTTAGCTTATAGGATAATTAAAAACAACAGGGAAAAAAAAGACCCACTTTTTAATTAAAAAAAAAAATATCATAAATTCTTATGTTATTAGAAAGATGTAGTCTTCACATAGTAATATATAGACCAGGTGTGAGGATTTTTTTATCTATAGATAAATATATATTCTTTTATACACACACATACATAGTTATATTGACATCGAGTGAAATAACTAAGTCATGTGTATTAATAACCATTAGTTGTATTGACATGTGTACCGCTGTGGCTCTTCACAGACAAAAGTACTCTGCTGCAAGTTGATCAAAGCCAGGAATAAATCTTCAAATATCCTTCTTTATAAATATTGTGGTTTACATCTTATAAAAGAAGGCTAGCAGTTAAAAGTACCTTTGATTGTGTAGCCACTCTAAATGTATATTCACATGGATTTTATGAGTCTCTATTATTTTGAATACTCATGCTGTGTGAGACTGAAAATTGTATGTGGATATGTAAAGATGAAATGGGCTTTGAAAATGCAGAAATTGTTTATTTTATTTACATATAGAACTGGAAATACAATGTGCATCTAACTACATTGTCTGGAAAGGTGATTACAACCTAAAGCAGATAAAGTTGATTTAATTAGCAAATTAGTATTGTCATGTCATGGTGTACTGTCTGTACAATGCCAAACTGTCCAAATCCCAGAACCTGTGTTTTATACTAACCCCAGATGACACTGATGGATGTAAAAGCATTTATAAATCATGTTATACAGCAGCACTACAATGTGCTCTTGGAGCTCCTTTAATAAACATAGTCCCTTACAGCACTGATATAACATCTCTGCTGAGTCTTAACCATAATGAAAGTAAAAATGACAATGTGCCAAAATAATATGTCACTGCCAACTTAAACCACACAGTAACAACTGTAAACACTAGATTTTTTAAAAAAAACACAGCTCTGCAGTTGCTTTTGCTTTCATTCTGCAGTCCCTTCGTCATCATTTCTCTCTGGCAGGTAGGGAAGTTTCTTTCTTAAGCCAGGCATCATTTTCTGTTTCATACCTTGTGTATGATATGTCCCCTTTATACAAAATTAAATCACTTCCTTCCTCCCTTCCTCCCTTCCTCCCTTCCTCCCTTCCTCCCTTCCTCCCTCCCTTCCTCCCTTCCTTCTTTCCTTCCTTCCTTCCTTCCTTCCTTCCTTCCTTCCTTCCTTCCTTCCTTCCTTCCTTCCTTCCTTCCTTCCTTCCTTCCTCCCTTCCTTCCTTCCTTCCTTCCTCCCTCCCTCCCTTCCTCCCTCCCTCCCTCCCTTCCTTCCTCCCTCCCTCCCTCCCTCCCTCCCTTCCTTCCTCCCTCCCTCCCTCCCTCCCTCCCTTCCTTCCTTCCTCCCTTCCTTCCCTCCACTTTTTGCCTCCCTCCTTCCTCCCTTTCATCTTTTGGTTTTCTCAAGTAATAATCCATGTGCATACAGCTGTTCTCCTTCATATCCCATATATGTTCTTTCCAAAGATTTTTAGCTCCTAGTGTTTAGTAGAATGTGTGTCTTTAAATCATGTAAACCTTAAGTTTTTCAGGTCAGTTTGCAAAGTTCTAGATACGTCTCATCCTATGAAAGGCTGAGTCATAACACATGGAAATAGAAAAGGTTCGTGATGTGAGCTGATAGTGATTTTAAAGTTTCTAGTGATTAATTTTTAATACAGTAGCTTTTAATTTCAAGTCCAGTTAATTTATTTGAATTTGTTGCCAGACAAAAGTAGCATCTCGTTTGAGATATCAAAGGATGTATTTCCATTATGAAAGCTGAAAAATTCAAGGTCGTAGACCTAAAAAGAGCAAGAAAGCTTGGGAAATCTGGGTTAGTGCTGGCTTTTTGTCACTAACTCATGGCAACAGATGAAAATGAAATATTGTAACTACAAGGAAAGGGTGTTATTTCTATGGCTAAACCACAGTGCTGTTTATGCATAGATCTGGAGTCCATTTCTAGTCCAAGCTTGCCCTTCTGCTCCATCCTCAGTTTAGACAATAGGAATCTGGGTGCCACTACCTTAACTCAGAACGTATTGTACTTTTCTATATCACTTTGCTTTTTACACTTCTTTTGATGGTCTGAACTGTACCGCTGCAGTATTTCCTACACTGAGATTCTTACTCCAAGTCTTGCATCATAAATAAAGGTTTATACTACTCAGACTTACACTGAGCTATTGGTGCACATATCAGTTTAAGGTTCAAGTGATACATTCTAGAAAGGGGACAAGTTAGAGAAAAGAAAGTTTATTGAGGATATCAAATTAAAAGTAAAAATAATTACAAAGAGTTGCAGAACAAACTCAATACTAAGTGGTAAATGGCAGATATAAACTAATGCACTTTGATCAAGACAAGATATTGTCAATCAAAACTCTGATAGCTTGAGTCCTTTCAGATGTTTGAAGGCAGGCATCCAAAGATAAATCATCTGGTTTGCTTCTTGGGGGGTGGGGTGGGTGGGTGGGTTACTTTGTTTTAATTTCTTTTCTTTTCATCTGAAGTCTTCTTTTAAAAAAGAAGATAGACAGTTTTGTATTTAACACTTCTTTTAGGCAAAAATTTAGGGAAATGTGAAAGAAAACTGTAGTATGTTAGGTAAGGATGCATTTCAAAATAAGATTACATTGCTTGTAATATATTTTATAATAATACTAAGGGCTTTTAGGTATAATTCGATAGTTTTAAAACACCAATTGAATAGAATTCACTGGATCTACTGGTTGACCGATAAAATTATGTACAAATACAAAAGTCTTGCTGTTTAAGATAATGCAGAAAAAGACCTGAAGACCCACAAACCATGTTCACAATTAATTTTGCTGGCCTCAATATTTTGCTGCTCAAGTTGGCAACCTATTCTGCTTTTATGGCAGAGTCAGCCCTGTTTGCATACTTATGACCTGTCTATTATTAGTCCATTTCCTTAAGGAAAAAAAATTACTTGTTTGAAATTAATCTTTAAACCAGCTGACCAAAAGCTGCAATATTTGCATTCTTGCAAATCTGATACACAAAGGCACATTAATTCTACTTTTTTACCAGCTGGCCAGATTTTTTTGCACTTCTTTTCTTTTTTATAAGTGCACATACTAATGTTATTCTTTGCTTAGCTTTCTATTTATTGTACAGGTCTACAAATATGTTTTTAGGGAGGCTAGGGAAAATGCATTTCAAAAGAATGAGTCTTTTATGCTTTTGTTCTTCAGCAACTCTTTTTAATAAATCGCTTACTTTATACATAAACAATGAAAAGCTTTAATCCCTCAGAAATCTGCTCTTCTGACTTCTCTGATTCTGACACTCATTATTGTATGCTGCAACTCTTCTGTTTCATTAGTGATAAACCAAAAGACAATACTTTTTTCCCATTCTTATCCATGAGGCTGAAACTTGGATAAGATACTTTCAATACTTCCTTTCATCTGGTCTGTCTCCTGTAAATTATACATGAAATAACCAAAAAATGTTTTGGTGAATCATAATTTATAAGTATATCTACTACACAGATATTGTTTCTGTAAAGTATGTCTATATTTTAATATTTCCCTCCATTCTTACTGTGTATTGTCTTATGCTTTGGCTATGCAATTGATTTTGAGTGGATTAGTTCATGAATCCACCCAGAGCCCCACTGAAGAGGGGAAGAAATTTTAATAAATAAGGCTGTTGTCATATCCAGTATTTTAAAACTTTATAGGGAGACTTCAGAGTGAGATTTCTCATTTGTGATAAAGACCATCAGGATAATGACTTTTTAAAGGATCAACAAGCTTAATAACACATTTCTAGCTTGTGCAAAAATACACTTTGAGGATAAGATTAAAAAAAAAATATTTAAAGGAAGGCAATGACATCGCCTGTAACAAACTAGAGAAAACTTACTGGTAGCAGATTCCTCTGAAGTGTTGGGCATAAAAGTAAAATATTAAAAAGGCAGCCATAAATGATATATGTGGTCCTTGTCCAAAAAGTAACAATATTCTGAGATTTCTGTATTTCAGAATAGAGAGGATATTTCCAAACAGCCTCTGAGGTCCCAGGTCCGGGTCCATAGGCTGAATAGGAATTTTCCTGGATGAAAAGGGTGTTTCATAGTATCCAGCCTTCTGCATTTGGAAACCAAGACATCAGGTTGCCCTTAGAATCACTGCACAGGTAAATTTAATATCAGCCAGTTTCAGCTTCTGTAAATTAGAATAGGCACATTAGCTAATACTAACTGTGGATCCAGGCCAGCTGTTGCCAAGCTTTTTCTATATAGCTTAATTTGCAAAGGTCTTTGCTTTTTAAATGTCTTTGTCTTTAACATTGTGTAAAGCAATACTACCACTTGGTCAAAACTACTATCTAGCGCTTCCACAGATTTATCTATTAACCTATTTACTGTGTTTGACTCTGTTAAATATACAAAGCTAGGAAAAGATTAGTTAAGGAAGGGTTTTTTATTCAAATTCTATGTTAAATTCCTTCCTGCTGTTGTTTCACCAAAGATGTCAGCCTAACTTTGTGGTGGAGCCTTCATCTTCATTCAGTTTACTGATTTATTTTAGTTATTTTGTGTGACACATAGAGGTTACATTTTCAGATAGAACAAAGTGTAATCTGATCTCTAACAACATAAGAGGATCTAGTATTCCTTTTTTCTCATGGAATTGTGTTATATGTACAGTTTTTATGGATGCTTTATATTTATTCTGTAAAGATGAGATTAATTTGCCACTTGGAAATGTGGTATTTCCGTTGACTCAATCTTAATGATACTCAAAATCCATTAATAACTAGAAAAAGGAAAAAACACCTTCCTTTGCTGTTTGAGATGTGTTTTCTAAACATTCCTTAAAAAAAAAAACCCTTGAAAATAAGTATCTTCTGTGCAATTGATTGTCAGTAAAAAAAGAAATGTAGTTATTTTCTGCATGTTTGCACTATTTTTTCTAACACTTTTTTTTTCATCAGAAAGAGCAGGAAAAGAAAGAGTGAATGACAGCTTCCAAGATTTTCTTTGATACCAAGATAATTGTTACAAATGGAACTTTAGAGTTTATTGTAGCTTCTTATAAGCTGTATTATTTCCCCCAATTATCTTCAAGAATGAAAAAAAAAAATCTCTGTGGCTGCCACATTTTTGTCTTTGAGAACTTGGCACCATAACACTCCCTTAACTAAATTCTACCTTTGCCCAGATTTCTGTTGCTTCCTTAACATCTAGATTTACAGTGATTTCAGTAAAAATATGGGCAGTTACTCTTACCAGAAAACAAAGCAATAAATCTTATTTTGCATCATACTGTTAAAACGAGTATGTGATGCTGTTATTTCCCAAACAATAATACAGTGAAGTCACTTTGTTCACTTTGAATGACAATAGCATTTTTTTCACTGATATTTATCCCATAACTATGAAATTATACACATGAGTTAGATGAAATAAATGTAGATTCCAGGTGTATAACACCTAGGAAATTTAAAGAAGTGAGTTGTGTTTTGGTTTGGTTTGGGTTTTTTGGCTCTTCCAGAATGGAAAGGGAAATAGGTTTCTTTTGCTTGCTCTGAAAACCTTCAGACTTAGTCTGGCCTTAAGTATCTATATTTTTAGCTACTCATATTTGATATCCATCTTGTGCTATGCTTGAACATGCAAAAGATTTCTATAAGAAAGGACTCAAAACAATTGTCACTATGTAATAAAATTTAGAAGTATATATAGGAAAGTAATAAACATACTCTTTTTCATCTTTGGGCATCTATATAGTCTGTAAATACATTATATGTTTTTCTCTTGAAAATTCTGGCCAGTTCCAGAAAGCTTAAATAAGGATTTTTAGACAGCATAGTATTGTAATTATTTAGCCTAACATCTAGCGGGAAGATGGAGAAATTTAGTATGTGTCTGTTTCAGTACAAAATTTCACATAGTGATGATGTTTAGTAAGTCTAGAAGGAAAACCTCTTCCTTTTCTGGACATTTCACAGTTGTTTCTTTTCAAGACTTGTAAGACACAATGTACTTGTGTTTTACAGAATTTGACAGTAAACACTAGAAGCAGCTTGACAATCATTTGCTGCAAGCCCAGTGTTATACCTTGTCACTGAAACAGCAAGGCTATCTTTAGCCTTAAGAATTAAATGATATTTTGTAAGTGTATGGCAGAAAAAAAACCTTCTTACTATGTTGTCTCTTCTGAAACTTTTTTCCTATAAGTGATCTAAAAATTTTTGATGTTCATCTGATATCATTCATCTGGACTGTTAATCTGCACTGTAATCAAAATTCAATTAATCTACTTTTGTAAAGGTATCATATGTATCAATCAAGCATTTGAATTTTGACTTCTAGCTTAAAAAAAAAAAAAAAAAAAAAAAAAAAGTCTTCATCTCCTTGTCACAGATTGTCAGCCTCATTGAAGTGATGCCTGGATTCTTGTAATTACCCATTGCAAAATGCTCCAAAGTGTCATTTTAGTAAAGCAATGTAGCTTTTTCCTTATCAGAAAAGGTCAATTAGCAAGAGATGTCTATGCTGCTGAAGCTAAAATGGCTGTTCTGAGAGATTACCATTTTGCCATTCTTTCAATTTCCTGATTTTTTATTATAGTAGTGGAGTATTTAATTTTGATTCTTTGTTTTCTTATTCAGCGTATTGACTTACACCTTGCAATATGAATTAACAGTGAGAAACATCAGTAGATGCTGAAAAAAAAGTAGAGATAGGTTGAAAGTTTTCTGGTAAGGTCTTTTTCCTTTGATTTCCTTGTTTTCTTATACCTAAGTCACCTATTCCTTCTTCTTCTAAGTCTTATCATACACTTTAATAAGGAAAAATAGCTTTTAGGTAAACAAAAACCCATGAAATTCAAGGGTTCTGATAGTCTAAATGTAATGTAAGCCTTGCAGCCAGATTTGAAGGTTCTCTTTTAAATGAATGGCATATTTGTTTAAAAATACAGTTTTGTTCTTCCAAATGCAGTAATCAATTCATGTTGAATCTATGGAATAGTGTCACCTGTGAGGGCAATGAAATCAACAAACAAAATCCTCAAGACAGGTCTCTCCAAGCTGCAAAGGTAGGAGATGGCATTTATTATGCCAGTGGTTATGACTGTGTGAGACTTGGATTCATCCTTTACCTCAGATACGAGATGTGGCACTTGGTTCGACCCAGAATATAGCAGCCAAGCTGAGTGAATCCGACTCAGCATCCTGCCTCTGTTCCTGCAAGGATCGTTCTGTGAAAAATCCCTCAGATGCCAAATGATACGATGGCAGCATGTGTGGCAGATTTCTACCGTTGGGGTTTTTTTGGTGGTTTTTTTTTTTTAGGTTTTTTAGTTTGCTTTAGTTTTTTTATCACAGAAGGGTTTCAGTGATTATTCCTTTTTTCCTCCCCCGCCTCTCCTTTCCAGAAGGGAACAGAAATCTTTTATAATTTCATTAAATGAAGTTATAACAGACACATGCCTTCGTTCTTTCCTCCCCCCAAACTCATGCACTTCTGGATACAGGTTTAATCTCTGGTTAAAGGAAAATCTGTGGGAATTCCTTCTTAAAACGTTATTAGGGCACGATTTGAATAGTTACCAGGAACAGTTGCTTTATGACTAAAATGAGGATAGCTGCTTTGAGGCAAGGTAGCACAGTATTGTGATCGATGGTTATGTGTAACCACAAACTGAGAAAAAGTATTCACAGTTGCAAGCTAAACCAGATTGATTTATCTTTCTTTTTAAAACACAGCCTAATTAAACAAAGAGTGTGTGGCGTAGTCAAGGTTTATGGCAGAATATCCAAAGCATCTGAGGTGATGAAAAGGAAAGCATGAAGCAGCCAAAGCCATCAGGTTATGTCAGATAGCCAGAAGGAAGAGCAGGAGAGCAGGGAGTGTTTGCAAGGGTGCTAGTGACCTGTGTGTCGAGAAGCCTGAGAACTGCAAGAACGTAAACTGCCTGACTTTCAGAAGCCAAGGTAATGACAAACCCTGTGAAACTTGGGGGAAAAAATCCAAACAGAGAAATGCCAGGCTGAAAATGCCGCGTTGGGTTAGCATCTGAGAATACAATTTGAAGCTAAGCATGGAGTGTGAAATAGCAGTTGTCTGAGATGAATGAAATGCAAACACTAGTCATAACATAAAGAGCATTTTATTTTTCATTTTATTCAGTCTTTAAAATCGTAATTGTAAGTAGAGGGAATGTGAACACTCATTTACCTGGAATTAGGAAAAACATATGTGAATGTTTGGCAGTAATACAAAATTATTTTGAGTTTTTAGATTCCTATACAGGCTTTTAACAAAAGCATTGCAAATGAACGGCCAGAATTATAAATCACAACTTCCTTTCCTCCCCCACAATACTTTTGGCCCAAGAAGAAATAAACTGGGCTGCCATCACCCTAAGGTCTACCAGCATATTGTGGAAACCCACTTTCACTAATAAAACCTTCAAAAGCCTATAGAATATCTTTAATATCACAGCACCTTGAAGAAATACTAACATAGATGACAATTTGATCTCTCATAATTTGGAAGAGAAGCCCATTTTAACAAATCAAAATGAATTACAAATACAGAAAACAATTTTTGTTTCGGTCTCTTTTTCTCTGCTTCTATGTATTTTTCATTTATTTCTGTGTTTTATATATCCTGATTTTCCTTCCTCTACTCTTTTTATGCTTTCTTCTATGGATGTCTTCAAGTCAATGTGAATCTGTTAACTTCCGTGCTTCAGTTAACTTCTTGAACTTATGACGCTTTTATGGATCTGAAATCAAATCAGATGAATTTATCTACCTGTACTTACTAATAGCTCAGAAAAAAAAGTGTTTTTAAAAGTATCTGTTTATGAACTGCGAACTGCAATAGTTCTGCACCTTCAGGGAGAATTTGGCAGACTTTACTCCAAACTTGACCTTGTATAAGCTTGCATAAAAAGTGGAAGACAAGTTATTTAAGTTTAATCTCACCATATGAGCAGAAGGCCAAATCAACAGCAAATATAAACTGGCATACTTCCAATGACTTTAGTGAAGCTATACCAATTTAAACTAAGGACCCAATGCAGAGCTGTAACATGGCTACATACCCATCAGCATGGTGTCACGCTGTGCAACTCATGAACTGCCTCTCCTTTCTCATTAGAACAGTTCCACTGAGATAATTAATAACCTCATGAAGAGGACAATCTATTTGTTACTTCTATGATGAATTCACAGAGAGTTTTTGTGATACACAAGGGTTTTATTTATCATGTAATATAAAAATATATGCAGTCTGTGCATATGTACCAGTAAGTTACCGGGTAATGTTTGTTTTAATTACTTAGGATTACACAGGTGCCACTTTGCTAAAGCTTTTAAAGAGCTTGCCTACACTTAGTAGGAATTACAGTCACTTTAATATAAAGGAGGGTACACCAAAGAAGTAAAAGTGTCAGTGCTGGTATCATTTTTCATGAGGTGAAGTCCATAAGCAAGCCTTGGTATCGCATAACTGGAGAAAGTAAAACACACAAACCACTCCCCCCCACCCCCCAAAAAAAACAGACAATGGGAAAAATTGGCATCTAAGAATTTAGCTGGATAATCTCCTTATGGTACCCACCGGTATATTGACATTAATGTAAAAAAAAAAAAAAATCCTAGAAATGTTTACATGAAGCTCAGTGTATAACACAGAATTGTCATGGGGTGAAGCCTACCTGAAAGCACAGCCCAGACAAATGAGATGTTGACTGCATCTGCCCAGCTCTAGCTAACTGGGTTAATAATGACCTAAAAAGCCAAGCAGGAATAGATTAATTTTGTTCTACTGCTGCTGTTAATGTCTAACATTTTATAACAAAATTAATAAATAAGATAGTAGCCCTCTTTATTAGATCAGAGAGGGTGGAGAACACATCAGTGGTCCTCCAAGAGGATGCAGAAGGTTGGGCCCAAAATGGAGCCAAGACCCATTGCGGCCAGGCCACCAGATGGGACCTGATGGCTGGGGCGGAGGGAGTGGCTGGAGCAAGGGTCCCCGTCCTGGTCCCAGTCCTCTGGCTTACTGTGCCTGCCTGAGCTGGTGTGGAGTAGCAGGAACCTTGTTCCCGTGAAAGTGTGGTGCGTGTGTGGCAGATTAGAAATGATAGAATAGCAATTGCTGTGCCCCACTGAGCCCATCCTGCTCTGTGAGTGGGTTTGAGATAACATGTCCTTGGGTGGTGGGGTTCTGTTCTTGTGGCCACCGCACCTCAGTTCCCCTGCAACAAGAACAAACAGAAAACATGAACGCCGTCACCATATCAGTTAGCTATTCCTGCACTATTCTCACATGAGTTTTCAAACAGAAAATCTTACTTTTCATTTGCTGGTATGGAAGGATGCATAACAAGCAATTTGTGGTAGATATTGTTAGTGAAGTAGAGAGTCACAGTAATCATCACCTCCTGCTGTCGCTGGCTTTTGGGAGCTCTGCTTTTCACGATGCCCGGTAGATACAAGTTGAGTTCTGCTGTATCCGGCTTCCTGATTCTTATTTTTCTGATTTCTTCATATTGTTGAGTGATTTATTTCCAGTTGGGGCAACAAATTCTCTTTCTTCCAGAGTTGTCATAAATTTCTTGCTGTACACTTGCTTGTTTGGTTGGTGACATGTAGCAATATTTATTCTGCATTCTGATACTTCTATTTGTCCCCTAACTTCTTCATACTCCCTTTCAAACCTGAAGTGTATTGAACTTTTGCTCACTGTACATCATATGCCAGAAAAGGTGGATGACAATTTTGCAAAGCTGAGCATGGAGGCTGGCACTGTGGGAGTAGGTGGGCTTGTGGACAAACATCATTTTCTTATGAATGCATTGCATATCAATAGCTGTCATATAAGATTTTTTTCCTATTGTTTATGTGAAGCTGGCTAATGTTCAGCATAAATATTCAGAGACTCTGTCTATGCCTTTCTAGTCATAAATGAAACTCAGAGATTTAAGAAATAACTATTAACTTTATGCACTGGGCTCTTGGTTTTGTTTTTCCATCTCACCAAGACACTTCGTGACTAGTGATACAACATAGCTCTGAAGAATGAATGAAAAAGCTCTATTTAAATCATAGAAAGGGTGATGATAAGAGAAAAGCATTTTATCAGTCAGAAAAGGGGCAATTTGGGGAATTATATCTAAAAAACAGAACAAAAATGGGGATTTATTGTGGTCCAATGGCAGCTACACATATACCTTTGATATACATGGTATGAAATCTTCATGGTAAAGATAGAGATAAGGTATGTGACAAATTTTTTTGAGACAGAAAGAAAGGGAAAACCTTGGTCTTGTTACAATTAGCTGCTTTCAGATGACACCCAAATAGGTATAAGCAATATGGAAAAGAAAAGAAAAAAAGGGAAAGGGGAAAGGGGAAAGGGGAAAGGGGAAGGGAAAGGGAAAGGAGAAAGGGAAAAGGGAAAGGGAAAAGGGAAAAGGGAAAAGGGAAAGGGAAAAAATATCACCTTCTCAATTGTAGCTTTCAATAAATCTTACCAAAAATTAATTCAGTTTTAGGATTAGAAATCTTTTGTCAGTTTTAATTAGATTGCAAATCCCCTGGAGACTCCATATCTTGCCAAGACCTGTATTTTTAGGCCTAGATCCTGAAAGCATATGGGTGTTCACCTTCACATGACTATTACTGTGATATTCAATGAATGTCATGGATGATTCTTTATGAAAATTATGCAGTGAAGTAATTTGCACAGCTGCAAATCATTTTATATAACTTCCATTTATGGTCTGCCTCAAGCAGAGTCAAGGGTAACACCAAGAATATTGAAACCTGCATGAGGTTCCTATGTGAGGGTAGTATTTTGCAGGGGAGGTAAGTAGCTTGGGATTGTTGGAAATTCTCTTAGCTTGCTTGACAGTAGCATGTTTAGGTTAATGAGAACACTGAATATCTATCTGAGTATGTGCTGAAAACCCCTTGTTCTGATAAAAGGAGTTCTCTGCTTATGGAATAGGTGGTGGGAGGAGAGATCCAGAGGCTCTTGGATCAGTGACAGCTGAAAGAGAGCCAGAGTCTACCTGAGAGCAGTTGAGTTTTTGGATGTGGCTGGGAGAGGGGAAGAAAAAGCGTGGAGGTGTTTCCAGGTGGTTGCAGGGTGCATCGGGGAGCTCATCTCCCACAGCGTCTGGAAGGTACTTGGGCTCTTTATAGGTTTCTGTGAGTCAGGCAAGAGAAGGGACAGTGAAAGACAACTTTGGGCCAGCACTAAGCACACTCAAGAGTCTGTGGTCCCTTGCTCATTTCTGCTACCGTGGCTGCTGGTGTCATCCAAACCATATTCTGCCTTCCTTTTGAGTCTCTATTAAAAACACATTCAGAAAAACGTGCTAAGTTTTCTCGGACAGCAGGCAGAAAGTGGCTTTATATTCTAAAAAGGCAAAACTGAAAGAAAATTCCTTCCGCTTCCCCTGTTTTGCCTGGGTGCATAATGGAATACATGGATACAGAAGGGAGATATCAAATAGAGTTTGATAATCGGCCTTATCAAGTATCGATGTGTCTAGTTAAGCACACACATGATTCTGTTTCTGGAGTTCAAGCTGGAACTACTTTTATATTGACTTATGCAGTCAGGCCTTTAGCCTGATTTTACTTGTAGACAGTAATATAAATATAAATAATAAATATTACTGTTAATATTCCATTCTACAGCACAAGAGTCATAGTTAAATGCATAAAATTCCATCCACGTGTGCAGATGTCAAAAATATGTTCAACAAGTGATCCAACCATTGAACATTTAAGAATATAAGAGAGATGTTAAACTACTAAAATTTGAAATGCTACAATGTTATAATATCATTTAAATTCAGAACAATTTCATTTGACAGCGTTCAGATCTGGAGCAGAATATATATTGCAATTGTTAAGTGAAACCATTTGCAATTAGAATAGGCTGAAAAAGAGAAGAATTGCCATGTTTAGATATAAGAAAGATAAGGATTTGATTGTAACGGATTTACACAGTTTTGAAAACAAATCCTTTGAGATGTGTTTCTTGTAACACAGTCCTCATTGGCAACAGTCATGCAAGAGCAGTGGTCAGTAAAGCTGGGAGGTGGCAGGACATGGGACTTCACATGAGTGGGGGTAAAAGGCAGGTGTGAAAGGCACAGGGCAAAGCTAGAATGGCTGAGGAAGGTTTCCAGTTTTTCATGTTTGGCTTCCCACATCACGCTTGCCCGCTGATACGCGATGCTAGACTTGTGATACAAAGTATGTGGTAGAAACAGACAAGGAGAGAAGCAAAGATATGCAGGCTTTGGTATTAAAGGACGTGCCAGTGTTAATGTCTGGGGCAAAAATACTTCTCATACCCTTTGCACAACCCCAAAAGGAATAAAAAGAAACTTTCTTTAGTGTTTAAAACCGTAAAGTCAAATAATATGGGATTAGCTGTAGCTCTTCTTGGACCAAAACTAATTTCCTTTGGAAAAAAAAAAAAAAAGTTCAACAAAACCCATGTAAAATTCTTCTATTTCAAATTTCAGAATGAGATTGTGTCCTTATGTTCCTGAAATATATTTATCATGGAGAACTGCATCTTTGATTGTGGCAGCTCATATAGTGAAATTACTTATATTTTCATTGTGTTTCTTCTATCAGCTGAAAGTCAGTGAAAGGTAATAAAATCAGGATGGTGGAAGTTAGCAAACAAAATCAGAGGTTATGCCATTCCAGGTGTTTTAAGTGCAACTCATTCCTGAAAGAGAGAAAAAAAAAAAAAAAAAAAAAAAAGCCCCTGCCATTTGAACCTGGAGGTTGTTAAGCTTCATTGATTCTTTACTATTCCTTGCAAAGGTGCAGCTGGGTGAAAATCAGGACTACAACATCACTTGTGATTGTGAACATGCCAATTACTTTTTCCCGTTTTATTTGGGGGAGTGGGTTGGGGACAGGGGTGTGTGTTGGGGTTTTTTGTGTGTTTTGTTTTTTTTTTTTCCCTTGCTCATTTTCTTCACTAAGATTTTCAGCTGGCTGTGCTAAAAGACAAACTGGTTTTTGATACTTTGCTACTAGTTAGTACATTTCCATTCAAATAATAAATATATTGACAGCAATAATAACAATAAACTGTTCAGAGTAAGAAATTTATGGAGATGAGCTGTGAGGAAGAAGCAATGGACTAGTCCAGCAGACAATTTTACTCGTCAGCCAGTAAAATGGTGTAAACTGAGGTCAGGCAGTAGTGTACAAAGGCCCAAAATAAAGCTAATACGTTACTTTTGGTACTACAGGAAAAAAGAGTCCGAGCCGTGAAACCAAGAAACTGCCTTTGTCTCAGCACTGGAGGGAAAAACTAAAATCTTTTTCTTTGGACACTGGCTCAGCAGCTGGTGCCTGAGGAAAGACTGCGGAGAACCAGCGGCCAGGAATGAGCCGGCTGCCCTGCGGCCAGCGCCCCGTGTTCGCTGAGCTCTCCTTGTCCGTGCTGAGCTGGGCCTTAGGGGGAAAGGCTGGGGCAGAAAAGGAGTTGCTTTGGGATACTGAACTAAGGGAAGAAAGAAAGAAAGTGATCTTTATATCAAGAAATGCCTCCTGGGTTTTGTGCCTTCAGTTAAGGGTACAAACTCTTTTCACTCTTTGTTTTATTAAGACTTCATCAAAGACGTACTTCACTAACAGAATCAATTTTCCCAGCTAAGAAAGACAATCCATTAGATCAAAAATACTCAGTTTCTTGGGACAGGAAGCAATGAAACTGGTGTTAGCAGTGAGATCCATTTTTCCAACGAAGCAGACTGTGTGTTCATATTGCTGTCGAATCAATATGCAATAAATAATGGAGATGCTTATAGATATAAAAATAGCCAAAAGAAATTGATAGAAGACCAAAAGGAATTAAAACAAGACTTAAAACTGAGCCAGGAGACTCCACAAAATGAATTAAAGCAACATCTGGAAACTTCCCAAAAAGAATTGACTATGAACTATTGTTAGAAATGATATCTTTGTCTGAGTAACAACTACAAAACTCTGTCTGGTCTGATACAATGGAAGGGAGCCATGAACTGACTGCCCCAGACCAACAGGTTTTCCAGGACTAGAGGAGACCAGGAAAATTTTGTCTAACTGGAAATTTGCGAAGAGAAACGGCACTCAGGTATTTGGGTAGTTAAACAATAGCCTTGAGAAGAAAATTAAAGGGACTGTAGAAGACAACTGTCTGGGTGAGGGGTGGGGTTGGATGAGGTGGTGACTGAGACAGGACGTTTGCTGAAGTTTTTCATCCTGTTTTTACTCAAAAATGCCTGGAGGGGAGAGGTTGGGTTGGCTCAGCTCAGACAGTACAAGCCTTCACCCCTGTAGATTTGAGGGAAAACTCCCTGGGAAGCTTATTTGGCACAGTTCAACATCCTAGTCCAAATGAATAGTTGGGGAGATGAACAGATGAACAACATATGGTCGGAGGCAGGGAGCAGTTGTGAGAGGCACTGTTCGCTCTGAACCCATGGGCACATTTCTGTGTTAGCGACTGGCTGTCTCATCTATTCCCCCCTCCCCTCCATCAGTTTCTTCTAAACACAATTCTTAAGGACATTTGAATAATTTTGGATAGCAGAAGTAAAAATTCAGGCCGTTCAAATTACTTGCATGTAGTGAATTGCAGCCAAGCAGCTGTGCTCCAGTCAAAAACGTATGGACCTGATCCAATGCCTGGTTAAACCCCTCTTCTGCCTGCCGCAATGCCTGCTTTTATCCTTCTTACCAGTTATGAGAGCAGAGCAGGTGTAAAGCCTCACTTCATACTGCTGAACATGGTTAACATTTCTTCAGGCTACAACTGTCTCCCTGCACAGGTGCTGCGCAAAGGCTGGATGCTGAGAGCCAACACGGTCTCTGCTCTTCCTTCAGCAGCACGCTGTAGTTTAAAAAGCCAATCCCAAAGAGATTATGAAATTTCTTCCATGAAAAATTGTGTTTCTTTAAGCAGTGCTCAGAATGCTTCCAACATCTTTAGCTGACCCCGGGATGATGAATGAGGTCAGCTTTCTTAAGTCTATGTTACATTATGTTACTGCAGCTCAATAAACACACTTAAAGGAAAATCTTGTTTTCATAATAGAAAAAAATGAAATGCCTTTCTGATATGGCTTGCACCGTTTCAGGTCACCCTGTTCTCTCTGCCGTTTATTGAACTGCATTAGCATCACCTTCAGAGGAAGCAGGTCACCCTTGCTTTTATGTGAAGATTCAAAGTGATGAAGTGAAAAGGGTGGGTGAAGCAAAACCAAAAATTACAATTAGTTTAAGTGCTGCTCTTAGAGCATTCCAGTCAAAATAGAGAACTGGAAGGAAGAAATAAGTGGGAGAAGGAGGGAAGAGTTCTAAGCTAAATGATAAGTTTTGATTTAAGTTTTAGTGCCTAAGAACAAGACAAAGAAACTGGGATATGACTAGTGTGAAACTGTCTCACCCAATATACCTTTTTTATCTAGAAATAATCATAGGTAGGTAGTCTACCTGATTGAAATCCATCCTGAAATTTGTTTCTTCCAGAAATATTTAACCTCTCTTCTTAAATGGAAACTTTTAATTAATGAAACTATGATTGTTTTCATCAGGGAATTTGTCTGAGGGAAAAAAAAAAAAAAAAAAAAAAAAAAAAGTGGCAGAATTATGTCCCCTATGCTGCTTTTCCTATTAAGTGGCAATAGTACTAAAGAAGATAACTAGTAAGATCCTCTCAACCTTCCTTTATGAATATGCTTATTTTGACCTGCCCCCTCTTCCTCAGGAAGACCATTGTTTTCAAAATCCTCATTTTGCAAAAAAATCCCTTTCACCTGCGTGGATCATTATTTTCCAAGTCTTTGATGGCTTTGTGAATGCACTGCAGCATATAACTTGACCCTATTAAGAGGGAATATGTTTGGAAAGCCATTATTAACGCTTTCTTTTCTGGGGAAAAAATTAATCTTTTTTTTTTTTTTTTCCTGATTATATATTTTTTTCCTAACTGCTCATTGTAGCATCTCTACACTTAAATCTATTAACAACATTTGCCTATTTGTCTATTCATACTTGAAATAATGTGTGAAAAAAAAATCATTAAAAAAAAAGCCTGTGTAACAAGGATCGATTCATGTGACAAAAACAGTATACAAACGAAGACCACAGGCTATGGATCTAGGCAAGACAGTGCAGTTCAATCTACAAGAAGCAGATAAATAAGTATCTTTATACAAAACTGCATTATCATAGCAGATTGATATAATTAGGATGTCTGTGGAACTTCCTCACTTTTTTCTTCTCTCCTCATGATTGTTTTTATGGCAGGCAGCATTTCAGCAGTTCTGTGAGATATGGAGATTCTTTAAGATTCGATCAAGCCATTTACATCACGGAGTCCCTCAAAAAGGTGGACTTAAAAAAATGGGAGGGATAGCCACTTTTAAGAGCAAAGAAAATATAGAGAGAAGAGGATATTTTAGGGTTTGGGGGTTTGGGTTTTTTTTTTTGGTTTTGTGGTTTTTTTGGGTTTTTGTTGTTGTTTTTTTTTGGTTTTTTTTTTTTTCATATACTGTTGAAAAGTATGTAAGAAAAATGAAAGGAGTATTCAAAGAGGAAGAAAACACAGTGTGTGGTCAGGTGACTAGAAAATGCTTATTTTTACTTAAACTCTTGTGTTGATTTATTTAAGCATTCAGCTGCAGGATTGTGTCATGTATACAATAGCAAGAGAGGTTCTATACAGTCAGCCTGATTGTCCATGCTGAATGAAATACAGAAATGAAACATGTCAAATATATTAAAATCTGAACTGGATTTCTAATATATGTAGATTTTTAACAGATATGTAATAGTATGAACAATGTAAAGCTGCACTCTACTTTATACTAATCCCACTTTAGCTGGGAGAAGAAACATTATCCCCCTAAACTGAATGACACCACTTACAACCATGTGATGTTGCCATCATGTCATGGGGTGGAATGCGAAAGGGAGCAATGGGACTTACCTTTTTCTTTGTCACTATGCATTGTTGGAACATGGCACTGCATGGCAGCCAGCTTGCTGGTGTCAGATTGAGAGTGCAGGAAGCAGGGCTCTGAAGTCAGGGCCTGACAAGAGGAGGACATGCTCATTTCCCTGATAAATCCATTTCTTGTCCAGAATACACCTGGTGGCTAACCAGCACCTGTTTTTTCTACTGCATAAGAAAGAAAGTTGCCTACTGAGGGTGCATGGTAGTCCCTTGATTCAGCAGGGATTAGTCAGAGTCATGATCTATTGTGATTCTAATATAATTTCATTTGATATATTATTATTATTATTATTGCTATTATTATTCATTATTATCATTTCATCACTATTACGAATATTATTACTATCAATACTATTATCACTATTATCATTACCACTATTATAACCATTATAAATATTATCACTATTATTCATATTCATATCCATAATAGTATTAATATTTATTGGTATTGGTATTAGTATTAGTAGTTTGCTGCACCTTAGACCTTGTCCCATCAAACTCTGCAATACTGGTCCCATTCAAAATTCCCTACAGTTCTCCTCACTACATATCCCGTAGATGGTACACACAGGTGGGTAATTTGTTTCTATCTGGTATTGCAAAGGAACTGGAGATTATGCACTGTATTGTGGAATTGTAAAATGGTTAAAGCTCTGGCGTTATAATGGAAAATAATAAAAAAAAAAAGGAAATAACTGGAAAACATTTTTTTCCTATCACATTAGACACCCAAGGTTTGAGACCACCATTCTAAATAAACTACAAATGCTGGTTATCCGTGATTAAGGACTAGATCTTTATTTATGAGCATTAAGCAAGCTGCCCCAGAAAAGAAACATTAACACTAATTTCATATGTTTTGAATTTTCTTTATGATGTACAAAGATACCTAATGAGAACATGATGACAACTTTATCTCAGAGACAGATATGGCAAAATTCATTTATCAGCTTTCCTTCTGCCAAATATAAGGAGGATCATGACGGCTTCTTAGAGCTCACAGATCTCAAAAATTAAAGTTGATGAATAAAGGAAATTAAGAAGTCACTATTTTAAAATAGCAATATGCCAGAATTTGATAACAAGGGAAACAGTGTAAGTAGTCAAAATATGGAATTTATTATTTTTTTCTGCTAGAAGTAAGAAAAGCTTTCAGTGAATTTTGTAAACACACTTTTTTTCAGGCTTTTGCTCGTTCTTGAATATTAATGTCTTCATTTTGAAATGTTTCTCCCTCATTTAATTAGGCACTAATATACAGCAATCAGCAAGGCTACTTTTTACACAGCTTCAGGTCTTTCAGGTGTTTAAGTGTGCTTGGGCGAGAGAGTAGTTTCTTCTTGAAGATAATATATTAGGCATGTTTGTGCAGGAATCTCTAAGCTGAGATCTATTTCTAGTTGTGCTGTGCAATAATGGTATATTTAACACTGAAAATAAAGAAGAAGGTGCCTACGTTTCTTCATAACCTTCTTGTAATATTTGGTTTAGGACGATGATAGAAAAATAAAGCTCAGTCATATTAAAAACTGATATAAATATTTTTGATGCAGAGATTAGGAAATACAGTATGCAGTCTTTTAGGGGGTATTATGTGAGGTGTGAAATTTTCAGTGTAAAATGTTGTCATATGAGACCCTTTTTTGTGCCTTTTCTAACATCTCAGATTGTTGGGGTTTTTCCCCTAGAACAGAAAGACTCAAACCCACCCTGCCTCCCTCTGGTTTGTAGTAAGCCCGTGAAAGATTCAGCTTTATACATGCTCAGCTTATTGAACAATAGATTTTCTAACTATTGCTTGCACCAGTTGCTATCCTAGAATGAACTTTCAGAGTTCATTCTAAGCCTAAATGGCTAGATAGAGTCTGTTTTCCTGTACCTGAACTAGAAATATGGTTTTGGATTATTCAGATCCCACAGGTAAGTTTTTTCCAAACCTAGGTCTGTACTGGACAGACGCCTAGAGGTGGTATATTACGTTATAACTTCAGCAGTTTATGGGCAACGTGATTCTAAGACAGACTTCTGAAAAGCAAACTGCTGGGCATGGCAAAACATAGAAACTTTTCTGAGGAATGGGGACTCCAAAGCCCAAACGACACTGCTTTGTTATGTACATGAAGATTTTTGAAGAAAAAAGTGGGGCTCCCAATGTGGGCTTTCAGATTTTTCTTGTATCTTTGTATGTAAATACAAGCAATACGTGTTGAATGAACCCCAGAATTCTGAACCAAACTAGGATACTGTTCCTCCCTCTGTGGGCAGTAATCGTTATTCAGGCTGTGTAAGCAACCAAACGTGACCATAGATCTCCCTGAATGATTTCTCCTAACCTTTATTTCTACCAACAGATTATCAAGCAGCTTCTTTGACCATCCTACTTGCCAGACAAAGCCTTATACTATGAAGGTTAATACAGCCTTCAACATTTTCAGCAACACAAAAGAAATCCCGAAGAAGTCCAATGGTGAGTATAATTGAACAAACAGAAACTGCCTTTCTCGATCTCGATCTTCAGGTTCAGAGTTGATGGATTCTGTTCCTGTTCCATCTGACATCCCCCTGATGAAGACATTTTTATTTGAAACAGATGCTTGCCTCTCTTTATCTACCTCGTCATGATTGTTTTCACTTTCACATTCATTGCTATCTCTGTCTAACTTGGCCGGGGACTTACAGAGAATTTGTTGTATCACCACATTTTTTGTATGTATCACCACAGCAGATTCCTGTGTTTGCCTCTCTTTTTCTATTGCTCCTTTTAATTACAGCTACTCCTGCAACAGGCTGTTTATCCTCCATAAAACAGTTAAACTCATTTTTTCTTACTGAATTGTTTATAAAACTGCTAGAAGAAAATTGAGACAGGGTTACTTTTTTTTCTAAAAAGTCAATTAAAATTGTTCAGGAAAATGGAAGACATCTGGGTCCCGTTTGAATTTAATAATAGGGCTCATATGGTAATAAATATCTGCAAGCTTTCATTGCAGATGTAAACGTATGTATGCCACAGAAGTCTGAAATAACTCCAGCACATAACCACAGCAATTGTATGTTTAAACACTGATGATATTAATTGATTTATACCTGTACAATCACCTTAATTACCATTTTTTCATTCCAATTAAGTCAATTCTGGCATTACCTTGTGTCCTAGAAAAACTCGCAAAATTTATCTTTGCTATATTACACTCTGCCAAACTTAATCTTATTTTGGCACTGCCAAATTTCATCTTGTTTCATGACTCAAAGTTTATGACTGATAGCTCTCTGATAGCTTGGACAGTTATGGTCATCTAACCACACTTAAAACAAATTTTACGTTACGGGCATTTATGAATGGTTATCAATGGACGGTTCTTTTTAAAGGCTGTGCTAAAAGTACCTCTAGGAAGGAGAGAAAAAATGGCACATGGGAGAAATAATTTATTCATTTCACCAGTAAAATTACTTCTCATAATTGCAAATTTGAGATAAGGTTACAATATCTAAACAGGCTTGTGATAATGCATTTGGTGATAATATTTATCTTGAGGTTCTGCAATGCATATATGACTGTCACAGTATAGCACAGAGTCCACTGCAAGGTATAAGTTGTTTATGTCAGGCTTCAGAAGATCTTGTAAGAGAGCTGAAATTAGCTTGTGTTGTCATCAGTCTTTTCTCATACACAGAATGTGTACGCAATCCCTGGTTTTAGGTCACACATGTCCAAAATGTGTGTTTCCAAAGAGGGGTTCATCAACACTGACACCACAGGCTAATCAGACTGAAGTATCTTGGGTCTTCCAAGGGATTTAATAGGATCTTGCTTCCAAGGGTACTATGAACACACCCAAATACTTCTTAATAAGGTTAGTCATGAAAAAAAATCAACAGTGTAGTTCTGTCATTAGCATCTGGTTTCTTTTAGCTAGTTTTTAAACTATTGTTAAATTATATGCAAAGATGATGCTTTTTTTCTATTTTATTTATGTGTTTTGATCTTATGTTATAGGCTACTCTTTTGTAAACTGGTATTTTCTCAACTGAAACTGCACCTGTTTTTCTATACAGGTGCTCGTAACATTTACGGTTTTACTACTTCGCTTCTCTATCGAGTACTTTAATTTAATTAATGAACTCTTCTTCCTTTCTAAAGGTTTTAGCAAACTTTTGCCAGGTCTCTCGCTGTTTTCTTTTCAACACGTTCAAGTATATTCTGAAGGGGTTTAATATTTCTCTGGCCATTACTTCTTCAGCCTGAAGCGAAGGCAATTATTTTGTCCCTGAGGACTGTTTTAAGGGTTTCCTACAACCGTTACCAGGGACATCTCTTGATTTTTGCTAATTTGCAGGTATTCTTTTCATTCCTATTTACATGACATGTTTGAAAAGTGAAACTCCTAAAAGAAATATGCTAAGCTGCCATGAGCAGCTTGTGCTTTTTGTAATATTTTTGTGATGGGGAAGTGATATGACAGAAACACATTCTTCAGTATATTATAGTGTAGATAAGTTCAACAGAAGAGAAGTCTATTTTCGACTTCATCAAAAAGAAAATATATTTTCTAGTGCAACACTGCTGTCTCTCTAGACATTTGTCAGGCCTTTTATTAGAAGGTGACTGTTCTGAGCTTTTTCACATTCACTTTTAAGCTCAATTAAAAGCTTCCACCCATATGCTTTGGAACAGATCAGGCAGGATATTGCAACAGGTAATATCTTAAGTGTTTTGGAGGTGCAGGTGTTTGATGGAGTTGAGGAGGGAGTGGACAGTGTTCAGATTCCTCAGCTGCAGGACAGTCAGGGGCTTTCTATATGGGGGAAACATCCTTCTGCTATCCATCTGCAACCATGTGCACAGTGTTTCCTCTTCTGAATCTTTTTTGAATATGGCATGTGTCTGTACCATATAGGATAAATGGGTCCTGAATGCCAAATGCAAATGTGGATTTAGAAACTTAGGAGTATTCTGAATGTACATCCAGAAGAGTAATTTATTTTACTAGACATGCAAATCTAGGTTAGTTTGAACACCTAGGACATGTAATAGAGAACTTGATAGCAGCAGATTTTTGCCTACTGCTGATATTTATCCATTTGAACAGTTCTAGCAAGGATTTTCAACAAGAAAGGGGAAGAGAGAAGAAAGGGGGAAAATGTATTTCCTTTCTCAGTATAAATAAAAGGAAAATCCTAACAGAATTTATAAACATTTGTAAAATTATGCTTCAGTAAGTGAAATCTAAGTTTCTTTGTATAGGCTGCCCATTAGTCTGTATGAGAAAACTGGGTTGAAAATAGAAAAAAACAAAATAATTTAAAATTCAACATACGTTCTGGTATATATTCGGTGTTTTCTCTTCTTTAGACTGGCAATTTCTTCAAGGAAAGAGAAAATGTGTTATTTGGAACAGCATTTAAAAATAACAGAAGAGTTAGAGGAAAAGCAAATGAAATCAAAAAGATGGAGAGTCTATTCCTGTCACACTCTGTGAGACTGTATGTCATCAAGGAGCCGTGTTCAGGCACTTAAGACTTTGCCAAGCTAACCAGTCAGACTGGAATTTTTCATGCTGAATGCTTGTTGCAAAGTGAATTTGTTCGGATTTTGCCAGCCAAAATAATAATGGCTTAGATCTTTCCAAGAATGATACAGTAAAAAAATCTGTTGGCTGTCCCACACTGAAAAAAAAAAAATTAATGACCTTTTCTTTGACCATCTTTAGGTAAACTCATGTTTTGAACTTGAAAACTGGTGAACTATTACAACTAGTGCTCCAGCTACACAACCCAAGTTGAAGAAGGCAAAGGGCGGGACTGGGATACTGAAGAACTGCCTGCTGTAAGAGAAGATCGGGTTTGAGACCATCTAAAGAACCTGAAGGTGCGTAAGTCAATGGGACCTGGTGACATGCATCCATGGGTCCTGAGGGAACTGGAGGATGAAGTGGCTAAGCCAACATCCCTCATATTTTTTGAGAAGTTGTGGCAGTCCAGTGAAGCTCCCATGGACTGGAAAAAGGGAAACATAACCCCCATTTTTTTAAAAGGCAACAAAAGGAAGGCACAGGAAACTACAGGCCAGTCAGTCTCACCTTGATGCCCAGCAAGGTCATGGAGCAGATCCTCCTGGAAACTATGCTAAGGCACATGGAAAATAAGGAGGTGATTCGTGACAGCCAGCATGGCTTCACTAAGGGCAAATTGTGCCTGACAGATCTGGTGGCTTTCTATGATGGGGTTACTATGTCGATAGATGAGGGAAGAGCGACTGACACCATCTACCTGGACTTGTGCAAAGCTTTTGGTTCTGTCCCACAACAACCTTGTTCTAATCTGGAGAGACATGGATTTTATAGATGGACCACTAAGTGGATAAGGAATTGGCTGGACAGTCACACTTAAAGAGCTGTCAATGGCTCAGTGTCCTTTTGGAGACTAGTAATGAGTGGCATTCCTCAGGGGTCTGTACTGGGAGAAATGCTGTTCAACATCTTTGTCGGTGACATAGACAGTGGGAATGAGTGCATCCTCAGCAAGTTTGCTGATGACACCAAGCTGTGTGGTGTGGGAGACACACTGGAGGTAAGGGATGTCATCTTGAGGGACCTTGACAGGCTTGAGAGGTGGGGCCATGCAAACCTCATGAAGTTCAATCAGGCCAAGTGCAAGGTCCTGCATGTGGGTTGGGGCAACCGCTGGTATCAATACAGGCTGGGCAGAGAGTAGATTGAGAGCAGCCCTGAGGAAAATTACTTGGGGGTGCTGGTGGGTGAAAAGCTCGACATGGCTCAACAGCATGTGCTTGAGACCAGAAAGCCAACCATATCCTGGGCTGTATCAGAGGAAGCCAGTAAGCAGGTACAGGGAGGTGATTCTCCCGCTTTGCTCTGCTTTTCTGGACCCCACCTGGAGCACTGTGCTCGGCTATGGAGCCTCAAACATAAAAAGTGCATGGACCTGTTGGAACAAGTCCACAGAAGGGCCATGAAGATGATCAGAGGGCTGGAGCACTTCTCCTGTGAAGCAAGACTGAGAGAGTTGGGCTTGTTCAGCCTGGAGAAGAGAAGGTCCTGGAGAGACCTTATAGTGGCCTTTCAATACTTAAAGAGGGCTCATAAGAAAGATGGGGACAGACTTCTGAGCAGGGCCTGTAGCAACAGGGCAAGGGGTAAAGGTTTTACACTAAAAAAGGGTAGATTTAGGTTAGATATTAGGAAGAAATTCTTTACGGTGAGCAAGGTGAGACACTGGCATGGGCGGCCCAGGGAAGCTGTGGGTGCCCCATCCCTGGAAGTGTTGAAGGCCAGGCTGGATGGGGCTGGGACCAGCCTGGTCTGGTGGAAGGTGCCCCTGCCCATGGCGGGGGTGTTGGAATTAGATGACCTTTAAGGTCCCTTCCAGCCCAAACCATTCTATGATTCTGTGATTGCAAACACACACCCCTGGAACCCCCAAAATGCTACAGTGTCATTTATACATAGTGTGGTCTGTCTGAGTCATACTATATATGAAGGGAAGAAAAAAAATCTAAGAAAAATCCTAATGTTTCTGGGAAGCTTTAATAAAGTGTGTCTTATATGACATGAATTCTTTAATTCTTCACGTATATACATTACTGAAAACTCATACATGTATGTCATTTCAAATACTACGGAAGTGCTGAAATTGGGAAACAGCTTTTTACTGATTGCTTCTGTATCCACACTGAGTTTAGCAATAAGTAATCAGACAAGTTGCTTTTTATCTCTTTCTGTTGTATGAAGTGTGAGAGGAGGTCAAGGGACAATTATTTAGGTCCATTTTAAAGAATTGCCTTCTTTCATCTCATCATTGTGGTTATAAATTGAATTTGTATTTCCTGTTTATGCACAGCTTCCTTGGAAGGTCAGGGCAGGCATATTATATTAACTAGAGCTGTGCAAAAGATTGATTTTTCGGTTTGTTGGCCCAAACAATGAATAAATACATGTAATGGATCAAAGGAAACAAAACATTTGATGTTATTGTTGGCTTTTTAACATTTTAAATTAAATTGGAGAAACTATACAAGTAAAATGCAGTTTCAAAATGAAGCATTTTTGCCCACTGTAATATTATAACCCCTTAAGAAAGGATATTTATTATTTTGGTCTGGCACTGAAATTTCTTTTCTGTGCTATCCTTTGCAATTTTGGTGGAAGTCTTTGTATCTGTATTGATGGAAATCTTTGTTTTTCAAAGCAGTTACATTTTTGTACCTCTGACACAGTTCAGTATAACTCTATTTAGATATAGTTTAATCCAAAACTCTTCAATGAAATATTTCTCTTTTTCAATACACAGTGTATCAGTACCCAGCACCAAATTTTGTGTAATATCTTTTAAATACAGTAAGTTCTGAGCTTCTAGGCTCAGCCTTCCTTTAAAAAAACATCATGACAATTCTTTAAAAAATGAAAAACAAGTAATTTTTTGAAATCACATGTGTCTTAAACAGCTGCCTTAATGTATATCAAATGTTTGCATAATTCTTCTACTCTTACCACAGACCAATTATGCAAAATTGCAGGAAAAAGGAAGATTTATTTTTGGAATTGAGGGGATGAGTCACATGCAAAATTTGTTATGATCCTAACTGAGGAACAGCTCCAAACTGTACAAACTGCACTATATAAAATACTTCTCTTAAAAGGACTTAGGTATGAAAGCTGAAAGTATAAAAAATGTATAGTATTTTGGTTCTTGATTTTGTAGTTATATTGCCTTTAAAATTCCTTTTGGTTTAGAGAAACATGTTTCCCAACTGACTGAAAAAAAGTATCAGCATGATACTTTGCTTGCTGGTTTATTTTTTCAGAAAATAATAAATTTCTGTCTACAATTTCAGCAAATAATCTATAATTCGTCAACATTCTTATGGAGAAGCTATATTTTTATAATAGTTGACAAGAATGAAAGTGTAATGTTGAGAATAAGTTTATCACTGAACTTTTGAAGATAGGCACTGGATATAGTGATTTTTTACTTTCCTAATATGTCATTAATAAGAATGTATAAGTAATCAGTTTTACAAGCAGACATGCATACACTTTTACAAGCAAATATGCATACACTTTTACACCACCATCAAGCTAAACTATTCATGAAGTAGCTGGCACTAAAATACTTTGAATGTCAATACCTCTAAAGGATAAGGCCAATTTCAAAGTAAAAATCTCAATTTAACAGAATAGTTATGAAAACCAGAAAATATTTGAAATTTCTGAATAAATAGAGTAAATTATGAAGGTATTTATGAAGGTTAGTTAAGAGGTGAACTGTAGAAAAAAAGACGCCTAACAGGATAGAGGGGTAAAAAGGGTAATTGTAAGTACGTTGTCCATACATGTGAATGTACTTTGGCTTCCTGTGTAATTTGGATGACCATAGAACAATCATTTTCAGATTTATTGCTTATTTATATTATTTTGAAATTTCTGTAAAAATCAAAAGTAGTCATGTTGGATTTTACATGGTGAGGTTTTGGTAGCAAGGGAGGGCTGCAGAGCTGACCCCCATAAGGAGAGACCAAGGGTTGCCCAGTGTTGGACACAACCTGTTCCACCTGGCTCCAAAGCAAGCTCACGCAAGGCACAGCTGAGGCTGTCAGTGATGCTGGTAGAACTTCTGTGATGGCATATTTAAGAAAGGGCAAAAAACACCAGGCAGCAGCTGTGAGAGAGAAATGTGAGATGCATGCAGACATGATACAGACACCAAGGTCAGTGAAGAAGGAGGGGGATGAGGTGCTTCAGGTGCCAGAGCAGAAATTCCCCTGCATCCTGTGGAGAAGATCATGGAGAAGTTATTCCCCTGTGGCCCATGGAGCAGATACCCACGCTGCAGCCTGTGGAGGACACCATGATGGAACATGTGGATGTGCCCTGAAGGAAGCTGCAGCCCATGGAGAGCCGCAGGAACTGTGGCCTGTAGAAGACCCACACTGGAACAGCCTTTTCCTGATGGACTGTACCTTGTGGAGAGGACCCACGCTGAAGCGGATCTTGAAAAAATGCAACCCACGGGAAAGACCCACAAGGGAACAGTTTGTGCAGGTCTGTATCGCATGGAAGAGACCATACACCGGAGAAAGGGAAAAGTGTGAGGGAGGGAGAAGAAGCAAAGCTGAAGTGTTATGAACTGGCCACAGACTCTGACTCCACATCCACCCTGAGCTGCTTGGGGAGGGAAGAGTTAGAAAAGTTGGGAGTGAAGAAGGAAGTTGAACTTGGGAAGAAGGGAGAGGTTGGGGAAAGGTGTTTCCAATTTTGTCTTTGTTTCTCACCATCCTTCTCTATTTCTAAATGGCAATAAATTAAATTGATTTTCCCCACATTAAGTCTGTTTTGTCTGTGACAGTAGCTGATAAGCAATCTCCCTGTCTCTGTCTTGACCCACTAGCTTTTTCAGCCTGTCCTGGAGGGGATGGAGGCTGATGAGAGAGCAGCTGGATGGGTGTCTGGTAGCCAGCCAAGATCAACCCATCACAATAGTTTAAAACCATAAATCTGCCTTTAAGTCATATTTTACAGTAACATCAACTGAATTATTGAAAAAAAATAAACCCATAAAACAGCCAACAGAAAATCCATGCTGTAGGAAAGCTGACCGTGTATGAAATTTGTAGTACTTAATGTTTTGTTAAAAATGTAGGATTCCTTTTATTGTAAGTGTACAGATACATTCAGCAGAAATGTCAGTGAGGCTGGCACATCTTATAGAGCAATATTCCCGCGTGCATAGGAAGTAAGTTCAGTGTACCTATGCGCTCTTTCCCCTCCCCCAAATCTGGTCATTCACTTGCAGCTTGTAAATGTTAAGGAGACGAGAGGGTGAGAGGGTGTGGGGTGCAATGTAGTTGAAAATCTGTTGCAGAAGTGACTACAGCATTTACTTATGAGAGGAAACACTAATGTAAAGGGCAGTAGCCAGAACAGTCTATGTTCTTCGTCATCAATATTGTATTATACACAAGAGATTATTCTATGTGAATTACAGGTTCCTCCGCAGAGCTGTGGAAATCCTTTGCTGAAAGTAAATCTTATTGTTGTTCTTATGAAACCAGCAGCCTCAGAGAATATAGAGCTTATGACCAACAGGAAAATCACCTGAAGCAACAATGAGCCCAGTATGTATGTTGTGCTTAAACTTCTCTAGTGGGAAGTTCATAAATTTTGGTATGGCAAAGTCAGTCATGAACATCTACAGAAGCTATAGAAAGTAGATCAACAACAAACTAATTAAATGACTTATTACAAAAGATCCCTGAAATAATATAACCAGCTCTCCGTATTTGTAGGGAAACATTTCTCCTGGACATTTGCTTCAAGGCCAAGCAGCTTCAATGTAGATCATGAACATGAACACGGTTGCTCAGGAAGTTCAACCGTTCAAGTCAAAGGACCCTCAGAGCAAGCTGCATCCTCTGTTAGAGACACTAGCCCAGCAGAAACCTGAAAAGCAAGCAGAGCAGTATTTGTTTTCCCTTTTAGTGACTTTGGATGGATTTTCTGGCTTTTAAAAATGCATCCTTAGGAAAGGTTTCCATATACTGTCACTATATTAAACTTTGAACTTAATGATTAAACATCTCTTGCTGCTGCAAACTGTTTTCAACACGAATGCATGTAAAACCAGGCAGGCTGTATCACTAAAGATCAGCAAAGTTATTCTAAATATGTTTAGTAACAAGGTACTTTATCTGTGAAAACACACATAAGTTTAATACTAAAATGGCAAAAGTCATTAGTAAATGTGTGAGCTACAGACTGTTACTGAAAGCTGATGACACACTATTACTGAGCATTTAAAAGTTACATTACATTACATAAACCTTGCAAGGTTTACTACTACCTTGAAGTAGGGTATTAGAATGAAAATACTGCTGCTAATGAATCGGACAATGACTAAGTAGTCTGTCTCTTCAGATCAAAGCCATCTTTTTAACAACATAACTTGAACTCTTTGGTCTTCAGCCTGAACTCGTTACTCAAGGAAAAGGGTATGAAGTTAATAAAAAAAAATACCTGGATAAGGATTCTACCAGTCATTTTTATGGTGTTACTTAGAAAAATAACAATAATGAAAAGGTCAAAGAAATCATAGCACATCTCTTACAAGAAGGTAAATAATCATGATGCCTAAGAATTAAACAGATTTTCTCACATTTATTCCTCTCCATTTTTCTTCAGAACCCCATTTGTAGGGGTTCTAAGCTGACTGATTCCACTGTGTTACGTAGCACTGAAAAGGTCTTATGGCCTTATGCAACAATTGCCAATATAGGATAAAAACAACCACCACAGCATTAGCATCGCTTTCTGTGTATGTTTTTAAGCCACGTTACTTTTGTATAACTGCCATGAATATTTCAGAAAGTCAAGGACCTTTCTGACTTCTTTTGCCCATTCTAGCAAATTTTAAACAAAACTTCTTTCAGTCTGATCAATTCAGAAATATGTTTTTCAGCATTGTTTTTTAGAATATATATGTAATATGTTCAGTTCTGACAAGGAAAAAGCACAAGGCTTCGATTATCCTTCAGAGCAAGTGTGAGTTAAACCTGAAAATTTAGTTAAGAATACTGAAAGCACTCAAGGTTTTCCAATATTTCTTAAACTATTCCAGTGAGCTAATTGCACCCATTTCTTTGGGATATAATAGGTGCTGACCAATGTCTGACATGTACATTGTGCCTCAGAGTGAAAAGAATGTGAATCCAGTTCTATCTAGTCTCATCAGAGATGAGAAAGCCTGCTGAAAGTGATCAGCCTCTCAAGAAGAGAAGAAAATGTGAAGTTTTCCTTTAACAAGAGGGCTATGGAGAAAGTCCTGATCAGAGAAAATGCTAGGAAATGCTAGAATATCAACTTTCCCATCTTATCTCAACATGAACTGCTCTAAGAGAGAGAGGGGAGTTTTTTGACTTCTGGCCAAGAATAAAAACTGCCTAGGAAAGGGAGCAATATGATCTAAGCTGTCTTTCAAGAAAGTGAAGGAAAAGAGAAAAAGTGTATTTGTTTACCACAGAAGTTATTCATCTACTTGTGATACAGGCAGTGTCCCCAATTAAAATGAGTTTTAAACTAAGGAGTTAAGTTCTTCTTCTTCTTCCTTCAGAAACATTGCATTGCTTGCTATATTTCTGTGAACTCCTGAGCTGTGTTTTAATTTATCTATGGGCATAACAAATCTGTAAGGGACAACTGGCTTTTGTCTTGGCTTGTTACTTGTGAGATGATTTCCTAGCTATGGTTATTGCCTGTGGGACGTAATGCACCCTTGTCTTTTCTCAAGACAGAATATTTTCTTTTCGTTACATCAATCCCAGGATGTAGTGGGAAAAACAAGAGAAACTGGCAGAGACTTAAAACACACACACACAAAAATATCTATGGACAGAAATGTTAAGATAGTAATAGCCAGTGCTATGAAAATAAAGACTTATGCTGGGGCCCAACACCATTCAAATCAAGGGCTCTGTGTGCAGGTTGGTGGCAATAGATACTCACTGTCTTAAAGTGTAGGTCATTTGGATCAGGAACCTATGTATCCACATTTTGCCTACTTCACTAACCTTCAAGAAAGTCAGCTATAGCTAACACACTGGTAATACAAACGTGTATGTGCCTTACAAATCATTATAAACAAATTAATTTTTAAAAGACTCGTCTGAAAAGGTATTATTACTGACAATTTTCCACAATACCACTTTACAACACATCATAATTTCACAAGTCATATTACACATGTGGCGCTCTGCCACACAGAAGTCAGAGCTTTGCAGCCTATTCTCACTGAAATTTGCCAGATATCTTGAGTATGCCACTAGATTTCAATTTTGCATCCTTTGTATCTTGATTATGAGTTCTACTGAAAACACAGTGACCTCGAAAAGATTTAAAAGCAGATCTCTATCACTCTTCAGTCACCAAATTGGCTAGTTGCCCAGACTGCAGGCATAGCTGTATGTCAAAACTGATGCTGATGCTTTTAGGGGACAATTACCAGTTTAAGCACCAGCCTGAAGAACTGGGTAGTATTAGTGTTATTTATCAGCTAATGTAAACAATTGCAGCTTCAAGGACCCATTTTGCTTTCCACTGCTTTGATTTTACTTAAAGGATGTTGAAAGAATAAGAGCTACAGAATAAGCAGTAGATGTATGGAAAGGGGGAATTTTCTTTTCACTGCTGTGAAATTCTCCTGCCCTTTGATGGTGGGGCATGAAATTAGTTTGACTGCAATTAAGCAGCTGTAAGTAGAGTAACATTTAGTTTCTCTATGCAGCTAGCTGTGGTTTGTGGGGTTTTGTTGTTGATGTTTGTTTGTTTGTTTTGTTTTTGATTTGCCCATGTAAATGAAACGGTTAACACTTTTTTATATGCAGCTTCTTTCTTGAAGTTACAGGAGGTTGGGGGTTTATGGGGGGGTGTGCCTTTTTAATCTAGATCACACTGCTTCTATAATAGCTAGGCTGTTCTTTTCATTTGCTAGAAGTACATGGCACTTGATAAATAGCATGCTCAGTAGGAAGTGCAAGGAGCTGTGTCATCACAGTAGGAGACTACAAGAAGTCTTCCTGTAGGAGTTAACTGGAGCATCTGAGCTCCAGAAGGAGAAGGAGGAGAGTAACATTTTCCATAGCAAAAAGAGATGGAGCTTTCAGACTTCTGGCAGCTTCAGTTCATCTTCTGTTCTGTGAACACCAATTTATTCACCTTTTTCTTCTGGATGTTTTGTAAGTACCTTAAAAAAAAAAAAAAAAGGGGAATTCTTGATCCTCCCTTTTTAATCTTTTTGTGTATTTCAGATCACAGTGGCTACTGACAGCCACATGACTATCCGTGTCACTGAGGTATTTAAGTTTGTTATCAGTTACATTTTCATTTTCTGAGTCTATTGGAATCATTGGACATTCTACTTATCACCACATTTATGAATTCTTCTTACTTCATCACCTTCTAGCTGTGCACAAGCCAAAAACTTTCTCAGCAAAGGCTTCATCAGTTCTGTCTTGGAGGACTAACCTCTTTGTATCTACCATGGTTAAAGGCCCTTACAGACACAGCTGGTTTTCTTCCTTTTTTCTTATCATGTCACATATACTTGTCAAAGTCACTGGCTTTTCTGTTGTAATAATGAGGGCAGATTCATCCATCTTTTTGCTAGTGTTTGGCCATCAAGTATGCCACTACAAAGAAAAAAACAAAACAAAACAAAAACCCAAACCAAAACCCCACTGCATTTTCTTTCCTTCCATAAGCTTGCGTTGAGGAATTTATTTTAAACCATTCTTCCAACTTTTACTTCTGCATGTAGGGTCAGTACCCCATAGGAGGGAATGTTTAACATGGTGGTATTTGACTCTGACCAGGATCCCTGTACAATAGCAGAAGCAAAAAAAAAGGAAGATAAAAAATTATTCTCCTTTCGTCTCTTCAGATGCAATCTTGTCTCAAGGAAGATGAGTCTTTAACACATTTGTTTGTATTTCATTTCTCATGTTCTTGTCGATTCAATAGACAACTAAGCATCATAGAAAAAAATAAAGGAAAACACCCTAAACACTTTAGAAACTCAGTATTTGGGGTGAAAGAGTGGCAAATATGTATTAAAAAAGAAAGAGCTGCTTAAGTACATTATAATTTGAATCTTTGCTTTTATTTTACATGTTTTTTTCTCCTCGTTTTATCAAAGGACAGTAGTCTTTTAAACAGTGTTGAATGCATAGTTTTAGCTAAAAGATACTCCCTAAATCTTTAGTTTTTAATATTAAGGTATTTGGGGAGTTTGTAGGCTTCTTCAGAAATGTCATCAGAAATATTTATAAATGGAAAAAATGAAGAGAAAACATAATTTAAATTGAGTCCCTCTGCAAATTAAAAATGTTTGTTGTTGCTGTAATATACAGCAAAATATTATCAGACATATGGTATTGTTATGTGTACCATATGCCTGCATCACTTGCAGCACATATGGTAAGAGTTTAAAATAAGCAGCATTATAAAAATATGATGGGCTTTTAAAATATATCATTTCTAACAAACTAACTTGGTTTTTTGTTTAGGTTTTATAAAACAGGTATTTGCAGGAACGTCTGACAAAACTTCTTCCTGCCAGCTATTGAAGATGTGCAATATTACGAGCACCTCTTGTCTGTTTGGCTGCTTCCCGTTTCACTGGGAATGGTTGAAACTATTTCATGTCATAACCAAAGTTTGTAAGGAAACATATTTTGCTGAAAAAAAATCTGAATGTTCAGGAAAATAACTGATAGTGCATGTAAGTACTGTTATGTGCTACTAAACAGGATGGAAATTTTTTTGCTTTGTGCCATGGACTCCTGTTTTGGAACAAGATTCCTCTCGTAAAAAAAGTAAACTGGGCAAAATTGCAAAGAAATTTACTATTATTTCTCCTTTGAACTTCTTCAGAAAACATTTGTTCCTTTAGGAGCAGGAAGATTATAAAGAAGCTCAAAACTGGACAAGTCCTTTTCTTCCCATCTTCTTGCCAACAGGTCACTGCTGTGACAAAAAACCTCCTTCTGTACAGGCTTGTATGGTGTTCCTAGCACCATGGTGCCTTGTGTTAGTATTATTACTTCTTATATTTCCAGTTACATGTACTGATATGAAATCACTTTTGTTGTGATGGCATTAGTTCAGCTAAGATTTTATTAGCATTTAAATTCCACCATCACTCTTCACAAAATAGGTAGTTAATAAGGTACAAACCAAGGAAACAAAAATCTTACTGTATTCCTTAATAAGCTAGCTGATATTTTTATCATTCTTCAAAATAAAAAAGAATTTTCAACTTCAGTGTAACAGTCCACCATTTGTTTCTATTATGTTCCTTTCCATTATACAGTTGTCAGGATTTTCATTCTCTCTCAGTCTATTCTTCTTTCTCTTTTTCTTTGACTTTCTTCTTTTAGATTCTGTAGTATTGCTACAGTAAAAAAATAAAATATTGATAAATGAGGCTTGCCGTTAAGGGGAAGCAATCTACAGCAGAGTGAAAAGTTGTAACAGTGCTTTGAATTATTAGAAGGCAGCGATTCTTTTGAAATATAAATGTGTGTAATTTTGTGGAAAAGTGCAAAACTATTTGTTTTTTGTTCCTTGTTTTTGCTTTTTGAGTTTCAGTCTGTAGGAGTAAGGTTGGACAACTAACAGCCTCTTCTGTTTGTTGGTCAAATAAAAATTAAAAAAAAAAGGAAAAGAATGTTTTGGATTAACATGTAATTTATTTCATTTTTATTCTTCTGTTAAAACCACGTAAACCTTTTTTTTTCTTTAACTAAATTGATAGATTTTTAAATTCAATGATGCTTTTAAATTAGATAGATCTTTTATTTCTTTAGAACAGTATTTTTTTTAAGTTCACAGCTCAGCAAATCAACAGGAATTTAAAACTGCTTCTCTACACTAAATTTGTATTTATTATGTATGGTTTCTAAGCAAGGGGTTATTCCAAACAATTCATTTACCTATGTGTAAGAAACCATGCTGTATAATATTATGCTTTCATTCCACTCCAGTCAGTTCTGTTTCTCAAAACAGCTGCCTTCTCTTTGACTCAAAGATTCTTTCAAGTTTAGTCCAGGTTGAAATTCAGTCTGGTTCTTCTACTCCAGAACACTTCACCTGTTTTTCCTATATTTTCTTTATTTCAGAAATTCTCTATGCATTCAAATCCTGTAGTTGCTCTTCTTTTAGCATTGTTTGTAGTATGTTCCACTGCAACGTCATTAAAATGAGAATTATTTAAAGGCCTTTCACAGGCTTTGGAAAAGTTCCTAAACATATATATTTTTTTTTTGAAAAGTGTGGAGGATTATGCATGGAGTGCTTAGATTTCATGAAAAAAAAGGCATGTAGGCTGTGTTCTCTATTCCCCACTATACAAAAGAGATGTGAAGGCATGGACTTTTCTGTGAAAAAAAGGGGAGAAGTTAATGATAATTTGAAGACATATTCTTAGCAAAATCTTATCGGATCTGTAGAAATGGCTTAAAGTGTGTGGAGGTTTTGTTTATACTTTTTTTCTGATCTACAGAAGTGGAAAGGTAAAGTTGTCAGAGATCTAGTGAGAATTATGGAATAAACTTCTTAATTCCCATTCCTCGACATCTGGTATTAATACATGTTTGTAGGAAGTGGTTTGACACGTCGGAGTTTTTGTATTAACACTGATAGTATTAGTGCCAGTTCCAAAATCTGGGTGCATGATAGATGTGAGAATATGCTCATTCCATATGCACATGGTCAACTGCAGTGTCCACTGCTTGGGCCAGTGACAATCACAGCATTGTGACTGCACTTGCAGTTGCAGGTACAACATGGTCAGGAAAAATATTGATGCATTACAGTGAACTGAAGAGGGAAGGCAGGTTGCATGCCATCCTGCAAGGATGCACCTATAAGGATGACTTTGTGGAAAGGGCATCTGAGGAAAAAGATTTGTAATTTGGTTTTCTGTACATGTTAGGAAAAAGGAACATCACTTCCTCCTTGGAGGTATGGGTAGACAGGTGCCTATCCCATCAGCAGGATGGGAAAACTACTAGCAAGTTCCTTTAAGGCTCTTGCATCAGATAGCAAAGAAGTAGGTTTAAATATTTGAGTCTGTAATGGAAATAGAAGTCTCTGATTGCCATCTATTTTTAAAACTCGCCATTTTCTATTTCAGATTGTCTACATTGCCCTCCTACTCAGAAAGAAGAAACCATGTTTGGTAGCCTATTTGACTTAAGTAAAATAAAACAAGAAAAGGGCTGACATGAAGTGTCCATATATTAGTGAAAGAAATATCCTTCTTGTGTGAGGTGCTCAGCTCTGTGGGTAAATGTTACAACTGGACACATAAGTGTATCACACCTTTACCTCCATGGTTACGCAGTGTTACTTCCCTCTGCTCAATGTCCTGGCCTGCTGAATGCATCTTGAGCAATATTGAGTATTACTGTTCTGTACATCATCAGATCTTTACTGCAAATCTGTTGGTACAGGAAACTGATAATCAACAGCATTTTAATTATGCAAAAAATTACACGTCATAGACTCATTGGTTGTGACTGTTGCTAAAGAGTAAGGTGATCTCTTTTTGTTTTGCTCCACCTCCTTCACCCAAGTAATCATCTCACACAGTTTTACCTGTTCCTCCATTGCTTTATAACTTGAGTTTTCTGGCGTTTTCAGAGGACTAGAAAGAGTTGTCCTGATTGTGTGGTTGAGACTTGCCTTGCAGATTGCAAGTAACTGACAAGATAACATGGGGAGACACTGGATCCTGTAAAATCTTCCCGCAAAGTGCTCTAATCTGAAATGATGGATGGGGAAAGATAAACATGCTGATTTCAATGCTGATTTCTGGTGCTGCTGGGTGCTACTTTCTCCTGCACTTGGAGCTGCACGTCAGACCAAAAAAGTATTTTCTGCATTGGTAATGGAAGCAACTAGTGCAAGCAGCTAGAGAGGCAGTGAGTTTTAAAGCTGCAAACTGCATTTTTTCCAAGCAGAATATTCTAATACAATTTAAATCCAATTAGACATCCTTCAGTGTTTTGAAATTTGCCTATTTCTTGACAGAAAAGTAGCCAAAATGCAGATGCTATAGAATAACTAGATTCAGACTCAAGACACACTGAAAATTAATAATTTAGCTAAGGTACTTGTCACTGTTGGGTTAAAAAGCTCCTGAAAAATACCATTATATATAAAATCCAGGTAGAATCTTTTTACTACAACTTCCAGAAAATAAGATGGTTTTAATTTCTGAGCATGTTGCATTGCCCTTTGCAGTGTTATGGCAGGTTGCATCTGATCAGTCACACTGGATTACATTGCACATCAAAGTAAATGTTATCATTCCAGTCACATCAGATTAGAAGATGACATATCATGTTGGCAATTTGAATTTAAGTCTTTTGAAGGGTAATTTTCAAGTGTGGGATTAAAATATCCATCCCAGTCAAAGGTCAATAGGTACACTTCAGATATCAAACATGCAGTATTTGGCACATTTTCCTTCCTTTTTATAGTGGGTTGATGAAGCCGGATGCAATAGAGATGAAGGTGGGAGAAATAAGGCAAAAGGACACACATAAAGCATCAGTGTCTAAACTACAGCTGAAAAATATGTGCAGCAAATGAAGAAAGAAAACTGAATGTTCATAGCACAAAAAATATTGTGTGGAAGATGTGTGATGGCAGAGAAATGAAAATGAAGGGACTAATATGACTGTGCAGTGATCATTAAGAATTGTGTTGCATAGCGTGTACCATAACACCTACGCATATGTGTGACTGCTGCACGTGCTTATGTCAGAACTCACCTTTCAGCTCCATGTTGCTAAACACTTGGATTTGAGATAAATATTTGGGATACTGGTAGTATGAGGGACGACTTGCAGTCCAGAGACAGGGAAGCCAATTTTGCTCTCTCTTAACCCTGGGCTGCTCTGCCGTTTGTCCATTGTCATTTAGATATCCCAAAGCTGACATAACAAATTTTAGCATCTCTAGTCTGCTGTTTTGTCCAGAATGCCAGGCAACCCCAAATCTGTAGCTGCTTGTCTTCCCTCCTGAAGAGCTGGTTTTAGCCACTTTTTTCCCAGAAAAATGTAAGGATTTTACTTTCTTGGTTCAGTCAGTTCTGAAAAAGTACTGTGAATTAATGCAAGGTTCGGAGTCATGCTACCATCACCATCAAACCCTTGGTCCTGGACCCGTGTTGGTGTATGGGCAATTCTGCAGTGAGGCTTCAGTCCACCAGGCAAGGCTCATAAGAACCCCTGAAGATCCGTCACTGCAGGTGTCACCATCTTCCCATATCACATGAGCTTTTCTGTGTCATATGAGTCAGCTCTATGTCCATAAGGAAAACCGTGAAACAGGGCATTTCCTTTCTTTTCCAAACCATTTGTCTAGGGCTGTGAGATATGTGGAAAAGCAGTTGCTGGGAAGGTGAAAATGCAGCGCAAGTACGCAACAGGAGGCCAGGTGTACTGTGTACACTCACCACTTGTCCGTTCGATGATGCTCAGTGAGAGCTGCTCTGCGCGCTGCAATGTGACTGTCCTGTCTCCTCAATGTGCTGCTCCTAGGCACCCAGAAAATTTGAAACTTCTTTGATTGTAGCTGGGTGGAATCTGCCTAAATCAAAGGGATTTTACATGAATCTGGCAATCTACCAAGGTTGAAAGCAATGAGTAGTTAGAGCTGTATTATGGCTGAGACTTTTGAGTGTGACAAGTAAAATCCCTTGGAAAATTGCCTTTTGAAGATGATGCTGGTATCTGCTCCACTTAGTCTGAAGAAAGCAAGATGGCTTTTTTACTACCTTTTCTCTTCTGAAACTCTCATGTTCTATCTACTTATATAATGTAAGATACTATAATAAAGTCAGATGCTGCAATTTGACACAATCATAGGACTGCTGCTTGGAAGGGACCACCAGGGATCATCAAGCTCCCTCTCTTACTTAAAGCACAACTATCACCAATACATCAGAACAGCCATCAACTAGTCTTTAAAAACCTTAGTTTTCAAATAGTTTTAAAAAACTTGACGTCTAGATTCTGCAGCTCCCCAGGCAGTGTACTGCAGCCCCACACACCATAGCAACTCTAGGTTGTTAAGATTATCTTAGAAAAAGATCAGTTGTGGTTTCCTTTTTCATTTCCAGGTTCTGGTCAATGCAAGTGCTAAGTTAGCATTCGCTTTAAGCATAAGGACTGCAAGCTAGGGAGTGAGTGTTTCTGCTGAAGGGATTAAAATTTACTTTCCCTCCTAATTCCTTGCGATGCCTTCCCAATTCCAATCCTATTTAATTTAATCTGCTGTATTTGTTAATACATGTCACTGCAAAAGTGTAATTTCTTCAATTTTTTCCTCTCCAGTTCAAAGAAAGGATAAATATCTCAATCATGAAACACTTAAACTATTTTTTTTATCACTACTGTGATTCAGTTTAGTCCACTAGAAATATCTGCTGTGTTTTATTAATTGTTTCTTGGCAACTAGCCTGCTCGTTCCCATTATAATGCCTTTTTTATCTAATAAGCATTTTGATAATGTTAAGGTTATTTTAGTAAGATATCTTATCACAGGACATCAAGTTAGAACTCGTGTGTTTCCAAACTGGATTTTGAATCCTTTCCTGTCCTTCAGTATAGATCTATAAATCCAGAGTAAAACCAAGTTCAAGAAAAGATCAGATGCTGCTGTAAAGGTTGGGAGTCCATATCAAGACACATATAAATTTTTAACCCAAGTAAGCATGAAGTGATATTGAGTATGTCTACCCATAATTACAGTTTCTCAGATTCACTGGAATTTAATCTGAAACTTTTACCGACACTTAAAGGTGGAGGGGTTGACATGGAGAGATAGTAACTTGTATTTGCCAAAATATTACAGACACAAAAATCAGACAGGCTTCTGGGTGCATGCACACTTCACCAGTATGAAAAAAGAAGCACAACTCCTCTTCACATTTTGGGGGTTTTCCTCACAAGATCCAACTGTTCCTGCTCCATTTTTATTGGTTATTTGGAATGTTTGTGGCTCCAAGTGAATTTAAAAGCTGTTGTAATAATCTTGATGCTGTTCCAACTCAAAGGTACCGTGTCATTTTCCTCTCACTGTGGATTACTCTGTATTTTTTCAGGACAGAGAGGCATCTCTGGGAACATAGGACTAAATTGTTTTAATCACTTGATTTCTCACTCTGCATGTATGCAAACCTCCTTTTATTTCAGGTTCAAATGTTTGGAGGGTTTTGGGTGATTGATATTAGTTTGCCAGTACTTATTCTCTGACCTGTTCCTAGTTCATCCCCGTCTGGCAGAAATGTTGTCTCATGCCAAGTGACTATTCATTGTTTCCTACATATTCTTCAAGTTTCTTTCTGTGATTGGATTTAGTATTCTAATCCCAAATTAAAGACAACAGGCAATCTTCATGCTGACAGTTCTGTGATTCATTCAGTTTGATGTTTTCAGTAAGCAGGGAAGGTAAAACAAGGAAAACATACTATCCCAATTGGTTTATATCGGTATTTATTTACCTAGTGTTCATCCAAGATCACCATATAATAATGTATTATTATTATGAGCAGTCTAATTTTTAAAAATAATTTTAATAGTTTTGTAGAGATGCTATACATCTCTGCATATAACAAAACAAGGTATTGACAGCTGGATGAATAGTGGTCTTATTGAATGTATGTTCTTCACAAAACGCGTAACACATGATGGACTATAGATACTTACGAAACCACATTTTTTAAAAAATTTATTTTATATATATGTTACAGGTCTTAGCTAATTCTTTTGATGTGTGTGTTTTTGTCATTTTTAAGTTTCTAAATTTTGGCAGCATTGTTGGGAGACATAGTCTAAGGTGTACTGAGACAAGTGATGATTCCCTAACTGAGTCAAAAAATGCAGTGAGAAGTGCAGTCAAACTCTTTTGGGAAGCAGCTAGGTCCCTGGATATTCCCTGAAAACTTCGAAAGTCTGTGCTTTGTAGATACTGAGGATACAACTTTTTTTTTGAAACAGCAATAAAAAACACTTCACAGAAAACTGTGCTCCAGCCCTGATTATCATTCAAAAACTTTTTTTTGACTGTAACAAGTCATGAAAAAACTGCCAAGATGTGGACATTCTCTATTTTTCCTTTGCTTTCCCAAGCAGTGTATGAGAATGCAGTGTAATATATATATAGCAAGATATATATTTTTTTTATTTTATTTTTTTTTACTTTCAGTTGGTTATTTCCTAGGTCTTTAGCTTCTAAGACAGAAGGAATAAAACATGGCCAATGTAAATTGTTGGATTGCCCATACAAATACAGATACAGAAGCAGCTAGCTGTAGACACCATATATCTGTAGTATTTTATGTATTTATACAACAATGATTTTTAAAAATCCTGAAATGAACATCATAAACTGGCAAAGAAGCAGAAAAGTTTGCAGTCTTGTTGGAAGGTTGCCACAAATGTACTCTGGTGAATAGTGAGGGTAAGAGTAGTAGTGAATCTCTTTTATGGTGCTGTTATCAGGACATAATGTGCTGGTTTTATGGCATACCACCACAGCCAGTACCCAAACTGCCAGTGGAAATATAATTTAGGATCTGATGTGAGATCTTGCAGTGCATCAGTAATTTAATTGGATCTTTCATCATTCTCATCTCTAACTGTCATTAGCTGATAATTGCTTACCCTAAAAGAACTAGGGAATTTTGTACATATTTGATGGAGCTCAGTGTGAACTCAGCATTGAAACAGAACACAACCTATTACATGATTTCTATGCTGGCAAAAAAAAAAGAAAGAACTTTTTAGCCTCTTGATCCCCAGAGTGAAGTGTTTTCCTGATCTTTATAAATGTTCCTGTAAACTCACCGTGTTTTTGTAGGTTTTTGTGGTGTTTTTCCTAAGAGCTAAGGGCATAGGTGCAGTGTTCTAATAAACCATGACCCCCACTAAGCTGATCTAAAGAGAGGCATATATCACATTGGAAGTGTTCCACCAGACATTCCATTGAATCTTGCAGGAGATGTTTCTGTGATGAGTATAATAGGGGAACCTGAATAGAGCAGAGATGAAAGAGCACATTTTTACTCTAAACATTTTACGTATCATTTTGTTTTCACAGTAGGTGTTTTGAATGTTCTCCTAACCACTGCTGTTATGTACTGTGCAGAAGGTCAAAGTAGATGATCACAATGGTCCCTTGTAGCTTTATAATCTATGAATCTATACTCCTAGGGAATTGTAAGTGCTAAGAAATCTGCTTAAAAACATTGGTTACAGAGAAAGCAATCAAAAATGATTGGGAGAAGCCACCCCCCACCATCCCTCCCAATAAGGGTTCTGAGTACATAGTTGGGGAAATCTGTGACACAAATTAAAGATGTATTTTTTTTTTCCACTAAGAAAGAAAAGAAGCTGGGCAGTTTCAAAATAACTTGTACACAAAGTTACCCACAAGGGGGACAGTAAGGGAAACCTTGGAAATATTGCAATAGGCAACTTGATTGTAGCAGGTATGCATTTTGAAGAAAGACAACAGAAAAAAAAAATGCCTGATTGATAATTATTTTGCTGTCAGATTCAGGGAGAGCTTGAGAGTTCCTGAAATACTCACAAAACAGCAAACAAGCAGTAGAATTATGAACAATCCTGAATGTATCCAGAACATATCAGGCTTAAAATTCAACTTGAATCAAGCAAGAAAATAAATATCAGGAGCAAAATGTCCACTGAATAGCTAGCAGATAATGGAATCATAAGGACTGAGCAGCATGAACTTGCCAGGAAAAAAAGAGATGGGTTTGTTGTTGATGATAGAATTTTAATTTTGGTACAAAAAAGGAAAACAGATAAAATCTATTTTTGCATGAATCTTGTCTCAGGCACTAAACAAAACAAAACAATAAATATATATATATATAAAATTTCATATTAGCTGTCAAAATCCCTCTCTCAAAATTAATTAAAAGTCATTTGGATAAGGACACTTGCATACGAACTGAAAAGTGACTGAAGGGGCATTAACAAGGGATAACGATACACAGCAATGTATCAAGTTGTGGGGGAGGTGTCTAGTAGCACTGAAGGGACTAGTGTTAGTTCCAGGGTTTTTTGACATACTCATTAATGATTTGAAAGTGGGAGTAAACAGCAAGTTAATGAAATTCACATATTATACTAAATTGGGAGGTGATGCAAACACCAGTGATGGCACAAAAATAATAGGAAGGGACCACGCAATATTAGAAACATGGACATAATGGCAAAATGAGATTCAATTTGGAACAAGGCTATCTAATAAGATATGAAGAAAAATAGTCCAAAACATAGCTATGGAGTAGGAGAGAGAAACCTGGGAAGCAGTAATGCTTAAAGAACCATGGAGGTGGTAATGGGTAGAAAATTAGGCATGAATCTATAGAGCGATATGGCATTAAGGGAGGCCAATGAGCTTTTGGGTTTCATACAAAAAGATGTCAAAGAACAAGGAAATAATAATCATTCACAGCATAACACTCGTGCAACTAAGCCTGGAATATTGTATTCAGTTCTGGGCACTAGTTTACTAAAAAAGAAAATGAGCAAATGAGATGAGTTTCATAACAAAGCAGCAAAAAATCATTAAAAAAAAAAAAAAAGAAGAAAAAAAAAAAGAGGAGGAAAAACATTTTAGGAAGAGCAAATGTAAGACAAATGTCTTCCTGTACACCTTGGCCAAATGACAGCAGAAAAGGGACATGAGAACATTATGTCTGTATAAAGATTGTAAACTCCAAAGGCAAAAAAGGATTTAGGAAGGAAGGAAATGGTAGCAATAAATTTAATTGGGTCAACTTAGCAAATAAATTAGAAGAAAAAACTGGAAAACTAGGTACCAGGAAACAGTTCTCAGGTTTAGTAGATTTTATGCATGCTTTTGGTTAGAAGAGTTATTCTATGAAAATGGAGATTCAGAAAACAATTGTATTAATTGTGCAGTATGGAATTTCCTAGTAAAACATGCTTTTTGTTATTTTCTTGATTGCTGACTAAAACTCAATTCCAGTATAATCTGGAGGAAAAGTGGTACAGGTTGCATTGTCTGGAACATTTTATAAAGGGCTAAATAAATCAGCTCTCCATGTTTTAACAATCCATGCAAGTATTAGCTAAAATCAATAACTGGACAGATATATGAAGGACAAAAATAACAGAACGGATGAATAGAGCACTCAATAACCAGAAATACAGGCAGAGAAGGCCACACTGGCTAGAGGGGTAGTGAAGGAGAAAAGCTGTATTCACTCCTGCACTGTAATAGGGAGAACAAGAGAAAAAGCGCAAAACACTCTTGTGAAAAGAGAATTTTAGCCCCAGCTGAGAAAGTGGGATTTCTAAAGAAGAGCTCTTCCCTATCCGGACATAAAATTTGTTACAGAAAGATGTATACTTTATTAGTATCTTTGTTTCTAAAAAAGCTTCAAATAAGTATAAATTTTAGTAGAGAAAACACACTTTTTAACTCTTTTTGAAACTGTCCTGGAAGTTTCTATACTAGAAATATATATTGCTATCAAATCCTAACATGGCGGTCTAAGAAAAGAAATTTGGAAAAAAATTATTAAAAAAATGAAGGTTTTCATTAAAATAAAAATTTCTAAAGAGATGGATTAAAGACACATCATCCGGGGAAATTAAATAAAAAGCTCAAGATTTTTCTAGGTCTAGATGCTTCTGTACTGAGTTACAGAAGATTATGAAGAGAAATCAGGCAAATAAGGGTGACAAAAAATGCCAGCTCTGTGTAAGAAAGAAAGAGAGCAGGCATGAAATAAGACTGTGTGGAGGAAAATATGTAACATACTGATGTTAAACAGGGCAATGTTACCTGCATTTCACTGTCTGGTATGACATGTCTTGCAAGACTGCTTGGGAGCACCTTCCACTGACGTCTGAGACATGCCCGAGCTCTTTCCGGTATTAATACTGTTTTGTTTGTTAGGAAATATTGTTAGCTGTTTTGAACAATTCAATCTGCTTGCACGTTCTGAGCATCTCCTTCAATTCTCATTTCCTGGAGACGTTCGTCCCCTCTGCTCTCCATACTAATCAGCTCTGCAGTTATTTTGTTGTTTATATGCATTGTTTTGAGGTCAATCGAAGTGAAATCATCTGATTTCTAATTTTTTGGCTTGCTACACTAAAATTGATGGCATTTAAAAGATAAAAATTTATGTACAGGAGCATACGCAAAACCCAAAGAAACCTGGGAAACTGACGGAAATAATTTCTGGCCTGTGCATTGACATTTATGCAATTTCATATGATTGACGCATCTTAATTCAAATGTAGAAATCAGTCCAGTTTTCTTTTTATTGTGCTAGCATGTCTTTGTAACATCTTCCTCCAGGAAATACGGTATAGTCAATGGTGTAACATTTTTCACGTGAGAAATGTTGCAATTGCAATACAACCACACTGTGACATTTAACCTTGTGTGGAAGGTTACAATGACACTAGAAGATAGTGAAAAATGGCTGAGGAGCAGGATGATGACACTGTGGCATGATATGATTTATTTTTTCCATAATTTGCTTCTCAGCTCTTCCTCTTCTTCTATTTCTCATGAGACTAACACATTCACCTGAAGCAGATTACTTAAGATAGTTTCACCTATTCAAAAACCAGGGCTAATTATAAAGGCTGAATTGCAAGTTTAAATGTGCAGAATGTCGCAGAGTGTTTAAAGCTCAGATGTGTTACAAGAGAAAGACTTTTTTTAAGCAATAGCAGAAGCTACATAGGTATTTGCAGGCACACATGCAATGAGAGTTCGAAGGGGGCATCTCCACTGCAGAAGAGCTTGACTGTTCAAAATTGGAATTTTTTTTTGTTTTGTTCGTTGCTGACAAGACCAACACAACACAGCTGGAGTCACTGTAGGCTGCATGAGCCCGACAACGGTCAGTTGCAAAGTTGTGTCCATGATTGTAAGTTTACAGATGACACCAAGGACCGGGGAGCATTAATCTGCTTGAGGGTAGGAAAGATTTGCAGTGGGATCTGGACAGGCTGTATTGATGGGCTGAGGCCAGCTTTAAGAGGTTCAACAAGAAGTGCCGGGTCCTACCCATGGGTCACAGCAACCCCACACAGCGCTACAGGCTGGGGGGGAGCGGCTGGGAAGGGCCTGGGGGAAAGGGCCTGGGGGGCTGGTCAGCAGCCGGCTGGGCATGAGCCAGCTGTGTGCCCAGGTGGCCAAGGTGGCCAACAGCATCCTGGCTTGTGTCAGAAACAGTGTGGCCAGCAGGACCAGGGCAGTGATTGTCCCCTGTAGTGGGCACTGGTGAGGCTGCACCTCAAACACCGTGTTCAGTTTTGGGCCCCTCACTTCAAGAGGGACGTTGAGGTGCTGGAGCATGTCCAGCAAGAGCAACAAAGTTGGTGAAGGGTCTGGAGCACAAGTCTTATGAGGAGCAGCTGAGGGAACCCCAGTTATTTAATCTGGAGAGGAGGACACTCACGGGGGACCTTATTGCCCTCTAGAACTACCTGAAAGGAGGCTGTAGACAGGTGGGGGTGGGTGTCTTCTCCCAGACAACTAGTGACAGAACAAGAGGAAATAGCCTTAAGTTATGCCAGGGGACACTGGGAAAAATTATTTGCTGAAAAGATGTTGTAGCATTGGAACAGGCTGCCCAAGGAGGGGGTGGAATCACCATCCCTGGAGGTGTTTAAAAAATGCATAGACGTGGTGCTTAGGGACATGGTTTAGTGATGGACTTGGCAGTCCTGGCTTAACAGCTGGACTTGATGATCTCAAAGGTCTTTTCCAACCTAAATGATTCTACGGTTCTATGATTGCCCTAAGGAGCAATTACTCTTTTCCACCTTTTCTCCCCACTGGGGTTTGCACAAGAACCCCAGCTCTGAGGATGCAGAATCTCTGTAGCCTGCACGGTGCCTCAGCCACACAAACATCCGTTCTCTCTGCGTCCCTCTTTTTCTAAAGGGCATATATAGTATTATCCTAGAAAGGGATAGCATATGGACAATGAACTATTCAGAGTATTTACTACTTGCTGCTCTCCTCCAGATCTCTATGAAGGCTCAGCAACCAACTGTAGCCTCTGGGTTTGAATTAACAGATGCCATTTCTTAAATCAATAAAACTACTACATAGAGGCTGGATTTTCAGAAATCTAATACCTCGCAGAGATATGAGGAAATGTAATGGGAACTACTTCACCACTGAACAAACGTAAATCAAAGGTAATAGCTGTGTAGTGAAGTGCGTAGACATTCGACAAAAAATGTGGCTGCTAGTCTACAGGCTAGTCTAGCCAGTAGCCTGCAGCCTTACAGAAAAATGCACAGCTATTTAAATTGCAGTATCATTAAACTTTATTAAATCTTAATTTTTTTAAGCAATAGACAGCTATTCATAAGACAAAAGCAAATAAGAATAATACAAAGCAAAGACATGGGAAATGCACAAGCTGATCAACCAATATTTAGCTGCAAAAAGTCCAATGTATAACAATGCCATAAATCTGAACTTGCTCTTATTCACTTTCTGTCCCATGATCTTAGAGGAGCATTAATCCTTTTTTTCCTGGTTTTCTCTTTTTTCTTTATATTTTTAATTATTTGTATTGTCAAAAAATAGTGCAAAAGAGTAAAAGCTGTTTAGTTCTTTAAGTCCGAATCATAAAGACTGTAGAGAATAGAAGCTTCCATCAGGATTATGTCCTCATACTGCTGTACAATAATGCAGATTTAGTCCTTTATTGAAAAACGTACATTATAATAGGTAGACTGGCAAAGGCACAAACTGATTTCCCACTTTATTTCTGTATGTATTTAGAATTTTCTGCCTGAAAAAACACTCTTGTAATTATGGAAATGTGAAAAGTATAGTAGCTTGCATGGTATTGTAAAGGAGAGCACAATGCAGGCAAGAAAAGCCTGGACAACTCTGAGTCTATATGCACAATGGCACGTAGAAGGATGCCATTCCAGTTATTGCAACGTCATGGCAGGCTTTGGCAGGAATCCCCTGACAAATGTAGTATCCTTTCTTTTAACTGACTGTCAGGCAATCCAGAAGGTAGAAAGGCATAAAAAGTATCATTTTAATTGATTTATTTGCAATTAAAAAACAAACCCAGAAGATCAGATTCCCACTGCTTACCACCTCACTGCTAATTCTGTTCTATCTTCTATGGCTTATAAGGAAGGATTTTAAGGAAGAGAGATTAATAAGTGATAATAAATACCTGAGGGAGTTTGTATCAGGAGTTTTGTGGTCCAAAAGAAAATCTGAGAAGTGGATGAGAGTGATCAGATGTTAGGATTTCAAAGGCCTAAGGCAACACAGGAGAACAGAGGAAGGAACAGTAGGGAATGATGGAGTTTAAGGGTAGAAATACTACACCGAAGGGTATTACCAATTCATTGCATATAAGACACAGCTTGGGTTGCTTGAGTTCTCCTTTGTTTGTTACAATCAGGAACTTATTACAAACAAGAACACAACATATATGCAACATCAGTATTTTACTGTTACTCTAATTGAAGTCCTACCAGTCCAATGGAAGAATTATTATTAGTTCAGGTTATACACATTTAAAATTACATATACCCAAACCTTCTAGTACCTACCCCTTTCTCTGGTGGTATGGTCAACCTTCCACTGGCCTTCTGGGTCCTAAAGACAACACCTTCAAAATGAGGAGGGAGGTTTACAGCAAGCCATCAGCATACCAAGTCCTTCAGTGAGACAAGTAAAGTATTAATGTTTACCATTTCTTTGTCCTGACTCCAGGATCCTCTTGGCCCTATTTTCTTATGTTTTCTAGCATGCTTTATACTTTGGTTTTCCTCCTTTTCCTACAAGTCCACATTATGTCTGAATTTACTATATAAGATGTGTGTTACAAATGTTGGATACTTGTCCTTCATTCAGTCTCCCTAACAGTGATTTTACCAAGCTCCCAAGGTTGTGGTCATTTTATGACCAGTAACTGACCGTAGCTGAGTTGTTTATAGCCCTTTGGACTCTATGATCCTTCTGTTCATGCACTCTCAAGGCCTTATTTGTCTTCCCATGCATACAGTCCTCTACACTGATTTTTATGCCAGGGCCATAGATAGTTCATTCCAGCCAGTAACTTGTTATAACTGTATTACCTACAGTATCCATAACGGTAGATGCACAACTGTGCCAAACTAAGCTAAAGCAAAACCAGAATAGATAATAGGTCATTAAGTAACTGGTATTACAAGCTAAAAGACTGTCCAGGGAGGTCCAGACAGGCTTGAAGTCTGCAGTGCTAACTTGGCACAAAGCCTGTGGCCAGTTACGAATGATGGTAACGCCATAGTTGCCAGGCTACGAGGCTGCAGTGGGAGAACAAACAAGCAAGCAGAGGCTAAAATATGAAGCAGTGATACATCAGGTAAAGAGGAAAATGATCTTGGCAGCTATGGTGAAGAGATGGTACCAATTTATTGAATGAAGACTGACAAGAGTCCAAATCATATCTTTAGCTTTCTTACTAAAAGAAAAAAATAAAAAACAACAACAAAACCAACCACACCCTAGTTGTGACATTCAGTGAAATAAACTGAATATTCTAAGTATTCACACAATAGCTCTAGCAATAAAAATGCTTTTCAAAGAAATTCTGTACAATTTTCTAAGAAAACACTAAGTGAGAGGGGAAAACTCAAATATATATTTGGAACCGCATATTTGTAATTGACCTATGTTAAGTATATGAAATAGTAATCTTAAAAAAAGCAGCTTTCTTTAACAAAACAGACCATAATTTCTAATATTCAAAGTTAAATCACAGAAGAGTGACATTTCCGTGGTAATAAGTTGATGTTACTAATACAACAGCTTGAAGTGGTTCTTCTGGATATTTCAGCACCGCATTCCTATTTGCACACTACAAAAGGATTACATTCTCTCAAAAGCAAGGCAGTAACAACATTCTTACTGTGTTCAGGAGATCTAAAGCTTTTGGCTTGCAAGAAAAGCTGGGCCTATCTGGAAAAAATGAAATTGCAAATACTGTGTGAGATTTCTTTCCACTTTTATATCCTAAAAACATTGGACACCATCAAGGCTCACTAGAATCAAAGCTGCTAAAATATAACCTCTTCTGACCAAAGCATTCCAACATAACACAAAAAACCTGATAGTATTGGGTTGTCCCTGACAAATAAATAATTTTCATTTGATTGGAAGAGAAAAAAAAAAAAAAAAAAAACAAAAAAAACAAATAACTGGCAGTGGAGACATTTTAGAAAGCCATTCTAAGAGGAGATAGACTATTTGTGTTTGTCAATTGTTTTTTCTCATAACAGGGTTATTTCAAGTTCCTTGTTACATACAGAAAAAAATTACACTATATGTAGTGTTACCAAATTGGGTGAATGTATGCTTTTCCAATATGAACCAAAGTTAAATTACTCACACTCTAGAGATACTGATCAAATCACTAAAATGAAGAATATTCGTTTGGAACAATATATTCTACCTCAAACCCTCCCTCACTGCTTATATGAACCTGCATGATCGCTTTAATTCTTGCAATTCGATTTCTCCTCAGAAAAGTAGAAAAATATCTATTTATCTTACAGCACAATGGAGACTCAAATGACTGGGGGGGAAATGTATGTGGGTCCCGAAAGAACTGTAGGTAAAGGGTGGTGTGTCAGTATTCAGTACCATTCCCCTCTTTTTTTTTTCCCCCTTTTTTTTTAATGAGAGAGGGAAGATGCCTGATACCACTGATGACTAAAACTCGGCAAAGGGGGCAGTATTTATATTCTCGCAATGGGTATAGCATCTATAAAAGCAGTGCTGTTATTTACCATTCATACTCCTGCTGAGCCAAAATGCAGTGGCATAGTCTGAGGGAAAGATAGACTTAGGACTTCATGCAAAGTATTTGCCAATCTAAGAAGAAAAGTGCTAAATAAATATCATTGCTATTATTACTGTCTGTGGAGAGCAGCACTACAGGCCTTTTTGGAAGGCTGACTTCACAGAAAACCTTTGCCATTTCCATATAAAATATTATGTTAGAAATTGGTATAGCATTTATAACTTTATGGGGCTATAAAATGTGATGGTTCCAATATTAAACTGCATTGAAAAGTAATGTAAACAATATAAAAAGTATACAGGAAAAGATCTATTAATGATACAAAAGGTATTCAGGGAAGAAATCTATATTAAAGTTTAGAGGGTCCAACAAGAGACTAAGCACTTTACAAATGCTGCTTTGAAATCTTTCCCAAGTTGAAAGTAACTTACAAGTGTTTTTGTTGTGTTGGGTTTTCACTTGTTTTAATTTAAGCGTAACTGATTGTGTATCATAACTGCACTAGATATGCACCAGCAAGATAAAAGCTCTTACGTGTGTATTGAGGACTTCAGGAAGGAGAATGAGCAGGTTGTAGAGGAATTGCAGAGGAATGAAGCTGGGTTAATTAACATTGCTAATACACAGCTGTGGGCTGGCTTCAGGGGCGGTGGGCTGGCTGATGTGGATAATGTGCAGCTGTGGCTGGTTCCTGCTAAGTTGTTAAATAGCTCTAAGGGGGTGGAGGAGGAGCTTTGGATGAAGAGAGACCTGGAAGAAGCAGAGGGAGGGGAGAGAGAGAGTGTGCCCTGGATGTAGGAGAGGCAAGAAACAGGGTGGGGTGGACTGGCCTGGCCTGAGGAGGGTGAAGAAACAGCATGGATGGTAGATGAACTTTTGAGACCTTGTGCGGGATTGGTGGCTGTGCTGGGGCAAGGTGTGGGACCTATTTGTTGAAATTAACCTGGTATGTGATGGTAAAAGCCTTGTTGCAGTTGGCTGTTTTGCTAGTGCTGTGACATAAGTTACAGATGTGAGTTAGGAAAAGAATTAGATGGTTGGACAGGAGTTTCCAGCCTTCCTCTTGACAAGGCTCATGCCACACCATTGCTTGTTGTTGCTAATTGCTCACAGAATACTCATGTCTGTTAAATATAGTGGAGTTACATTCATTGATTTCACAGAATGAGGGATCAGGGCCGAAAACAAAAGACTAAATGAGCTTTGAGGTTTACCAATATCTTTTCATCTTTAAAGACAGCCATTCTGTGAGAGTTTAATGGATTGTTCCTACCCCAGCATATTCTATAGACATCTGTCAATCATATCAGTCACTATCACTAAACTCATTTCTTTACAGAATGTGAATTAGAAAGAAAAATCTGTGCATCTAAAACCCAATCTGTATCCTCTGTTTCTCTGTAATACTTCAAAAAAAATAGCAGCTTTTTGATCAGCCACAAGAGCAGTTTATAATGCTATGCTCAATTTCCTATGACTAATATTTCATCCCACCTTACACCACTGAGGTATATTATTGTCTTGTTTCCTTAAGACAAATGAAAAACAGGATTAGAAGCATTCCAAAAGTGATTTTGTCATGAATCACAAACAGCACAAATTCTTTTTCAAAGTACTTTTCCTAAAGCTTATTTTACCTTTGTTTGTACATTTTAAAAATAAAAATATGTTTTGAATTACAAAACCTACTAGTATAGGATAAGGTCTAATTTGTTCCATAAATTAGTTTAAAAAGACCGAAACTTATCTTATCGATAAGTGACAAATTATCTGTCAAAGTAGCCTTTCTTACTGGTCTAAGAACAATGCAGCAAGCCTCCCAAAAATAATGCAAGATGATTGACTAACAATGCTATTGTAAGACTGGAATTCATAACAATATTTCATTATAACAATATTTGTGTAAAACTTGTCAGATGGTTCTCTTTAATTCCAGGTGGATCTGATCACAGAAGTATTGAAAAAGCAGGGAACTCATCAGATCATCATGCAAGTAGGAAGGCTTGAGCAGAAGCAAGAGGCTGCCCCGATGTATAGGATGGCATCACTCATATCCTAACCAGCAAGTGAACTTGTTACTGGCAATTCAAAAGTTAATGGGAACAGTGCCATGGATTACATTTCTTTACATTCAAATACTGAATACCTATTAGCAATCTGATTTTGTTTACTGAAAATATGGTTGTCTTTACACAATTTACTTGATCCTGATTGTAAACTAGACAGCAGAGCAATAAAATACAGTTAATGTTTTACAGACACTAGCAAATATTTCCTGAACAAGAGTTTGCCATGAACTTTGGTTTTACAACCTGGCTTCATACCAGTAATGCAGGTTTTAGATCACATGATTCAAAGATTACTAAAATCTAAATATGCCTATGAAGGCTGCATTTACACAAAAGAGAAGGGAAACAAACTTTATACATAAATTTTAAATTATATAACATTTATTAAAAGTACTGCTTTTAATTTTCAAACCAGAAGTTCAACATAAAAGTATATTGCTCACTGTCAAAGGTACTATCTAATTATTTCTATTTCATTAGAGGTGCCATACTGTTAGCTGGGTTTGGTGGCAAATTCTACATTGCTCCAAAGACTGATGCAATCAGACTTGTAATTCAGACATTCTTTTAATGTTGTTTTTGTTTTGATATATACTAGGGAACAAAAGTACTGAGGTATGAAAATGTCACGTCAATCTTCAGATGTTGGTTTACACTTCAAAAGATAAATAAAGATAGAACACACAAAGGTAACTTAGCTGACAAATATACATATTGAATATTTAAAATGTCCAGTGAGGTTGGTGGCTGTAATGTGGTGTATCATAAAGAAGTAAACAAATCTAGACTTGTTTCAGAAACTGTTTTCCACTGACCCTGTAATATTTAATAATGTGGAACATACTGCGATTACTGGTAAGTAAATTAGACAAGGGTGTTTGGTAGTTTAAAGGAGTTTGGGCTGGTGTCAATTGATATTATGAGCAGAACCTGAACACTATTGTCAGTTTAAATGCAGGCTGTCACGCATGTTTAACATATGTCTTTGGGATGGGAGGGTAGAGTAGCTCAACAGTGACTCTCATGATCTTTGGGGCAGCTATTTTATTTCTCTTACAAAAAGGAAAAAAAGGCAAAGAAGAAATGCCCTGTAGAATTTTCCTTGGTGCAGAATCAAGGTCTTTGGCAGAGGTTACAAACTGAACTGTTTATCCACCTTTACAGGAGACCAGGGTGGAGGATAAAAAATAAGGAAATATGAGAAGCAAACGAACTTTCTTTTTAGTCAGGCTTGTTCTGTTTGAACTTCTCTTGACCTGCCCAGAGCTTCGTTTTCCTTGGCTTAGCTGTTACAGACATTTCTCTACTTGACCATGTGTCTAAGGTTAATTTATTTTACTCTTGTTTAGTTGTGTATGGTACAGCTATAACTTTATACAGATGGCAGTAACAAAGGTTGTTGTAGGTAGGGTGGGATATTTACTACAATGTAGTGTAGAAATGCATGATGCTGGGAGCCTTGAGAAGACCAGGGTGTGGTGTGAATGAGTAAAGATGTGGGGTTGGTAAGAGGTGGGACACAGGCTTGATGCTGGAGACCACTAGACTCACTAGTGGTCAGTGCAAAAGAAATGGAGCTGGACATAACTGGTTCTAGGGGTGAGAAAGAGAACAAAGAAATAGTATCTAATGTATGCAAAGCATACCATTTATAATACATTCAGGTTTAACTTGGAGCTCTGGGCCATTGAAGAAAGAGTAATGTGTTTGCATGCTAGCAAACATATAAATGACATGAAGTGGAAAGGGGGGAAAAAGGTGAAGAAATCATTAACAAGAACATCATATTCTTCCTGGCAAGGGACTCCAGATGCTGACTTCTCATAACCCCACCCCACCAGCAACATCAGCATGAAGCCACTGACCTTCATACCTAGAGGAGCAGTGGAAGGCTAAGCATAACACCAAGAAAAGGGAAAATAAGTTCATGTGCTACTATTTTAATTGTATTATTGATATTATTGCAATAATTTTCTGTACATAAATACTCTATCTGCGTTATTATTCTTTGTTTTTTTCTGTAACAATTATATCTAGACCAGTGATGATTCCTGAAGTAGACTGCTAAGATTTCATTATGGTAACAATAAATCTTTGGCTTCATTTTTACTTGTAAGGTGGACTTCCCCTGCCCATAAAAAAGATTCTGAGTGTTAGAGGATCCAAGAATTCCAACATAAGAAAATACAGACACTGTGAAAGGTGTGGCAAACGCATAGTTCTTTAGATGTAAATATTTCTGAAAAAAGGCAAAATGCAGGGAATATTACCAGAAACATATTGTCCTACAGACAGACAGGCAGTTGAGCTGTGGGGGAGGAGGCAGTTTTTTTCAGTGGATCACAATGGATCTGTAGTTCCAGGAGCTGTGTCATCAGCTGTGAACAGCTAAGAGCAGACAAGTGTGATGCCGAAGCATGGATCCAACTAATGAAAATCTTTAGCATCTCCTTCTCAGCAAAACAGAAATTAGGAGATTAGCAACAAGCGGATAACATTCGCCTGAGGCTAGTAACCATGTATCGACTGCAGACAGCTCCTTGTGCTGTCGGAGAAAGTGTCAACGCACTATATGTGTAATGCAAGGACTGAGGAGTCCTCCTAGGGTTTTCCAAACAATTTTGGCTAACTCCAGAAAAGAAATTAGAGCAGTAATGATGGCAAAAGCAAACTGTACAACATATTTACATATATTGTAGTTGGAAAAACTGTGGGTCACGTCAAAACAAACAAGCGTCTGCTCTGACAGTGTTGCAAAATGTTGTTGTAAATCTATTATTAAAGAAATCTTAATGAAACTAGAAGCTATTAAAGAAGAGCAAATGAACTCAGATTAACAGGGATGGCTAAATCACCAAGTCACCATGAGAAAAAAAACTATTTATATCCATATTTACACAACCTAATAAAACCTGCCTCAGTGAATGACGTGTCGACCAACATTTAGTTATTGGAATCTAAATTTCTGAAATCATGTGGTATGAAGATTCTTGGCTAAAAAACCTGCACCAACCCCAGAAATATTTAATCTGCTTGAAAAGTACTGTTTCAATCAATTTATCTTTGGTATATCTTAGGCTGTGGTCCAAAACATGAGGTTTCTTCTGTATTGTAACAGTGTTTCCTGGGGTACTTTGCTGTATGGTTCCTATCTGTTTTTCTGGCAAAAATAAAAATTAGTATTATGAGGTAATATGTGCATTTTACACTTTTTTTCTATAAACTTATTCAGATGAGAAATAAATTTGGAATGTAATCAAAACAATTTAGGGAACGTATATTTAGCAAACGAAAATTCAGACAAACAGGAAGCCATGACTCACGTTATGCAGGCTGCTTCTGCTGCAAAAAAAATCCCGAGTATGCTGCCTCACCAAAGTTAGCTCAGCTAAGAAAGCTGTTAAGTGGATGTCTTTTTGGCAGCTTTCCGCTCTCATTAGCCTTTCTGTTTAACACATATTGGTCCTTGCTGTTTGCTGTGAAGGTCCAAACTGCTTACTGTTTTCTGTTTTTGAAAAAGACAGACCAAAACTCAATGTATGGAGAAGGCTGTATGGGTATTCTTCACCTCCAAGGGTTTCCAGCTGTGTTATGTGAATCTGGATATGTCAGAGCCAAACACAGCTAATCTAAAACAAACACTTGCAGCTTTGACAGTTTCAGTGGAAGACTACTGAAAAACTGGAGCAGTAGGCTCAGTTCTGAAGAAGATGCTTATATATATGCAAGAAGGGCTCACACACGGCCTGCCAGAAAGTCCTGTCAAGACTCCTCACAGAAAAGAAGCAGTAGTACTCTTAAGTGAAAAGGGACCTTGAACGATAATTTGGGTTGTAAATGAGTGTGTTAGACATTTAAGATGGAAGCAGACCACAGGTCCAAAGTGGCACTATTGGACACAGGCTCTGAATGCTGGATGAGCAGAGACATCTGTCTGCAACCCTGATTTAGGGGCAAGATTTCATTAGTGCAAATTGTTTTCTAACTGGCAGCTCTAATTCCTTATGCCCTATTTAGGTTTTTTTCCGATCATTTTGCTTTGTCATCCTGAGAGACGAGGTGCAGTTACAGATGTCCTGTGCAGTGCACAAGTGTTCTGACCCACCATCTTCATCGGCGAGATAAGGTTCAGGGAAGGGAAAGGATAACTGCATGGAGTAAATTTTATGCAAAATGAAATACTGCGTGGTTTCCTTCTACCTTTCTGCTAGCCCATCACAAACAGGGAATACATGATACATTTGAACAAAGAGTAGCAGAGCAGCTGTTTGAAAGTGTGGTCTTGGATCTTGCCAGTAAAACAACCTTTTGCCAGTCTTTCTTTAAGTATCTTGCCTGCCAGCCCCAACCAATCTTTTAGAGAATAGAAACAACTTTGCACCTAAAATCCAGCTTGCTATTAACTGTTTTGAACATTGTCATACCAAAATTAGTTTGTTCTGTTTCACACAGATCATTCATCTGTTGCCTTGACAGACAATGCTATAACTACTGTTGCATCTGTTCCTTAAAAAGAGGTGGAAAATACTGATAGCAAAAATAAAAGGCAGTTTTGTCTGAAAAAAAACCCAAACAAGCAAAACCAACACAAAAACAAAACCAAAAAACCCACCCAAACCCAAATCACAGTCAGTGACAGTTTTTAAATTAATGTTTCTACTGCACCAAGTACACATTTTTGTCCTTAAGCTGCTTTGAAGTGTAACAAAGATACAGATCAACCAAAAAGTGCATGATTTTTTTTGTTGTTGTTGTTATTCCTTTTTTATATGTCCACCATTTCTGTCTCAACACCCAGGAATTTTATTGTTTTTAATGAAAAAAAATATTATTATTTATCTATTACAATGTTTGATTCGGTTTTTGCACTCTGCATGACAGCTGGTCACTAATTTCATTAGCACAAAATGCCATCTTTAAAAATCAAAGCACTCTCTAATGAGAAGAGATTAGATCATTTTAAAGGGTTGCCTCAAACACTTGGTGATTTCTTACTGTGAGGGTTTGCTGTGCAGGAGTAGTACAAACAAAAAGGGTGACTTCTTAAAATTTTCGTCTGCTAATGAGACCAGGATTAAGAAGGTTGTTACATTTAATCTACAATTTATTTTTCAAGAAACTTTGAGTTAATACCAGTCAAGAATAAACAACATCTTGCTCTGCAAACTGTCTGAACCTAATTGTGAATATGCAGGGTTTTTTTCTGTGCCTGATTAAAAACAAATCCAGCATTGAATGTAAAACTGGTTTTAAGTTCTTGCAAAGTATTGTTCACGTAAATATTGCTACTGTATGGGTTTTGAAAGTGAATTTAAATTGTTGCTCTATTACCAGAATGACACCATGAACAAATAATACAGATAAAAAAATAATACAGTTAGAAGATTCTAAAAGACCGCTACATATCAAACTTTTTTTTCTTTTTGCTTGGCTTTGACAAGGTCTTTGCAGAATTAAAGCTGAGAAAGCAAGTAGACACTCTTTCAGTTGCACTTGGGTACCCCACCATCTTCTGATAAGCTTAAAAGAGGAAAGATGTATGACATTGCAATAATTTTATGTATTATCTCCTTCTAAGTTACCTTTGACTCCAGATATGACACTATACATGAAATAACACTCTTTTAATTTCTTAATTTTATTTTTCATATATATTTTATCTTACTTAGCATCAACATATTGATGTAGTTTATAGGAAGTACACTTATCAATGTCCTATTTTCCTTGATACATGTCCTCCTTTTTTTTTTTTTTTTTTTTTTTTTTTTTTTTTGGTCATCTAAAACATTGTTTTCTATTTCTGGAACATTATTTCTAGTTACCACTAGTGAGAAATGTGTACACTGAGTTCAGACAAAGAAAATGTCCCTAAATGTGATGTACAGAATACTCAAGCCCGTGCCACAGATATTGAGGTAAGGAGATCAGTGAAAAGGAACACAGTGAAAAGAAGAGAGATCCAGAATAAAATAAAGTCACTTGGTATGAGGGATTGGGTGGCTGTTCCAGAAAGAGACGATAATTGAGAAGAAAATTATGAAGCAAAGAAGAAAAAGAGAAGGAAACTCTTCACATGGGGGGATCCTTCTGCCCCAATACCGTTCATAGCTTGCAAGTCTCAAGCCTTACATGCTGTAAGTACTCTGAAGACATCTAGATATTCTGTACAGGATTATGCTGGTTTGTAAAGTTGGGCTTCTTTCCGCTGAGTATTGGAGAAAAAGCATACTTAAAGAAAATTATTTGAAATGCAGACATTAAGAGAGCATTCAGCCTCAGTTCTTAGGTGATTTAAGAATTTAACGTGTAAACACATGAAATAAGTGCATCTATGTAGACACTTTGCTTTAGCAGTAGAACAAAATATATTTCTTTGAATGACTCGTGCCAAAAAGTTTATATGAGGTAATCAGATACACATGAAAAAGGAGTTTGTGCTGCAGTTTTAAGTAGAGTCATCACTAAGGCTGGGAATACTGGTGGGTTCTAAAAAAAGCTAACCACCTATTTAAATAAATAATAATTAAAAAAAAAAAAAAAGCCCTACAAACTCTTATAGCCAAGTCTGTCGACACATGTCAGCAGCAGCTATGACTTCAGAGTCTTTAGGATATATCTACAATACGCAAGGAGATACTGATTGCCCTGAAAATGTTGAACAGAAACTTAAAATAGTTTCATTTTGTTCCAGTGACCTCTCAGTTGGCTTATTTTGTTAGAATACTAGTCCCCTTGGTTACTGTAAGGGTATAAGCAAATATAAACATACTCTTACAGATCCCTTATAGAACCAGAGCTAAACGTTAGACAGTCAATAACAGGAAAAAAAAAAAAAAAACAAACCCCAAAAACCCACACACAACCAAATAAATTTTCACTCATACCAGACATGAAAAGCCTTAGCAAGGACTGTACATAATGCCTTGAAGCTGCTGAAAACAAATATCAAAATTTTACATAGAAAAGTTTGAAGAACAATTTTGGAAAGACAGAGAGATGGATGGCTCTAGAAGTTATACTTATGTAAGATTATATAAGCTTAAGATAAGAAAGATTAGTAATTGGAAATCCAAATAATAGCTCTAAAATATAAAGAGTGGTTTGTTAAATGTAAAAAAATATTACAACCATAGCATATTATAATTAAACTATCTAAGATTTCAGAAATCTTTTCTTTCAGTCTCAGCTCCTTAATTGTGTCATACTTCTGGAGGGAAATGGTGAGCACACCTTATTTTTAGAAAGAGTCCAATATACATTCTAAAAGGGGGTACATGTAATGTATTGATTGTGTCTTAATCAATGAATGCAGAGAGAAGCTTTGGCAGACTTTATTCACTGTTGAATTAATAATCTTTTTGTCTACTATACTGAAGATGTCCAGACATTTAGGTGCAGCACATGCCATCGTGGCACAATTTAAATTTCACTTCCATAGTCAGTTTTTGCCCCAAGAATTTTCATGGCTGTAAGCCTTTATCTCCGATGGAAATAATAGCTTGTGGGATTGCAGACTGTTTCACCACTATACATCACGATTCTAAGACCTTCAAAATTAATCCCATAGAATCCCATAGTGTTCTTAATACATGTGCACATTCATGCGTAGTTGGAAATGAAGAAATATCTCTAATTTCAGAGACTACATCTTGCTGTATTTTGCATAATGGCTGTGAACATAGTACATCAGATAAATGAAAGGAAATAGCTTTTAGTGCAGTGTTCTGTCATGGGAAAATAATAAATCAACAACCTATGAACTCTAGGTCCATTTGAAGCGTATTTAGAGCCCTCATTAATCTGTAGAGGCCAATTTGAATAGAAGCTGTTTAATGAAGACACAGAGGGGATATTTAATAATTTATTATGATGGAAAAAATGGAAACAAGCTAGAAATGGTAAAGATCACCCAAATGATAATGAGATCCAGAAGTGGAAACATAATCAACTGAATCATGAAACAAATGCACAGCTACTAAACTGCTGCATAACCTTATACAATACAATTTAAGGGGCTTTGGGGAGGTAACCCAGTAGCAGGAATCAATGATTCCCTACTCTCAGGCAGGAACCACTAGTTTTCCTTTTCTGTTTGCTTCTGAAACTTTCAATTTACAGGAAAACTTTCTCAGCAGAGAGTATAGGATTGAAATGTAGCTGTTCTCTGGTAGAACCAGCTACTTTAGGCTAAGTGCTACGCATTGTATTTAAATTGACTGAAATACCTGCAAGATAATGATAATATGGTTTTGGCTCTCCCCACTCCAGGATTACACAATAAGGTAAAGTGTTTCTTCTTAGTGTATTTTAATGTGCAAAAATATCAATACATATGAATGAGGAGTGAAGGAGCTTTTGTAAAGCTCCATACGGCATACATTATCCTGTTACATTTAAATGTGATTTAAATGTCTTTGCAGACGACAGGACTCTTTCCACCCCAGTGACACATCATGCTTATGCAGAACTGAGTTGAATCTATTCTGGCAGGCACAGAAGGTGGAGTGGCCAGCTCAGGCCAACACTGCGCTGAGTCAGGAGTGCCGTGTCCCTGTCTTTAGCTGCCCCCAAGAGAGTTATGGCATTTTGATACTGGTTAAGCAGCCACAAAGCTCACTGACCCTCACTGAAAGGAGTGGGATTCTTTCAAAAGTGTCAGCCACCATGTGCAGTTATGTTTTCATACAAAAGAGAAAAATCATTCCAGATGCTAAATTTCTTCTGTCCCATCTGTCACGGTCCACTCAGTGGACTCGTGATGGTTCATTTACTATGATCTCGAAGTGCAAAAATCAAGGCGACCACGCCAAGGGGTTACGTTTTGATCAAACTGCACAACTTTATTGTTTGCCCATAAAACAGTGTGCGATAGAATGACCGGGGGGGGGGGGGGGGGGGGGGGAGGGAGGGGGGAGGGGGAAAGAAAGGTAAAGTAAAAAGGGAAGAGGATTATTGTAGTGGAATGAAGCTGGGTAAATTAGCATTGATAATATACAACTGTGGGTTGGCTTCAGGGGTGGTGAGTTGGCCGATGTAGATAAGGTGCAGCGGTGGCTGGTTCTGTTAGGTGGTTGAGAGCCAATGAAGAGAGGCCAGCCGAGGAAGAAGCAAGAGAAGAGAGAACATGTGCCCTGGATGAGGTGAGATAAGGAGAAGGCAACAGAGGGACTGGTATGAAGTGTGTTGGTATGTGGTGGTAAAAGACCTTGTTGCAGCTTGATAGTTTGTAGAGCGCTGTGACAGATTATAGCTACCACCACAGGTCCAAGGTGTCCCTATGGTGCCAGGTCCAGGCAGCATCTCACCGGTCCTTCCAATTGTCGTGATCCTTGGTGAGGAAGATCTCCAAATGTGGGTTACTAAGGAGCCATCTTTTATGCCCAGCAACACACCTCGCTCCTCCTCTGGCCCATGGATTGTTGCCAGTCTCTGCCTTCTCCAGCAAGGTTACTAGCATGTCCAAAGAGGGGTGCCTGAGGTGTGGTTTGTCTTAGAGGCGGGTAGCTTCAGACTAGGAGGTGTGGTTGTGTATTATTTTCTGGTTCGTTGTTACGCCAGTGGTTGTGATCCATCTTCTGGACAGTGGTTATGTGGCCTTATTGTAATTGCTGCTTTCAATCCCAAGTGGCAGGGAATGGCATAGTACTCCTCGTACTGTGCAGCTCTCCTTCCCAGGGCGTAGTTGTTCCTTTCAGTCCCAGGTAGCAGGGAGCGGCACAGTACTCCTTGCGCCATGCAGTTCTCTTTCCCAGGGTCTTTGTGTCTTGGTGTCCATGAGGACCGCGTTCCATCCCCAGGTCTCTGTCGGCAATGTTGAGACAATATTGTTCTCTTTGGACCGACTCTTATACCATCCAAGTGTCCTGATCAATAAGTGTCATGGTGATCTGCCAGGCTTTCTCGTTCCCTTCTTCTACCAATCTCCAGTGAAGACTGAATTCTTTGTTTTGTGGGACAGTGATAAAATTTCTATAAAAGACCTTGTGAGTGTCTTATATTTCTGCATCCAGAATACCCTACAGTGGCTTATGTATCATAGTCTCCTGGGACATGAAAGTTTGAGGTTTGTGTCCTTGAGTTGCTTTCTTCCAAAGTGGTATAATCACTCTCTAGTAAGATACCACCAGGGTCTGCTCTATTTTGGAAGAAGAGAATGAGCTCTGCTCCATTTTTGAAAGCAGAGACAAAGATGGCTGACTTTCAGAGAGGCTTTAGATCAACAGCTGGGGACGCTTCCATAGAGTTTTCAGTAAGGTAGGTGTCACAGGTTAATCCCAGCCAGCAACTAAGTACCAAGCAGCTGCTTGCTCAAACCAGCAGCATCCCCCTGCCCCACAGGGGATGGGGAGGAGAAACAGAAAAAAAGGTAAACCCCATGGGTTGAGACAAGAACAGTTTAATAATTGAAATAAGGTAAAATATAATAGTAATACTAGTAATGACCAGGGGGATAACAGATAGACAAAGAGAAATAAAACTCAAGGAGAAAAAAAAAAAAAACAAGACCTGAGTGATGCACAACACAATTGCTCACCAATGCCCAGCCAGTCCCCAAGTAGCGACACACACACACACACACACACACACAGCCAACTCCCTCCAGTTTATGTACTGAGCATGACACCATATGGTATGGAATATTCCTTTGGCCAGTTGTTTGAGTCAGCTGTCCTGGCTGTGTCCCCACCCAACTTCTTGTGCCCCTCCAGCCCTCTCGCTGGCAGGGCCTGAGGGTCTGAAAAGTCCTTGACTTAGTGTGGACACTCTTTAGCAACAACTACAATTTCAGTGTGCTATCAACATTATTCTCATCTCAAATCCAAAGCACAGCACTGTACCAGCTATTAGAATTAACTCTATCCCAGCTGAAACTCTGCCTTCATCCTTTCCTGGTTGCTACCTGTTGGTTTTATACTTAATGCACCGATTTTACCTACCCGTCCTATCACTGTGTATTTTTCACTGTTACTGTCCTTACACATACAAAGTTCACAGGCACCTAGAGTGGGATGCCCAGTCCATTCTAAAGGATGGAGGCTCATCTTGCAGCATCATGGTACTCAGCTTTTACTAACAGAAATGTTTACTCATTAATGAAGTTTTGATGCATACTGTTTTGTAGAGAATGATTAAACAGCGGTAACAATGCAATTAATGTAATCTGTATGTCCACAGTTTTCTAGTCAGCTTTCATGCGGTCGTAGAATCTGATTTTGTGACTAATAAAAAGGTAGAAGAGAAGTACAATGTAGCAATTATATTAATACCTTGTCTTTGGTTCTAAAACAAAGGAAGAAGCCTGTCTTACTACAGAATAAAAAGAAAAAATGCATGGATTGCCTACCAGCCAAAACACTTTTTCAGAGAACAAGAATGCTTGTTGCTGCTCAGCTGCCTTATGCACACAGAATTATTTGGTATGCTTGGAGTGTTCATGTACAACCAGTGATGCTTATGCCCATCATGGCCCCTGTTCCTGAAAGATCCCAACTTGCAGATCCAACTGCATACTGCTGTCATGTGGTATACCATTTCCATAACCTGCACTAGTCCAAATCACTAGTTGCAGGGGTCAAGGGCTGTGACACCAGTTTTGTCACTATTGCTCTTTGTGGTCCTTGGTGCGAGTCAGCTCCATGTTGCCATGACTACCCGCCGGTGAGCGAGGCATCCACTCTGTAGCTGCTGGTCTAGTTGGACATTACTGCAAAATGAGCTTTAGTACAGCACTGTTGACAATGTTGGGGGTTCACTGAAAACCCATTTTACATTACGCTACAAGCAGTTCAGAAAATCTGCTTTTGTCTCATACAATCACTCCTGAAAGTACTCAGGGAAAATACCCTCTCATCTTACCATGTTCAAACCTCTTCTGCTGTCTTAGGAATGCTAATATATAGTGTTATAGAAGGAAAAGCAGTAGAATGACACCGTGGCCTTGGATTTAGAACATTTACTTGGTTGGATTTCTACATTCCCATGCCTGTACAAGCACTGGGACACAGCAAAATAATACTGAGCAAAATAGAATTACTTTAAATGAGAAATTGAGAGTATCCAAAGACACATAAGTATTCAGAGATCGGTACCTATTCTGGCATGTGATAAATAGTATATAACACCATAGGAGAGTTTAGAGGCTTTTCTAATCTTGTGATTTTCATTTGCTGCAATTGTAAATTACCCCAAAACCTGTTTACTTTCACACCAGTATCACTCAATGTTACATTTGACCTATACCAACCTGGGTTTAGTTTTTTATGAAACACGCCTATCCATGGCCTACTTTTGCAGTCACCACTTAATTGAACAGAGATGATGAAGCCCTAGGTTTAAAGTCTTCATGCTGTATTTACCTTGGTTTACATTTGCCTTATGTGCTGAAATTACTGAAACTGACATAGTCAAATATTAGGTTTGCTAACTAATGGAATAGATGGACCAAAGCAACTAGGAAAGCACACTGAAAAAGTTACAGTTCAGATGTAAATTGAATTCCTTGATAATATTCAGCATGACAAAGTTTTAGTGCATTCAGCCATACTTATATGAAACATTCAGCACAACAGGGACCCTGCAGGTTTGAGAAAATGCTTTGTCTCCATGGTTGAATATTTATTAGAAAGCTGGCGATACCAATCTCAATCCCAAGAGGTAGCACCTCTTTAAGTAGTTCAGTGTACTAAGATGCAGCCAAAAATAATATGCATTGCCAATAAGCTTGACTATTGACTTCCATATTCAAATAAAAAAGTTTTAAAATAAGAAAATTAAAACATCCACTGAAATGTTTGCTTGAATAGGTATTAAGTGTTTCTAATCAATATAATGCATTTGGCTGTGCAAATATGTATGAAAGGGTCTTGTTATCAGTGCAAAATATTTCTCATGGGAAAAAACTCTGAAGCAGACATTTATCAAGTCCCTCTGATTAAATCCTGGCTCTAGGAAATAGTGCCATATGAGCCGGGTTTTAGTCAATCAGACTGAAATGAAATCCATATTACAACTTTCCAAACAATCAACTGGATGATAATGCAAAGTATTGCCTGAAGGAAGAAGCAAAAGAACAGAAATATTTGATGACATGTGGTATTTCCATGGATATTCATGCTCTAATGAGAAGAATAGCACATGAACCACAACCTGTTTTTTTGTGGTTTTTTTTTTTTTTTTTAATACTGATTTATGAATTAATGTGACACCACCACCACGGGGAAAAAATGTATAAAAAAATATAATGCATAAGCTGATAATTCTTGGAATATTGACATTCTTTTTTTGGATACCTATATGTGTAAAAATTTATCCTGTAATAGAAGTTTTGGCTGGCCTTCATCCTGGCACATAACCAGGCCTGGTCTGAGAATTTAAAATCACCTCATGTTTTTGTTTCTATTTTTTGTGCAGTAAAGTGAAAACATCCTCTAAGATGGTAGACTAAATAGATTAACTAGATCTGAAAGTGTTTAGAAGTGTTTGTATTCCTGGTTTCTATACTAGGAAGAAAGGTTTGAAATGAAATCTCAAAAAAAAATATTGACTGGCTAATAAATTTCCTCTTTTTGAAATACTCTGTAAATATTCAAAATCACTGGCAGCTTTCATTTTAGAAAGCAACCACCTGTTGCTCCTTTGATATAAAAGATCAAAAACAGTTAGTGTGGATTCTAGAAAGTCTAGAAACCCATTAAAATATTTCTATTTTCTGTGATCCTTTTGAGACTCTGTCATCCTCTGAAGTTACCACTGGCAGTTACAGTAGTTTGTTCAGAGTTGAATTTTTGTGGTTTGAACTTCTCGTTTGATTCTAGCTTTTACTAAGCAAAGTGAAAAGTTACTACATCAACATATTAAGAGGATAGTCATTCAGACTGACATTTACATGATGTCCTTAGAAAACCTCCCATAAGTATGTGTTTATTGCCAGAATCTGAAGATCATTAGTAAATTCTCATCTTTTTATATAAAAGTGGTTTAATGGGCTACAAGGGAGGTCTACAAAATTAAACTAGCACATACTTTACACTCACTTTCAACTCCTGAAAAAAGCAATTTTAGAGAAAAAGATAATTCTACTTTCACCAATCTGTTCTTTGAAGATAATTATTCCTTCTAAATATAGATGGAATATTCATCATCTAAGTAATGATGAAACAAGCATTGTTTTGTCCGTTCAGTACAATAACATTTTAATGTATAGTTCTTCAGTGAAGAGGTAAGGTATTATCAACATTTGATATTACACAGGCACAGAGAGGGGTTTCTAACTGGAATATGGGAAGAAAGCACTGTTGTATCTCAGTACCATGTGCCCACTCATAACTCACATGTAATAATGTTTTAATGAAGAATTGCCTGAAGGAAAGACAGTGTCACAAAGAGATGTTACTAAGAATGTGAATCTAAGACACTGACATTATTATATTCAATTTAATCTTCTGATTCCTCTAAAAAACAGAGAGAAAACAGAAAAACTTTGGACATTAATCGGGCTTTGTATCAAAAGTTTGTGATAAACTTTTCAGTTATTGTTACAGAGATGGATCCATGGCATAAATAAACATTCAATCAGAGAATGAGTTTGAAAGTTTTGTGTAAAGATTATTAGATTTGTTTAATAATTATCTTTATTCTGGAGGTAACCATCATAATTAGGTAGTAGATAATCATTTTTGTACTCTCACAAAAGATGTTACTGGAGATCCTACTGGTCATTAACCCACACAAAGAAAGCCAACATACAGTAGAATTGAATATTTTTAGAGCATGAAGAAACACACTGTATTCACTGTACCCATACATCTTGTATTCAAACAGGTAGGTGACGCTCAGGAGATGGAAATAAGCAAAACACAGATACCCCAATACTGAATGATTCAAAAGTGTTTGTGGACTCATCCAATTTCTCTAGCTGGTACAGTAAGAAACATGTATTGGGGCTAAGGTTGGAGACAGTTCAGTACAGGTATGTTGCACTAAAATATAAAACCCCCTTAGAATAAAACTGCTTTGCAAAAGTGGTGTCAGTAATATATTGTAAAACAATTTTTAAAAACAGTTCTGATAGTTTTGTGACATCCTAAGCAGTTGTTGGGGTTTCTTATTAAAGAGGAAAATATCTTCAGAGTGAAATTTAAGCCAAATCATTCTATTTAGAAGAATATGCAAAAGACACTAGAGTATCAGAATTGAAATATTTCAAGGAATAAGAGATTGTGTTTTGGGGGAACAGAAGAACAAAAAATTCCCTTGTCTTTATATCTTGTCTACATATTAACGGAGATACCATTAATTTGGATAGCATTTACTTTTGGCTACTGTCCTATCACTAACTACATTTTTACCTCCATGCATTATTTTTATATAAGCAGAAAAGAGGTAACTTTAGTGCTATTTACACACAAGTGTAATCCATGAGCACATTTAAATGCATATAAAAATATCATGTGCGACAAAGTGCATTTAGAAACCTCATAAAAAGAGGAAAATATTTCAGAAATTACAAGTGGGTACATTTTCACAGTTACTTTGTTTATTTCAAATGCTGGTTTTTTGTCCTAAATATTGTCAAAGTCCCCCATGTTTTGAAGACCTTTACTTAAAGTGGACACCAAAATCAATTTGTGTACTGCACTAGCCTTAATGAATAAATGAAGCACTATTTGTAGCATGTTTTATGAAAACCATAAAGTTTTAGTGGAAAAAATAACATTGAGAGTGGTTACTGATTTTAATTGTAGGAATTGGAATAATAACATTTGAGAATTACCACTATTGGAAAGAAATACATAGTTTCCTACATATTTTTTTAAATGTGGAAATAATTAATTTCATTTTGTGTTTTCATATCTGTATCTAGAATAATTAATTGCCATAGATAGGGGTAGGAAGTATGATCATCTTAAATGGGTTCTGAAAGATGTACAATACCGGACTTGATTCCCACTGACCAACCAGTGATTATTAATTGTTATTACAAGGTGGTCATGAAATACAAGAGCTCTGAATGATAGCCACTGATGGAAATTACATTGGAAGCTACCACAGATGAGAGGCAACTGAACCCTTCCCTCAATAAAGCAGTATTTGTGCTCCTAACTTGCCTTCAAATTCTCATTTTTTGTGACTTCCAAACTTTGATACAAATTAGGTTAAAATAATTTGCCATCCTGCAAAGAGTTTATAACATTTAGCATGCTTTAATACACTGAATTCACAGAAAAAAACATTTGAAGCAAACTTTGGCCGTACATCGGAAGGAAATGACAACTGCTATGGCAAGATAAGATGGGACAGAACAGCCAGAATACAAGTTACCTCCAAATCCCACTGGCATCCATAAGAGCACAAGGCAAATGTGAAAGATTCTGAAATATTTTTGTTGCAATATTTTTGTTTGTTAAATAGATATCTCGACATCCATACTTTTGTCACAGATAGTCCTTGTACCTTCCATTTTCTGGTTTATAGATGTCATGAAGGACAAATCTTCTTATAGTCTTAGAAACTGCCCTGTAACCTCTCTGTAGTAAGATTTATGTGATTAATCTTGCTCATAAAGATGACTATAATCAGTGGGGAAAGAAAATGAAACATGACCATTTCTTTTGGTAAAAGATTACAAGTCAGATATCTAACAGGAAAACTCATCCTATTCGTGCCTTTACTAAATCATTACATTTCTCTGTGTATCTCCTTCCACCCCCAGCCTGCTTGGGATTTTTTTCTACAGTGTTTTTGGCAGTAAAACTCTTAAGTGTTGTAAAAGGTGGGTTGGTTTTCCAGTAGAGGAGGGAACAGTGGAGAAACTGGTACAGCTGATATTTCTACTGTTTAGCTGGGCCAAGAAAGTTTGCTTGATTTGTTCATACTTTTCTTAAATATGGAAATGAACTTTTGACTTTTTGGTCTGTTTTATCTTTTCTGTGTTAGAGATTGATTCAATTAGCTCTAGCAATAGCTTTCATAATTTATAGAACCCAAGCCACTTCAGAATTTCCTGTAGTCCTAGGAGAACAAGTATATTTCCAGACTTTCTTCAGAACTTGTACTGCTGAAACAAATCCTTCAACACTCCTAAACCCCAAAGTGCAATTACAGTCTCGTATTTTTAAGTAAAACTACCACTGCATTCAGTAGTTCAGGTAGCTCACTCTTGGTTTTTTCCAAGAAAATTTGCTTTGGACTATAGGTGTCTGCAGAACACCATTCTCTGTATTTCTAAACAGGAAAATAATGCTTACATTAGTTTTTGCAAAATGCTTTGTGTAAATTTACTAATATAGGTCTATAACATTTTTTATTACAGTAGAGTAAATATGAGATGCGACAGTCAGGTGTTTATTTCAAACATAGTCAGCAGAGCTCTCCAGTCTCTATGAAAACTATATTTTTAACTTACTGTGCACTTTAATTCTATGCTGTCAAAACTTGGTCTTCTACATGTACGTGCATGTTTTAGAAATAACAGAAGGTTCTAAAATTTTCCAACATCATAAAATAGGTGCAATAGATCTTTCCTTCCATAGCACTGTCCAGTCAATCAAACATTTATTTTTATTCTGCAAAACTCAAGGTTTTACTTTTCTCTTGTTGTCTTGAACTTGGCACTCCAGAGATTAGATAAAAAGAAAAAAAGGAAAAAAAAAAGGCATTAATGCAATGATAGCATTCCTCTTTTTAATATAAAATATTAATACAATTATTAATAACAATATGTAATTTTGTAATAAATATTACACTAAAAATAGTTGCCAACACAAATTAATGGTTGTGACTAGCACTGTCAATCAACAGGTATGTTGCTTAGACATTTAGTTGTACTTGCTGATTTTATAGCAATTCCCTATATTATTCACTATTGTCTGTATACTTAAGCCTAGCTGGGACTACTTTCCTCATCATTTCTACAGAATAATTATTCAGATTAATTATTTGTAATATTATTGACCTTTTTTTTTTTTAAATAGTATCTGTAATTTGTTTTTGCAATACTATATAGTACAGTAAAATCATTCACAATGTACTACAACATTTCTAAATTCCAGTAATATTTCCATTAGGAAAAAAAAAAAAAAAAGAGAGAGAGAGAAAATAATTGAGATAACTCACAGAAAACAATACAAGAATGGTTAAAAATAGGGAAGTAAGTGCTGAACAGATTATAGCACAATTGCTTTAAATCAAAAGAGTGGCATTAGTTGCATTCAAATATGTAGAAGCTGAAATAATGTAAGGGGTCCTAGTTCCCAGTCCCAGAATTACCCACAGGCTTGATCATATGCTTTATTTTGTTGCTTTTACTCACCTGCTGGCTCCTCTGAAGGCCATGGCAAAACTCGTGCTGACTTCAAAAGAAGACAGTATTGAAGCCCTGAATAATAAATAACTCGAGGCAACTAGAAGTGTTTATAAGGAAAGGTATTATAGTTTGGATATTGCTAGAAGAGAATGGAGAGAATAATTGGCCCCCTGAATCTTGGGAATCTTAGAAACAACCTTCGGTGTCCTTGTTTATCAGTAAAAATTTAGGTATGAGACAGATTTTAGGCTGAGATTTGCCTGTGAAATCAGTTTCAAGGCATACCAGAAAAATTGGTCAATATTTTGTGGGATTCTGCAGACTTATCAAACGCATGTGTGAATGAAATGAAACGGTTGTCCAGTATTTCTAAGATTCTTTTTCTTTAATGCTACTCACCTCATAAACATGGCTACTGCTGTAAGGTTTTTGGGCACTAAGTGGACCAGGGATAAGCATCTTCCAGCTTGCAATCTGATAAAGAACCAGAGCTAGGAATAATTTGTCATCAAGTACAATCAAAAATCCAAAATTAGGAGAAATTTTACTTTTGAAGTGGCAATTTTCTCAGACCTTCAGATGTTTTACCCCCCCCCCCAAAAAAAAAAAAAAAAAAAAAAAAAACCAGATTGAAAGGTCACTCAATACCATTTTAAAATGAAAAATCTGGAGCTTTTGTATAATTATTTTGACCTTAGACAGTTATTTTTTTACTGAGTGTAAACTATTAAAGAATACAGTTATGGATCTCATTTTCCTCACTTCCTTAGTGGAAGAGAGGTGATAAAGACATACAGAGAGAGAGGGGACAGATACGTGGGAACCAGCACAGGCACTTTTATTTATACTGTAAAAAGCTATTTTGAGTCCCATTTCTTTCATAATCATTGGGTTCAAAATGAGTAAAGGTAATAGAAATTTTTGAAAAGTCCTAAAAAATCACGTCCTTCTTAACTCCACTATACCATCTTTAATGCAGGCATTGCGGATCTGGGCTGTGTATTACCATACACTTAAGTTTTGCAATCTGTTCTCGCAAATCAATTTTACACAGCTTGAGAGTATGGGCAAGTTTGTATTTGCGCTATAAAGATGCTTCAGAGGGGAAAAGAATGAAAACAGTGTTGTAGCTGCAAACAAATCAATCGAACTGTATTAAAACTAAACACATGATGCCAAAGATGAATGTAGAGACAGAAACAGGGACAGAGATTACCATGGGGTCTAGACACATACAGTGATTAATCATCACACACATCTGGAAAAGAAAAGCACAACAAGAAACAGTTTTTTTCTTCTTGGGAGAGACAGTCAAGAGAGAAAGGAAATTATATTATCTTCTCCATGGATGAAGGAAAAGATGAAATGGATATTAACTGTCCCTCATTCTCATCAAACTCAAAATCTGTTATTCAGCTAGCTTTAGTTTTTATTATCTGAAAACAATCTCATAACTCACTTTTAAATTCAGAACATAAGTATATCTGTCTCTTTTTCAAAGATTCATTTCAATTTTAAAATCATAGTAAATAAATATATTTGGTTTATTTTATCAAAAAACCCAGTTTAATTAAATTCGGCAAATCTGAATACAGGAAAGAGCTGCAATACTGAGCTCTTTTGGTTTCTGTTGTTGGGGTTTTTTTCCCCCTTTGTTTTTCTTTAGGTTTTGCAATTGCAGTATAAAACCTATTCAGATGTAAGTATCTCTGAATGCATTTCTAATTACTGGGAACATGACTCTGGCTACGCAGGATAAGTTAAAATGAAAACAGTCTATTTAGATGTTTTTTTCTGCATGCACAGGATATTGAGGCAGCACTATGGTGTTCAGAAACTAACTGATGAATATTCCTGCTTTGTAAACAAATTTTGCTTTCATATAAAGGCTGATAAAACAAATGTGTTTGTATCACCATATGATATATAGAACCTATTAGTATGAAAAAATAATTCTGCAGAAATAACTGTGAGGATTAGGTCATAGGAGCATCTGTGTGTCAGCTGAGGGCAAAACACCAGATTTATTTATGATTATTGAGTAGTTACTAGGTTCATGTGGGATGGGGACAGGACGAAAGGTATCTATGTAATGTTTTATTTCTTTTTAAATTCAGCCTCTATATAAACTTTCCAAATACCCATTTTACTCTGGCTTTGCCACAACAATTTCTCCAAACCCACAGGTGCCCCCACTCCTTCTTGTGCATGGATAATTGAAGATACAGTCGTTTGCTCAGTACGTGCCAAGAGCAGAAAGTTTTTGCAAATATTTTCCTACTGCAAATCTACGCAGATCTATTCCTGAAATTGGCTTGTGCCAGTTGGATCCTCTCTGGAAGTGCCTGTCACCTCCAGGGCTTGTGTCTGAGCTGACTGCTTAACAAAAATTCCTACCAGCCTGCTTTAGGTATCTTTTTAACCTCAGAAAACTAAAGAAGTAGTATACATATTGCTGGAATTCCTTAGAGAGAGGAGGGAAGGAGTATATACATGGAAGTTTGTTGGACTACCTTTAATATTTGTATCTATCCAGGAGAGAATTTCAGGGTTTTTGTAGCTGAGTTCAGGGCAGGGTATGTGTAGTAGCTGGGAAAGGGTTGTTGGTGGTTGTTTCTTAAGAAAATATTATAAAAACATTGTGATTATTTACATTGTTTTTTCTCCTCCTCCCTCCCTGCTCAGGTAGCTTATGTGCTTTTAAAGGAGAGCATGATTTAAGACTCATTTTAAAATGTCTCTAGAAATGACATAGTTGCTGAAAAAAATAGCAGTGTAAGCCAGGTGGAAAAAAATAGGATGGTAGAAAGAAATACCTCTGAGGACAGTTTTGTTGTACAACATTTGGCCTTAAATAAATGTATGGGCCTGCTTCTGAAAATATATTACATATGTCAAAGGAACAGTAATTAAACTGCTCCCTCTAAGCCTTTTTGATAGGCCATTTTCAGAATGAATGGTTGAGGCTGAGAAAGGGCACTTGGCATTTAAGAACCCTACCTTTAGGATATTATTCTCCCTGCTTTCTCATGCTCACATAATTTTACTTTTTTTCTACCAACTTAGAGCAATGCTAATATCCACTATTTTTGTTAAAGACTTGTAAAAAAAATTATGTGTCACATAAATGTAATTGTTTTTGTCGTTAAAAAAAATAAATCAGTTAGCCACCTCTTATATCAAACCTGAAGAAGAGTTTGTAATGGGTTGATCTTGGTGAAAATGGCAAATTTTGCATTTTGTCATTGATTAATGGAAACTGACATAAGCCACAGTCACTTATACTAAATCACTCAAAATAATTATTACCTGCTTAGAAGGGTGTTATGGTGAATAAATAATAATTTAAAAAGCCAGTGTCTGACCAAGACCTATAACATGTTTCTTCAAACGAGATAAGCAAAATTAAATGTGATGGAGTGGAGCTCTAACTAATCTTTAAGGAAACTGGCAAATTCTAGAAACTTTTTACTTAAACTGATTTAACGTCATTCATGTTTACAATAATTATTTAACCAATATTAGTGTTTCACATCACCTGTATCCAGGACCAAGATTCCTACTTTATATTAATGTATACCCTTGCAATAACATATGTGTATATAAAGAAACAAGAATTAGATTAATATAAAGAACTGTCTTTCATTTCCTTTAATGCTGAAATTCCATGAAAATAAATTGTAACAGAATTAAATAGATAAAATTCTGTATTACCTGTAGGAATTATTCAAGAAGTGACAATGCCAGGTGACAAAAGAGGCTTTGCTTTCTATATTCTGCTGCAGGACATAATTAACATGAATTCAGACAATTGCCTCCCTATTGAAACGGTTTAACACCTTTACACCATTTCTTTTCTGGTTTGTGTGTACCATGTGGCAGTTCATTTCCACAGACTGTAAATGTGTATTTTCCAGTTGACTAAACCTGCTATTTATGAGTCTTAGCTGTTTACTGCAATAAGGTATTCTATTTGGTTTTTAAGATTTTCCAGTTTTCAAAATATGACTGTGTTGGAAGATTGCACAGATGCAAGAATTTTTCTACTATGAAGGCAGAAAAGAATTCTGTATCTATTTATTAATCTCTTTTATTAATCTAATCTTTCAACATAAGATTTTTAGGGTATTTGTTTTTCTCCCTGCTGTAGCAATAGGTATTAGATTTTATATGCTTTAACTGTGACAGTAATAGAATGCCAGCACTTGCATAGATAATAGTCTTTGTGGCTGTCTTAGAAACTTCAGAGTTTCTTTGGTAGTCCTTAGGGATACACCATAGCAAAAATTAAAGCCATCTTTATTTGCCCATGAGAAACAGAGGATGTCTGAAGAAAATGCAGAATAGAATGACTTGCTAATTACAGGCCTGACAGAAACAGCCAGAAAGAAAAGTCTTGCAAAACCAGAACATTTACTGGAACTCAGGGGCAGGCATTGGAATTATGTTAACAGAAATGCTAATAATCCATGGTTTTGTCATCTATAAGAATATAAACTTCTTCCAATATATATAGGATTATAATTTTCTTCCAATTGAAACAAAACTATACAGGCCTTTGATTTCCCTTTTGACAAACTGATTCACTCACAATGCTTTAAGTGTAATGGAAAGAATTTATGTGATTCATAGAATCACAGAACAGTTTGTGTTAGATGGGACCTTAAAAGTCATCTAGTTTCACCCCGCGTGCCATGGGCAGGGACACCTTCCACTACACCTGGTTGCTCAAAGCCCCAAGCAGCCTGGCCTTTCTGTTTATCACAAAGAATGTAGTTATACAGGCAAACAAATATGACAATTTCTAAGAAATAGGTTGTTGTGGCCATGAAAAGGAGTATTTTACATTTTCCCCTTGGACAAGTACAAATTTCTAAAACCTTACATTGACTTATATGCCTGCCACCCCTCATTCACCTGCACGTTTGCTTCCATGAGGACTCACAACTGTGTTGCAGAACTGATGTAACGCTGCCTGATACAGGTGGCTCCTATGAGGGAAGTTAGGAAGAAGCTTGTCAAGAATAAACACATTTTTCCTCCATTTCTCCTTTTCATTTTGGTTATTTTACATGGAAATTATTAGTATATGGAAAGCATTAGGGTTTGGGTTGTTTTTTTGTGGGTTGTTTTGTTTTTTTTTTTTTTTTTGGCTCCTCACTATATATCCACACATGCATGCATGTGTGCATCACTTAGAAAATTAACCAGTTATTGTTGTCTGTTGTTACCTCTTAACATGAGTTATTAGTTTTTTTCACTTATTACTGTGTAAAATTTGGACTATTTAACACCAGCTTCTTTTTAAAAATAAATTAAAAAACCAAAAATATTCTTAAATCAACTTAGATCTCTCTGCCTGTGGGAAAGTGTCTTTCTCCCATGGTGTTCACTTGCATTCTCAATAAATTTGTTTATTGTTAGGAAAATACTTAAAACTTTCATTCTATTGAAGTTAAAAGCAACATGCAATTAGCTGTCTTAGTGAAATGGTGACAGACAAATGTCTTTAATAACTGTCTGCTGAGAGATTCCATTTTTGTAAAACCAAAGGTAGATGCAAATTTAAATATCTAAAGTCAACGTTTATTGCCAAATTTTTATATGGAAAGAGAAAGCTGAGACACAGTGCAGGTGTCTACTAAAATTTAAAAATATCCTTAATTATGTTTGTATATGAACTGGTAGATACTATTATCTGTGGAGCACCATTAACTACTAATGAGAGCATTATCAACTATTAAGCTTGTTTCACATGATATTAAGAAAAACTGCACTGACCAGTGTTTTGGGGAAGGAGGATGAAACAAGTTCTGAATACGACCATGTCAAATCTGCAACTGCATAGGTTTTTACTCTTTTGAGTATTTTTTACATTGCATGGTCTGGGCTGAGACACTTTTCACTGCTCCAGAGATTTTTCAGAAGAGGTCTGGTTTTTATCACCACTGTTTAGTACTGCTATCACCTGGAATATGAATACATTCAATATCTTTAAAAACTATTTGAGCAACAGTTTTCTTCATTTTCAAAGGAAATACATTGTGTAGCATTTTTGCAGAAAATTCTAACCCTTGATTGTCCTTGGTTCTTTTAATAATTGTTCAGCATAGATCTTTTTTACTTTAAAATTATGCTGTTTTGTTCAGCTGACAGAGATTGCAATAACTGGATATTGAATCCACCTGATAATTTGGGATGAAAAATTTGATTAGAAAGAATTCTTTATCGAATTCATGTCAGAGGAATAACAATGCTTGTTTACAAATTATATCCTGTACAGCTATATGGTATCTATTTCTCTGGACTTTATTAAAGTTTTAACCTTATCACTATACCATACAATATAGACACTCAAAAAAATATTCATAGTTTTGTTAAAGGAACTGAGACATTGTAAAACTCACGCATACAAGATATTACACTTCTAATAATTCAGAGACACAGTTCCTAGTATAGAAATCTTAGGTTTTAGAGATAATTTAATTTTGTAATGAGAGCAGCTTCACATATAAAAGATTTCTGTGAGTGTTTATGATAGAATGTTGCTATTGAAGATTAATTAATCTTAGAAGGGGTTAACTGAAAATATTCTAGGCTAGGCTAGGCTACTCTAAGAAATTCACAAATTAATTTTTTTATATTCTATTTCAAGGATAAGGGCAGACCTAGATTCTAGAGTACATTTGTGTTTGTACTGTGTATAACTTGAGTCTTGTAGGCAGTTACAATACATGCATACCACTCCAGAAGATGGAAGGTTCTGAAGAATAAGGCTCAATATCTAAATCCATTTTCATTGAACTATTGCATGGTTCCCTGAAAATGTTCTGTGCTCAATCCTGAAAATGAAGAAGAATGTACTCTTGGGGAGGTGCAAGGAAATCCTTGGACTTGTTGGCCTGCAAGCATGTGGAGTCACTAAAAGTGGGAGATCATGTGCACATACTAAACACGCTACCTGAGCTTTCAAAAGGAGGAAGTCCCAAAAGAAGGAAAAGAAGAGGCCAAGAAGAATCAAAGTACAGCAAAGATTCTTCATGACAAGTATTGCACTTTACATCTGCAGCCCATAATTTACTCACTGAGAAGAGAGTTGCAAAGCTAGTGAACCCACGTATCTCCTATCCTAAACCTACAGCAGTGCCTCCCTCGGTCTCACCATCTACTTGATCCTGCTAGTGTGGAAAAGGCATTTAACCGTTTTTGTGAACTGCAAGAATTCTCACCAAAGACTTGAGGAAATGAATGGATTGATGCCTTCATAAGCTGTGTTGGTTTCAGTGCTTTTGAGATACATGGTATATATCACACACCTTCTGAAGTTATGGGAAGTTTTGCTGCAGTAAAAAGAAAGAATTAAATGAAATAAAATTTATACTTCTATTAGTAAATACTGCTACTGTGTAGATAAGTACATAACCAAAAATGAAAACGAGGTTTTCAATAATTTTAGTGGGGCCTGAATACTTAGAGAAACATTTTTTTCTTCTATATGGTACTAATGTCAGCAGTTATTAGAGGGAAATCTGTCAAATTTTGTCACAAAACCTACCTGAAATCAGGTTGCTTTTAAAATCCTTGTGAATAAAATGAGGCTTCCAAAGGGTCATTTCTGGAGAATCTTGTTTAGTTTTTATGAAACCAAAGCAGAAACTAGTACAAAATTAGTCTTTGCTGTATGTTTACAGCCTAATTTCAAAAAACAGCACTGTGTCTCCTGTCCAACAGCCTACATTTGATGTATAAATACCATGCCATTTTTTTTAACATTTTCAAACAATTTCTGATAATAATGACAGACACTAAAAATATTCTGCCTTCCAGAACTGGATGAGTCTGTATTACTTTTGCTTGCTTTTGTTTATGACAGTAGTACAGGAGGACTGTCTTTTAGATAAATCTTTGGACTATGCAACCCTTGTAGTATTTTTGCTAGCATTCCTGGCTATAACAATCCAACAAATAAATAAATAAACAATTAACTGAGGGAGAAGAAAGAGTTGCAATGAGATACAGCAAAGGAAGTGAGAGGTACCTTCCATCTTCTTACAGCTTCTTTAGGACCACAGCAGAAACCAAAGTAAAAGAAAAAGAAAAAAGAAAAAAGAAAAAAAAAAAAACCAAAACAAAACAAACAAAAAAAAAAAAACAACAAACAAAACAGCAAGTGAGGATTACAAAATACCTTGGATTAAAAAAATTGTGTTGCTAATATATTTGGGATTTTTACTGTTCTGGCTGATGAAGCCGTGACTGTGTACATGTGTGTAAGCATGTACACGTACACAGAAAGGGAACCAACTACTGTAGAGCAAAAGTCTCAGTGCCTGCCCCTTGTGCAAGGCTTGTCAGGAAGTTGTTATTCTACTTATTATTCCGATGCATAAAAAATATGAATCGTTGAAAAGATCGGCTCTCCTGACTGATCCGTGTCTACGAGTAATTCTTATCAGCGTTTAAAAAAGCGTATGAAAGTGACTGATCTTGTAAGTCTAATTACATATTCTGTGGGCAAAACTTTACTCTTTGTTTTGGCATGCCATGCACTCTGAATCACTGGAAGTTGCATGTTGGCTCAAGGGCAGCTGGGATCTAGAGTGGGCAGTCATTTTAGTAAACATGCTGTTGGATCCTCAATTTGAAGTGCCAAAACGTATCCCAGGATTACTACAATTCCCATAAAAATCAATAGGAATTTCATGGATATACCCTTACATACTGACTGCTTCAAAAGCCTGCTTTTAGCTTCCCAAAGCAGGAAAGGGTGTGTTGATTCAAATAATGTTAATTAATAATAAGTAACCTTACTAACATACAATAAAATCACTGCTAAGACTTTTTGACTTTGAAGATTTAATTGAAAGTATTTGAGACCCAGAAAATTAAAGACAAAAAGCAGAGTAGTGTGAATCTGATAGAGATGATAGAGGAACAGTAAATAATGAAGGAGAATGTAACTAGATAGAAAATATAAAGAACATTTAAAAGACTAATAAATGACAAAGACAATTCAGTGCAGATAAATGTAGAATGGTGGTGACTTTGATGAGTCTTTATAACACAGCTGTGCATGCATTATAAAATAGGAAGAACAAAAGTGTTCAAGAGTCAAAAGAAAACTGTCATTGATGTAGAAAAAGAAAGCTTGCAGACAAGTCTTAACACATGGATGAATGATGACTTTGAGAGAGTCTTTATGAAAGAAGTCTGTTTTTCATAAAGTAAAAGTATGAAAGAGTAGCAGCTAAAAAAGAAAAAACAAAAAAAAAAAAAAAAGAAAAAAAAAAGATCCTACATGGACTCTAAAGCATGTAAGAACCACAGCAATGTTTCTGTAGAGGAAAAAAATTGATGCAGATTAATTGATCTCACTACATTTCTAGCACTGATCTGACCATGCCGATTACACAAAAGGAGTATTTGCATGAAAGGTTGTCTTCTGTTTGGTCACTGTGCAGTTATTATTTCTCGAGTGTTTATTTTTCATGAGTAATAAAAATGCATTCAGAACTATAATAATGTTCACACAGAAAAGACACAGATGGGGGAAGAAAATAGATGTGAATATATAAAAAGGTATGAAGAAAGGAGAGGAAGAAATCAAAAAGCAAGTGGGATGAAGAGACAAATAGATGGAAAAGAAGATGAAGCAGAATTGATATTATTTATTAGTCTAAATGTGGTGGGGGGGAGGGGATGGGACGGGACACGGACACTCCAACAATACAAAGCTTAGGCTCAGATTTCCCTACTTTATTATAAAAATAGTCAGTTTTAAACAGAGATATTTTGGGCCTACCGTAATATGTATACTTTTTAGAATACATCTGTACAATGCAGTTGAAATCAAAGACTTCTTCCTTCAGTATCTTCTAACTAACCACTGGGGCCAGCCACTGTTCCTTGTTGTGCTGTTGCTCCTTGTCTCACTCCTTCCTGAACTGTTGCTCCCTCACTTTGGGGTATTTAGCCCAAGAAGGAGCAGTCAAAATGCATATCTAACCCATAGGATTCCTGATACCCAAAGTGACACTCATGTTCACTCTTACCTACTGAATCTCCAGCTAGCCACACCACCATGCAAAAATTTCAGCTGGGAATTTCCTTTACTTTCCGCCCTTCTCAGCACTGTGGAGGTACATTACTGAACATCTGAAGACCATGGAGTTAATCGCACCCAAACTCAAAAGCATTGTTTGTAGTAGTTACGCTAATGTTGTAAGCTGGCACTCTGTTGATGGGATTTTGGTTTCATACTGGTGTCAGACCAGATAGATAAACTTGAAATCCAATTTCCAGGCTGACTCCTTCAGACCCTTCAGATGCAGCAATCCTATGCTGCCCCAAGAAAAGTCAGAAACTGCTTGCCTTAAAAAAAATGGTGCATTTATACACATGTCCAGAAGAGGACTTCAAACACTTGGGAAATCTAAACAAGTTAGGGTTCCTAGAGGCACAACTTCTTTGAGATATCTGAATAGACATATCTAGAAGTGTAATTTTGGATGTAGGCATCTCAGTTCTAAAAGCATCCCATGCTATGCTCCTGAATCATTTTAAGAAAGTCACAACTGAAGAGGACACTTCTTAACCTGAGAAAGCTACCATATCAGATTTCCTGCAGTCACACAGATCTTACAAATTAGTTTGCATTCCAGTTCATAATTTCAAATGTTTTTTTTTTTTCTCATAATTATGGAAGAAAAACATATCTGAAGTGAAAACTGGAACTCTGACATTATTACATGACTCAGGGACAAACTTGCCTTTCTTCTACCACAGTCAACTCTTTCAAGAACCAAAAAAAATTGCCATACTAAATTTATATAAAACAGGTTTTGCACTATAGTTCCATTTTGGCAGGGATGTTTTTCTGTTGAGCCTGGATCAGTGCTGTTAAAAAAAAATTGGGTGCCCTCAGTGTGTACTGTTCTGGATTCTAAAATATTTACTAGGGGTTCTGTGTGTTTAACTTGCCCGGGAGTATAGCTGGTATGCTTTACTTCCAATTTTTTAATGATACTACTACTGCTGCCAGTAATTTTTATACCAGCTGCACTGGACTAATTATGTGGTTTTCTCAAAAGTCTATTTTTGAAATAATTATGGCCTTTGAGCATATAATAAACATCAAGCTTTGGGTAGGCAGGAGTAAGGAACTTTCTGTTTGACCAGAAAGGATAAAAAAGTTGGCATATCCTTGTTCCATCCTCATTTTGAATGCATAAACCCATACCCCACCTCAAGGTGCCCATCTAAGAAAAAATCATTCCTTCCTGTTTATGTTCACATTCTTCTAGTTACATTTCTAGATATTTTATATGTTTTTCTCTTTAACTGCATTTTGCAAAGCTTTTTTGACTCAAAAGAAATAAATACAATGAATAGTGAATGCTGTACCACTTATCTAAAGGAGGACACACATATGTTTAGTTAAAGTCGGGAGATGTCCAAGGACCTTTACTGCAACACGATGGATGCACAGACTGCTAAGTCCTTGTGTTGGTTATCTTTAAGAGGGACATTTTGTCTTAGATACCTGTTGTACATGCAACGTTGTGAAGATGGAGACTTTAAACATGACCGCTAAGGAATAGAGTCTGCATAGAGACAACTCCTCAAGGACATTGTCCAGGCACAAGATATGTTAACGTTGTTAACTTGAAGATGTGCTGGGTCCTTGAATGGAATGTGCTGATTGTCCAGGTGTGAGATATGTTAATGAGTTCCCACAAAATTGATGAATGATGAGTGAGTTGTATAAGGAAGGGGCTGAGGGGTTCCCTCTGTGTGCATGACTTTGGTGGAGCCATTCCCCATGCACCCAGTGCTGCCAATAAAGGATACTTAGTCACTAAGAAATTTTGACTTCATTCTTTAAATCAACGGAACACTACTAAATGTACAGTGTAGGATTGTTACTGGTGCATTATAACCAGAAATTTCTCTTTTCCAGTCTCCTTTACTGACCTGAAATTGCTGAAGAGCTGAGGCTTATACTCCTCCATACTACAAGGTCACCTTAAACACAATGCAAGGCTGCCTCCAGTATGAAGAAAATTTGTGAACGGTCTGCTTAGTTGGTGGCTTCTGTTATTTTATAGAAATTAAGTGAAATATGGAAAATTATGATGTTTGTAAAGGTTCTTCTGGGGCATGTGTAGGGGTACACTTCAGAGCTTTGAGCTGATCTAAGCCACACAACTCTTTTAAAGTTGATGAGAAAGTCACAGCTAGAATGGCATGTATAATCTGAAAATTTATCCCTTACTGCCCCTTTAGATTTTCTGTGTCATATGTTATGGTAATAAATGGTTCTCAACATGAGGTTGATTGAAAGGTGTATTGCTGCATGAAACAAAGAACTTGTCTTTTCTTCATGATCTCTGAATAATGTTATTAGTGTATGCAGGGTCAGCTCTGAAAATCAGCAGCCTTTGTGACCAGGGAGCCTGGAGTTAAATTGGTGCGAGTGAACTTAAATGTACTTTCATAATTTGTCTTTTTAAGTTGTGTCTGTCTCTGAAAAGGAACTGAACAAATACATGGTCTTCTTTCTGCATTACTATTGACTACCTTTACTGTGGCTCTGCCATGCTAAGTTTCAAGGCCTGTATTTTTCAAATTATTGTTAAAAGTGCTTCAATGTCTTGAAGAAGTCTAGAGAATATATCAAATTGAATGGAACAGCGGCTAGAAAACTCTAGTCAGAAAGTTTTGTTGTATATGACTCCATAAGATGTATGTTACTAGCTTTGAACAGTTATTTTCAATACTAATATTAATCATTAAAATAGGGAGGATCCAAGATTCATTCACATGTGCAGGGAAAAAAAAGGCACAGTTGAACAGGTTCTTAATTTTTATTGCTATTTCAAGAAGTTTAAAAAATAACAAAGATGAGTAAAATTGACATTCTCTAAAATAATCCTACTTTGTCACAGTTTTTGATTGTTTTTTTGGTTTGTTTGTTTGGGGTTTTGTTGTTGTTGTTGTTGGTTTGTTGTCTGCCAAACTAGTTTTAAATAGATGAGAACACACATAAATTAATGAAGGGATTATTTGATGAATTCTTTCTTGTACAATTTAGGAAAGACCACTGATTTAATACACAGCAGATAGGGTAGAAACAACAGAAAGTAATTAATTGCAGGAGTGAAATTTTGGTTTTAGAACTAGACAGGCCTATTTAAAAGTCTCTAGGCCTAGCTGCAGAGATTTTCAAGACATTATTCTAGAAAATCTGATTACAGAGATACTACAGATGGAGCAATATTCACCAGTCTAGTTCTCAGAGGTCTTTTTAACTTAGTGAAGTGGTGTTATTGCAATTGAAATATGTAAATAGTACAAGACCTGACTGTGGGGAATGTTCTCAGCATTCCCAATACCATTGTAAACAGTGGGGGGTTGTTTTCCTGAAATGTACAGCTGCCTAAACCTGCAGCTGGCTCAGAATTTACTGGTGAATTCTAAGTCTATTTTCTTTTGTGACACTAAAACTGGTTTTGCACTACCAAATAATTTGTGTTTCCATACAACCTTTCATTCAAAAATTTAAATATTAAAAAAAAAAAAAATCATTACGGCAATTGAAGGAGCAAGTAGGTAAGTTTTGTGCACAGGAATAAGAATTGACTACTGCAATAAAAGTCAATTAGAAACAGAATTTAGTTATGTGTTATCTAACTATATGAACCAGAAATTAGCTCTGGACAGCTATGACTAATATTTGCTTTTAAGAAAAGTACTGTGCTTAAAATGTTAAAACATGGAGGAGTTATCTTATTAGCAGAATTTTCACTTTTTTTAATATCTAATACAATCCTTCATCCCCATGAAAATAAGAAAAAATCAATTAAAAAATGTAATAAAAATAATAAAAAAATAACAATCTAATCATGTCATACTTGTGACTTGCTCACCTAAGTTCTCTTCCACAACACTCCCTCTTCACATATATACTACACTTTTTTAGATCATATAGAAAGTCACATTGATTGCACTTTTATTTCTTACTCAGATTCAGAGGTCTGTTGATTTTCATCCTGAATAATATTGACCAATGAAGTATTCCTGCTTTGGTAGCTTCATTATTTTCATAGTTTCATCTAGTCATTTTGGTATGCTTGAATGAACATTGAGAAAACTGTCAGATATAGCTTTGCAAACCCATTAAAATATCACAGTCTTGCACTATATTCTCCAGTGTTCAAACCACCTCACCGGAGACCTCAGCGAAAGATACTTTTTTGTTGTGCAGACCTGTTATTCCAGTTTAGTTTGTTAGGTGTGACTGTATTACCGCACCCTGTCTATGGTGGTAATAAGTCAGGCATGTGTTCCTGTCTCTGCAGGTAACTTCTACTGGGTCACAAAGCAGGTCAGAGGTTATAATGACACTGCTCTGTTATACACCATGAATTGTATGGGCTTTGCCTTAGATTTCCTTTCCCCTTCTAACTCACCTAAAGGAAACAGAAAATTCTTTTTAGGATCCTTGCACAGTTTCAGTCACTGACCAAGGCATTAATTTATTCAGAAGAAAAAGCATTAGTTATAATTTAGAAAATGCTAAAAGTAGAAAGTAAGATATAGTTACAACTCCAGGCAGGCAGCTAGAGATGCACACACCAGCTTTGGTATAAAAGCCATCTCACCAAGTCAGCACAGATCTGTTCTTGGATTAATAACTGTACTCAAGGGAATAAATCATCTATGTTGAGGATGATCTGCTCTCACCTTTATCTACAATTTTTGTCATCTGGAAACACTTTCATACTGAACATGAGCTAGAATGCTGGAGAGATGTACCCTAAATCTTCACAGGGTTTACTAGCTTAGAATCTACCTGTTTCTGTGGCTTCTAGTTTGCATGGAAAGGAGGCAAGCTGGCCATGCACCTCCTCAGGACACAGACAAAGCCAACATTTTTCTAAACAAACAAGTTCACTGTTGTCACATCTACTCAACTGCAGAAAAGCACTTTAGTGAATTAATTAATTGGTCTAATATCTTGTAAGAATTTGCTATTGTCAAATGTTGTATGGATTCCAAAGAAAATGAGAAATGCTGGTTTCCAGTGTTTCTCTAGAACCAATTAAATTTGTTACACTGCATACTCAGTTTTGATGAAACGTCATACCTCAGTGTAGCTGAATATGACAGCAATTCAGTAGTGCCTCATTTACCCCTTTCCTGCAATTCACTGGGTTCAGGTAGACCTTTAACAAGCTGTAAACTTGAAAATATACTTTAAAAAGCACTATTATTGACTCCAGACTAACCCTAATTTGATTTAATATTATTTTAATAACTATGATTTAGCATATGCTTTTTTTTGCCAATGAAAATTTCTTAATGTTTTTTAGCTAATAGATTTTAGTGAGCTTTCTTGAGTGCTAAATTAGAATGTCAAATTGCAGGAGATTAGAAGATCCATACAAATTTGCAGTTTGGACTTTAAAACCTAGTTTCAGAAAAAATGGTGCTTAATTAGTAAGTTCAGCCTTGTTAATCCTGAAGGTACCAAACAAAAGTGCCTTATTAAAATGTGTTTATGTATAAAAAGAATAGCTGGAGTATTGCTGTCTATCAAATACTCTGCACTACACTATTTCAGCAGTACTGTCCTCCCGTGTATCTCAGAATCTTATAGAGACATAACTGCCTCCCTGGAAAGCAGCGCATTTTTCTCTCATTGTCTCTCTCTTTTTTTTTTTCTTTTTTTTTTTTTTTTTCTCTCCACCACCTTTATTTTTTCTTTTGGAATTTCTGTTGTTTCAACTACAGGCTTCTATGCCAAAAGATAATGCATAACTACATCCATTTTGTGACATAAATTCATGGTAATGAGTGATCCTGCTCTTGAATTTGTACTAATAGTACCCTAAATCACAAATGTCATATTTTCGCTTTTCCAGTCGTCAAGATATTTTGTTTGAAAGTATTTGGTCTTAGTGGTGCTACTGCATTGCATTTAGCAGTGTTATATACTGTAGTATACAATAAACAGTGCAATAAGAGTCAAGATGAATTACGGACCAAAAGGTCCAAATCCCTTTATTTATTTATTTTTTTACCTGTCACCCATATGTTTGGCTTCGGAAGAACAGATAAAATTTTATTTTAAAACATACACTTTTTTCAAGACAGATATCAAATAGCGTTTACTCTTCTCATTTTTATGTTGACTCACATTGAACTTAAACATGTTAAAAGACATAGTTTGATTCCCTGTGAACTGATTTAATAATTACATGGCCAAATCTTTCTTCTCTGCTGGACATTTCTGTGTCTTTTATTTAAAGGATGCATTACATTATTCTAAATATTTAATATTTTATTTTATTTAAATTATTTAAATAAACATGTTCTTTATTTCATGTCTATTTAAAACAGGAAAATCTAAGGAAAACCTAAATAGGGTGAGAGAACCTTTGCTTTCTACTTGTGTTGTACCATCTCCTAACTGTCTTCTCATCTGTGAAACCACCAGAAAACAGAGATTTTAAGCCAGTTACATTTAATATATTAAGCAATCCCTCTGTCTTTGCTGAGTCCATGAAACTCCCTTTCTTCAGCTGCAAGTCCCGTGTCCTGCATTTTCACTCAGTAATCAGCTTCCTGGACTGTCCTTTCTCTGTCTTATTGGATTAAGAAAAGTCTTATGCCAAACTACTTTGTGGTGAAATCTGATTTTCACAAGAATATTCCCTTTGGTCTTCAGGGCTTTAGAGGATAAAGAGGAGCTACTATCACATCTTTAATAAACTTGTCATTGTAACTATTGAGTTATGCCATGTGAATATTCCCTTGAGTTTTCAAGGTTTTAGTAGAAATGGAAGAGCTACTATCACATCTTTAATAAACCTGCTTTTGAAACTCCTGAATTATCTACTTTTCCAGTGTGTAATGGTGTTTATATGTGTGTGTGGGGGGGAAATGCCTGCATTGATGGGTTATCCCGAAGAATGGATTTCATGCATATTCTAGTCAGCATTTCCTCCCTTGGGTTTAGTGTCTGACAGTTTCCCTGGCTCTCTGCTTGCTAGACTAATTTGTGTTCAGTTCCTTTGCTTGAGGACCTGGTGACAGTACACCGCAAAGACAAGACAATCTTTAGCTTTCACAGTTTGCTGGATCTGATTTAGATTTGATTTATTCCCAATAAAACTTATTGAGGCAGAGAATTTCTTATTTGTCCTTATATTTTAGTAAATGCAACATTTCTTGCATTCACAGAGTATTTTATAATTCTTTTCAATTCAGTAAAATTATCTCTAATACCCAAAAGTCACTGTCATTTTATTTTGTAACCATTTGTCTTTGTCCATTAGATTTCTGCTTTAAAGCTACATGAATTGAGAAGAAATGGGTATCTTTTTTTTTATTTCTTAACTCTTGAACAGTCTTTTTTGTTTAATATAGTCAACATATCCAACCAATTTGCTTCATTACTAAGAGGCATGTTCCCAAGACACATGTTAAATGCAAATTCATTTCAGTTTCATACTGCATTTTTATGTTTAAAGTTATATTTTATTAGATTAGAATACGTTAATTCCATACTTAAACACTGCATTTTAAATCAATTGGTTTTATACATTATTGTTTTCTTGCATTGTCAGAGTCCCTGAGAAGATAGTTGTTTAGGAAAAAAATATCAAAGTTTCATTATATTAAGAACTAATTATTACTGAATCACAAAATCACTGAATGTTCAGGGTTTGAAGGGAGCTCTGGAGGTCACCTAGTCCAACCCCCTGCTAAAGCAGGTTCTCCTAGAGGAGGTTGCACAGAATGACATCAAGGCAGGTTTTAAACATCTCCACAGGAGACTCCACACCCTGGGCAGCCTGTCCCAGTGCTCTGTCACCCTCAAGGTAAAGAAATTCTTCCTCACATTCAGATGGAACTTACTGTGTTGCAGTTGGTGCCCGTTGCCCCTTGTCCTGTCACTGGGCACCACCAACAAGATCCTGGTGTCCCAACCTCTTGGCACTCACCCTTAAGATACTTGGAGAAATTGGTAAGATGCCCTCTCAGTCTTCTCTTCTCCAGGCTACAGAGCCCCAGCTCTCTCAACCCCTCCTCATAAGGGAGATGCTCCAGGCCCCTCATCATCTTTGTAGCCCTGCACTGGACCCTTTCCAGCAGTTCCCAGTCTATCTGGAACTGAGGAGCCCAGAACTTGTCACAGCACTCTAGATGTGGCCTCGCCAGGGCAGAGTAGAGGGGGAGGATACCCTCCCTCAACCTACTGGCCACATTCCTCCAAATGCACCCCAGGTCCCCTTGGCCTTCTTGGCCACCAGGGCACACTGCTGGCTCATGGGCAACTTGCTGTCCACCAGCACTCCCAGGTCCTTCTCTGCAGAGCTGCCTCCCAGCAGGTCAGCCCCAGCCTGTACTGGTGCATGGGATTGTCCCTCCCAGTGCAAGGCCTTACCTTTTCCTTTGTTGAACTTCATGAGGTTCCTCTCCATCCAACTCTCTGGCCTGTCCAGGTCTCGCTGAATGGCAGTGCAGCCGGCTGGTGTATCAGCCTTTTCTCCCAGTTTTGTATCATCTTCAAACTGGCTGAGGGGACACTCTGTCCCTTCATCCAGGTCACTGATGAGTAGACTGACCAGGACTGGACCCAGCACTGACCCTGGGGAGCACCGCTGGCTACAGGCCCCCAGCTGGGCTCTGCGCCCCTGATCACGGCCCTCTGAGCCCTGCTGTTCAGCCAGTTCTCAATGACCCCACTGTCCCCTCTTCTGACCCACGCTGCCTGAGCTTACCTGTGAGTGTGTTATGGGGGATGGTGGCAAAAGCCTCATTGGAGTCAAGGTAGAAAACATCTGCCACTCTCCCCTTGTCTATCTGTCCAGTCATTCCTTCATAGAAGGCATGATTTCCCCTTGGAGAATCCATGTTGACTGTTAACCTTCTTTTCCTCCACATGCTTTGAGATGACTTCCAGGATGAGCTGTTTTATCACCTTTACAGGAACAGAGGTGAGGCTGACCAGCCTGTAGTTTCCTGGGTGCTCCTTCTCACCCTTTTAGAGCACTGGAGTGACACTGGCTTTCCTCCAGTCCTCAGGCACCTCTCCTGGTCTCCATGACCTTTCCAAAAGGATGGAGAGTGGCTTGGCAATAACAGCTGCCAGCTCCCTCAGCACTCATGGGTGCATCCCCTCAGGGCTCATGGATTTGTGGGTGTCACATTTGCTTAAGTGATCTCTAACCTGATCCTCCTCAACCAAAGGAAATTCTTCCTTACTCCAGACTTCCTCTCTTGACCCCAAGGTGTGGGAAACCAGAGGGCCAGCCTTGGCAGTGAAGACTGAAGCAAAGAAGGCGTTCATAACTCCCCCTTCTCTGTGTCCTTCATCACCAGGGCACCTTCCTCATTCAGCAGTGGGCCTACATTTTCTCTAGTTGTTCTTTTCCTACTCATGTACTTTAAGAAGGCCCTTTTTTTGTCCTTGACCTCCCTTGCCAGATTTAATTCCAAATGGACCTTAGCCTTCCTCATCAACTCCCTGCATGTTCTGACCACATCCCTATATACTTCTCAAGTGGCCTGTCACTTTTTCCACATCCCATAAAAGTCCTTCTTCTGTTTGAGGTTTGCCAGAAGCTTCTTGCTCGTCCATGCAGGCCTCCTGACCCCTTTGCTTGATTTCTTGCTGATATGGATGCACTTATCTTGAGCTTGGAGGAACTGATGCTTCAATATTAAACAGCTCTCATGAACCCCCAACCTTCTAGACCCCTAAGTCATGGAATTCCTCCAAGCAGATCCTTGAAGAGGCCAAAGTTAGCTCTTCTGAAGTCCAGGGTTGCAGTTCTACTTTTTACCCTGCTTCCTCCATGCGGGATCCTGAATTCCATCATCTCACAGTCACTACAGTTAAGGCTGCTCCCAGTCTTCACATACCCAACCAGCCCTTCTTTGTTTGTTGGTACAAGATTCAGTAGCACACCTTGCCTCGTTGGATTTCCAATCATCATGGATTTTATCATCAGTGCTCTGCAGGAACTTCCTGAAGTGTGTGCACTTAGCTGTGTTGTCTTCCTAGCAGATATCAGGGTGGTTGATGTCCTCCATAAGAACCAGAGCTTGTGATCGTAAGGCTACCTCCAATTGTCTGTAGAAGGTTTCATTGGCATCCTTTCCTGATCAAGTGGCCTATAGTAAACACCCACAACAGTGTTACCCATGTTGGCCTGCCCCTTAACCTTTACCCATCAGCTCTCGACTTGTTCTGCACCCACCCACAGGGAGAACTTCATACATTCCAGTTGCTCCCTCACATAAAGAGTAATTCCACCACCTCTCCTTGCTGGCCTGTCTTTCCTAAAAAGTATATAGCCATCCATGACAACATTCCAGTCACACAAAGTATCTCATGAGGTATCTCATGCAGTCTGTTACTGCACTGAGATCATGGCCCTGCAACTGCACACAGACCTCTAATTCTTTCTGTTTATTCCCCATGCTGTATGCATAGGTCTACAAGCATTACAGAGAGGTATATATTCCATAAATAGGTATGTCATCCGTAAATCATCCATAGATTTGATCAACATAAAATTAGCTACTTATTAACCTTTTTATTCTCCCCTCAGGTTTTTTACTAATATTAAAATATTTAATTTTATAACATTGGTGTCTGTTTACTATTTCCATAATTCCATTCTTTTTGGCCCTCTCTCTGCCTGCATGGCTTTCCAGACTTCTCCCCCTTACTGTGCAAGTGCTGACATAATCACCATACTGGTAAATATTTGGTAAGCACTACGTGTATTTTTGAAACTGCAGGTCATTCAGGTTAGTATACGCATTTTCCAGCATGTAAACTACATTCATTGCTACCAGATTTTAAAATGTCATTTAAAAGAATAACTGGATAAAGTAGGAATGCGTGCAGTTCTGGTTAAGAAAATGTAAGTCAGAATTATCAGCCTGTGTTCTTAGCTCATACAAGTGTCCACGAAGTGCTATTAATGACTGAAAACTATTGTTCAGACCAGTACCCACTTGTATAGAGATAAAGCTTTACTATGCAGATACTTCTTTGGATGTACTCACTGCTGACTTATAAAATTATACGGACACTTAAAATCCATTAGGAATTTTTGCCTCCTCAAAGGATGAGTATACAAAGTCTCTTAATCCACACAATCAAAAAAAAAAAAAAAAAAAAAGAATGTGAATTTTACAAAAGCTTAGTAGTTTTGACATTTCTTTTCAAGACAAATAATAACACATTTCAAAAGATCAGAATAAAAAAGTAATATGAAAAAACCAGAACCTCATGTTCCAAGCAATCTGTGAATGATGTCAATACAAATATATACAAATATTTCCTACACATTTTTGTGGTACATACTCTATAGCTTACAAATCAGAGACAATTGTAGGCATAGTTGATGCAGTTGTTAACTATCCGTGAAGTTCCTGATTTAGAATCCCAGTCATGGCAAAATTCAAAATAAACACCCTACTCATGTCGTTAGGGGTAAATTTATATTGTAGTCAAAGGTCTGAGTGCAAGTTATACCAGTGTCTCAATTCACATTATTAGCTAGCCTATTTATAACACTGGGGACAGGTAGCACATGCAGCAATATCAATATGGCAGCTCAGGTTTCAGTGAGAAGAAATATCTTTACTTTTTCCATAATTTCACACATGACTTTGGAAGTCTGTGAAGACACAGTATTCAAACTAGCTAGTTTATTGCCAGTTCAGCTATTTCTAAATGAATTACAATAACACATGGAGGAAATGAATATGAATCAGTGCTATACAGTCTGCTAAAGAAGTGTCCTGTGCAGTATTTTGAAAGTATGATTAACAGATGTATATAGTTAGAGAGAATTATAAAACTTTTACTGTAGTCTTTGAGATGATTGATATTCCTAGAGACAAATGAATAGGAGAAAAGGCTTTGATTCTTTACTCCAGAGCAGATGGATGGGAAAGATGATAAGAAAATGAAAATAAAAAGAAGGGCAAAAAAATGTAAAACAAAAAAAAAAAAAAAAGAACAGTTGATCAAAGGAGATGAAGACAGAGCAACTAGAAGTTTAAGAATTCTGCAGCATCCTGGAAAATCAAAAAGTCTCAGTCAGCACAGTTATCGTATTTTCTTTGCTAGTTGAAGAAGCATCCAGGAAACCAGGTCAGGGAAGGTTGCAGGCTGCCTCAGAAGCCCACCAAACTCAAATAGACATTTCCTTTGTTCTACATGTTGGACCTGGATCTAACATGCACGTTAAAAAGTCCATTTCAGCTAATTAAAAATGGCACCAACATAAACTTCAAAGAGAAGAGGGGTTATCGGCCCTTTGCATTGATGTCCAGTTGTTCCTGGCCCTCCCCAGGGCTATTCCATGTCTTTTACCAGTTTTCTGAGGCAGTGCAGATGGGTTAGTTCTGAGCTCGTTCACCATGCCCTTTGCTTTGAGATCTACAGCCAGACCGGGGAGGGAGGCAAGACCACCGCCTGTTTTGGCAGTCAGTACATGTTTGTACTGCCCTAAAATGACTGTCAGACTATGGGCTATGGCAAAAGGGAGTTCTTGTATTGAATTAGTATAATACAAATTTTACTATGAAAGTATACTCTTTTAAATGATGATCAAATTAATTAAAAGGTCTTGCATGCATATGTAATAATTATTAAATCAATATAATTATATTTTTAAAAAACCAACAAAAACAAAAACAAAAGCTTAAGGTAGCTGTGCAAACAAATAAAAAAAGGGACATTTCTGTTTCCAACACCTTCTGCTGAGCAATAGTTCATCCACAAAGAAAAAATAGAGATAGCTTCCAATTAACCTTCGAGAATGTAGTCCTAGATAAAATCCATCTCATTAATTCAATCTAAATGTCAATAGAAGTATAGTTTTTGTAGTGATTCTTATATCCAAAAGAAAAAAAAAAAAAAACCACAACACAAAAGCATTGCAAATAGAGTCAAAGGATGACAGAGAGAAAATGCAGCTTCTGGGAGGAAAAAGGATGACATGCAGATGCAGTTTTCTCAGCTATTTCTGTGCCCATTCAAGCACTGCTTAGCAGGCTGCTTGCTTCCTGATATATCCCATGTCCACCTCTTTTCCCAGCAGTGGCCACACCATCATCTTTTTGTACTTCCCTTCTTTGCCTTCCCTGGTCTCACTGTTACGCTTTCTGCCCACCTCGCCTCAACTCCAAACTTCCCTTGTAAGAAACACAGGACCAAGGAAGACTCTGTCTGCCTAACTGTTTCTAGTGCCTAAACATAAGAAGCAAGAAAAATTTTGGATAGGATGAATAATTAGGGTAGGATTGCTTTGACTGGACCAGGGAGCTCATCCCATCCCAGACACTACCCCGAGTCTTGTGGCCAGGGAAAAGGCAGTAAGGAAAATGTCTGGTAATGTTGCAATACCTTCCCATGGTTCTGGCTGCACTAAAAAGTCTTCCAAGTTATTAGTGACATCAGTTCTTGAAAGCAACCCACATGTCATGCAACTAGCAATCAAAGCAGAATAACTGTATTTTCTAAGGCAGTTTACATTTTAGCCAGACTTCTGAAACAGTTAATGAGCAAACAAACAAACAGCCTAGCTAAATGTTACTCCAGTGTAACTAGAAATAAACAGAATTCTGTCTTGGCATATGTGTTTCAGGTAAAATGATAAAGAAGAAAGAAAATTACTAGGGAGATTTCTGTTCTATTATTAAGCTAGTACTTTTAATTACATTTCTGTAGCACTTGTTTCTTTTCTGTTTTATTAATTTTCTGATAAAGGAAACTTGCTACCACAAAACAACATACAAGCACCTACACTATTAGTGATTTTTTTTTGAAATAATGCTTTGGAATATATCACTGGCTTCATACAAAACATAGCTGTAGATGAGAAATTATGTAGATACCCCTTTTCCTCCATTTTCCTTAAAGTTCTCAACTATGTCTTAAATACATTTATTACTTAATGATTGGCATAAAGGCATTTATTCGCACAGCTGGGATCATGTCTGTTCACAGGGACCCAGAGTGATATATTCTGCAATTGCAACTAATCTATTTTATCTAAGTGTTTGTTCTCAGAAGCCAATGTCTGTCTGGAAAGTTCTTGTGTGTTAGAATGAACGTTATTTCTTTCAGTGTTTTCTATTTATCACTGTGCTGTGGGACACTACTGGCAATTTAGAAAAGAATAATGCCCTCCAGGTTAGAGACCAACAGCAGGAGCTGCTCCCATAAAGACAAATGTACTAAAGATTTATCTGTTTACCTATGTAATTTTTCCCTCTTTAAGATACCGAGGGAGTTTTGTGCATCATTTGCTACTGATTTGTAACAGGTTGTTGTCTAAACTAAAGAAACATAGCACCTTAGCCTTCTCTTACCAAAGATTCCTCATCTTTTTGACAGTTTGAAGAGAACAGAAATTATTTTATAGTGAAATGTATTTGCAGAGCTCTTAATGAAGCTACTAAAACATATAATTACCTTAGTGATCCTGAGTACGTTAATGGTTTGATTCTCAATAGAATTGGGGGGCAGGAAGAGGGAAGCAGCTGTCACGTTTCCAGGAGCTATTCCCAAGTACTAAAGATAGGCTGTGCATTTAAAAATTCCACTTCCAGAAAGTAACGATAAAAGTCTAAGCATTAGTGCTGTGTTGAATTAAGTTAATTATAGACTTAATTTGGTTTTGTATACTGAGCTGGCATATGAAATCCTCATTAAATCTAATGACAGGTTGTTTTCAGCATATTTGTTATTAAAACAAAAAATAACAAATTATTTCAAGAAATATTGAACTAAATTTTACAACTCAAAAACAGAGGATTAACATCATCAATTGTAGATTTTAATTCGTTGGCACTGGCAGAAACATGTGTAAAGAAACTGCTAACAATTAAGCTCAGATATAAAATTTTACATAAGCAATGTTATAGAGAGAGAGACTTATATGTGTATGTGTGGCTATATATCACAGAACCACAGAATCACAGAATGGTCAGGGTTGGAAGGGACCTGCAGATCATCTAGTCCAACCCTCTGCTAAAACAGGCTGTCTTAGAGGACATTGCACAGAATCATGTCCAGGCAAGTTTTAAACATCTCCAGAGAAGGACACTCCACAACCTGTTTTACAGTGCTCTGTCACCTTCAAGGTAAAAAAGTTCTTCTTCATATTCAGAAGTAAATTTGTGTATTGCAGTTTGTGCCTGTTGTCCCTTGTCCTGTCGCTGGGCACCACTGACAAGAGCCTGGTGTCCCAAGCTCTTGGCACTCACCCTTAAGATACTCGTAGGCATTGGTAAGATTCCCTCTCAGTCTTCTCCAGGCTACACAGCCCCAGCTTTCTCGGCCTTTCCTCATAAAGGAGATGCTCCAGTCTCCTTGTCATCTTTGTAGCCTCCACTGGACCCTTTCCAGCAGTTCCCAGTTTCTCTGGAACTGGGGAGCCCAGAACTTGTACTACAGGTGTGGTCTCACCAGGGCAGAGTAGAAGGGAAGGATTACCTCCCTCAACCTGCTGGCCACATTCCTCCAAATGCACTCCCAGGTCCCACTGGCCTTCCTGGCCACCAGGGCACACTGCTGGCTCATGGGCAACTTGCTGCCCACCAGCACTCCCAGGTCCTTCTCTGTAGAGCTGCCTCCCAGCAGGTCAGCCCAGCCTGTACTGGTGCGTGAGGTTGTCCCTCCCAGTGCAGGGCCTTACCCTTGCCTTTGTTGAACTTGAGGTTCCTCTCCACCCAACTCTCTGGCCTGTCCAGGTCTCGCTGAATGGCAGTGCAGCCGGCTGGTGAATAATATGTATGCAAAATTTATAAGAAAAATGTAAATAGATTTTACAAGGGTAATTAAAGTTATCATAGATATCTACTTAACTGGCGCTGTGAGTATTTTTATGGAAGATATATGTCTGGGTGATGAGCTTGAGCCCCAGATCCTGACATACGGCAAATATCCCTGGTCAGTGTCACCTAGGTGTTGCTGGAAAGTGAAATTAAGAACTTACAAAATAATCCTGAAGACTTGGAAGTTTTCATCAGTCCTTAAAGAGTGCATTATGGTCTTCCTGAAAGACATCTGAGTTGTTTAGAAGTTGCTGTTCATCAGTGTTTCTCTAGTGACTGAGTAAAGAATATGGGTCTGTCCCTCTTTCCAAAAGTTTCCTTATAGGAGATTCACCTAGTTTCTCATATCCAAAATCTTCTTTAAAAAAGGAAAAACTACCTAAATTAATATTTGGAAAGGTAAGTAAAAATGAACATGCTAGCTAACTGGTGATGGAGTAAATGGGGAACTTTGCCAGGACACAGTTCTCATCAGAGTGAGAGATGAGCAGCCAACATACTGCAATTACAGAAAATGTACCTATTTTTCAGGTCTTACACAACAGCAAATTTCGACTGCTTCTAGAATGAGTCTGGAAATGCATCTTTATGGATTGTCTCCCTGCAGGTAAGTAAGGGGAGAATGAGAGTTTATGTATTTAAAAGCCAGATTTTGCTTCTTCTGGCATCATTTGTACATATGCAATCTGATGAAAATCAACACAGTTACACATCTGTTAATTACTTCTGAATTTGGTCCTAAACTCATGAAACTATGACAGTCAGTGGTTGCTTGGTTTTTTGCATCTAGTAGCTTATATTAGAAGTGCTTTTCTGTTTCAAAATCAAAGGCTTTAACCCAATCAAATCTTCTGAAATCTCTGTGAATAACTGTATTGAGCATCAAACAACAAATGGTTTATTAAAACTGATGTTCTTTTGCATAATGTTCCCTAATCTAGAGCACTTAATATTATTTTTCTGGTGCAATGACTTAATTGATTTTATATCACTGAATTCTGTTGAATGATTTATGTTTTATTTCTTGCTGTCCAATTAACAGTATAATAGATTGTAGTTCATCAGGGATACTACATCCTGAGCAGCGTTATCTCTTCTGAAGGTGAGAGTCAGTCTTCATCAAGCCAGCTTTAAAGTGATACAATCCTTAACATTTGACATCCCATTTGTAAGCCTCTAAACTCCCCTTGCAATTTTTATTGTATTCCAAGTGGTCCAAATACTTTATTATCCTTATTTGGATTACAGAATTCAAGAAAGTAAAAAACAGTAGAGGGCACAGTTAGGCACATTTAATTATGAAATTAAAAACTATATTAAATTTATATTGATTTGTTTCAGGAAAGTAAAGTGAGGAAAGCATAATTTGATACAAAGAAGGCACTGTATTCTGTGGCTTCCCAAAAGATTTCCTACCATTATTATTTTTTTAAAAAAAAAAAAAAAAAAAAAAGGGGGTGTGATTGTGATGGACCAGGAGGCCATCCTGCAGAGGATTAAGAGACCTGTAGGGGATACAGAAGAACAAGGGATAATGTTTTATCTGAAATTAAAAGAACTTCACATGACTTTTGGTGAAATAAGATATACAGTCTTCAGAATCCTACTGGTTTTTCTATTGAGATTACTATTCAAACTTGTATATTTGGGGGGAAGAATAGAATATTTACACTGTCATCTGGGGAAATGAGTGATTTAAAACTAGAATTAAGGAAAAAACCTGGAAAATAAGAATATTTTTGATGAGAGAGTAAATAATGAACTGAAGAGGAATAGAAAGACAATAGAGAAGACTGGGAACATTTTTTTTTGTGACAGTGTAATTCAACTATCATTTCCTTTAAATAATAAATAGTTCCACAAACACTGGAACTAATAGAGTTGTGTTTCCAAATGATTTGTGCTTCATCAAATGACTTTTTAAATGAAGTAAACTGAGCCTGCAGCATGTTTCCTGTCCTTATTAAACACAAGAGAACTCATATGAGGAGAGAAAGAGAGGAGAATGAAAGTGAGATGGTGTCTAATCAAGTTCAAACTTTGATTGAAGCTTTTCCAAGAATTCAAGCATTTACAACCCCTCCCTTCTATCTACACCCTTCAACACAGGAACGTGTGCATTCAGTAACAGTGCAGTGCATATTCTGGTCTTTCCCTCAGTGTAGGCACTACAGCCTCTTTCCTGCCCCTAGGTAACTACTTTCATGGAACTTCCAAGAATGTAACATCTGAAAACTCTGTCTTTCTGTCAGATTTGATTGAAATTGGCCAGCCAGTTTAAAAGTGCTGTAGGAACTGGCACTGCCACGCTCTCACAACTACACTGACTCATGAACAGCCTGACTACCCAAACCTATTCAGGAAAGGAAGGAGAATAAAAACGAAAGAAAACAGAAATCACCCTTTGGGAAAGTGTCACTGGTCTGTTCATTTTTTTCTTCCATTTTTTGCTACAAAGACTGAAAGAAGTGTCTTAATTTTGTGTTGCTTAATCGTACTTTATGTTTCCTTCTGGTGAGGTGGGAACAGAGATTTCACATTGAATCTGTGACCCAAAGCATTGAGTTGCATGCCTGCCTACCTTTCCATTCTGTCCTACTGGGTTGCATTGCTGCAATCAAAAATAATTCCCTGTACTGGACCCATGATGTATCAAGGCATTACCTCTGACAAAGACACCTGCACATCCCAGGAGCCAGAATTGTCTGAGTGCATCTTGGGAGTAGTTGTCTAACTAGAAAGCTGGCTCCTCAGGGGAGAAAGGGAGCTCCCCACGACGAAGCTCTCATCTCATAATGTACCCCATGTGGAAAATTAAATGTAATGCTAGACTATTTAAGATCAGTTCATTTTATTAAAAAGAGAGCAGATGCAGGGGTACTTGGCACCAAAAAGAGTTCTTTGCACAAGTGTTTTGCACCATCAGGCAGTGCACAAAGGTAGACATAAGCCCTTCAGCTGAAGTGGGTGCAGGAGGACAAGGCACTGCGGTGGTTCCTCCAGCCATATGATGACTGTGGAAGTGACCCCAGCAAATCTGACCCCCACAAAGGGAATGGCTGTGCACAGGGTCTGCAAAGGCATTTAAGTCATCATGGCCATTGATGCTACTCTTTCTGGTGACCCTGACATTTTTTCTCTTTCCATTTTTGAACCTCTGCCCCCCTGCCTTCCTTCTGAAACAATTTTCGTTCCTGCCCTCCCACGCTCTCACTTTCCTTTCAGGAGCAGGAGACTCTCCCTCTGTTGCCATAACAACTGACAGCAACCTGGCCCTGGCTGGGCACCCTGCCCTTTCCCTTAAAAATCCAACCTCATGCAAAAACATTTGTGTCTCATCCTCTCTCCAGAATCCTTTTCCCTCTGGCTTTAATAGGCAAAAGACTCACTCTGCTCTGAGTGCTGTCCTCTCTTACCCCCTCTCATACATTGTTTTCACACCACAAAGAAACACAGATTTGATGCTTAATTATCCCCTACTGAGCTTCCTATATAATGCACTCAGAAGGGCATGGCACTTTGCAGGCTTCGCTGTACAAGTACCTTTATCTTTGCCATCCTGGTGGTCTTTTCTGCAATCACTGCGTGGCAGCCGTACCACCCTGACCAGATGGAGATTGACAGAGCAGCAGAGCTCTGCCCAGACAAAAGGACAAGGAAACGTGGAGAGCTGTGCCACAAAGTCATCATATCAGATAGTAGCAGCAAACCCCTCCTCACTCCTCAGCTAATCCATCAGACTAAAAGACAGCATTCTGGCCATGCTTTTCCAGCCATTGACAGCAAACATATCATATAATTCTGCAAAACGTCTGTGCTATTTCGAGTCTTGTTTTATGGGGAATAAATTTCTCACTTTAACACCAACATAGACGCAAGTTTATAGGGTTGTATAAGAGTCTTTAATTTTACTTTGTTCTAATCTTGTAGCTTAATGTGAATGTCATTATGACACATGTGATTTAGACGTTAATCAAATGTTCAGATCAATTCCTGTTCCTGGGACCAAATCATGTCAAAGTGCTGATGGGGAAAGTTATCTTTGGCTCACCCATCCTGTTGTTTTACGGTGTACCTGGCATTGTCCTGACAGCCAGATTTCTGGAAGCCTACAGAATTCTGAAAGCCTCCAGGCCCTGGAGCACTTATCACAGCATAGTGAGTATGAGATAGCTGAAACATCAGGCAAATAATTTCATTATCACAGAGCCTTTATTTCCTTCACAATTTAGACACCAAACATTTTAGAAACTCTCTAATGAGCCAGGGCCCAGATATTATTGGCATGGAGTTCAGTTCTTTGTAGTACCTACCTGCTGCCCCAGATATAGCATCTCTAAACTAAAAAGAGACATGGATGGAGAAGGAGCAGCAGAAACATTATTCTCTTCGGTTGGAACTTTTTGCCAATTTTATATTGATACTGTTATCTCTGTAAACCTTTGGGGAAGACTTTCATGTAACTCAGCATCCTCTGCAACACCTACATCTTGTAGGAAATTATCTTTGTAGGTAAACTGCATCAGATTAGTGGCTGCATGGATTCCAGCCCAGCTACAGGTCTCCACTCTGTGAAAGCGTACCTCCAAAAGGTGTAAGAGATGTGTTCTGTGCTTTCTTTATAAAGCCATTAAAGACTGAATGTCGCTCATTGTGACTGTCTCTCATCAGCAGTATCTGTTTCTCTAGTGGACAATTAAGCTGTAGGTAGTTCTCCACCTCTGCACTGTACTTCTTGGATGAAAAGGACCACATCCATAATGATGGATACTGGGTGATGGGGGCTGACACAGAGGAATGATGTATGAAATAAAAATTCACCCCACTACAATGCCATGATTATCAGAAACCCCAGTAAATTATTGAAGAACCAGTGGCCTTAGGGGAGATCTAAAATTTCTGGTACAAAAGGAGGAGAAAAGGGTGTTACTCACAATGTGTATGTAGGAATTGAGAAATGGCAGTGAGAAACTTGGAGTAAGGGTTGAATTCCAAAGGCTTAATGGCAGACCTTCAGCCCATCTATTTAAACAGAAACCTTACAAAAGAAAGAAATATGTATGAGAGAGTAGATAACTAGTTCACATAAAATTTATGCAGACAATTACTGTGTTCAACCACAGTCCCCTGGTGGAATATCCAGCTTGATTTTAGGGATTATAGGGGTTTAGAAGACAGCAGAAGATAGTTTATTGCAGTCTTTTACACAACCAAATAAAGGCACTTTGTTGTTATTGTTGCTTGTGCCCATCTTTTCTGCTGAGCATTTCACTCTTAGCCCATTTACTCATCTAGTCAGCTACAGTTGTTGTAACATTAGAAACATTAATTTCTAAAACTGTGGCATTAACGCTACTCTGCATGAGCAGAGTAACATCTGATAGTGTTAGAATAATGCAAAAAATCTCAGGGCTATGGCAAGCTACTAGAGAGCATGTTACAGGGACTATAGAGGGATTAGTTTGGAAACCTCAGAGTGATATCCATGCTACTTGGGGTGATATCAAAAGAAAAGAACCCTGAGTCAAACCATTTCTGTCCCCCAAAATAGGTCTGACAGCCCTGCTTCATTCAGCATCTAAATCTCAAGCACTGTTAACATGAGCTTCTGTTGCTGATAATAATGTTTAACAGGGCTTCTTTCAAAGCTTCTCCAAACCTATCACGTCTGGCTCTCCGTGAATCATCTATGACTACTATTCTATCTCAAGGTCTCCAACTTCAGTTTTAGAAAAATTAAATGTGATTGTTGCACTGGTTTTACTTCACAACAGGAAAAAGGGACTTTGTTTGATGTTTCAGTACATTAATGAGGTAGAACTGGTAGCAAGGAGCAGAAAAGAAGACACAAACTCTGCCTAAGAAAATAGACACAGGTAAAGTGTAAATAAAACTGAGTAAATAAGGATTTTTTCCATTCCTTTTTTATTGATTGAGTGGGCAAACAAAACTCTGGAAGAAATTTTGTGGGTTGGATCAAGCCATTATTATCATAATCATCATCATTATTATTATTATTGATAATAATAATTTCAGTGCAAAATATATGACTTATTTTCTCAAACTGGAATATTCTACTTCTAAGATAAATAAAAATTTCCATTTTAAAAAAAGAGCTTTTGAAGCAGATTACAACTGCTTTCAGCAAATGTCAAAACAAAATTGTCTCACATCTTTTCATCCAAAAATAAACTGTGGCAATTTGTTAATCACTTGTCATCTCCACTGACAAAGGAAATTTGCAAACTTACACTTGGACAAAATGGTATAAAATACTTTGTTCTAATGTTAAAGATAGAGAGAAAGTAGAGGCATGGAAAAGGGCTATGAACAGCTCCAATCTGCTTTACTTGTCTGCACTTGATTTGGATTTTCAGTCATGGATGACATAAATTTTCTACTTGCTGTTAATATGCACCATGTCTCATACCACACTCATCAACAGTTCACTGAGTTGACTGGCCTCCAACGTACTTGTCACCCATCACAATTAACTACAGTCACTGTCACAAACAATTTAGTAGATACACATCTGTGCTCAGTCAGTCAGTCCCAGCTGTGACGTGCATATGTCTCATTTGATGAACCCAGCTCAACAACAGGGTTCTTGAAAAAGTGTTAAATACAGTGACCTGAACCAAATACAACAATGTTTAATCTGTTTGGATGGAATTTACATGCCTTCTGCAGTCTTACAGGCTTCAGAGATGCACCACAGTGCCACTGTGTGATTCTCTTTCTTTGAAAGCTGTCCCTTGTCCAGAAACAAAAATTGAAGCTGAAGGATTCTGCTAGAATGCAGTGGAATAAACAATAGATCTGCTAATTATTACCACTGGTATGGTAGCCTTGACACATGGTTGCATGGCGAGAATACTGAAGTATGTACACGTTTGATTGTCTGCATTGTTGCTGTATTTAATGTTTGTGCTAAACTCCAGACAATGCTTCTAGCAGGAATTAATATTGTAAATAATGTGTGGTGATCCATAAATTTCAACTAACCAATCTGCTAAATAACTAGAAATCCATGTCCATTCACCAGCTGACATAAAGTAGATTCTAAGCTACTGCCAATATTCTGATACCTGATTAAGGAAATGTTTTTATTTCTCAAAAAAACCACCTTGGAATCTTACATCAAGTATTAGTAGATCAAGATTTTAAGGTCGCACAGATTTTAAGAGCACAAAGGGAAATGTATCAGACCTGCAAACTGTATATCTGCGTTTAAAAAGTATTTTCCCTGAAGTACCCCTAAGATTTGTTCCTACCACAGACAATTCACTCAGAGGCTGTTCTTTTGTTTTATAAGCATGGCTGACATTTCAATGCCTTTTTTTTTTTTTTTTTTATGTTATGCTGTCATATATAGCATACAAAAATTGCCAAATGAAAATGGTAGTATTTCATAATTCATTTGTCCAAGTAAAAGCAATTACACAAGTCACAAGACAATGAGCAGTTAGAGTCTATAAATGCCTGCCTGAAATGAAAAGCACAGTGTGATACTCAAAGAGATTATATTTACTGTTACTGACATTTTCAGAACAATTTTTAATAGGACAGGAACAAACGTCATCAGATTCCTTAGTTGTACTGGTCAGTAAATCAAACACACTTGATCAGCCAGAGTTTTGAGAAGGCCAGACACCGACTCTAAATGACATTCAGTAAAATCTGATGCTTTCTTTTAAGCTCTGAATATCTCCTCTCCTCAGTCTCAAATGCTGGACGTGTGGGAGTAACAACTAGTGTCACATTTGAAGGTTTCACACTTTCAGGAATAAAGTAAGGGAGAGCTGGGAGAAAGCAGAGAGGTTGCTGGGTGCCATAACTGGGATGATGCTAGTTCTGTGGAAATCGTATATGAAGCTTCTCTCTCTCTGAGCTGATTTGCTGCCTTTTGGTTAAAGCAACAGAGGAACGGGATGGTGGCTTACGTGGTTATGGCACCCAACCTGGGGAACAAAGAGACACGGAAGGATCTAGTAAACATGTTGTCAGCAAGCGTGCAAGGAAACAAGGTGAATGTAGATATGCTTCACCTGGTGAATATTTCTCCTTGGTTCAGACTGTGATAAACGCAGTCATGATTCGTGTCAAAAATAGGATGTACTGTGATAAGTGTAATTGTTGTACCCTGTGTAAATCTGGGACCTGTATCGCAGTTGTGGTGAGTGGGCGCGTGTGATTCTCCTTTGAGACAATGTGATGGCTTCCCCTTCCCCTGAGGCAATCACTGCCTGGAAAAGCCCGCCAAAGGAGATAAGGAAAGCGAACCACGCTAGAGAAGGCCCCCCGAAGGAGACAAAGACCTTGATATTCGAAAAAGAGCGCCAAAGGAGAGCCAACAGGAGGAGAAGGCATACCCTAACGACCCAGTGGGGAAAGGGCAGGACGAACATCTGGCGAGAAGAGATTGGTCAAGATCCGGGGATAAAAGACGCTGCCTTTAGGACTCAGGTGTGCATGTGGTGGAACTAATTGAGTTCTCTGCGCACCCAGAGCTGTTTTTGCTTATTGTTTCTCAACCTAAATTGATTAAACCCAAAATAAAATTGTTTTAATTGTTATCGTTTATAACAAGACTAACCGGTGAAACAGGAGGGTGGCTTCGTGAGTCTGAAGCCAGAGTTTCACCCCACTGAATCCTGCCCACAACAAGCCTGTGTGTAACTGCGGGTGCCACGCTGGGGCTACTGGAGTCAAGGAACAGGGATTCCTCTGTCCTGTCTAATGGATGGATTCGTATCTTCCAGGGAGCGAGAGCGGCGGCTGAGAGTGAGAAAACGAGTTGTAGGTGTGGATGATCAATGCACACAGCTGCTTTTCTGCTGAGAGCTCATCTGCTGTAGCCTGCCTCTGATGAAGCATGCAATTTTGCTGCCTCTACCTGAACAGCCAGAAAACACGCTTCTTTCTTCTACTGCAAAAGTGGCCTTAAAGAACAAGCAGGAAGCTCTAATAAAAATGTATACAAACACATGTAGGGAAAAGCTAAATCAAAGGCATTCTCAAGCCCTGTGAATCCAGTGAAGACTTCTGCAGAAGTTGTCAGACATACTTCTTACTTGTTAAAGGAGGGAGAGATGTATAAGGCTTGGTAAAGCTTTCACAGATCGCAGAGTTATTTACCTGATGTTTTATTTTTCTAGATCCTCAAAGCACTGTGTGTTTCCTGAGAGATTCAGTACATGAATAACTTCTTGGTTCATGGATCTTCTCTCTTAGAGCATGCAACCACAGAATAAAAAGAAATGACCTTGTGGAATTAATGATTGTTGACATTATTCAAATAGTATATTCCAAATATAAAGCTCCCTGTTAGCTGAGATTTCACAGGAGGTCAAAATTGACTTTTGAAAATTGCTAGATAGCCATTTGATAGAAACACCTCAACTGTTCATGGGAATTTTCCAACAGAAAAAGAGACCATAGTGCTTAGCAGATTGTCAAGAAAAGATACATCAACGTTTTATGTGAAAAAGCACAGTAGAAGGAAAGTATAACAAAACCACATCACAGGAATGCTAGCCCTGCATATACCGTACATGTTACCTACAGTGGATTAAAGTTAATTAATTGTATAGCACCTTTTAGTGTTTTTATTTACAAAAACTTTCTAAATGCTGAATGAGTTACGCTTAAGTGGACCTACCAAGTAGTTTATGAATTGTTAAAGAACACTCGACCATCCACCAAGTTGTTTATAAACCTGATCTAAAGTCATAGGTTTAAAAAGTATAAAACCTTGTGTTGGTCTGCTGTGCCATAGATATGTAGAATATTAACAGGCAGTGCTACTGATAGAGAATTTAAGATAAAGCAGTTTTTACTTTCACCGAATATAGAATAGTGTGAGATTTTCTGAATTCTAGGTAGTAAGTGCTAAGAGAGTAGGTGCACACTTCAACCCTTTCTTCTGCTGCAGTCTGGGTTTTTTTTTGTTTTGTTTTGTTGGGGTTTTTTCTTCTATTTATCCCCTTTATTTGCTCCATTTCTCCCTGATCATGCTTCAAAACAATGTTACAGGTTCATCAGCATGGGATATTTGATAATACCGATTTACATGCTGTTACTGATCTTATTTGAAAGATGGCGCTTATGCTGGCATTATATCAATGGAGCAGGAGTCACTATGGTGGTCTGAATTTATGGCAAACTTAAATTTTCAGTTCCTCTGCTTCTTTTCAAAATGGAGTGTATTTAATTCTTTAAGGGTATCTTAAAGGAATTAAAACCCATTGAAAAGCACACAGCTTTGTATTTTTTCCTATTGAAGTTACAACTATTACTTCAAAATTAGAACTGGTGAACAGAAAAAAAATAGTTAAATTTTCTTAATTGGTCCCATTCATTACAAACTGAGATATATAAAACATAAATGCTATCAGCCATCAGGCTAAAGTTCTACAATATGTCATTCTATCTACCTTATGTATTTCTACTGCATCTGTGTATAGAATGCATATCCTGTTCACTCTTAAATACTACTTAATTCTCTCAATGCAAATGCATATTTTCTATTGGAAAAAATAAACACAGCAGTGTTAAAAGACCCAGCATAAACCAGGGATAGAAGAAAGAAAAAATCATATTAGCAGTTATCAAAATATATTTAACCCCTGAAGCATTCATAACTAACTTTGAATCGCATGCTATGGAGTATCACAAAGAAATTCTGTTGGTCACAACTCTTCTGCCAGCAGTAAAGAGCTGTCACATCTGATACACTTCTCGTGCAATTTCATATTAGTTAATGGTATCAATTCATAATGATTTCAGTTCAAAGGAGTTTACTAAAATGAGAGACATACAATTCCCCCATCTGTTCCACAAAGGAAAGGGAACGTTTTGTTGATTTTACAGCATAAATACAGCCTATGAGATCAAATACTGTGTCACTATCATTGAGACCATAATAATGACAGACAGGACATTTCTGGAGAGTACAAACCATGCTCGGATCTGCGGTTGAGGTCAAAGATCTTGGGACTTGAGTCACCTGAGAGCTGAAATATATACTGAAAATGTCATACAAAATTTAAATTATATTATAAATTAAAGTAAGAGTTCACAGCAATAAATATATTATTAGCATAAATCCATTTCACACTATATTATGCTTTTAACTCATTTTGCACAACATACTGCCATTAGACATGATGAAAAGTATCAGAAGGGAAGGCTGCACTGTCCAGCTGGAGTAACTCTATTAGGGTTGAAAGCTGCTGCAAAACCGCAACGATCTATTTATTAATTAAAAGTAAAGACCAGAAAACTATTCCCTTTAACAATAATAATACCTAGATATAATATTAATCATTATCAGATAGTTTGTAAAGTAACTTATTAAAACTGAACTGTCAATTAGCTCATAAAACCTATTTTTTCAGAGCAGATCAATCCGGGGGAAAAAAAAATTGTAAAAGTAAAAATTGTAAATACAGAAAGGAGTTTTATTACAGAATTTAAAGGAAATTAAATGTCAGTATTTCATACATCAGCATTCACTTTACCTTCTTGTGTGCATAGTGCAAGGCATATTTATTGTGCAAACCTATATGTAATACATAGAAAACAATTAAAGGAATTAGTTTAAGCCATGAGTTCTTTAAACAAAACAAACAAAAAGATATTATATTTGAAAGAGGAGTAACTAAAATTTTTACCGCAGAATAAATGTTGGGTTTTTTTCACATTATTTTTGCATTACAGTTTTGAGAACTAGCAACGTCACCTCCTACTTTTTGTGAAATTTTGCTTTAATGTTCTTGCAGGTATAAATGTTCAGCATCTGAAGATTTACGAGATTACTCAGAAAGTATCTAAAACTAGAAATGCTCCCAGGTACAGAACTGTCCTTTTAAACGTTACTGTCTTTCCTCAAAAAGTTTTGGAAACATTACCTTGAGGAGACATCGACTGAGCCAAGTAGGAAATTCTGGCTTAATGCTTTCATAAAAGGATGGGTCAAGAGAGGAGAAGAAATCCCTTCAAGACTTTTGCCAGGAGATAAGAGATAAGAACACATTCTCTGGGCTGAATAAACAGGAACAGCAGAAACGTTTAGCTCTTGGGGCTCAAGGTTATGAAATATTTCCATTTCCAGACAGCTTTGCTTACTAGTACTATATGAGAAACAAATTTATCATGGATATTTATACAATAGTTAGGTAATTAACTGCTTAAAAGGGATATGACACAGAGAGGCTTCCAGTGACACTCTTTCAGACAGAAATGAAAATGTACTTTTAGTTTTGCGTGTGGGCTCCTGAATAGTTAAGAAAAAATATCTATACATATTGCTGCACTGTTTTTCTTTTGTTTTACTGGGCAATAGTGTATTTGTGATATATTTGGGGCATCTATTGCATGGATGGGAGACAGAAAGCTGGGTCCTCACAGATAGATTGCTGATTGATATTCTTACATTGTGTTCAGCTGAGGTGGAGTTTTGGGGTTTCAGTTGGGGTGGGAGGTGTTGAGGGTTTTTTTGTGGTATTTTTTTATCAGACCATTGCACTGTGAAAAAAACATATGCATATTTTGGGGGGGTGAACATATGCCTCTACACTAACAGGTCTATCTTCTGTTTCTTTTGAGCGAGGTCTTCAGAAGCTGTGTTTTGCAGCATGAAAAAAAATTATTCTGTTTGTGATTCTCAGTCTTTCAGGAAATTTCGCATTGTAAATGAGCAGGGGGATACTTTTTTTCTTCTTTCAGCGATGCCCTAAGGAATAGAAATTTGTTACAATAGCTCCTGATTCCAATTCTGTTTCTCAGATGCTTCATCCAGTGCTTCAGAGAATATCAGATGCAAATGCTCTCAAAATAAAGTTAAGCTATTGTTCTTTATAATTCTTGGATGCATTAAAGAAAGAACAGGTCCAAAGACAGATGACAGAAGTTTAACAGAACTATACTATAGGCTAAACTGCTGGAAATAAATGTGCAAACTGTACAATTATCGAACAATTAACTTTTTGGACTGCATTGTGATCTACCCTCAGGGTAAAATAGACCAAAACACCTGTTAAATAGCATAAAATCTAATTTTACTTAATGGCCTTTATTTCCCTAATTTGCTTAGTTCTTGGGAAAAGCTGCGATCAGGAAAAATATTTTATTCCCACTGTGGAATGAAGTGCCAATTTGTTCCAGTTCCCTTCAGTGTGCATATCGTACTTATGCACAAAGTGAAATTCATTTGCAGATGAACTGTATAGCTCCAGGAAGTTGTTGCAAGAACTATGACAGGCAAAAAAAGCTTTTTCTTTTGTGTGTGTGTGCTCCTGGAAGGCACACTTTTACTTTTATTAGGGTGGATCCTAATGACTTAGGACAATAAAAGTCACAATGGATTATATTAAAATAATAGAAATTATTATCTGAATGTTCTTGAGTCCTTATCAGTACAGAAATGTCTAAAAATAACATCAGACTTTTCCGCACACAAAATGCAAGGTATATGGAAGAGTATTTCAATCTTCATTACAGATTTAATTTAGGTCATAATATATTAGAAACCAGCTTTTCCAGTATACTTCGCCCTTCTGCAGCGTTCAGCATCCAAAATTCTCTGTAACAAGTTAATTGATCTCCCATAAGTAAATCTAAAAGATCTTAGTGACACTAATCCTGATTTCTATTAACCCTGAAGTAGTCCAGCAAGCCCAAATGTTACCTCTTAAAAATAAGATGATATTAGGAAAGGCTGAAAAATCAGGATTTGAATTATTTTTCTAAGACACTATTCTTTACTGTTCATTTCAAAATCCTAGTAAAAAGCTGAAAAGGAGACTTCTGTGCTTTCAAAGAGAAAAAAAAAAAAAGTTGAGAAAAAAGGGGGGTTTATATCCCTTAAATCTGTAGGCAAGAGAAATATATATAAAATACTTTTCATAAATTACTGCTTCAGAGTAGACTATCCAAAAGACAAAAAAGAAAACCAGAAAAAGCGGGTGAATATTAAATCTAAACTAGTTCTATATCTAGAACTTGTTGGTTATATGGATATTAGGTAACTATCTATTTAATGGCAATACAGAGGGTATGGGCAACATGCAAATTAAGTCATAACACCTGGGCTCAAATGTATAACGCAGGGGTAAGACATAAGTAACAGAAGAAAACAAATCACATACAAATGAGTCCCAAATCATTCATCTGTACTAACAATTAAGTTCAATTCTGGGTTTATATTTCCCCACCCACCCACAAAGCTGACTTGAGATTATTTTTCTCCTTTTTTTCAAAACAAATACATTCTACATTTGTTGAATTATATTATCACATAGAAATAAACACTTATACTCCCTAATGATGACAATCATTTTCTAGAGAACAAAAGGTTCGGTTGCTTTTTTTTTTTTTTTTTTTTTTTTATATATAAAACGTATCTTTGTTTATAATAATCAGCAATTAGTTCTGGCAATATCCCTGTGACTCCCACGCCAGCTGGAAGGAAAAACAATTATATAGTTGGCATTTATTTTAGGACAGCAAATTCACAGTCACTGTATAAACAACTATTTTCATCAGTGTTATTCAGATTTTTAAGAATTACCTACCCAAATTTGTCTCAAGAAATCATTTTCATCTTGTGCTTCAACCCAAAACTGAATGACACTTGATAGTCAGAAGGTGATGTTTTGATCAGAAAGTAATATATATATTTAGAACAGAGTTTCAGAATGCTTTAAGGGATTTAACAGTGATTTCTAGTTAAGTATGGAAGAGAAAGATGGGAGAGGTCGGAGGTCAGAGGAAAATTTATGTGAGTAAGGATGTGAGTTATATCTTCCATTGAATGAATACCTGAATGCTAGTCCCTCTTTCTATTGTATATTTTCTGATACCAGCTTTTGTAAGTAGCATCTTTTAGACGTAAGTTTAAAAAGTAACCAGTGTGAAGGAAAAAAACATTATGATCAAACCACCTCCAAAAAAGATAAAAGGATGAGATTAAAAAAAAACCAAAACAACCAAAAACAAAACAAACAAACAAACAAAAAAAATCAAAATGAGAAACCTTGTAGAAAATTGTAACTGCTGTCATTATTAGCTGGCTGATTTCTTTTTGGCATCACAGTAGATCCTCAGGGAAGAACTGTGGGATGAAAACACAGTATGATATCTGGCATGGAAATAGGCAAAAATGTGATTGCAGAAAAGGAAGGATACTGTAAGAACAAATCTGACATTGGTGTCTGGA